>NC_140590.1:1750852662-1752052662 GCF_964204655.1 Triturus cristatus | reverse complement strand
GACACGGTTATAGCAAAAACTGCTGAACAGAATTACACCAAATTTGGCAAAAAGGTACCGTTTGGCTTAGAAAGCGTCCTTTTTAGAAATGGTGTAAATCCGTTCAGTAGTTTTTGAGAAATTAAGAAATAAAGATAGTGATATCTAGAGGAACGGTGGATCAGCGCACCCTCCAGATCACGAGCTTTATTCTAATTGGCTGTCAACACTCCAAACTAGGAAGTTTTTTTAAACCAGTATGTCTCTGGATTCCAACTGCCTCATTTGGGTTCCTCTATCTCCTCCTCTTTTGTTTCTGGGGACCTGGGCTAGGCAGCTATATTTCATATCCAAAAAATTGCTGTCATGTATTGTTTCGAAGTGGAAGTTTCACTGGATGTTAATAAACCCTACCAAGACTTTACAAAAAGTGATTGGAGTCTGACACAGGGTCAGAATTGGAAGAAAGTACCAGCATGGGAACAAGATCAAACCATACTACTATAGCAGATGAATTCCATTTTTTAAGATGGGACCTGAGGGCAGATTACAACGCCAAAAGAGGACGAGGGAGACCAAAAGGAGGAGGTGGAAACACAGGAGAGGGGGTGAAGGAAAAAGAAGAAAAGGCAGAAGCAAGTAGGAGGAACACGAAGAGTGTCCGGAAACTATAGAGAATGTGTGTAAGAATGTGTTTGTTTGGTGATGTTCTCTATAAAAAAAACAAGAGGAAACAAGAGGCACGGCAATGGGTACCGGCTTCACACCCAGTTATGCGAATCTGCATATAGGCTGGTGGGATTAGCAGGTGTTCTGAGCCATGCAGAGGTGGATGGACCATATTTTATTAGAAATCAGATACAAATGATTTATTCAAGTTATGGAAGGGCTCATCCACATGAGCAGAGGTTTTTGTTGCAGAACTCACTTAACCTGGGTTTCACTGGTAAAATCAGCCAAACAAATAAACATTTGGATGTACTAGTCAGAGTGGAAGGAGAAAAACTCACTACTACTGTATATAGGAAACCTACGGCAGGCAATAAGATCTTGCAGGCAGGTAGTTTCCATCCTACACCCCTGATTAAAAGTATCCCCTTTGGGGATTTTTTCAGGGCATAGAGATTATGTAGCACAGAAGAACAATTTGACAAGATGGAGTGTGTAATGGTGACAAGATTCAACGAGAGACGATATCCCATGACTATCTTAGATGCAGCATCAAAAAGAGCTAGATCGGTAAAACGTGATAAGACCCGGTTTACATCTAAAAAAGCACAGAGCAAAAAGGCACAGACTAAGAACCCTCTAAGGTTTATTACATCATACAATGTAGACCATGATCGTTTACGTAGGGCTCTATGGAAGCACTGGCACATAATAAAAAGTGACACAGCAACAGGTCAGGACTTGCCCAAGTATCTACAAGTCAGTTACAGAAGAGCTAGATCTTTATGTGACCAATTGGTAAGGAGTCAATTCAAGAGGACCCCACCACAAGGGTCATGACTATCAGGGAAAGCAGGTTACATCAAATGCACACGTTGCAAAGCCTGGGGAGAATTTAACCCAGGTAGTCATCCCTTTTAAGCGAAAACGGAAGGCAAAAGGGAAAATAACTTGCAAAATCAGTTATGTGGTGTACTTGCTTAAGTGCCTGTGTTCCAAGATCTACATAGGGAGTACCACACTACCAGTGCACAAGCGTATACTGCAACATCTTAAGGCAATCACCAATAAAGGTAGAACATACCCAGTGGCCAGACACTTCGAAAAAATAAATGACAGCAATATTTTGGATATGAAATTTAGCTGCCTAGCCCAGGTCCCCAGAAACAAAAGAGGAGGAGATAGAGAAACACAACTGAGGCAGTTGGAATCCGGATAAATACTGGATATGGACAGTAAAGAGCCGAATGGTCTAAATAGCGAAGACGACTTACATGTTTTCCTTAGGTAGACCAGTTGCGAGCTTGGACTCTTGGCAATGCACTCAGTCAGTTCCAAGATGGAATTTCTTTTTTAAGTTGTTGAGTTAGGTTGATTATATTTATTTTAACACATAGTTTTCACAGTAATTTTCCTGGCACATACGAGGTTGAGGTGGATGGGTCTACTATGAGAGATACATCTGAGGCCACTTCCTGAGTTCAATATTTTAAGTCCGGTAATGTGGACAGCCATAGGTAGAATACTGGTAAAGCCACCAGTGCGTACAAAGAATGATAGAACAGGCCCACTTAGGCTTGACATGACAATTGACTTATTCTGCATATGGACTCAGAAAGAGACAGCAATTTTGTCAAAACAATTTAAATTTATCATGTGAGATAAAATCTAAAGACAATAGATCTTTTTATAATTATTGCGCACACATTCATAATGTATTCATATTTTGTTTTCAACGTACAAGTACAAACTTTAAACAATAATTTGTATATTGATGAAATACATTGGCACAATGAATTACAGATGGAAGTATACAATAACCTGTGACCATTCCAAAATGTCTGACACTATTACCACTCATAAGTTTGTCATGTTGATCACTATCGTATGTTCATTTTCAGAGTTTGCACATGAGATTGTAATGGTTAAAAACTGAAAAAATCCAAAATGATGCTTTTCGTGATCAAGGTTGCAGTGCAACCGAAACGCGTTGATTTCCTCACACGCCAAAATAAAGATGAATTGTTGCCTTTACCTGCTGGGAGTGCTGAGGTCTTGCGAAGTATTGAAGATTAGATGTTTGATATAGTAAGTGCATAGGCGGACGTGCTCGACTGACAGCACCCCTGATGCTTGGGCTGCCCGCCTTCATTTGCCAAAAGAGGAGGATATATACATGTTTTTTTCGGGGGGGGGGGATCTGAATCCTCGTTGATTTGGAGAAAGCTCTGCACTCGAACAAGGAATAACTGCATTTGCCTTTATTTTAACTTCTTCAAGCCAGCACTCAGCAAGCCAGCCTCGGGACGCGTTTCAGCTTTTCAATAAGCCTTTGTCAACTGAAAGGAGCGCTGTAAATTAATCTTTAAATACCGACTCGTGTGCACAATTATACTCTGCAATAATGTTTGCGCTCCGTTACCAGTTTAAACATTGCTATTTCTTAGCAAGTGTCAATATTTATAATTCACAAACCAGGAACAGGCAAAAATTTCAGCACACTATGCCACAATTATTGGATAATAAAAACCGCCAATCCTTTATATTACCGGCAGTTCTTATCTGCAGTCCATGCAACTTTAAAAATAAACCAATGTCCGCTTTCTCCATGTTTCACCACTTGGAAATACCTCAAGCCATGCCCAGCTCCAAAGCAGCCTTTTTTGCATGAGAGAGGGCAGATCTCAGGTAAGGATAACTGCCACAAGAGGAATTTCATCCTCTGTTGTTGCCGCCTGTTCATTCGCTCTTCCATGGTGCTTTGGGGGTAAACTGGCCTTATACGTCATGATCAAACTGCTGTTGCGGTTTTGTCAGCTTACTCCAAACCGCTGGTAGTGCAGCCAGGGGTGTTATCGCTATCACATTAATATTGCCACTGAATCCTCATAAATTTGGAGAAAGGTCTGCACTCAATCAAGAAGTTACTGCATTTCCCTTCATTTCTTCAAGTAAACACTCAGCAAGCCAGCACTCAAGACGCGTTTCAGCTTTTCAATAAGCCTTTCTCAACCGAAAGGAGCGCTGTAAACCTAGAACACACCTGGGTACCACTCACACATCCTAGATTCCTTGAATTAGGGGAAAATCTGTTTTGAACACGGGTTTCAATTTTCACTTAGTGTACTGTTAACGCACTACTGTCACTTGAAAGACAAGAATACAGAATTAGAAGTCTTCTGACACAATTGTTGAATTGCTGCTTACCATGAATCAGTGAATTACCTTTTGCATTCACTTTCTGGCTGCTGTTCAATAAACAGTACTCAAGCAAATACCAGAGCTAAGGAAATGATTGTATACACTTCTACATTCCTCATGCCCTGATGGTCGTGATAAGGCCGTAAAATGGGAGTACTTTCCAAATCAATCATCAATCTATTTTCTATATACTGATGCTTTTTTGGCTATAAATGCCCAATGACTCCCCAATATTTAAAAATACTTATTTGTAAAAAAAATGCACTTTACTCTTAAAGACTGTATTACGATATTGTTAATATTTAACATCAACAATACATTTATTTTCACAAACCATTTAGAGATAGTTATTATGTTATGATAGAGAACTTGCAAACAGATGTTATCTATAAATAGTATCTACCCATTTCCTTTACAATCCCCTTAGTTGTGCCTTCTCAGGCTAGAGAGCAGCACTGCAAATTATGACTATTTTTTATTGGATTTTCCCTTTTCACTATTTCATTTAAAAGCCCTCTGGTTTTTCTACTTTATCCTTGTTTACAGAGCCAGGTCAATGGCACAGACCATTGACAATCTGAGTAGGTAATAAACCCCACCCCGCCGAACTTACCTCATGTGTGCAGTGTTTGTTGAGCGCCTGCCCTTGGTAAAGGAGTGAAACTTGTGACGCCCGATAGGACTGGGGTCTGAATTGTCTAGCTGCATAACAGGGAGAGAGTCTAACCCCTCTAGCTGGCAGCCATGGTAGCCCAACACCACAACAGCTGCTCCTGCGGAGGCCCTCTCTTGGTTGCAACTGCGAGCCATTTTTCACTTCCCTCAGAGCAGTGACAATCTATTACTTTAAAATCAGGACTTATTTTGCTGACTGAAAAGCATACCCTATTTAAATGCATCAGCAAAACTTACTTTCCCCTTTGTTTGAACATGTTTTCACTTTGAGTGATGTTTGAGCATGGATACCCAATAATATGTGGACAAAATGCAGGTGAAGTTACAGTAAGTAGAAAGAAGGGAGAGGCAATGCTATAATGACCAAAGAGTTAATCTCTTTCATTCACTTATTGATGTGGTAGTAGGACCCGCTGAATTGGAAAGAGGAACGTGGACCAGAATATGTACCTACAGTAACTTTGATACTAGTAGATATTGATTACTGTTTCTTTGTTGAAGTGGGACATGGAAATATGCGTCACTCTGTTGAAATTCAGATTTGCCTTTGAAACTTTTTTTTGTACTATGCACTTGTTCAAATGAATGAAATGTTGACTCTCTCATCCTCTAGAATTATAAAAGTGTATATCCTAAAATTTGAAAGTGTCTAGAATGAGAATCGGGAAACTCCAAGCCGAAGACTCTGCGAAACATTATAGTTGGTGGGTACTTAACATAATGAGTAGTATCCTTATACAGTTGACATTTGTATCTCAGTGATCTCATATAGAAATACAGTATTAGTATTTTAAATACATTGTATGAAGTCAGTTATTTTTCTTCTTTCGCCAAGATAACGTGCACTTCGGCATTTAATTATATGAGACATTATACATTCCAGATACATGGTGGATTTTGAAACGTGGTTTGTTCTCCTCCCTTTTTTCCATTTCCTGATATTTTGCTGTTATGATATCAAAACATGAATACTGTTTGTGATTTCACAACAGACCTTGGTCACTCCTTTTTCTTTTAATTGTAAATAGTATTTTTTACGTGTATGTATTATGATGGTGTAGAATAAAAGTGTTAGATAAAGTATTTTTATATTGAATTTTTGTATATTGTTTCACAGCCCTGAAGAAGCCTGAAAGGGTGAAACGCGTTGACTGTTTTGCTGCTATACATACAAGGCTGAAATAAAAAAAGACTAAGAACATTTACGGCTACAGAAATCATTTATTCTGTCATTGTCTGTGATGAATGAAAGAGATTAACTCTTTGGTCATTATAGCATTGCCTCTCCCTTCTTTCTGTATATCTGTTTTATATTTGAAACCAAATTGGTGGCTGGTTTTAGGGAGGTGGGCATTTATTGGACCACTACTGGTTGAAATAACTAATATGTATTAGATATTGTACAAGAACACAAGTAATTGGCGCAGCATCTTATACCCTGCCACTGTTCTCACTGTGTATGTAGCGAAGTTACAGTAAGTAATTACATTTTAAATGTTTTATCATATATCTGTACAGTACAATTTATTGTTTTTGAATAGCTTGCACAGATGTAGGAGGCCACAAGAGACCTGTACCAAAAACTTATTATCACAACCCTTCAAGCTGCTGATGACAAAGTAGTAATTTGCATGGCACACTTTCTATAATGTATAACTCCTAACTGCATTTTAAATGACACGTTGTTAGAAATGGGATTTCAGGTTGGCTAGGGCAAGCGCCTAAGCCAGGCAGAAACCACCACTCTAGTCAGTGCAAGGGAGTTACACGCTGAAGATAACCCCTGCCCACCCCCTTGGTAGCTTGGCATGAGCAGTCAGGCTTATCCCAGAGGCAATGTGTAAAGCGTTTGCGCAGCACACACACACACAGCAGCAACACACTAGGCACACCACAAAAGAAACTCCACACAAGGTTATATTTAAAAAAGCCTTTGTATTATCATAAACACAGTATATCATAATCACAAATATACACTGTGCCAACTGGCACTAGGTAGTACTTTACAGGGGATTATATATAGGACTGGGCCAATCGGGCCAATGTCAGAACCATAAGAACAGGTAAGTAATTAAACAACCTGTGACTACTCGTAAAATACAATACTTAGCAGAAACCTATTATGCATAAACACATTAGGCATTAATCACATTTAGAAGTGTACCAATATAACACTCCCTAGGTGCATGCATCACCTTAGGCATAAAACCACATATGCATCCTCTTAGTGCATAGTGCCCTACCAGCACCTCAGATGCCCACAGGCCAACTGGCCTTCCTCGAGGGCCCGTCTGGGACTTCCCCGTCATGCCCTATGTCCAAACAGTCAGAGCTCTAAGCTACCACTGCAGGAGGATGCAGGCACAACAGGCCGGCACCAGAAATGGGGGGCGAGTGTGTACCCCAACCTTGTTGCTCTGGAGACACCAAATAATGCCCCCTCAGCGTTGCAGCTGCCCGCAATCATGCAGTACAGCTGTGTAACCAAATGGTCGTAGGCACCTCTAGTGCTCCTCTAGCTGCCTCTGCAGCAAAGACAACATGCGTGATGCACTGGGGAAAGGGGGTGTATCTCACCCCTTCCTCTTCATCAAAATAAAGAAATGCCCCGTCGTTGCAGCTGCCCACACTCTGGCGGCGCAGCTGTGAAGAATAACTCAACACCAACAGTGCATCCTCAGCCCCACTCAGCGGGACCTCTCTCTCGCTGGCAGGTAGAACTCCGTCGATCCGCGCTAGGAGCCAGCGAGGCTCCAGAAGAGCCCCTCCTCTTGCCCCCACTCTTCGGCGGTGCACACGGATGTGGGGAGCCGTCACAAGGCTCCGTCTCCATCAGTGCAGGCACGCAGAGCTTCTCCTCCTCCTCCTCCTCCTTCTCCATACGGGGAGGCACTGCCCACCAACAGGCTGTAACTCTGCCTGACTTCCGCAGGAAGAGCCCACAAGGCTCCGTCTCTCTTGCCGGTCGGCCTCCACTCTCTGCTTTGTGGTCGTCTTCTTCTGTGCCCATCAGCCCCGCCCACAACCAAACATGGGGCCCTGACTTCCAGGTCACGCTGTCGGCGTTTTGGTGCACACGAATGCGGGATAGGCTCCCATTCCACCTCCAGGCAGCACTTGGATCCCCCCACCGGGATTCCCAGCACTTTGGGGCCCAAAGCTCACGGGACCCTCCTCACACTCCAGGTGGCCCCAGCAACATCCAGCCGGTCCACGACACCAGGATCGTGCAGCGTTCTCCCCAAGGCAAAGGGGCTCAGTCCACTCCTGGTAGAGGGGGGAATCCAGCAAGGACTCCCAAGCTGGGTCCAAGGGCACACTGGGCAGAGCTGGGCACAGATAGGCCAGCACGTAGGGACCTCCAGGAGCTAGCAGCCGAGTCCCATGGCGGTTCCTCCTGATGCTATGCTGTTTTATATAGCGCACAGCTGCCCTGGCAAAGGGGCGTCCCAGCACTGAACCAGAAAACAGCAGAACAATAGATAACATACAACAGTCTATAATGGAGGAAAGAGGTGCGTTACGGAAAGCCAGGTAGTTTTCCATACTACAAATGGCGGTGGGGAGCGCATTCCAAATTCTGGCTGCCAATACACCAAAGAAGCGTCCACCAGCACAAACCCTCCTTGCCCGCGGAACAACTGCCAAATGCTGGCCCATAGACCGGAGTTGGCGGGAGAGGGTGTAGGGTGTAAGCAGATTGGCCAAGATGTCTGGAGAGGAAAGATTTAAGATTTTAAAAGACATGCAAAGAGTCTTGAACTCCATATGTTTTGCCACAGGCAACCAATGTAGCTGATGGATAGCACTGGAAGTGGGGCATGTCCTGGGCAGACCTAACAAGGCTCTAGCTGCAGCATTCTGGACCCTTTGCAGTCTTGTAATTCCCGCCTTATTGACTCCCAAGTAGAGTGAGTTGGTGTAGTCCAGTCTAGACAGAATGGATACCTGGACAATCACCTGCCTCATGGCCGGGTCAAAGAACCCCATCACTGGTTTGAACCCCCGTAGAATGCCAAAACAGGTTCCTGCTACTTCCTTTGTGTGTGAAAGCTAAGGGCAGAATCTACCCACACACGCTGATTTTTTACCACCTGTTTGGGGACGGGTGCTCAGCTCAGCTTAGCAAGCCACCTGTGCTCGCTCCACAGATTGGTATTTCTCCCGACCAGCAGGACCTTGGACTTGTTGGCATTTAACTGAAGACAGTTATCCACTCAGATATGATCTCCCGATCCCTCTGGAACTTACATGTGCCCTGTCCCGAGTCAATTGAGAGTGCCACTACCAACTGTGTGTCATCCGCATAAGACACTGCTGTGAGCCCTCTGCTTTTTGCCACTGCTGCCAAAGGTAGCACATTTGGGTTGAACAACGTTGGGCTCAAAGCTGAGCCCTGCGGTACCCCATATTTGATGGTATGGATCTTGGAAGCAAAAGGGGGTACTGCAACCTGGAAGGTCCTGTCAGCTAAAAAGGAGACAAACCACTCAAGGGCAGAGTCCACAAGCCCCACCTCCTCCAACCTCTGCAACAGGATTTGGTGGGAGACAGTGATGAATGCGGCACTGAGGTCTAACAAAATCAGTGCCAATGTACGAGCCTCATCTAGAGCCCCCCTCAGATGCACGGTCACAGCTAGGAGGGCTGATTCCGTACTGTGACCCGGCTGAAGAACCATTCTGGGAGGGGTCCAGTAAGTTATTCTCCTCTAGATAACCTGTAAGTATGGAATTGATGTAGGACTCCAAAATCTTGGAGACCCAGGGTAGGAGAGAGATGATGCCCTCCAGCTCCAAACAGGTTCCAAATAAAAACACACATCATGGGGTCACAGCCCCAGTACTTCTACTCCTTGCACAGGGCTTGGGAATCCAGGCCCAACTGGTTCCGGGGGAGGGGGGTTGGGGGGGGGGAAGGACTCCAACCTTTTTTTACAAGGCACACACATAGTCATTGTCAGAGTAGGTCCTGGCCCCAGACACACCAGAGGGCGGAGCCGGCATTGAACAAGGCAGGCACAGACCTATTCAGGGTCAGGGGCTACTCCTCCCACTACTCCAAATGCAGATCTACCTATTCAGCCTAGAGCTGACTTACCCAGCCCCTCTAGAGCCACTGCAGCTCACCAGCCCCTGTCACTCCAGAACCAGACATGCAATACACATCAGGCAGGCACAAAGACACAGCACACAAAAATGCCAACTTCTAAAAGTGGCATTTCCAAAATAGTGATAATAAATCTGTACAAACATCACGCAGCATTTATTATTACTATTCCAAACATACCAGACTTGACAACGCTGCTCCTCTCATATCAGGAATTACAACTGACAGTTATCAGGGAATCCCCAATGCATTCCTATGAGAGGGCAGCCTCACAGCAGTGAGAAAACAAAATGGCTGTTTGTCACTACCAGGACATGTCACACAATTAAGGTACAAGTCCTATCTTTTACCTACAATGCACCCTGCCTATAGGGCTAGCTAGGGCCTACCTTAGGGGTGATTGACATGCAGTAAAGGGGGGGGTGAGGGGGGGTCACAGACGTGGCGCCGCGAGACCACGCCCCCTGCCTCGAGCAGCGTGGTCTGTGCTCTCTATCCTGCCTTGCGCCACTGTTTCTGCTGAATTGTGTCTCTAATTGTACTTGCTGTATATTGTAAATTGTTTTCCTTTTCCCCCTTTTTTGCCTGCTTGCCTGTTGTCCTTGTTCGCCCCGTCTCCTCCCTCCCCGCTCCCGCTTCCCGCCACCGCCGCTAAACCCCGCCCCTTTCTTCATTCTGTACCCTCCCCGCTCCCGCCTCCCAGCTGCTCTGCCCCCCCTCGCACTTCGCCATAAATGGCGACCGTGCGAACGCGCAGCGGTCACGCGCAGCGGGCGCGCCTATTGTGCGCTGAAGGCGCGCCAAAGGTAAGCCCGTCCGCGCCTGGACCGCGCCCAGTGCCAGGACCCCTGGCCCTCGAGGACTCCTGCCCACCCGCTTGACGTACACCGCCGCCACCCTCATCGCTCTCAACTCCGGCCGAATCCCAGGTTGCCACCGAGCCACCCCACGACGCACCCACAGACCCTTCAGCTGCCACGCCTGCAAGTTCACCTGCATTCGGACCTGCCCTACCCCAGCACCCGCCAAGCCGAACACCAGCAGCAACCACCTCAAGTGCATCCTGCTCAACACCCGCTCCGTCCACAGACACGCCATCGAACTCTGGAACCTCCTCGACACCACAGCTCCTGACGTCGCCTTCCTCACGGAAACATGGATGAACGCCTCTTCTGCGCCCGACATCGCCATCGCCATCCCAGAGGGATACAAGATCACCCGGAGGGACCGCTCCGCCAGCCAGATGGGAGGAGGCATCGCCGTCATCCACAGGAACACCATCCGCATCACGACCGACACCGACGACACCCTGACAAGCGCCGAACACCTGCACTTCCAGATCCACACCGACCCGAAGACCACCCTCAGAGGCACCCTGATCTACCGACCCCCGGGACCACGCACTCAATTCAGCGAGGACATCGCCGACTTCATCAGCCCGCATGCCCTCCGCTCCGCCGACTACATCCTCCTGGGGGACCTCAACTTCCACCTGGAGAACAACAACGACCGCAACACCTCCACCCTGCTCGACAACCTCGCCAACCTCGGACTCAAGCAGCTGGTGTCCACCCCCACCCACCTCGCCGGACACACACTCGATGCAGTCTTCTCATCCAGCAAAGACATCACCTTCAGCCACGCCACAGGACTCCACTGGACGGACCACAGCTGCATCCACTTCACCTTCAAAAGAACGACGATCCACCACCACCACCAGCAACAGGCTGCCCGAAGAAGCTGGAACAAGATCACAGCCGACCAGCTCGCCGCTTCCCTGAGCCAGCACCCTCCTGCCAGCTCAGCGAACCTCAGCCAGGCCGCCGACAACCTCACAAAGTGGATCAGCAACTGCGCGGACGAACTCGCCCCACTGAGGACCCCGCCCAGCAGACCCGGCAGCAAGAAGGCCCCATGGTTCACCGACGAACTCAAGAGCTCCAAGACGAATTGCCGAGCCCTCGAGAAAGCCTGGAGAAAGGAACCAACACCGGACAACATGACCACTCTCAAGCGTGCCACCCGGAAGCACCACCAACTGATCAGCGCCGCCAGGAAAACTGCATTCAAGGACCGGCTGGACAACAACGCACACAACTGCAAGGAACTCTTCAACATCGTGAAAGAGCTCTCCAACCCCAACGCCGGAAACAACGACCTCACCCCATCGCAAGACCTCTGCAACTCCCTCGCCTCCTACTTCCACAACAAGATCGCGGACATACACAACAGCTTCAGCATTCAACCGACGCACGCCACGACCACAGCAACGCCGCCCACCACCACCCTCCGCGCCTGGACTCCGACCACCACCGAAGACACCATCCGCATGATGAACTCCGTCCACTCCGGATCTCCGACCGACCCCTGCCCTCACCACGTCTTCAACAAGGCCGACGCTGTCATCGCACCCCACCTGCGGGACATTATCAACACCTCCTTCAACACCGCCACCTTCCCTGAGAGCTGGAAGCACGCCGAACTCAGCGCTCTACTCAAGAAACCTACAGCGGACCCCACCGAACTCAAGAACTACCGCCCCATGTCACTCCTCCCGTTTCCTGCAAAAGTCATCGAGAAGACCGTCAACAGACAGCTTGCCGCCTTCCTCGATACTAATGGATCCCTCGACCCCTCACAGTCTGGCTTCCGAGCCAACCACAGCACCGAGACCGCCCTCATCGCCGCCACCGACGACATCCGGGCCCTGATGGACAACGGAGAAACAGCGGCCCTCATCCTCCTAGACCTCTCCGCGGCATTTGACACTGTCTGCCACCGCACCCTTGTGCAGCGCCTCAGCAATGTCGGAATCCAGGAGAAGGCACTGGAATGGATCGTCTCCTTCCTCGACGGAAGAACACAGAGAGTCCGCCTACCACCGTACAAGTCAGAGGCCACCGAAGTCTTCTGCGGCGTCCCTCAAGGATCCTCGCTGAGCCCCACCCTCTTCAACGTCTACATGAGCCCCCTCGCGGCCATCGCACGCCAGCACAACCTCAACATCATCTCCTATGCTGACGACACCCAGCTGATCCTCTCCCTGACCAACGACCCCGCCGCCGCCAGAGCCAACCTGCACGAAGGGATGAAAGATGTAGCCGAGTGGATGACGACCAGCCGCCTGAAACTGAACTCAGACAAGACGGAGGTCCTCATCTTGGGCCCCTCGCCCTCCGCCTGGGACGACTCCTGGTGGCCCCCCGCCCTGGGCACCGCACCCAAACCGACGGACCATGCACGCAACCTGGGCTTCATCCTGGACTCCTCCCTCTCCATGACCAGACAAGTCAACGCCGTCTCCTCGTCATGCTTCAACATCCTGCGCATGCTACGGAAGATCTTCTGGTGGATCCCCACGGAGACCAGGAAGACAGTCACCCAGGCCCTCGTCACCAGCCGACTGGACTACGGCAACGCCCTCTACGCCGGAACCACCGCCAAGCTCCAGAAGAGACTCCAGCGGATCCAGAACGCCTCAGCCAGACTCATCCTCGACATCCCACGAAACAGCCACATCTCTGGACACCTGAGGAACCTGCACTGGCTCCCCGTCAACAAAAGAATCACCTTCCGTCTCCTCACCCACGCACACAAAGCCCTACACGATCAAGGCCCGAGCTACCTCAACAACCGAATCAACTTCTACGCTCCCAAACGCCACCTCCGATCAGCCAGCCACGCCCTCGCCGTCGTCCCCCGCATCCGAAGAGCGACTACAGGAGGAAGGTCCTTCTCCTACCTGGCCGCCAAGACCTGGAACTCCCTCCCGACTAACCTGCGCTTGACCCAAGACCATCTCTCCTTCAGGAAGAAGCTCAAGACCTGGCTGTTCGAGCAGTAGCGGCACCCCCCCCCCCCCCCAAGCGCCTTGAGACCCTACGGGTGAGTAGTGCGCTCTATAAATGTCATTGATTGATTGATGTGCCACATCACAGCAGCAGTAAACTGTGCGGACAGGCCCTGCAATGGCAGAGGCCTGAGACAGGTTTGAAAGGCTACTTTGGTGGGTGGCATAAGCAGCGCTGCAAGTCCACCAGTAGCATTTAATTTACTGGCCATGGGTATCTGCGATGCCACTTTACAAGGGACAGACAGGTAAATTAAATACGCCAAACAGGTGTAGACCAATCCTACCATGTTTACCACGGAGAGCACAAACACTTTACACTGGACAGCAGTGCTTAAGTGCCCAGAGTCCTAGAACCACCAACACCAGGTCCGAAAAAACACTTGGAGGAAGGTAAAAAGTTCCGGGATGACCTGCAAAAAGGGCCAAGTCCAACACACGTCACCACAGATATGAAAGTGATATGTTCCTGATATAAAAGATGATGGCAACATTCGCTTTCCATATTTTTTTGCGTGTTTGCGTGGCAGGCATGAAGGAATGTTTATGCTAGAATGTATCATTGTTTAAATGTAGGCTTGGTACGCCTCTGTATTCACAGGTTAATAAACAATAATGTGCAGTTTAAAAATGAACACATATATAGTAAATCATACAGTTATTTTATGCATACCAAAGATTGGGCTTCAGCAGAGACTGCCAAATAGGTCTATATTTACGAAATGTGAGGACAGGAAAAGATCTGGCAGTCTTTCCTGCGATGACTGGGCATAATTGCCCACCTATTTTAGGTCAAGCCTCGACCTGTTGTTTCCTCTTCTGTGGGCTTTTTGCACACCCACCTATTGCCATTGGTTAATGGTTGGCCGCAACACTTCTTCATAGTTTCTCCAGTCTGGGCATGCCTTGCATGAAAGTTTCTTGCAGCCGAGGTGCATGCCCAGCCTTGTTTTAATGTCCTGCTCCATTAGTTCCACACCCTCCCTGGCCTCTCTCCCACCCTCTATGGCTTTTTTCCCCTTTAGGAGCACTTTTCACAAGTGCTGTTTTAACTCCCACTTTTCCTGCTCATGCCGCCGCACATCGACCTATGGTAGATCAGCCGCGGTCGGTAGTAGGAGTAACTGCAGGGCGGTGACGTGAGGTGGGGAGGGGCAGGGTGGGGTGTAGTAAACTATGGATTACGGAGGTTTACAGGTAAATTAAAATATAAATTAATAAAACAAATTTTGTTGTGTGCACTGCATCGCATTTGGGGATGCAGTGCACGCAACGAAATTCGTTTTATTTATTTATATGTTAATTTACCTGTAAACCTCCGTAATCCATAGTTTACTACCCCCCACCCTGCCCCTCCCCCTCCCCACGTCACTGCCCTGCAGTTACTCCTACTACCGACCGCGGCTGTGGTAGATAGAGGGGTGCAACGATCTGAAACATACAGAGAGCATAGGAGAGACAAAGCGAAAAGGCTGGCAAAGAAAGAAATGGACAATGTTACAGCAAGAGAGAGACAGGGGGAATAAAGTTAAACCGAGATGAAAAAAGAATGGAAGCGAGGGAGAGAAAAGGATACTGGCACTGAGATTAAGAGAGAATGAGATGCAAGGACAGACTGAGATACGCACAGAATAAAAAGAACTGAAAGGAGAAACAAGGGCAGAGACAGTGAGACTTTTACATACAGGTATAAAAAGAAATGGAGAAAGATCGAGCAAGCTGACAAATACAAAGAAGTCCACCTCGCATCGTTCATGTGACCACGTGTGTGATGTGGGCTTGCAATTAAGGCAACCCCCTAAATGCACTCTGCTCTGGTACTGCTAGTTGGTGTGTGCTGACGAACGCTTTTAAACAGGATGGTGGCAAATCAAAATGTTGAAAATAAAGTGTTCAAATAAAAACATTTGATCATTATTTTATAAGCGCGCGCCATGATATTGCACATTCACTGTGCTGTGTAATACACTCCATTGTCTTACATAGCTAGATCTGTGCTACACAAATACTGCAAATATAATACAAGTGCGCCTGTGCACCGTCAGTGACCTGGCCAAAGAGGGCAAGAAAGAGCTGAAACTGGATCATAAATTCAAAACTCTTCCGAACAGGGGCCCCAAAATAAGTTTGTCCCAGGGCCCGCAAAATCCTTAAAATGTCCCTGTGAAAGACAGCCTTTTGAACCCCGTTTTCCAGTCTTCCGAATGGCCGTCGCCGCGTCACCCCTGGCATGGGAACCCCGTGACCACACGGGCTCTGCCTCCCGAGCACCAGGCCACAGTTTTGGTGCAAAGTCCGCGTCCGGATCTATTTTCTAAGTTGAGAGGAAGGAGAGGGGGTGCTGGGTGGAGGAAGGGGGTGGGTTGTGCGAACACGAGGCTGTCACAACACGAAGAGGCGGCCACTCACCTGTGAGGGACACCACATGGACGGCTACAGTGAGGATCTGCACAGCTATGGCAGCCGCCAGCAGAAGGCTTCTGCCGGGCTCTCTTCTCAGAATCTCAGGCACCTTATGACCTAGAAAGAAAAAGGTGTTCCTTCAGAGAGTGCTAATGCAATGCACAGGTTGTACCTGGAAGAAGCATTTAAAAGACATTTCATATGAAATAATGATAACCCCGAGTCTGTGATCGGAGGCAGGAGTTGGAGTTCCACTGCCCCCTGCAGCCCCTCCCTGGTATCGCCCCTTCAGCCCCTTCTAGGCGGCACTTTACCTCCTGCTGACCCTGCACCTCAGGCATGGACATGTAGCAAAAGCCATCTCAAGGGGCGGACGTGACTGGTGTGAGGGGCGGGAGGACTGGAGTGCAAAGAGGAAACACTAAAGATGCCCTGTATCGACGGAAGGCCATCCGTGACAAAGAAGAGAACAAGAGCAAAGGCCATTGTAGGCAAGGTGGATGGCAGCGAGCACATAAATGCACCAGAAGGTTGTGTGAACTTTTTTGTGTGAAAACAAATGAAATGCGCTATTGGTAATCAAATGCTAACTAACGTACAGGGCTTCATTCTCCATCTTGTTTGTTACATTTACTATGAATGCTCCAAACCACGTGGATAGACATGTATTTTCGTGTCTCAGTAAAATGATGCTGAATGCAGTTTGACAGGCAAGATGACCATGGTCGGATTGGTAGGGCGGGCAATGGGCCGGTATCCGAGTTCCAGCTGTGGGGCTGCTTTTGTGGGCAGATGTGGTGGCCGATATGGGCTGTGCAAGATGTCACCAGTGGCCCATTGGGGGCCTCAGCGGGTTCTCCAGAGGCAGATGGACCCCTATTACCTCCCTTTTACCAACGGGGCGAAGGTGTCCGTCCCGGTCTCTTGCTGGGCGGCCCAGGGGGCCTGAGCAGGAGTGGCCTCACGTATATTCAGGTGTAATTCACCTGTGTGACTAATCTGTAAACACAGAGTCCTGGCAACATCTGCATTTTTTTTTAACTTAGTGAAGTTAAGAAAACACGCCTCTTTTATAGAAACCCCATCTCATTCTTTTTATAGCACCTAAACCACTGAAGCAGTCTGTTTCAGCACAGCTGTACATGTTCATGGTTCTACTTGTCATCGCAGAATCACACATAATGTATCAAGTTGTGTACACGTACAGCTAGTGTCTGTGAACAGTTCCATGTTGTAGAATTATGAGGGACTTTTGAATGTACAGTTTTGCAGCGGTTTCACTATTCTTAATTCTGATCACTCTATTGTGGAAACTGTACAAATGCACTGAATGTATGAAATCCCTTGTTCAGAACCCGATACAAATGGGCCTTTTTACAAGTGTGGTAGGCCTTTTCTCATTGGCCTTGGAGGCAAGTCTGTGCGGGATTGCTCTCCTATTATGTACTTTGTATTTTCCTATACGGAACTTTACTGTACTTTAACTGAGTTTTGCACTCAGTTATAGTTTGATTAACTTGACTATATTACTCGTTTTCTGTATGACAAATCTGAAAATAAACCTTTAAAGTGTAGACCTTTTAGTATCTGCCATTATTGTGTGACTAAATATGTTCTACGTTTGTAAATGGAAATTGTCATTTAGAATGTTTTACAAACAGGTTTAGTGAGGAGCATCATAATCCCCAAGGGATTAACACTGCTCCCAGTTTATCAGAAGCGCAAAGCGAGGTGGGGCGAGACATCCTTAGAACTCTCACATGCGAAAAATGAGTTGAAGGGTGACACGGCTTCAGTGTAGATTAAATACACAGATATTTATTTATTTATACCAGTATCTTAAGACCCATCGCGCCCATTTAGTCTTTGCAGTTCCCTGTGTCCTGCAGCACCGTGGGGGCTGTGTAGCCTCCAGATCTTCGATAGGATTTTTACCCTGCACCTGTCCTAATTTTACCACCCCCTGTTCACTATGGCGGCAGTTCCATGTGTTACTTCCGATCCCCTGTCCCCTCCACTACATGTCCTACATTGTAAAATATTTCGCCTTCTATAGAACCACAGACATCGGAGTGTGCTTCCATGTTATATGTTCTTGTCAGTGCTTAATTTTAGCCGGTGCTTTCCGGTGCTCAGCACCTGCACCTAATACTCACCAGTTAAGAATACACTTATTTAGAGTCCACATGATTTTCCCCAGACTCACAGGATGTTGAGCCAACCCAAGACTCGAACCGGGTTCTCCAGCTCTGAAATCGGCAGCTCTACCCATTCAAGCAAGTCCTTAACAGGTTAATAAGTGCTGGGGCTCTAGTCAAGAGGCAGTATGCACCAGCACATTTCTCGTTTGTTACCGCTGCCTCCTGAAGAGAGCCCCGGCACTTATTTTACAAATTAACCACTGTAGTCACCCCACCCTCCTCTCAACAAAATGGTAAAGGGTAATGACAGACATCAGAAGATACTGGCTCCATGAACACAAAAGGCGCAAAAAAACATAAACACGATGCAAGCACAACATGCTGAGTAGCAACAAGCAATGGAATATTGTCAAACAAAACTATTCAAGCCATTAAAATGTGGCATTTGTGACAAATCAAATTAAATCAAGTATTTCAACTTGACGGTTGCGCACTGTATCCTGTGGCTTTTGCTATAACATTTTTAAACCATGATGTAACATTTCAACAAAATAATTTCTAAGGCTTAATCAAAACATTCATGAAGTTAAACTCCATACAGAAACAAACATTGTATGTTAATCACTTCACATATATGCTTTTAATCCATTGTATTCACACAATTTTTTTTTATATGTTCTCTTGAGGAATAATTTCTTTGCAAACAAGGTATAATGTCCATACAATCCGTTTCTTTGTGATGCCTTTCTATTTAACGTGCCCAATGCATTTCGGGCCCCATTGGCCCTTCCCCAGGGGCTGAAAATCAAGCTTCTTGTGAAACTCCGACTGATTTATGGAACTCCGCCCTATTGCCTCCACATTGGGCGGGGCCCGGTGTACCTACAGCATTGTCCCGGCTGCGGCTCCTGGACGGTCACAGTCGTGTATTCCGGTCCCTCGGGGCCTCCTCCCTGCCTCATGGTCCGATGGTGAGATATGTTGAGTCTCGTCTGATCCCTTCACAGCTCCGCGGTGCTCAGGCAGAGGAGGATGAAACTCGCAGAGTAACCGGAACACGTCACTTCCGCAGCACAGAAACTGAGAGTAGACTGCGCGGCGAAGGAGGGCGTCACCCAGGTGAGTGCAAAGGTGTGATCTGCAAAAAAACATGCATTTCAAGCTATACGATCGGAGGGGAGAAGCGGCCGAAGTCTTTTATATCGTGGGTGCCCCCTCTTGTCAGCACAACAAACGGACATCGTGCAAATACGCTCATTTGACACCTATCATGTTCATCACACCACATGCAATAGTTGAAACAAGACTGTCGCACATAGATGAAAAAACAGTTGATAGTTTTTGATAACTATGTTTCAGTTTAATTCTACATACTGTGTTACACTATTCCCGATTGAATCGCGCTAAACTGCAGGTGCTTCTGTTTTTTACAGGTAATAACAGTGACATGAAAGTGTTTGCCCAAGGTCACACAACTTTGCCTCCGATGAAATTTGGGGTTTCAGCCCAGGCTTCCAGACACAGAGGCTTCAATTCAGCCGCAGCTGAATTCCCTCCTGTGTCTAGTTTTACAGGTCTTCACACAAATACACTTTATATAATGACACTTCATTGAAAACTGTTTAGCAAAGTATTCGAATCCGATATTAAACTTGCAAGCACTAAATAATAAGTCTTTTTACTCACAAATCGAAGAAACAGCGCGTGTCTGCCCTGCCGATCACTGACTCCGTCACATAGCCAGCGGCAACAAGCGCGGGAAGTCCTGACTTCTGCAGATGGAGTCCAGTTTGGAGTAGCAACGAAAGCCAGCACTGGCAAAGATGTTAAAGCCAAGAGGCAAGCGAGCCACTGAAAGCTCGAGCCAAATGCCCGGCTCTGACTCAGCTCGAGGTCCTTGGACCCTCGAGCCCAAAACGAACCGAGTTTTCAGGTGGCTTGTGCCAGTTACCTTATGCACCACCAAGCAAATCAGTGACCATGGATGTAAAGTGGACAAGTGAAAGAGAACCCCATCTAGTGGGTGAATTGCACGAACCAACCAGAAAACCTGTCAGCAATCCCAGCTTTCCTGCTTGACCAAACTGTGTGATCCTAGACAATTATTTCTTTTTCGGGTCGAGACACTGTTATATACATAAAAGGACCTGGACCCCGCCCCTTGCTTACCATTTGATGGCTTAAGTGACACTCTTCTTTACAGGCTTATAATTCATCAAGGCAGGCCTAACATCATTTCCATTCCTCTCTGTGGAGCAGGGAGCAAGTACTGCTTGATTCAACGATATCAGTGAATGTCCGCTGCACCTGACGCGATTAAGGTACGTTTTTGTTGTTTTTAACTTCCAGTGCCTCCCGTGCAAACAGTAGGCGAGTGACTTGCAAAAATGTGTCCAGCAGGACAAACAAAATTGCATAGATTTATTTTCTATAGTCCACTTCTTTTATTTTGCCGAGTCTTATTTTCTCACTTTACACTCATGTTTTGTTTTTGATCGAGGGCGCTGTTCTGAAAAGATGAGGATTATTTTATGCAAAGCAATATTGTTACTTTCTTATGTGTAATTACTGAAATTATGCTTTAACACATAATCGTGCAATACACCCCAATTCACCTCACTCCTATCCGCCTCACGCCAATCCACCCCACCTCACCCCACACCAATGCGCCCCACTCATCCACCAAGACCAATCCAATTCACCCCACTCCAATCCGAACCACTCACCCCACCCCGTCCAATCCAATCCACCACACTCCAATCCTCCCAACCCACCCGCTCCAATCTGCCCCACTCCAATCCAAAACAATCTGCCCCACTTAACTCCAAAACAATCTGCCTCTCTCCAGTCCAAAACAATCTGGCCCATTCCAATCTAAAACAATCTGCCCAACTTCAATTTGAAGCACTCCAATCTGCCCACTCCAATCCAAAACAGCCATTCAAAGCTTTATGGCTATTTGCCTAAGGATCTGCACATCCATTTAAACCAGTCAATTGTGCATTGTTTGATGTACTCTTATCTCCAATTTAAGGGTGCTACAATGGTGTTAACAATACCCACCCATCAGGGTACAATCGCGCTGAAACTGTGAATCTTAGAGCAAAGTTCAAAACCAAAATACACCCGAGCACACCCAATTGTTGTAACTGTAATCCACAGATATATTATAAATCCTGAACACAATATCATTAGATCATTCATTCAAATGTCCTTTTAGATCATGGAACAAAAGCTTCAATCAGGTCCTTTTGCAGAATTTTAATATCAAAACACATGCAGAGCAACAGCAGCCGACGCATGTTTCGCCCCCCTGGGCTTTTTCAAGGCTGCAGAAAAATATATACAAACATTTGTTTTACAAAACATCAATTGTGGCCATCTCAAGTCACAATTTTACTTCAATCTTATACATGCCCTTTGGATGACTCTTCACATACACATTTGTATTCAGAAGCAAGTGCTGACAAATACATCCCCTGCCATAGAGCTCTTTAATTGTGTATTGAGCTCGCAATGTTTAAACACCCATACCTATTCAAATACCTTATGATTATACACAAAGTAAGTTATAATTATGGGTCAAATGCAACAAAAAGCGTCTCATACTGGTGACATGCTGTTATCATCAAATATTGTAAAAAGTCATTCTCTAGAAATGAATTGAACCCTATTTCTGGATTGCGCATATATCTACAAAGTCATACAAATAAAGAGAGAAGAGGTAACAGGAAGAAGGTAACACATAGACCCATATCGTTAATTATTGAGTCTCCAATAATAGTGCAGCAAAGAAATGTTGACTTCACCATAGCGTGGAAGATGCCACCACCAAGAATTTTTTATAATTTTTTCGTCTTACAGTTTTAGATTACATGTAACCTTGTGTTTCATGTAATGGTTTTGTCCTGCGTCTTGAAGTATGACTTATACATACTCTGTGGATAGGAGATATTTGGGCCTCACTTACAACTATATATTTGTAATGAATCACATCAGTCTCTATGAACGAATATAATTATTGTATTGGAAAAGATCATTTGACAATGGGTTTGATATCATGTAGATTCAAGACATACACTATTATAGTGATGTTCTAGGATACATTGTATTTAGAACCAACTAATATGACAGATGTACATAAAGTATGAGCTAAATACGTTTTTCTTATCTGCATGATGAACATGTAGGTACCATCATATCGAGACGAAGAGGAACCAATCTCATACGATGTCGGTTATTTAATACGTAGCGCGTCTTTTTCAAGTAACCATCCCACGTAACAATATATATCCTCTTTTCAGGTAATCGGACCTTGATAAGTCCTTTAAATAAATATTCATCAGCACTTGCTTCTGAATACAAATGTGTATGTGAAGAGTCATCCAAAGGGCATGTATAAGATTGAAGTAAAATTGTGACTTGAGATGGTCACAATTGATGTTTTTTAAAGCAAATGTTTGTATATATTTTTCTGCAGCCTTGAAAAAGCCCAGGGGGGCGAAACATGCGTCGGCTGCTGTTGCTCTGCATGTGTTTTGATATAAAAATTCTGCAAAAGGACCTGATTGAAGCTTTTGTTCCATGATCTAAAAGGACATTTGAATGAATGATCTAATGATATTGTGTTCAGGATTTATAATATATCTGTGGATTACAGTTACAACAATTGGGTGTGCTCGGGTGTATTTTGGTTTCCAATCCAAAACAGCCTGTCCTACTCCAAACTGCTCCACTCCAATCCAAAACAATCTGCTCTATTCAATCTGAAGCAATCTACCCTACTCCAATGTGCCCCACTCCAATCCAAAACAATCTGCCTCACTCCAATGTGCCCCACTCCATCCCAATTCACCTCCCCTCACTCCAGTCCACCACACTCCAATCCAATCCACACCAATCCAATCCAGCCTAATCCAATCTACCCCACTCCAAACCAATCCAACACACCCCAGTCCAGTCCACCCAATCTTCACCCAATCCACCTCACTCCAATTCAACCCACCCCACTCCAATCCAAAACAATCTGCCCTACTCCAATCCAAAACGACCTGCCCCACTCCAATCCACCCCACTCCAGGCTGCTCCACTCCAGTCTGCCCCACTGCAATCCAAAACAGTCTGCCTCACTCCAAGCTGCCTCTTTCTAATCCAAAACAATCCACCCCACTCTAATCCGCCCACTCCAATCCACCCCATCCCTCTCCATTCCAATCCATCTAACCTCACCCCAATCCAGTCTACCCCACTCCAATCTAATCCACCCACCCCAATCCAGTCCTCCCAATCCAGGCAAATCCAATCTACCCCACTCCAATCTTCCCCACCCCAATCCACCTCAATCCAATCCACTGCACTCCAATCCAGTTCACCCCACCCCAATGCAATCCACCACAATCCAAACGACCTCACTCAATCCAGTCCACCCCACTGCAATCCCATCTACTCCACTCCATTCCACCCATCCCACGCCAATCCAATGAATCCCACTCCATTTCACCCCACTCCTGTCCACCTCACTGCACTCTAACTCACCCCACCCTAATCCACCCCAGTCCAATTCACCCCACCCTATTTCAGTTCACCCTATTTCAGTCCACCCCACTCCAGTCCTCCCCACTGCAGTCCAATCCACCCCACTCTACTCCAATCCTCCCAATTCTACCTCAATACAATTCACCCTATCATAGTTCAGTCAAATCCACCCAGCATACCACACTCCAATCCACCCCACTCCAGTCCAATCTGCCCCTCTCCAGTCTAGTCTAATCCACCCCTCCACTCCATTCTAACTAACCCCTCTCCAAACCACCCTACTCTAATCCAGTCCACCCCTCTCCACTCCACTCTAGTTCACCCCTCACTGCACCTCCCAATTCTAACCCAGTCCACCCCAATCCAATCCATTCCAGTCCACCCCACCCCAAACCAATCTAATCAGCCCCACTCCAAGCCACCCCAATCCAATCCACCTCACCCTTTTCAATCTACCCCACTCTAATCCACCCCATCCTGTCCATCCACTCCAATCAACCCCTCTCTAATCAATCCAACCAATCTACCCCAATCCAATCAACCCCAATCTATTCTAATCCAATCCACCCCACTACCTTAATATAATCCAACCCACTCCACCGTATTCCACCTCACGCCACTCCACGCCACTCCAATATACGCCGCTCCACTCTATGTCACTCCACTCTAGAGCACTGCACTTTGACACTGCACTCTACGACACTCTCTGCCACTGAACCACTGAACTCTACTCCCCTCTATTCAACTCTATGACACTCTACCCCCCTATTCCAGTCTAATCTAACAAATCCAGTGTATGACACTCTATTCCCCCACTCCACTCTAGGACACTCCAAGCCACTAACTTTTATCTATGCTGAACAGCAGCCACACGGTGTACAACATGGCAAAATGACATTTCCAAAGCCAACAGCACTTGTATAGGCGAGACCTATTGGCTTTGCCAATGCTTGTTCTTCATTGTGCCATATTAGAGCACCTTCCAAGGTGTGGGTTCAGGATTAGCACTGTGCAATAACCTCTCTTGTGTTGGATTTAATAGTCTATAATGTTTTCCCACCTATATGAAAAATCTAGGGCACATGTAGGGTACAGCTGACAACTGACTTACCTCTTAGTTTACTAGTAAGGGGAGACATCAACATTTCTAAATTCAAGTATAAAAACTATCTCTTTTAAAAATAACTGTGTGTGAATTGAAATAATGCCCCGATTACTTACCGGTAATCTTCATTACTCCGAGTATAGTCTTCCTCGCCACATGAGTAACAAAGTGAGCTTCAGCTCCACACCAGAACCCTCCAAAGCCTAAAAAGTCAGCCTCCCATGCCTCCCATCCCTTCCCAATATGGCCGACCCAGTACACCCATGACCTCTATAAGAGGCGGGCCGGCCCAACCCATCAGCCTGAAACTACCAAGCATAAACATGAAGCCGATAGCCAGACAGGGAGGGAGGGATGGGAACTCATGTGGCGAGGAAGACTATACTCGGGAGGGATGGGAACTCATGTGGCGAGGAAGACTATACTCGGAGTAATGAAGATTACCGGTAAATAATCGGGACATTACCTCCTCGTTAGTCTTCCTCGCCACATGACTAACAAAGTGAGCACATACCAAAGCCAAGCGGCTTCATGGAAACTCACAAGAAACCAATGGACCAGAAGGGAAACCCCCGAGAGAGGGCAAACCCAACAGACCAAACGAGTGGAAAAAAACCACCCAAGAGAGAGGCAACCACGGGCAGGAAGAACCAGCCCGGGACAGAAAAACACCGGAAGGGCCGAAAACCCCGGACCCCCCCCAGACAAGAAGTGCCGTCAGAAAATCCGCCCAACCAAAGGCCGAAGGAGGACAGAGAAGGCACAGAACCAAACTGCATGGAACCAAAAACCACAGAAAACAGGCACCAAACAGAAAGCAGCAAGCCGGTCCAAAACACCAAGACCGCCCAAAGGACAGCCAAAAAGCAAGAGGGGAGCAAAACCCAAACAGCCCAAGAGCCACCGGAGCCCCCTAGGAATCGAAGAAACAGAGGGCAACCACACCACCGAGACCCAACAAAAACGGCCACAGTAGCAAGAGACCCAGGCCGACCGAAGCCCATCCAATCGCATGGTTGACCACCAACAGCGAGAGAGACGAACCAACCCCAAACCAAAGACCTGAGGGGAGAAGAAAACAAAAGCCACCAGACCCGGCGGCAATCAGGGGCAGAAGAAAAAGGAACCAAAGGGAACCCAGAGCAGCAGGAGCCGCAAGAACGGACGGAGGCACAGGAAAGGAAACCAGCACCCCACCCGAACAACAAAAACGAAGGGAACCCAAGCCCCACCAGCAAGGAGAGGCAGGAGGGACACGGACCACAGCCGCCCAAAGGATCCCCGGACGGGAGAGTGACAGCAACGAGAGAGCCCAGGCAGGCACAAGGCAAACCAGACCCCAGGGGCCACAGGAAACCACAGCAAAGCGCCCCCGTCAGCAATGTCACCGAAGAGGACCAAGGCCAAGCCCCAAAAAGGAAGGTGAACACCCACCAGGGGACCCACGCACAAGAAAGCACCACAGACCCGGAAGGAAGGGGAATGCAGAACGAACGAGCGAGACAGCCCAGCGCAGAGGACAAGCAAAATGCTCCAGCAACAGTCTACACGCAACAAAAGAGCCGCCGAGGCGAGCACCCAGGAGGCAAAACCAACCAACCCTGGGACCTAACACCCAGGACCGCCCCAGCCGAAAAACGGAGAACCAACAGGGACAGGAGCGCACATAGGGGCAAGGCCACAGGCAGCAAGCCACCAAAGACGAGAAAGACAGAAGAGCCGGGCGGAACGAGCCCGAGAACGGCAAAAACCCCAGGGGGAAAACACGATCCGGAAGGACCCAGCACCCCCACCAGGGACAAGGAAAAACAGGATCCAATCCGCACAGGGAGCGTCAGGCCCCGACCGGGGAAGAGAACCCGGAAATCCAGCACCCTCCGACAATCACAAGCACAGCGTGAACAAAAAAGCCCCAAGGGGTAACAAAAAAACCACAGCAGGACACGCAACCCCAGAACCGAGTGAGCCAGCACCCACAGAGGCACAACACGGACCACCCAGCAAACCCAGAGCCACCATCCGCAGGAGCAGAATCGGGAAGCACCCAGGCGAGCCCCATCAACAGGACAAACAACCCGGCCAGGCCAACATGCCCCGGCATGAAGCCGGGAGAGCGGCCAGAAGGCAGGAAAAGCCAGCACCGAGGGGACAAATCGGAAGACAGTGACCGAGGCAAGCCCACAAAGCCCCCGGAGAACCGGGCAGCGCACCAACCGCCCAGGAGAGCAACAAGAAGCCCCCGTGAGGCAGGGGCAAAAACAAGCCAGGAAAGGTCCATAGAAGGCAGAAGAGAAACCGCCAAAAAAAGAAAAACGAAGCAACCGACCCAGCACGGACCCAAGCCCGCCTCACAGGCGGAGAGGCCGCCAACACCCCGGAAGGGGAGAACAGAACACAAAGACCCCCGGCCGTACAGGCAGACTGGGAGGGGAGCCACGGGAACAGGCGACATCGGGAAAATACCAAAGAGCACCAGGGCCAACCCGACGGGGAGGACCCCAAAAGGACGGACCGGGCAAGCACCACCAGACACCCAGGCACAAGGAGATGAAGGGGGACAGCCACCAAAGGCAGCAGATCAACCACTGAGCCACAGCACGTGGGACCGGGCCCAAACAGGCAGGAAAGCCGGAAACCAGCGGCAAGGAGAGCACGGGACCCAAGAAAGGGCAAACCCGACCCACTCGGGGTGACAAAGCAAACAACGGCAAGCAGACACCCTAGCCCAAAAGAACTGGGACGAAAGCCAACGGATACCGAAGTACACCAGGCCAGGCCAGCAAAGATCAGCAAAAACACCACCTGCCACAACGTGTGCACGGGAGCGGGGAACACAACAATGCACACAACAGGCAAACAGGTCACCACCAGAGCCCACAGAAGGAGGCAGGAGAAGTGAAGATGCACCACATGCACCAGCCGAAAACCCTGAAGGACAAGGAGGCGCAAAGGAAGCCCGCCGAGCTAGGTAGCAGCAGGAGGAGGGAACACCACCGCCGCGGCCAGGCCAACAAGCCCATGGAAGAAAAGCCATACTGCAATTAGCAGGAGCAGAGGCCAAAAGCCCACCCGGAGACCACAGAAGCAGCCCGAGAAGGAAGAACAGGATGCAGGCACCCACAGCCCCAAGAAACCCCGAAGGCCAGGACAGACGCAGCACAACAGCGGAGAGCAGGCGGGGATAGGCGCACCCGGGAAGGAAGGACCGCCGGACGGCCCCAAAAAAATGCGTGAACAACCAGCACAAGCATGGCAAAACACACCGCCCAACCGAGGAACCGAGAACCACTACGGCCACCGCCCGGGAAAACCCAGGTGGACACCCATCCAGGCACCAACCAGCCCGACTATGCGAAACGTCTGAGAACAGACGAGAGCAGGCGCTCACAGGGCAGAATGGCCAAAGAGCCACGGCGGAAGGACAGACCACCCGGAAGGGCCCAACACTGAGTCAAGCAGTGCACATAATACGGCAGCAAACCGACGAGCACGGACACCCAGGAGGAATCGGGCACCAAAGAACGTAAGGCCACTGCAACCCAAATGCCCACAATCAACACCCACCGAAGAAAGAAACGCAGAGTGGTGCCAAGAGAAGAGCCCAAGACCCAAGAACACAGGGCCCCACAGTGAAAAGCAGAGAATGCCACCCTACTGGGAGAACAAGGGAAGTGCACAGAGACACGGAACCTCGAGCGATGGAAACAAGACTGGAACCCAGTCCCCCAGCGACAGGGACGCCTAACGCAGGCAAAACACAACACGTGAGAGAAGTCAGATACAGAGGCAGAAGGAGAGCATATAAAACATATCCCAACCTCACTGAAGGAAATACCAACGCCCACACAGTAGAGCCCAGCGCGGCGAGGTCCGCCGCTACCAAAGGCGCAAGAGTAGCCACCCAGACAAAGCACCTGGGACTCTAAACAAAGAAGCGAGCCCACTGGAAACGAGAGCAGGAATCCACCGCCGTCAGCGAGACCCAAAGAGCGCTTGACCCGAAGGCAACAAGCGCCAAACACGAGCACCAGGGAGGTGCAGAGGGCTGCCAGAATCACAAGATGGCGAGCGACCCAACCCACTGAACGAAAAGCCGGAAGGGAATGGAGGAATGAACACACAACACTCACCAGAGGAAGAGAACCCACCGTCCAGCACAGGGCCACCACGACCTGACAAACAACGCAAATGTGGGGCCCCTGCACATGCCAACGTCACATACTGAATGGCAGATGGCCGTACATGGAAACAGGCAAGCCCGCAAATGCAGCCGAAGCAGACTGTAAAACGACTCCAAGAAACACAGAACAGGATCCGAACCACGCACCAGGATATCGGCGACTCCATCATCAAGGGCAACAATACCGCCCCAACAGAAGAGTGCAAAATCATGCGCCAACCGGTGAAGAAGGCCAAAATATAAAACCACTCAGAACCGAACACACACCCAAGAAGGCAAGCGTCCAACACCGCAACCAGAAGGCCACAGGTTCTCACACGGGTAACGACCACCGCTGATGGAAAACAGCCCAGAGCAAAGCCGGGGGAGCAAGGCCACGCCCCACCGGAAGGGAATGGCGGAAGCCGACCTCCAACAGCCCAGCCCCCACAGGCACCGGGAAACGGCACCTGCCGCATCCCAGAACCCCGCAAAGCCCCCGAGCGGCCCCTGGAGTGCCGAGGAAACCCACCCCGGCACCCGAAGGGAAGCCCATTGAGACAGGGACGCAGGGGGCGCGGCTGCAAAAACGGAAGCGCGCCGCCGCCAACAGGAGGACGGCATGCAAGGGGAAAACTACCCAGCAGGAGGCGAAAGTGGGCAGCAAGCCACAGGAGGGGGCAAAAACACTGCCGCAAGAACTGGGGAGCGAAATCCAGATCGGCAGGCCGAGACCTCAGACAGTGAAAGGCAGGGCCCGACAGACCAAATGCCCACCCGGAGAAGAAATGAGACCCAAAGGGAAGCCCGCATCCACCCGGGAGAGGAATGCACACCCCGCCAGAGCCCACCAGACAAGGTAACAGTAGGGCCCAAATAAGAAAGCCCGCAAAAGCAGGGCAGGAACCATACACAGGGAGGGGGTGCAGGGCATAAGTCCCAAGAGCCCCCAAGCACCAGGAGTCCGCTAGAGCAGAGCTGGGAACCCCAAGGGTCAGTGCGAGGGCCAGAAGGCTGGGGAACCAGAGAGCGAGCCCGCTGGAGCAGGGCCTCCCCCCAGGGCACCGGGACCTGCTGGAGCAGGACCTCAGCCCAACTTACCTGATCAGACGCTCTGGAGAATATGCAGCGCAGAACTAAAAAAACAGGCTGATGGGTTGGGCCAGCCCGCCTCTTATAGAGGTCATGAGTGTACTGGGTCGGCCATATTGGGAAGGGATGGGAGGCATGGGAGGCTGACTTTTTTTGCTTTGGAGGGTTCTGGTGTGGAGCTGAAGCTCACTTTGTTACTCATGTGGCGAGGAAGACTAACGAGGAGGTAATGTGATGTACTAAGGTGAACCACTTCTGCATGTTAGAGAAATAACCTTTAAAAACAATTTTGAAGAGCATTTATCATATGTTTACATGTTGTTTGTTGCATGATTTACATTTAAAATATTTTTAAAGCGTGGCTCGTGCATGGGCCCTAGGAGCCAAGCCAGACACTTGGCTCGGCTCTCAAAGGTGATTTGTTGGCTCATTTGGGAGCGTAGCCGACACGTGTGATTCTCCCTGGGGATATGGGCTGATTTGCCCCGCTCAGGAGCGTAGCTTAGTCAGTGAGATTCAGAAGGTAAGAAGCTCAAATTCCTCAACTCACTGAAAAATAGGGGTGTGCGAAATTTGCATAAAATGCTTTCGTGTAACTCCGCAATATTTCAGCAAAATGACACACATTCACGTAAAACACCAATCCATTATTTAGTGCTACATTTTGGCATGAAATGTGTCTTTGTGTGAATTTAGACCCAAGAACGCATTTTGTGCTTAAAAAAATGCAAAAGAAAGAACTGTAAACAACAGCTGCTCGCTTTCTATTGTTACTGTACATTCACTGTAAATCTTTACAATGAATGGCCCATTTGTGAAACATATTTTTACAGATATATTTTTTATTGCAGTTTGTTTTTACTGTGAATGACAAATTTATACACAAAGTGACATAATGACATTGTATTGGAGAATTCACTTAACAAGAGTAACGTGGAATTACACGAGTTATGCAGATGCCATTTCAATTCTTCCCAGGCCTTCTAAACAAGTGGTGGCCAGCAGGTTGGAGGGATGAGATGACTAACGTTTGGGATGGATTGTTTCCACGAGGAACAGGGTCAGTACTGATTTGCATTAGGTGGGCCTAAGTCTAGAGTGGCACAGTGGGGCAAAAAAATGGTTTGGAATTCAACTCCGAGCAATTCCCAAAGCTTAGTCTATTCCCAGACATTTTTCCATCACCCTTTGGGTGTTTGCCAGTAGCAGACCTGGAAATCTGAGACTGGCACAGCTTTGCAAGCCTACTACTGCCAGCTTTTGTGAATTCTAAAAGTAGTAAATTTGCATCTAGTCAAGGGGTCAACTGGTCCCTTGGCGACCTAGGTGCGATTTCAGGCTGATCACGATGGATCACGGGTCAGGTACACCAACCAGTTTCAACCAGGTTTTACTTTTCAACATAGGCCCGAGTTTACTAGCATTTTTGTGATGTACCACTTTTTTGGTGCAGCCATGATGCAAAATGGATTTTGGGATTTACTAAACCACCCATGGCCCAATTTGATTGGCCTTCTGTTGCTTTGTAAAAAGAAAAATCAACACGCCTTGCTCTGCGTTGCGTTACCCTGCATTGAGGAGGTGTTACATGGGTGAAGCATGGGTGTTCCAGTGCATTCTCTTATGTATTTTGGTGAAAACCCTGATTTACTAAAGTCAGTAAACCTTAGCTTGCACCAAAATGATGTGCTTACTCGGCACAGGCGTAACAAGATTAAATATCTTTTAATCTCCTCTTTGCCTGTGTGATGCATTCTGCAGCACAGATACAAAGGGGAATACACGTCTCAAAATAGTTTTTGTGCAGGCAGGCACCCTTGAGCCTTGACGCAGGCACCCTTGTGTCGAGGCTCAAGGGTCCCTGCGAGGGCACTAGGCAGCCATAAGTGCACCAGAACAAAGGCACAGCAAAAGTGCACCCTATCTCAGTAGAAATTACACATTTCTGCTCTCTCCCATTGATGCAACGCAGCACAGCAATTTGCCTTGCTGCGTTGCCCTTTCAAAATTACTACGCTCGGACTTAGTCTCTTTTTCGGCACTCAGAATCCCACAAGGGGACAAGCCTGCAGCCTCTATCCAGAGAGGGTTCCACAAGGCCATATACCTTCTATAGAAGGTCCTGCTGAACTAGATTTGAGGCTGTGGAGAAGTACAGAGTGTAGTAAACCTTTTATTCAGCCCTGTTACTATGTGTCTTGGGTGGATTATTTTCGCAAGTTTGTCCCGGTTCTTGTGAGGTCTTCAGGTCCAAAAAGTTTCTAAGTCCATGGTTTAGGAGGAGTCCATTTAGACCCAGACAAGGGCTCTGGGCCCTCAGCAACAGCACTTGGGGGTCAAGGTTCGCTCCAGCAGAGGCCACCTGCTGGGTCCAGAGCAGGTCCAGTTGGAAATGGGCAGCTGGGGTCTTCAGGAAAAGGCCTTGTACAGCTTGTTATGGCCCTGTAGCGTACAACAGAGGTCAGCCAACTGACCCTTGCATTCCACTTCTTTGTCCTGGGTACAGGTGGGAGCAGATCCAACCCTTCAGGCCTCCTCACAGTTCTTAAACAGCAGGCACCTGTGCTAGGGCCTGGTTAGTCAAACAATTGTGGTGACCACGCAACAAGTAGCCCTTTCTCACAGCGCTGCTTTGTATACATGTTCGTGCCAGGACCCTGCCTAAGGGCACTGTTGGAGTATAGTGAAATGTTTACCCTCAGAAGTCCAGTTGACCTGGAAGAAGGTGGACTAGTAGCACTATATTTAGTTTGGTTTATCTGTACAACATTGGATGTAAAAAGTAGTCCCTGTCTGTGTTTTTTTGAATGCTGGGCTGTCTTGTGCGGGTCAAGCATACATGAAGTGCTTAGGAGAGAGCAGCATTTATCCATCTTGATGATTTGGTACTGATGAGGGCATGTGATGGTGCCAGTAGGTGTGTCTGATGTGTTCTGCTTGTTTAGCATATGTGACTAATTCATAATATACATGTGCTTTTGAGGTAGTAGTAGGTAGCAATTTATGTGACTTTTTGCCCTTCTTTGCACCTGATTAAGCCAGATTAGTGTACACTGCATATTGTTGGTGTAGAGCCAGTACCTCTTGAGAGGTATTGTAATTGTCTTGTCTCATAATTGTGTATATATATATAAAGCTTGCTACCCCTGACAAGGGGTTGAAGCGCTTGGATGTAGATTCTGAGAGTTCTCATCAGCCAGATTTGAACATATTAATATCAAATTATTGGGTTAGGCATTTAAGTGCAGATGATGTGAAATGTTCTGCCTACATTGTTCTTCTAGTTATCCTTTGAGAAAAATACATATATATGAGGATCATTATAGTTTGTGATATCTTCAGTTTGTGATCCACCTTGTAGAATTAGTGGTATCTGTGGGAAAGTGTATGGAAATGTCTTGCAGTGGTTTTGAAAAATGCTTTTTGCGCTACCCCCAATGGAAAGGAGGCTTTAACCTTAGCTTGACCAACCCACAGCGGATACAAAAATGTAACGCACCCAACTGAAACCTCCCTAGCAATAATTGAGTTCCATATACACATGTGTACATATAAATTATTATTGGTAAGTGAACTGATAAACTGAGCATATCCAAAGGGATCCTTGGTGACCAAGGTGCACTGACTACAGTATTGAATGAGCGCAAACCAAGTGCCCAAAAGAAGAAGACATGAACTACATCCAGAAAGAAGTATACAAGTACACTTATTTACAGATCATGAAGCATATCACTTGTTCTCATTCACGAATAATACACCATTCTGGAATGTGAGTGACATCAACCTATGTGATCAGAAAGAATAATCGTGTCAACCCATCATATTTCTTTTTAACTGTCATGATACATTAGTCTTCCAGGTTCAACAACTGTTTGTTGATTTTTACTGATAGCCACTTCTCATTTGGGAAGACATGTTAATAATAACTTAAAACTTTATGTCATGTGTGAAAGAAGGACACATAAGACCACAAAGAACTATAGGCTAAATGTACTACCTCCTTTTTTCCAAAGATGGCGACTCCCTCTCACACCGGGCAAACCATCGCCCTCCTGGTGTTTTTTTTTCAATCTCACCACTCTTAGGAGGAGGTGGCGAGATTACTTCGGCTGGATCCTAGAAGAGCTCTCAGCTTCTACATTCACCGTACCAGAGAACACCGAGTGAACAATCAGTTCTTTATTGGATTCACTGGAGCGGTACTGCAGGTATTTAGCCGCAAGATCCTGGCCAAAGAACTCAAGCAGGGAGGCTTTGATTCGTGCAACCTGCAACTGAATAGGAAGTATATCACCACCATCCCTAATCATGCTTGTAAGCTGGAGCTCTGCACAACGTAATTCATCGATCCGAGCCTTAGTTTGTTCCTGTATTTGCTTCTGACGAAAGAATGAAAAGCTTTTGGTCTCACCGCGAACTGCGGCCTTAAATGAGTCCCAAACTATATTACTAGGGGCTGAGCCTCTATTAATGTTCAGAAATTTAATTACCTAAGGTCTCAAATGGTCTAAATAAGTTGGTTCGAGTAACAGTTTTCTCTCAAAGGTCCAGGGTCTGGGAATTCTTACAGCACCTGTTACAATACAATTAATAATCAAAAGATTGTGGTCCGAAATAATTCTGGGAGAGATAGCAATGGATGTAGTATCTGCCAGTTGATCTGACACAAAGAAATAGTCCAAACGGACCATTTTCTTCTGAGGAGCAGAGAAATATGTAGAGCCATCTATATCCTTACAATGACGAAACCATAAATCAATCATGAAATGTTCTTGCACGAGGGCTTGCAAGGCTCTATAAACTCTAGGCTTTTGGCCCACGTAAGTCTGCCCTACCACTATGTTGAAATTGGCTGATAAATTAATATTAAAGTCCCCACAGAGACAAATAGGCTGGGGCCATAAAGCCAATTCTACGTTTAAATAATCTAAGAGTACAGGGTCATCCAGTTTTGAGCTATACACCGTGCAAACCGTCAAGGATGAGCCGTTAATCAGGAGCTCCGCGATTGCCCATCTGCCCCCAGTATCTTGGCTGGTTCTTAAGCATGAGCCTACCCCACGTTTCAATAAAATAGCGACCCCCCTTATCATAGAGGTCTGGTGAGAACACACTAATAGATCAAACCCAGGAATTTTAAGACATTCTCTATTATTCCAGGGAATATGAGTTTCCTGCAAACACAGTACCTCTAAGTGAAGAGCTTGGATAACCCGTGCAAATAGGCTCGCTTCTTCCCATTATTCAGGCCACACACATTCCTGTAGCAATAGAAATTTTACCCGATGCCATTGAGAATTTTAAGAATAAACATCACAATTACGATAATTCTCTGATTTAATCCATGATTACCATGATAAAAAGAATATGTTTCAAGCTTATTTTTTTGGATGCGCCCCAACCCCACCCCTGCATGACCGCCCCCCCCCCCTCCCAAGCCCGCACCACCCCCCAAGGAAAGCAGGGACCGTAGTCCCAGTGATGGAGAAGCTGGTATGAGCAGGGACCCCCCCAAGAGTCGCTGCTAATTTCACAAAAAGTTTACCCCCAAAAAAAAAACTAAAATACATCCCTTAAGAGAGCATTAACCCTTCTAATAGCTGAAGAGAAAAGAGGAAAAATATATCACTGTGAACTTATAATAACATACAATTACAATTACATTTATTTAAATGAATCCAAAAAAGCTTTTGCCTGGATTTCAGACTCAAAAAATCTAATCTGGCCTTGATGGATAATTTTAAGTTTAGATGGAAAAAGCAAAAAGACTTGCGCCCCCTTAGACTGAAAAGGGGCAATCAGCTGGCGGAGCTGCCACCTCCGCTCTACCGTGGCTGGACAAAAGTCCGGCCTAACAAAAAACTGACAGCCTTTTCCAGACCTTTGCCTGTCAGGCCTGGCTAGATCATAGATCCTTTCTCTAGCTAAAAAATTGTGTAGACAGATTAGAATAGCATGGGGTGTATTGTCTGTTTGACCCGAACGCTGCTTTGGTTTGAAGGGGAAACGATGGGCACATTGGATCTCCAACCGCCAATCCCATTCCTTCACCTCTGGAAACGCTTCTGTGAATAAGTCAATCACAAACTGACGGGTGTCCGATCCTTCCGTGCCCTCGGGAACCCCCAAAATTCTTAAGTTGTTCCTCCGTGCCCGGTTCTCCATGTCGACCAGTTTTCCTTGAATGTCAACCCTCTGTGACTGGATTGCATCTATGGTGGACTTTTGAGTCACTAAATCATCTTCAAGCGTAGAAATCCGAGTTTCTGCCTCCGTGACCCTAGATGCAATATCAGTACAGGTCTTAATTACTCTACGCAGAGAGTTTTGGACCCTACGGCACGCCCCTTGTGTGCGGGCACTTCCCTGACGCGTCTCCTCTCGGTGGGCCATCATTGTTTGGTAGATTATAGCCAGTGTCATTTCACCAGGGGGCGAGCCAGTATTAGATTCCAGAGCATGGGGCGCTAGGTCTTGAGAAGTGCCATGGGGTACTGACTGAGCGGAAAATGAATAGTCCCAGGCCAACGAACCAATATTTGAGCCAGGATCTTGAGATGCCTTACGAACTGTGGGGAGACCTCTGGAAATGCCAATAGAATTCAAGGCATCGTTGGTTCGCCAGTCTCTCATATCACTGCCCTCGTCATCAGTCCAGTCTTTGTCCAACCCATTGCCCTCAACCGAAGAGCCCGTATGTTCAGATAGGGAAAAAAAATTATCTCCATCTATATCAACATCAGCGTCTACAGAGGTTACAAGAGTCTGCGGCAATTCAGTATGAGGGGTATGGGATACTGCCATTTGTGAACTGAGTGCGAGGCCTAATGGGACTACGTCTCCCAGCATCCCCCTTGATCCAGAGCAGCCTCAGTACATGGAGCCACCGCCAACAGACTGTCAACAAGCTGCTCCACCTCAGTTTGCAGAGCCACGGCCAAAGATGTGCCCCCATCAATATCTCCAAACATTGCAACAGAAGAAGGAGACAGAGAAACAGCGTTTGTCTTACCAGCTGGAGGTGCAGAATCTGTAATGGCTGTGAGGGGAGCAAGAGGAAGACGAGAGGATCTCCCAACAGCAGGGCTTCGAGTACCCTCACCGGTAGAGCTCACCCGTGGTTTAAACATTGCCGGTATCGGGACCAAAACCGGCTTAGACGTTTTGCTGGCTATTGTAGGTGCCCAGGTTTTTTTGAGAGCGTCTACAGCTGGCAGTGCTGCTGGTGGTGTAGGCTGGGCTGGAGCTGGCGCCAGAGACACTGCAGTGGACTTCGCTCCGGCCGGAGCGAGAATTTTTGATTGTTTTTTCGGAGGCATCGCTCGGCCGACAGGAGACTGACAGGGCCGGCAAGGCTGGGGGCGCAGAGCGAAGTGGAGCGTGAACAAGCTGCCTCCGGGACAGCGCAACGCTGCAGAAATCCGACAATGGAGGTTGCGGCATGAACAGCAGAGCCGCCAAAGCATCATCCGTCAGAGGCCACAGGTAAGAGCTTCCACCGCTGGCTGGGGCCGCGCGCCAGGAGCATAAGGATTAGCAGGTCCAGATGGGGGAAGAAAACGCTAGTACCGGCTCACTCGGCCAGGGGACTGGCCGCCATCTTGCTTCGTCTTTCCGCACAAGTACAGATTCCTGTGTAGATTTATAAGCTTCAGCAATGTAACTCATTGATCTCTCATCAGATGAATCCAGCCAAGGTATGACTCCTTATTCAAGAAGGTCTGGACTGGGGCGTTTTAAGGCTTGGGCAAATTAGGGTGCGGGCCCAGGGCCCCAGCCTTTCAGGGGAGGCATGATAGAGCCAGCTGTGTTCTGCATACATTCTTGCCCTGATGGCCTTGAATGATTCTTAAACATAGTTGGTTTTAAATACTGTTTTCCTTTTATTTACTTTTAATATGCTTAATGTATGGGAGTCTATTTTGCAGAGAAATGTTATGTTTATGCTTTTCAGCAACAGGCACAATCCATTACGTTTATTTTAGATCGTAACAAGACCTCACATTTTAAAAACAGGAGAGGGTCACTGAGATTATTTGCAGTAATATTAGTGAGCTGCTGCTGTGCTACAATATTGAAAGCTCATGACACTGTCCCTGCATATTAGATGGAAACACATTTAGAATTTGCACCAGTGTGTCTGTGCACTGTCAGTGACCTGGCCAAAGAGGGCAAGAAAGAGATGAAAATGGATCATACATTCAAAGCTGTTCTGAACAGGGGCCCCAAAATACGTTTGGCCCTGGGCCCCCAAATCCTTAAGATGTCCCTGGGTCTGGATGCAGTTCCAGTCTCTGCTGTGTCCTGCACGGCAGAGGGAGAGACTGCTGCATTGGATTGAGGAGTGCACAACATTGAACTCTTATGTGCATACTACGAAGTACATTTGGTGGTGTTTTCACTGGTGTGATGATACGCTGTGAATAATTGTAGGGTCAAAACGTTGACACAAGAATCCCTTGGTCTACATTCTAGATTATATATAGGCGAAGCCTGTGATTTGTTAACAAACTTTGGCAAAGTGATATTAAGACCAGGGTTCCCATTGGAAGAGGTGTTGTTTTTATTCTGTACATAGTCAATATCTGCACCTTGTTCACACACTGTGTACTGTCTAAACCTGTGTCACTAAGAAAATAACATAAGTTGTTTATTATGCACCTATGTGATGATATATAATGGGATTCTGAATACAAATGGCCATCTTTGGATAAAGAAGGGCCTTTCTCTTGTTTTTTAAACATTGATTAAACAATTTAATTAATTTAGGATAGCGATGATGTCTACATATTGGCTTCCATGCAAAAGAGTCCCCCTAGACCAGCGTTTTAGAAATATTTTGACCCAGGTCCTGGGGCACACGGGGTAGGTTTGATTTGGAATACACATTTGGAGTGGCATCTTGACTGGCAGCTATCTGGAGCCTAACACGTACATGCCAATGCAATGGATGGAAACAAAAGGCACTCAGCTGCTTATAGCTTCACAAGTGCTTAAGAGAAACGATCATTTGAAAGAAGGTTTTTGACTTTCTTCAAGCCCCGAATGTAAGAGATGTGCATGCACTTTAAGAATGTCAGATGTATCTGTCTGTATGAGTGATTACTTTAATAACAATTTAAAGAGCACTTATTCATTTTTTATTTAATTTATTTTACAGTGGTGCTCATTCAAATGTAGGGTTACAAAGTGCTTTGTGTCGCACACACATATTATGTAGGCAATGAATCAAAGAAGTGTGTAAGCACTGTACAGTGAATGTTACATAAGAGAACAAGAGTTACAAGCTACAGGAGTCCCATACCATCCATATTGGGAGGTATTAAGCGATAAAAGTGCTTGATCAGGAGAAGTCAGGATTTCAAATGTAAAGTGGTTGGGCTTGTATCTATAAGTGTTAGAAGGTGGTTCTGACCATCTGAGCCACCCGGATTTTTCGCTTTCTGAACACCTATTTGTTGAGCTTTTACTGTGGGAGGGCCTTATAAGTTGGGACTCACCGACAGTGAACTCATGATGAAAGGGACTGCATGTGTATTTTACCAGCACGAATAGGCCGTTGCGCTGCAGCCAGAGTAAGGGGCACTGGGCAGGTTACATGCAGACATGTGTGTACATGCGTGTGCACAAGTGTAAGGGCTGCGCAGGGGAGATTCCTGGTGTGCGCAGCACAGGAGCAGCTACAAGCTGAATGGTGTGGCAGGACTTATGCAGAACTGGGTGGTGACATGGAAACATTTGTGGGAACGTCAGCGTGCTTTACTGTTTTTATTCCATTTTTCTCCTATGAGGATGGGAGCACATGGGCTACTTTTACTTTCCTAGGGCCTACAAATTCCAGGCACGCACTAAAGTCCACTGTAACTAATGTGAGAAGAAGTATTCTGCAGAGTCCAAAGTCCTAGTTGTACTGCTTTTGGGTCATCCAGAAATGTCATAGTTCCCTGAGTCAGCTCATAACCAGGGCCTTGCTGGGGCTGATCCTGCCAGGCTGAATTAAAGACCTTCCTCCCCAAGCTGTAGCATCAGAGGCCCTGCACAACAAGCATTCCAAGGGTTAAAGCCTCCACTCCAAGAAGAGAAGAGGGTGGAGCTACAGGTTCATCCATCAGCAGCTGACACCAGGTGCCAGGCACCAAGCTGCTCTGTAGAGAAGGCAGCGAGCGGGGAAGGGGCTCTCAGAGACCATGTGGCATGAGCCCACTGGATGACGCAATTTTGAACAAACCCAGAGGCCTGGGCAGGAAGGAGGGAGCAGGGGCAGAGAGGTGATGTGTCGCTGTGTGATAGGACAAACAGAGACTTCCTGCCAGCCCCTCCCTATTCTTTTAAGAGTCTGCACAGGAAGAGGTGCTCTCTCTGGGGTGTGGTCTGCTGAGGATGACTGGTGCTGGAGCCTGGCACCATGGGCAGCTGGAAGGAAGAACCTCCAGGCTGGCCCATGACCCTGACGTGTGCCAAAAGGGGAGACGAGGACAAGTGACCAGAAGCCTGGGCCTCAGCGCAAGGAGAAGAGAGGCCCAGGAAGAGAGCTAGATGAAAGGCTGGTGCAGGGAGTCAGTGAAGGCCGCTCCCTGCTGCATTCACCCTCCTGGAGAGCTAGAGGGCGAAAGAAAGTGCTCCCAGTGGCTGGGGAGCTCCACCAGGAGCAAGAGGCCAAATGGGGAAGATCGGACCCCTGGAGGCTGAGATATTACCCCCAGAAGGTGGGCGACCTTTGACCTCTAATTGAACCAACAAGGAAGCGCGTCGGGCTCTGCCGCCGGTCTAAAATATGCCCCCGGGGTGGGTCAGGTCCCAGGGCCTACCCCCAGAAGAAGATAAGCCGGGGAGCGCCGTTGAGCTCCCCGTGAAACTGTCCAAAAGGGGTGCCAGGAGCCCACCCTGGCTCCCAAAGAGACTGGAGGGAGGGGGGCGCCGTCCAGCCCCCTTCGCGGGAGACCACAAGCCGGGGAGCGTCGTCGCGCTCCCTGTGAAAAATTCTCCTGGGACCCGGGATGCCAACTCCGGGCCCCACCGCTCCGAAGGTAAGCCGGGAAGCGCCGTCGCACTCCCCGCGAAGATTGCCCCTGGGGCCTGGGATCCCAGCTCCGGGCCCGATGTGCCCCGTGAGGGAGGGGGAGTGCCGCCGCACTCCCCCCTGGCTGGAGGAAGGCCGGGGAGTGCCATCGGACCAGCGAGAGTCTCCGTGTCGGCCCACCAGAGCAGGCAGACCAGAAGAGAAGTGCCAGGTCCCGCAGCCGCACGCGAGGGTGCTGGCCAGACGAGGAGCTGGCGGGAGCCACCGGGGGTGGGCTCCTTGAGTGGCTGTCCAGCGAGCCTGTGGTGCGGGGTTCTCGGGTGGGACCTGGACCCCGAGAAGAAGGGAGTGAAGCCAGGGGCCCGAGTGGGACCAGGCCCCCAAAGAACTGCCAGAGCCACCGGGGGTGAGCTCCCAGAGCTGCTATCACTCACCTGGGGGCTCCGGGTGGGACTGTGCCCCTCACTGAGGCCGGGAGCATAATGAGGCGACCCAGCGGGGGAGCCGCTGTTCTATTATTCACGGGGATGGAAGAAGCGCCCCATAATGCCTTGCAGGCCCAGACCAGCCTGCAAGGGCATACAGCCTTTTCTCTGCTCGTGGTGGCCCCAGGAGGATGGGGTCACCGCCAAATGTGTGACAGGGTGCAGGGGGAGTTGCAGGAGCAACGCAGTCTCCACCAGCACAAAGGAAGAAAGTCCCTCCCTAAGTCTCTGCGGACTTGTAAAGAATAACCCCTTAAGGGATCAGCCAGCAATCCATGCTTTCTGAGGCTGGAACTTTTGTTCTGCAGCTGGGGGTGCATTTCAGACTGCACCAAGGTATGAAGGTCTGAGTTGTGGATGTCTGGAAAAGGGCATCCCCTGAAGGTCAAGAGGTGTAATTGCACCAGAAATGCATTTACCCATGTTATTTCTTTTTAGAGGGACTGGAAGTTACATGTTTTATGTGAAGTACCTGTGTAAGGTGATGTCATAAGCGAAGTGGGGTTATGTTGCCAGACATTCCTGCTAGGGTGTCTGGCTGTATATGCTTAATCCTGTGATTCAACTGTAATGCCTTTTAGGGGCTTTAGTTGCAATACATTACAACTGTTATCAGCTATGAAAAGTACCTCATTTAAAGTGATACCCAAACCTGTATTCTTGCTACTGTGTTAGGGGAGGAGCAACCCAGACTGTTAGCTACTAAGATATAGAGGTGCATATTGTATGGTCAGTGTAAAATGGTCAGTCAGGGTTGTGTGTCCCCAGGGCAGGGTTACCTATTTCTAATGCTTGTTGAGATGATGGGGTGGGTCGCACACTGGGATGGTGTCAGTTGGCAAGGCCCTCGCTCCAGGTTGTGTCAACCCACTGAATTAAGGGGCAAGATGATGTGCATACATGGGAGTGGTGGTACTAGACCCCCCCCCCCCGCGGGAGGGGTGGAGATGTTATGCAATGTCACAAAGTATTTCCAACAGCTTATGTATATTTGTAAATTGGTGCATAGTATTGAGTAGTGTTTGTGTTTTTTTTTTTTTTTCTTTTTAATAAGACCTTTATTTAAACTTTACGGTACACAGCAGAGAGCCTACAACCCTGCGGGCCGGCCGCGGAGGATACATTTGCAATTATCTCAGATCACACAGCCCTGTGCCGTCAACCCGGAGGTACGGCGGCGTTGAAGGATGCAAGCGTACCGAGAGGTAGAGAAGAATGTTGCAGGTCTCAGTTTCTCACCGAACAACCACAAATTAAGGCATGATGCCCTAGTAGGCATAAGGTGCCGAACAGTCCAACTCCTCCCCCCCCCACCCCCTAAATACCGGTCAACACTGCGCTATCTTATGTGTCCATGGCTCGGGCCTGCAACCTTCACCCCCCTCCCAGCTCCCCAAGCCGCAATGGCAGGAGTCTAGACATCTCCGGGTTCTTCCTGCACAATGGAAGGAGGCTCGCAAATGCCCCCCCTAAAATCATTCCACTTGGACCACACCTCAATCCACTTACGAGGGCACCCTCTCGCCACATATACTGTCCTTTCCTGCAGCATGCACCAGTCCATGTCGCCGGTCCAGTCTGACAGCCTTGGTGGAACAGCGCTGCCCCAGAGCCTGGCTATGTTCCTCTTTGCTATCATTTGCCCGAGTGTCACCCAGAGCCTCCCTTTTGGCGGCAGGTCAGTTGGTTCCCATATATTGAGGAGGCACCTCTTAGCCTCCGGGCGAATCTCCACTTCCCACACCTCCTCCATACTCCGCACCACTCTTCTCCAGTACCTCTGATTGCCCAACGCTTCAGAGGCCCAGAGTGGCGTGGCCATCGTGAGGACTCCGGACCATCCGAGCTTCTTCTGGGCGATGTGCCATAGCTGCACCGAATGGAGTGTCGGGCCGGTGAGTCTGCTCACACCTCTTCTAGAGTAGAGTGCTATTTCATAGTTCCCCCCGGGAAGCAGCCATCTATCCATGCCGTATGCCGGGTCGTTCCCGTCCCCGTATGTCCCTTGGTTAATCGCGGACAGGTGGGCCGCCCAGTAGTATTTACGGATGTCGGGGAGAGCGATTCCACCGTCATACCACCCCAGCGTGAGTTTGGCCAGCGAGATTCGGGGCCGCCCGGCCCAGAGGAGGTCGCGCAACGCGGCTTTGATCGCTAGGAAGTAACTGTTCGGAACCAGGTGTGGGTAATTTTGTAGCGCGTATAGAAAACGCGGGAGCGAAAGCATCTTAAATAAGGCTGCCCGGCCCAGCAAGGACAGGGGCAGATGCTGCCAGGATTTCGCCTCCCTTTGGAGCCGGAGCAGCGGCGGCTTGAGGTTGTGCTCGTACAGCAGAGCCTTATTAACAGTGATGTACACTCCGAGGTACTTAAACCCGTCCTCTGCCACCCGAATAGGGCAAGTGTCAGGGAGTCTGGGATGGTCCCCACGCAGGACGTAGAGATGCGATTTGGCCCAGTTGACTCGGAAGCCAGAGTTGCGACCAAAACTATTCAGTATGTTCAGCGCCGCGATCATTGACCCACGCGGCTTAGAAAGGTAAACAAGTATGTCATCGGCATAGAGGGATATTTTATCCTCCCACCCCTCCGCCCATGTTATGCCCTGCACAGTGGCAACCTGTCTTATCCAGGCCGCAAGCGGTTCGAGGGAGAGGGCGAATAGAAGGGGAGAGAGGGGGCAGCCCTGTCGAGTTCCTCTGGCCAGCGTGAAGACTTCAGACACCTTATTGTTTACCAGCACCTGCGCCAGGGGTTCCGCATACAGTAATCGCACCCAAACGATGAATTGGGGTCCAAAGCCCAGCTTGCGCAGGACTGCAAACATATATGGCCACTCTAAGGTGTCGAAGGCCATGGTGGCATCCAACGAGACCACCACCGCATCCTCCTGCAGTCGGTGGCACTGCCCTAGTACCCCATGCAGTCTCCTGATATTGAGGGCCGTGTTTCGGTGAGGCATGAACCCCGATTGGTCGGGGTGGATTAATGACGAAAGCAACGGCTTAAGCCTATTGGCCAGCGTCTTAGCCAGTATTTTGGGTTCCGCGTTCAGGAGCGAAATGGGTCTGTATGATGCACAGGAGTCTTTGGGTTTTCCCTCTTTCGGTATTGCCACTATGGTCGCTAAACGCTGGTCCCGGGGCAGCAGCCCTACTGCTTTACTACGGTCGAACATGAGTTTTAGGTGCTTACTAGTGACGTCCGGCTGGAGTTTGTAGATCTCTATGGGAATGCCATTCGGACCGAGCGCCTTACCAGGGCGGAGGTCTCCTATCGCTCGCTGGAGCTCAGCCTCGGTGAGCGGGCTATCAAGAGCCTCCCGATCTGCGTCCGAGAGAGTGGGCAAGCGTATGTCTGCAAGGAGGTCCATGGAGTCCTCCTCCGGCCGGTCCGACTCTCGCCTGTAAACCTGCTGATAATGGTTGGCAAACTGTTGCACTATTTCCCGGGGCTCCGTGAGCACTCTCCCTGATTCAGTGTGCAACTCCGGCACCACCCTGCCGGCCTGTTGTTTCCTCTCAAGCCAGGCAATACGTTTCCCGGCTTTATCACCTTGGTCGTATATTCTACCAATTCTATGCCGAGCCACCGTCTGGGCTTCTTGGGTCACCAGCGCTTTGTACTCCGCCGCCTTTAGCTGCATCGCGTGCCTGAGCTCCCGGTCGCCGCTGGCCGTTGCCTCCCTTTCTAGTTCCTCAAGTTGCGCCTCCAGCGCTGTGATCTGCTGGCTGCGTTCCCGCCGCCGAGCCGCGATAGCCGATAGCGCCTCACCCCGCACCACAGGTTTAAACGCCTCCCACAGGGTGACAGGGGAGCCGACCGACCCATTGTTTTCTGTAAAGTAGTGCGAGATTGAGGTGGATATGTGTTTCCTAGTGACCTCATGTTTCAGGTGCCAGGGATTTATTGGCGCTGTGCAGCCCTCCCGTCTACTCCCAAATATGATATGTGTAAGGACCGGTGAATGGTCAGAAATGCCTCTAGGGAGGAATTCGGCCTCCAGTACCGCCATATCGTGTTGGAGCAGGGTGAGGACGTAGTCCAGCCGTGAGAAGGAGTGATGTGCCCCGGAGAAGAAACTAAAGTTACTTTCGGTGGGGTGGAGTAGGCGCCAAACGTCCGTAAGCCCAAAGGACTCGAGAAAATCCGGCAGCCACCTTTGCCCCTGGGGCAGGTCTCTAGGCGGCAGCCTGTCTTGGGCTCCCGACGCCACTGCGTTAAAGTCCCCTCCCAGCACGAGCCGACCCTCAGGTAGCGAAAGGAGAAATGAGCCCAGGTCTGCGAAGGCCCGGGCCTGTAGGCCTGGGGGGATATAAACTGAAAGTAGATTAAGCGACCGGCCCTCCCAACGCCCCGACACAGCCGTGAAGCGGCCCTGCGGGTCGGTCTTGGTGATGTCCACGTGGAGGGGCAGCGAGCGACGCAGGAGTATTCCCACTCCCCTCGATCCAGTGGTGAAACCTGAGTGTGCTGCTAGAGTGTAGCCATATCTATTCAGGGCATGACAGACATTTCCTAGCAAGTGTGTTTCTTGCAAGAGCACCACATCTGGCTGATGCCGTTTGAGAAACTGCAAAACTATAGTACGCTTAAGTCTGTCCCCCATACCATTGACGTTCCAGCTGAGGATCTTCAAGCTTTTTTCCCACCTCCTAGCCATAGCTGTGTCTTACAAGGGTGCCTTGTCCCACCACCCCGGCATCATTAGTGTTGACATAGTTTGTGTGACCGTAAAGGATCCCCAACTCCCACCCCTCCCTGGTTCCCACCCCACAAAGTGTTTGTGTTTTAATAAATGTACTCTTACTTTTATAAAGGAAAGTACAGCCCAGACAATCAGTTATTGAGTGTTATTTCTGCGTACTTGTAATGGCGATTACTAGCCCACACCACCTCCCTTGAGTAAGCCTTAGACTGCTCTGCAACGCTACCCTCTGAGAGTCAAGTGCTACAATAGGGTGTTTGGTTCCCAGTGAGGGACAAATGTGACATGTTATTTGTGCAGGACTCAGATACTGCCTCGTTTCCCAACAATAAGACTTTATGGGGACGATATTCTAGAGTGCAGTGAATATTATAGTATCCAATATCAAAACATTCCTCAAAGGACGGGCTCTCAGGCTCAGCTGAGAGCTAATACTATAATTTTCACTACAGTCTAGAATCTCGAACCATAATGCTTTGCTGGGCCTTTGGTTGGCATTGTATTTTTGCCCATAACTTTGCTTGGGGTGGTCCTAGTAGGATGGGACTACCACTGAATCGTTCAGCACGATATGCTCTTTCTGTTCAAGGCATCTTCTTGCCCTCCCCCTAGGTTAGGGGTGGCCCCAAAATCATCACCTCTCTCATTGTCTGGTATTTTTCAAAGATCCCTTTTGTTAATTGGTTATATGCTTTTTAGCATGTAAAGGTAAAGGATCTTATCAAAGGGTTGTGGGTGCAATAGCTAACTCTGCTACGGAGTAGGAATTATTTAGGAATTCAGTGTTTTTAATGTAATGCGTAGTTAACAAATCTCTGCAACCTCTGCTAGCGGAGCGGAGCGGAGTGGAGTTCATTGCTCACGGTTACTTTATATTACTACATGCAGATCACTGTAAGCTGGTAGACACGGTGCATGCCCATAAGACTGCACTTGCGGACCTCCATCCTGCCACTAGTTCCAACATGACCACACTGCTCATCCTCACAGCCAAGGTCCATGCACTGGGGGAAAAGCTGGAAGACGCAGAGGTACAATCAGGGCGCAACAATGTCCAAGTGGTGGGATGTCCTACGCAGAGCACTGGAAACAAGAACTGCTACCATAGAATGCACTTTCTCCTCAATTTGTGGTGGAGCGGACGCACAGGGTGTCATACCACAGGCCTCCCCCGGTTGCGAGGCCCAGGCCCTTTCTGATCAGACTGCTGAATTTCAGGGACAGAGACACTATACTGAAGTAAACGCGGAAAATGCCAGAAATATTGGTGCTGAATACACACAGTCTTGGTCTGGCACTTGATCACACGACTTCCGATGTTCGGGCGGGACCGTGCCGTGGCAAGAAAACCCAGAAATGTTATAAATACAAAGACATGACTTAGCTGGCCATGCCAATCACACTCCCTAGCTTGGAACAAATAATCCCGGAGTGCCGAAAGGCATTACAGATGGCAGCGACAATTGACGACCAGCGGCGTAGCTCGGATCCAGACACGCGATCTACTTCTACATCTACATGAACGAGGACGACCTCACTCACTCATGGCTCGAAGGGTTTGAATCACCAAACTTCCCTGAGGTTACGTCACAAACCTCTGATGATATTGCCCAGCTCCCTGCAGACTGCTACCCAAAATCCATGCCATCCCACCCCAACGCAAGCCGTCAACATCGCCTAGGCTGGAACTCTCTGATCAAGAAACACACTCTGATTAGGGCATCCTGCAGAAAACCTGAAGGCAGCCATGTTATGTCACCACACTGTAGTCTCACGAGAACACTGTGGGCCATATTCTCATGGAGCTATCGTTGAGTTATTGGCACTTTATTGCAACCAAAGTCGCGATAAATTTATCGCCCCATTCACAAGCTGGTGCTAACAGCCCATATTGCCAGTTTATCCGTGAAAGTAGTCGCAAAAACCATCGCCACAGATGACCCCAGCAACTAACGCTAATGAGATGCAGAGTAGGCGTTCCCGTGCAAGAAGCTGCAAAGACACCACACAGCAACATTCTCAACGACCAGCCAGATTTGCAATAAGATCACAAAACAGGCGATAAGGCGTGTTAGCAGCAGGAAATTAACACCTGCTCCGACCTGGTGCAAAGCCGGACGCCGACCTGCAGCGTAAAGGGAGCCTAGCCCACAGCCACACCTGAAGAACAACAGATGCCTTGGAGCTACTCATCATGCAGCTCGGAGCCCCAACAGGACCCCAACACCCACCGCCACCCCCAAGCCACCACCCTCCCCCGGACCCCATTCCCCCCGGACCACCACAGAGGCAGCACAGACAAAGATAGCGGAACTTCAGGAAACGCACCAGCCTCACAGACCTAACATCAGAGTATGTAATTCACCACTACAGGCTCAAATGGACAACCATCCTTCACATCCTGAACATCATTGCCCACAGGCTGACGGTACTAACACAGCGGACAACCAACATCCCTCCACATACAAAGCTGCTGGCTGTGCTGCACCTGTTGGCTTCTGGGACATTCCAACCAACAACTGCCAGAGTCAGAGGAGTCTCACAGCCAGCCCTATCCAAGTTCCTCCAACCTGTCCTGGATGCCATCAGCTTGGGACCCCAGTACCTGTACTTCCCACACACTGTGCAGGAAAAGCTGGAGACCAAGCATGGATTCTACGCCATTGCTTGATTCCTGCACGTCTTTGGTGCAATAGACTGCACACATGTCCTACGTGTGCCCCCTGCCGACACTGCACACAATTACAGCAACAGAAAGCACACGCATTCCATCAATGTGCAGGCCATAGCGGACTACCAGGGACTCTTCACCAATGTCATCGCGAACTACCCAGGCAGTGTGCACGACTCATACATCTTCCAACAGTCCATCATTAACCGGCGCTTCCAGGATGGCACCTACGGAAATGCAGTGCTCGTTGCTAAGTACCAAATGGACACACCACATACCTCAACTCACAACTCTGGCAATACACACGTCACAGACCCCCATACAACATGCCCACCCACCAGACATGAAAGCACAACTTACTGTGGCAACCTGGGCTAGCCATGTATATGAGCCACCAACAGCATGACACATCAGCCACAGACATGTGCAAAGGAGGCGAGTGACCCATGAATGAAAATGCACACATTGCCATATGTGGAGTGGATGTGCTGGGCAGACTGCAGCATGCAGACCACAGACATGTCCATGTCAACATATGAATCTGGTCCACTGCTGACACCCGCGTGTCTCCAAGAGTCCCCACCACATGCTTGTCCTAGCTCCAAGCCTGAGGCCCGCGTCCTTGGCAGCCTCCTGAGACCATCACTACCTCCACGATCAAGACCCGCAGTACTCCCTTTCCGTTGACGCACTCCACCGGCATACACAGCGGACAAGTAGGTGACACATTTGGAGCTGAGTCTTGATTACACAATTGCAGAGTACATATTATTGGCAGAGGTTAAATCACTATACTCCCTTCGATGTGGTGCCACCAACTCTGTGCATTGCATTCCGACCACACGTGTCTGTGGGCCCTTGTGGACTTCTGCCTCAGGCCTATACACCTGTCCAGCAGGCCTCAGAAAAATCCAATCCAGTCTGTCCCAACCAGGACACGGTCGAGTGGGACACACATCTGGAACAGACTCTTGATTTGACCATTGCAGAGTTAATATCATTGTACAGGCCTGATCCCAGACTGCATGTGCCTCCAGCTCTGGTGGCACTGACTCTGTGCCACGGGAGTCATGGGCACTCTCCCCTTGGACTATGTTGGCGTCTGAGTCCATGGCCTGATGATTGTCTACATCATGTCGCTGATACTGACATGGTGGGGAAAAGGAGACTGTAGCATTTGTCTCCTCCATTATGCTCGTTTCTGCTTGCTCCTCCCTTCTGCAACATGCCCTGGGGGGACACTTTCCACTGTCCCCCGTAACACTCCGCAACATTCTCCTGGGACATCAACTAGGACCCGCTCAGCTCTCGTGGCCCTATCTCAGTGCACCACAAGTCTGCACTGCATCCTGCGCCACTAACTCTGTGCAGCTCAAGTCATGGACCCTTGCTGTATGTACTTTAGACTTCTGATTGTCTGATCACTGTTTTAGTTGTTTCCAGCACCAACCAACCCCTGAGGGGTTGCTTACACTACCCAACACCCATCCAGCACAGGCATCACTGGACGTGTGACCCTGGCAATAAAAGGTGCCGTGCGCACTTGCCTTGTCACCTCAGGCATTGGTGTAGACCTGGGACATGTGGCTGTGTCGGACCCCCCTGTGAGCGTAAGTGAGTTGGCCGGTGTATGGCAGTACGGTGTGGGGTGTGGTCCTACGACACGTGGCTCTGGGCATGGTTGAGTCTGGGCCTTGTGAAAGAGGTAACTGATGCGTACGTCTCTGGTGTAGTGTCTGCGCCACCCGTCATGTATTGTGCAATGTTGCTATGTAGCATGCCAATGGCGTGCGGTCTCGGACGAGGGGTACCTGAGGGTGACCAAGTCCGCCCGCCCGGGGTCCTGGATCATAAATGCCAACTGTTGTGTGTTTTGCTATTACCACAGCATACGCCAGAGGTCTACCCTCAACCGCAGGCCGAGTTCAGCCAGGCATGTTGTAGAATAGAGAAGTCCAGAAGACCAGGTATATTTGAGTAAATATAACTTTATATGCAGGAACAGAGACACAGCACAACAAGGTACTGAAAGATGGCAAGCAAACTGCCAATCCTGGAACATGGAACATAGATCGTACCACGCAGGTACAATGTTCCATGTTCCAGTAAGCAAAGCTACACAGTATTTAGCATACCAGTATTGACATGAAATGGAATGTAACACATTTTCCCCCTAACAAATAGAACATATTAATCCAGATACCTTACAGGTAATTACAGGTATTTTTTTTTCCCCGAGGATTGCTTTTAACTCTAGATGCCACTGACCGTGTAGAGTGAGGAACATCATTTGAAACTTCAGAAGACTTTTGAAATACACAGGGTTTATCATGAATCAACCCTTTGCATTTTGCAACTCTTCTTACGTTCCAGACCCTACATATCTTGGGTAACGACACTGTTCTTACACACTTTCACAATCTTGATAGGATGATAAAACTTGGAATACCCCTTAGTCAAAAACCCAGGCTTCCTAATCCTGACCCATTCCCCTACCACAAAGTCAGGAATTTTGACACACATTTTATAGTCAAACCTTCTTTTCATTTCATCTTGTTTATCTTTAACATGTCTAGCAACAACATTGATATCAGTTGTGTCACTGGTTTTGTTGATCTTTTTTATCCACCAAGGACAAATTTCAGATGGAGGTTCTCTTCCCTTCAATAATTTGAAGGGGCTTATACCAGTTACTGAATGTGGAGTGATACGATACATCCACAGCTTCTTCCTAACAACATCTAACCAAGGTTCACTGGACATTTGTGCCGATTGAACACTATCTTTGAGAACACGATTAAACCGTTCTACTTGACAATTTTCCCTTGGTTCATATAGAGAAGTAGTCACATGTTTAACATTGCACATATTCAAGAAATCCTCCATTTCATGAGATGTGATTTGTATCCCATTACCAGTTACGATTATTTCAGGATAACCTTCACGTGCAAAAACTTCCATAAAGAAAGTGATAATCTCTTGGGTTGACGCATTAGCCACAAATTTGACCTCTGGCCATTTGGAATGGTAGTCAACCATGACTAAAGCAAAACGAGCATTTGAGGGCAGATTTCTAAATGGTCCAGAGATGTCAAAGGCCACTTTTTGCCAAGGAAATTCTGGCCACAAAACAGGCTTAAGAGGAGCAGATGAAGTGTGCAGCATCTTATCACTGTTAATGCATTCTGGACATTCTCTGACCGTCCTATCCACCATTTTGTCAAGGCCCGGCCACCAAAAATTAGCTCTAATCAAACGCTTCATAGAAGACATACCCAAGTGAGTTTGATGAATAAGTAACAGAATTTGTTTTTGCATGGAAATAGGAGGAATGATCTTTCCCCCTTTGAAAAGTAAACCCTCACTTTCTTCTATATCCGCAGATATAGGACAAAAAGGAGCAAGATCAGCAGAAGCACCCATTTTTCACACAACTCAATATTTTCTGACACAAAGGATCATTTTTCATTTCCAATGCCCAATCACTCTCAGATAATTTTACAAAATCATGAGACACAAAATCTTTTATCGTAGCAACTATGTCTATGTCTTGTTCAATAGACGAAACACAGTCATCACTACAAGGTAATCTAGATAGAAAGTCAGCAGTGACATTGTTTCTGTCCGGAACATATGCCACTTCAAAATCATAAACGAGATGTGAGACGAGCTATGCGGGCAGTGGAGTTCCAACCACCCCTGGAGATAAAATACCAACAAGAGGCTTATGGTCAGTTCTAAGTATGAACCTACTTCCCCACACATAGTTGCAAAAATGCTCAATGGCCCAGATGCATGCTAATAATTCCTTTTCAATTACCGCATACCTTCTTTCCATCTCAGAAAGAGTCTTTGATGCAAACGCTACACACCATTCATCCTTACCAGCACACTGGCTAAGAACTCCTCCCAGTCCATAAAGACTAGCATCTACTGTAATAATGCATTTTTTTATTGACACAAAATGACCTTAAGGTGGGAGCATTAATAATCTCCTCTTTAATATGTCTAAACGCTGCATCCTGTTTATCTGTCCAGATAAACTCGGAAGACTTCCTCATTAATTCTCTGAGAGGTTCCATTTTGGTGGCAAAATTCTGTATAAACTTGCTATAATATTCACATAATCCTGCAAAAGAGAGAAGTTTTTCCTTATTGTCAGGAGCTGGTGCATTGATTATAGCATCCACCAAAGCTTTCCTAGGTACTACACCTTCACCAGAAAGTGTGTGCCCTAGATATTCTACAGATTTACAGAAATATTTACATTTACTAGCCTTGAGTGTTAATCCATACTCACCTAACCTAGAGCACACTTCTTTAAGATGATGGTAATGTTCGTCATCATTCTTTGAAAAGATCAGGATATCGTCTTGAAAACATTTGACAAATGTGGAAAGATCCCTGAATATGTGATACATAGCTCTTTGGAACACAGAAGCGGCCGAAGCTAGGCCAAAAGGCATCCTTTTAAATTGAAAAAGGCCATGAGGTGTTATAAATGCAGTGTAGTGTTTTGAATCATCTGTGAGTTCAATTTGATGAGAGGCTGACCGAAGGTCAAGAGTGGAAAACACACATGCACCATCTAACATACAAAGCATTTCGTTAATATTGGGAAGAGGATGACAATCCACAACTAAATTGGTATTGAGTGCCCTTAAGTCAACACATAACTTAAGTCAACACATAACCTAATACTCTTATCCGGTTTAAGGGCTAAAACAATGGGAGAAACCTATTCTGAAGACTCAATCTCTTCAATAATGTAATCCTTAATCATGGTATCCAACATATCTCTTAAATCATTTCTGATATTGATGGGAACTCCTCTTAACTTTTGTTTTATAGGGATTGAACCCATCTTGACTTTGATCCTGTGAGTGAAACCTTTGAGTTTCCCTAAACCCTCCGTAAAAACTTGAGGAAATAATTGTGAAAAGTCCACAGTAGATGAAGATAAAGCAAGTACCGAAACTGGTTCTTTGTTTCTGGGATTTAAAAGAATGCCTAGCCTGGCTTGGTCACGCCAACCTAGCACATTGACACCTTTGAAAGTAACATATAACTTAATAGTGGTGGAATTACCTTTAAATCGAATAGGTACCTCTTTGTAACCTATAAAATCAATTTTAGATCCATCAAAGTTGAAAGCTAAAATGTCCGGCTCACATAGAGAATCAATATCAACTAAATCACCCAAGCACTGGGAACAATACTCTTTAGTAACGATCGTCCAAGGAGACCCAGAGTCCGCCATGAGTTCCAAGTCCTTCCCCAAAATGTCAACAACGCATTTAGGCGAACCAATTTTGTCCGCTTCTGACATATCAAAAGAATTTTGAATAGAAACAACAACTCCAGACTCTATATCTCCAAAGAAGCGATCATTAGGCAAATCCTCACATGCAACACAAGAGACTTTTCCTCTTCCAACATTCGAAGGAGATGGAATAGACTTTTTATAAACAGATTTGGGTTTAAATACATTTTTGCACAATTTGGAAAAATGCCCAGAACGTCCACACTTATTACACTCTTTCCCTATAGCAGGACACTGCGGAAACGAAGCTATGTGTTCCGGATTGCCACATCTATAGCAATAAAACTGTCTGGACTTACTCTCACTCTTTTGAGTAGAATATCCCTTTGGATTAACAACACTAACTTCATTGGAAGTGGCAGATTTCGTATCCTTATCTAGCGCTTTAATCCATCTATCAGATTGTTCTAGAGCTTTGGCTGTATTTATTGCCGTCTCCAAACTAGGATCACCTAAAATCCACAGTTGTACTTGAACTTTTTTACTTTTAACATGTACTATGATTTGATCCCTGATCATCTCATCAGTCATTAAACCAAAGTTACAATGTAAAGAAAACGCACCTAAAGCAGTGAGGAATTCATCAAAACTCTCATTTTCATCCTGAGCTCTAGTATAGAATTTAAACCTATTAAGTGCCACACTAGTAGTAGGTTTAAACCTACCTTCTATACGCAAAATAGCTTCATCATAAACATTGTAATCTCCACCAGATCTAACTGGAGGAAGAGTTCTAAAAACTAATTGTCCTTCAGAACCTAAGGAATGGAGAAAAATGTTTTTTTTTCTTTCAGCTGACATGCGTTCTCCGTCGATGGCCTTTAAAAAAGTAAAAAATTCCTCCTTCCATCTTGTCCAAGGAATTGGTGGTTCCCCTTTATTCTGTAAAAACTTAGAAGGCGGATCAAATTGCATGTTTGAATTGGAAAAAGGGAAAGAAAAAGGAAAAAAGAAAAAAAAAAAAAATTCAACGTACAGACTGGTTCAAGCTATGTAATTGTGTGGGCACTAAATTATCAGGTGATGAAGCACAATGTGGAGTCTTAAGAATTTTTTTTTATTTCATTCATTAAAATTAATACCTTGCAGTCACGCACATAAGTCTTATAACCAGAAAATAGTAGTTAGTCAGTTATGTTGTGCACCCAAAAAAATATGTAGATGCAACCTAAAGTATTATAATAAACAAAGAGCATGTATATAGCTGCCCCTAATGTTAATTTCGCTGCTTCTATCTTTTCATTAACGGTTCAAAATTGACAGAACTGTCATAGCAGCTCAAAATGTTCCACAGTCAAATGTCTTGCAGCACAAACCGTTCCACTGTTAAATAACTCGCAAAATTACCTCACGCGAGTATCGTACTATCAACATCTACTGGAAGTGAGGAGACAAATGCCGTTGAATCCGTGTAACTAGTAGAAGACGATTTTGCCGACAGTTTAACTTCTTTGTACACCAGGTTATACAAATATGGCCGCCAGCGTGATGATGTCACACGTATCCAGTCCCGGCATTCTTCTTTCATTCGTGCGTGCACATCAGCAGAACGACAGGCTGTGATAGGATATCCAGGCAACACCTCATAAGCCCACGTGCACCTTAGAGACGGCTCATTACGAGGTATCCAGGCAACGCAGCGTAGAGACTCGTGCACACGCAGGGCGTAATCCGAAAAATGGACAAAAATGTATAACTTGCGATGTGAGGCGCCGGTAGCTTCGGGACTTTCAACATCAGCAAAAACGAGGCACCTGCAAAATGAAGAGAGTATTCATCGCTCTTGAAATCGCTGCATTCACGGTAGATTCGGAGTAAGGTCTCAGCGCACCTGTGTCTCGGCAGGATTGTGGCAGATGAATCCTTCCATGACCCGTCGCCAGTTTGTAGAATAGAGAAGTCCAGAAGACCAGGTATATTTGAGTAAATATAACTTTATATGCAGGAACAGAGACACAGCACAACAAGGTACTGGAAGATGACAAGCAAACTGCCAATCCTGGAACATGGAACATAAATCGTACCACGCAGGTACAATGTTCCATTTTCCAGTAAGCAAAGCTACACAGTATTTAGCATACCAGTATTGACATGAAATGGAATGTAACACATGTACTCTACATCTGTGCCCGCCCTGTCCTCACCATGGGCCCACACGCACGTGGCAGCACACCTTCAGGGCACAACATCAGTGTGTCGTAGTCAGGCTTGTGGACATGCGCAGAAGGGCATGACAATGGTGTACCGTAGGGGTGCAGGTGATGTAACCACGCTGCGTACACTAGTGTATAGGCTCAGGGAAGGGAGGAGCAGCAGTGAGGCTACGTACTACCATTGATGCCGCTCATTTGCAACAAGCAGTACATGTCATACAGGAATAACAAAGTCACACATATCACACACCAGTGACACAGTGACCCTGCCAACACATCATGCAGTCCCAACTGTTGACTCATGTCTCGCTGCACTGTCTCAGGTGACCAAGGATATGCACTCTGCGCTTGGATGATGACACCCCTCCGAGCCCCGAACACACAGCCCCAGAGGCAGTACAGTGCGGCCCACAAACGCACCAGGGGCATCGTGGAACGCACATTTGGCGTGTTGAAATCACGTTTCAGGTGCCTGGACGTCACAGCTGGAAGGCTCCTGTACAGCCCAGATATTGTGTGCAAGATTATCGTTGCATGTTGTGTGTTTCACAACATATGTGTACGCAGCAAGGCACCATGGATACCAGTTCCGGAGGCACCGGATGATGAGGATGAGGCAGGTGGACCACACCCCACTGCAGCCGCAGCAGGAATAGCCTGCAGGAACACCATCCTTGCAAATTTCTTCAGATGATCACGTCACATTGTGGCTGTCCTTGGCAATCATGGGACAGTACAGAATGACCACAGGCACGGGATTTGCAAATAAATGCATTACTAATTACATTCACGAAGTGCATGTCACTCATCTGTACAGGCTCATCACTCAGACAGGTGTGAGTGCGACATGTGTTTATGACGATTTCATGATGTATTAATGGATGGTGGGTGTGTCACCTCTGTGCAGAGGAGCTGTTTGGGGTGTCACATATTCGAAGTGCCAGTCCTGTGTGTCACAGTTAGTAGGGTATCCCACTCTTCGGCTTTTCACATGTGTCCAAGGTCATTCCATTTTGGCAGCCATTTGTAACCTACAGGTGACAGCAGGGCTCCTTGTGGGACGTTATGTACCACCATGATGCAGGGATGCCCCCTGCGACTCAAGTCCTACAACATGGGCAACATGGACATAAGCGGGAGTCACTGTCCCTACATTGGTCCACGCTGTCATGATTGATTGGTCATGACACGTCTGTGTGCAAAGAGGGCTTGCTTGACCCTCTGCAATGTGAAGGGGAGATGCGGTTTCACTGCGTGTTATATGCCTGTGTCTGCATTGGTGCAGTTTACATGCAGACTGCATGTCAATGGACATTGTGACTGTGAGGGGATGCCTATGTGATGTGGGTCAATGGTCATTTGTTCTGCATCACGGATGTGGCGTTGTGCTCTTACATTGCCATCTCACCGTTTTTGTACTCTGCTTTTATGGTGCAGTTTCCCGCATGAGGCACGGGAATTGCAGGCCTGTCGCTGGTTTTTATGGATTTTTGTATCCCGATTTGGGCCATCGCCGCTTTTTTTGCGTAGGCGTTTCGCATTTGTTTGTCGTCGCATTGGTTTTAACGCGGTTATTTCTCGCGTTATGGTGGAACTATCGCATGGTGCTGCCGGGTTGAGAATTCCACATTGACATGGTGGTATTTTCTCGCGGTAGATTGCCATGTGCAAAGTTGAGTTAAGCTAAATTTGCGATGTTTAACACACGTTCTTGAGAATATGCCCTTGTGAGTTATCTGATACTCGCCGGCACGTGTAGGACACTACGGTTGTCTCATCGCAAGGGCATACACAGACCGCCCTCACTGCATGAACCAGCCCTGACCCGAACTGATATTTGTTGGAAGCAGTATGTGACTGCGACAAGGTTTGGGAGGGTTCTCGTTTGGGACCTGCCCTAAAACTGTTACACAGGTTTTACTGTTTTATCCTCCTTTTGTTCATTTATGCATCCTAGTTTACGGCATGCACCACTCGGAGCTGTGCACTAAGATACGCACATCCCTAGTAGTTCAATAGGCTATTTGCATCGTGGACACAAAACACAGAAGCTCAATCCAACTACATGGCATGGGTTAACGTAATCACCTGGAGCGTGAGAGGCATTCATACCCCAGCCCGGCGATACTCTATATACTCATACTTCCAACGCAGGGCTACCAACTTAGCATTATTACAAGAGACACACATAACACAGTTGGAAGCCACCCAACTTCATTGGTGCTGGGGAGGGGAAGTGTTCAGCACCAATTTTTCCACTCAAGCCAGGGGGTCACTGATATGGGTCAGGGCGGGGACCTCTTTTGCAGCTGAGGAGGTGAAGGTGGACCCAGAAGGCAGTTATGTTCTCGCAAAAGACCGATTAAATGGTGAGTCCATACTGATAGGGTCCATACACGCCCCAAATGTAGACCAAACTGCCATCTTACATCGCCTCACACAAGTGCTCGCACCCTGGAGTGAGATCCCATGGCTACTTGGGGGGGACTTCAGTTCTGTCCTGGACACTGCCCTAGACCATTCCTTCCCTCCCTTGATGCGCACAGCAGCCTCCTCCAATGCACTAGCTCTGAACACTTGGCTTGCACACTGGTCTTTTACAAACGTATTGAGTGACCGAAATCCAGACACCCGCATATACTCCTTTTACTCCTATGTGCATGGTCTCCATGTGAGACCGGACCAGACTGTAAGCTCCCCCTCACGTTTGCCCCTTATTAGGAACACAGAATATTTAGGCCACACACACTCTCCGACCACAACCCCCAAACTGATGCAACTAGGCTGGGAAGCCGGCCCACCTCCGGTCCCCAATTGGCGTCTCCAACCAGCGGCTCTGGAACACTCAGTATTCCGGACCTCGCTGGGGACAGCCACGGCTGGAGACTTTGACACAAACAGAGGCACCACACGTAGCAGGTCTCTTGAGTGGGAGGCATTTAGAGTGGTTGTTAGAGGGCACAGCATGTTACTCACCTGTAACATATGCAGACAGCTAACCCTAGAGATAGGGCATGTAGAACAGGAGATATTACCCTGTGAAACCCAAGTGGGATTAGGCGCAGGAGACCCATAACGTCCACAGAAGAAACGCAATGAATACATTGAACTGTTGGAGTGACTGTGATGCTTAAATTACACAGCGCACCCGGCATGCACACACACAACATCTGATAGACCTGGAAGATTGCTGGTGTGGCTGCTGCAAAAAGAGCAGTCGCAATAACCCATACATGCAATACATACCACAGCAGGCCCCATGGTGTACACACAGAACAAAATACATGCTGAGCTGACAAAACACGACACAGCATTATACAAATCCACCACCGGGAAAGAACGTGTACCTTCTTGACCACGCTACATCTACCCACCAGAACAGAGGGAAGCACTAAGTGCTCCGATTGAGTAAAAGGAGATCACAGGGGTCATAGCAATGTTGGCAACTGGGAAAACCTCTGGCCTAGACAGGCTCCAAACAGAATTCTACAAAACATATGCTGCAACATTGGTACCACACCTCCAGGCGGTCTATGCTGCTGGTATTGCAGAATCCACCCTCCCGAAACAATGAACAAAGCGCGGCTGGTTTCACTCCCCAAGCCCGACCGGAACCCTACGGAGTTGGGCTCATATAGGCCTCCGGCCTTATTGAACACCGATTACAAAATCCTAGCGGATTGGCTAGCGCCACTGGTTCAATCTCTGGTTCACGATGAACAGAATGGATTTTTCCCAACGCAAAGTACCTCACTCAACCTCAGACACTTTTTCTAGGTTGCCAAATACGCACCAGACTGAATCTAGACCTTGAGAAGACATTAGATACCCTGGAGTCAAACTTTCTGTTCACGGTGCTGGCACTTCATGGACTTGAGGAAACATTTATTAAAATGACCTGGCTTCTGTATCATGAATCAGTGATGAGGGTACAGACAGCCCATACATCTCTGCCCGAATAGGGGTGCAATGGGGATCTAGACAGGGGTGTCTGCTATCCCCATAATGTTTTCGCTAGCTGCGGGTCCTCTTGCGGCGGCATTAAATAAGAGAGGGGTGGGGAGGGGAGTCCCGCTGGGAGATGGCATGCACACCATTTCACTGTATGCTGATGATCCCCTCTTATATTTTAAAAATCTGCATTCAATCCCAGGATATGTGGAACACATCCTAGAGGAGTAGGCTTCCCTGTCCGGGCTAAAAATAAACACGGGCAAGTCCTGTCTTTATTCATTTGATGACACATGTCCTAACCCTTATTACATTCTTAATAACGCCAGAATAGAGTGGCAGACGAACACCTTCCGCTATTTAGGGATTCGTATTTATCACCGGGTGGATAACCTGCTCGAAGGCAACCTGGACAGGGAGATGGCCTCAATCCGCTCTCAACTCTCGTTCCAGAGCACAATCCCACTGGTGATTATGGGTCGCATAGCTCTGGTTAAAATGATAGTCTTGCTGCAGTTATTAGACTTCTTTGCCAACCTTCCACTATACATTCCACCAGCTTTCTTGAGAACTTTGGAGGGAGTAACCCATAACAGAGTCTCTCTTCGTAAACTTTATCTACCGACAAACCGATACAGGCTTGCTCTTCCTAATTTAGAACAATACTACCGTGCAGCGCAACTGCAATGGGTATCACAGTGGCTCTCTGAGCGCCAATTGTCTGACACAGCAACACATTTACCGCCCCTCACCCCCGCAGACCCTTCACTCAATATTTCATCCATTCAACAAGCAGAAAACCCGCCACAGTGTTTACTCATCGTAGCATACAGATGTTACCTCAGAAGCCTGTTCATCACACGACACACAGCACCATACACCCCCGCACTCCCACTACTGGGTACACCCAGGGGTCACACGCTCATCAACACACACAAATTATGAAATGTAAAGGAAAGTGGATGACGCTGGGGATTTATACCTTGAGGGCAACTTGATGTCTTTGGCCTTTTGGCAGAGAATAATGGGATCCAACAGGGGCAATTACTCATGTACCGAACAATCAGATCTGCATTACATAAACACTGGGGTAATATGTAATGAGAACACCCAATGCATTTGAAGATCCAATAATTACACGTCATGGGGCGGGGGCATTACCTGGTTAAATGGTTCACCGCCTCCCTTAGACACCGTACGGCAACAACACTACTCCCGTTGCAGGCATGCTGAGAGGACAATCTACTGCGACACGGATGAGGAATGGAGCAGGCTACTGGAGGGGCCAAATAATGTCCCGCGCAATATGGGATTTCACCTAATACAATATTACATTACCCAAAGGGCATACCTCACCCCAACAAAAATCAACAAATACTATGATAACGCAAATGTTGCCTGCCAGTAATGCCATATGGCAGATGCGGATATGTTGCACATGATGTGGCGCTGCACTTGCTTGGGGGAGTATAGGGAATCAGTGGTGTCCTCCTTGAGTCACTACACAAGCTGCATGATACCTCTGAACTGGGAAACCTGTATACTACACCTCTATGCTAACACCAAAAGCTTACAAGTAACCTCCTGGTTCATTGCATTGGGATCAATCGTAACAAAACAAATGATCACTTAAAGATGGCGCTCCTATGAACCCCCAGCTGTGCTTGCACTACAAGTGTGGCCCAAGGCAGAAAGTGTTACGCTGCATAGAGAGGACACGCTGGGATTGTGTAAAATGCCAATTGTAGTACACTGGGGCACAATTCTACAAGAATTGCTGGGCAGGGATGAGGTCCCTGAGACCGTACCTGTGACCAAGACAGATAACCCCTAACATAGACCCAGCGTAAATGCCAAGGGACACTCTCACAGACACAATTCCGAAAAAGACACGCTCATGTAGCTGATCGTTAAGTAAACACCAAGCAGAGCCCACTTGCCATGAAATGAATGCATATTCACACTACATACTGCTGAGACCCGAGGAACACTTCTCCAACGGATTACAGGTGCCACTCCCAGTTTAACCCTGTCCTAGTTATACTTCAGTTGTCCTAGATATTATTCCCCGCCTCCTCAGTTAACAACCCCAGTAATGGTACACACTCGACCAGCCGACAGGCAAAGTGCTCCACTGGTGTTTATAAACATGCACAACAGGATCACTTACTGATTAAAGAGGTACGAGCAGCTATGCCACACACAGTACCCTAAATCACAGATGAAGTTATAATATATGCTTTGTTATAGGTGTGCAATTATTGTAACCAAATGAAGAAATGCACTTTGCCTGATAAAGTGCAACTGTTTTGTTTAATGCTGAAAACAATAAGAACAGATTGAAACAAAAAAAATGAGAGTGGGATGGTCAACTGTGATGCAGGCAGCTTAGAGGCCCAGCAATATCAGAGGACAGGGGTCATCTTCATCTGTAGTCAACAAGTCTATGATGTGAAAGGTAGCGGTTTCCGTACTGCACAATGTACCGTGATCTTAAACCCGACTGGTAGTCATGCAGAAGATGGTTAGCATTAATGAGATCTTGGAGTGGAACATAGACTACTTTTTCAATGATCTTGCTGATGAATGGTAGGTGAGTAACGGGCAGGTAGTTCGCAAGGTCACCAGGGTCTAGTGTAGGTTTGCTTAGGAGTGGGAGGATATGGCTTGCTTTGAGATCCCCTGGAAAGTTTCCCAGTTTAAGGGAGGGATTTACAATGGTGAGAAGGAGTGCAAGAGCATCTCAAAAGATAGCTTTGATGAAGGTTGAGGGTAAGACGTCATCTTTATAAGAAGGTTTTGAGGAAGTTGAGTATTTTGTCGAGATTTGTAAGAGACTGGGCTTCGAAAGATCACTTTTGCTGGATTTTACGGAAAGCAGTGGTAGTACAAGATGAAGGAGGCTTGGGGTTGTTAACATGCTGTCAAATCTTCTGCATTTTTTCACTGCAGAAGAGGTTGATGGCATTACACTTTACTGTGGAGTGAGAAGCAGGTGGTTTCACCAGGGGTTTGATTTTGGACTTGATTGTCTTGATAAGTATTCAGCTTCTGGCGATGGCTTCACTGAGTGTATTGGTATAGTAGTTTGCTTTGGCTAATGTGAAGAGCTGTCTGCATACTATGCAGAGGGACGTAAGTATCATGAGGTCATTGGGAGTCTGATTTTCTTTCGTTTTCTTTCCTGCCTGCAGATGCTTCTTTTATTGTGAGCCAGATCATCTGATGTTGCTGAAGGTTTCGCAGGCACATGCTTGTTTTAATTGTAATTGGGGGAAAGGGAAGAGTTTCACACAGATTTGCCTCAGACATGAAGTTGGAGGGTGAGAGGTGAGTTCAATCATTAGGTTGTCTATGGAGAAGTCTTTGAAGGATATGAAAGTGTGTTTCTCTCTTTGGGTTTGTTTGACAGGATGCAGAGAAGGGAGGGTTTGCATAAGAGTCTTTGTAATATGAGAGGACAAGTTCAATGATGTAGCCTTTGAAGTATGTTGGTTGTATGACATAGTGTAACATGCTTAGTATGTCAGTGAGGTTGAAGAGGGTGTTTCTTGTTTTTTCTAGTGTGTGTTGTCTGGTACATTGTAGTCACCTAAGAATGTAGAGTGGGTATGTAGGATGTACAAGGTGGTGAGGAGATCTGAGATTTCATCAATGAAATCCTTTTTCAGCCTGGGAGATCTGTAGATGAGATGGAAAGTAGAGGTCTGAGTTGTATAGAGCGAAGGACATTTCAGCAGTTCCATAATGTTGAATGTTACTTGCTCGCTGAGGATGCAGGTTTGGGCCCACTTATGGATGTCAGTGAGGCTTCTTCCCCTCTTATGTGAATGATTCATGTAATGGATGTTATAAGGTGTGGGAAGAAGGGTATCTAGGATGTGCAAAAAGGTGGGGATGAACTAGGTTTCTGTGGTGAAGAGGGCATTAATCTTGTGATTGGTCATGAGGTCTGCTAGTACTGCAGAGTGAGCATTAAAGAGCATAAGTTGGAATGTGTGTTCTGTAGTTTATGGGTATGTTGAAGTGGAATGTATACAAGGTTTAGTTTTAATTCTAAGGAAGTATTTGGGTTGCCTAGAGCTAGGAGTGATTGTAGGGACTGGCAGTAATTGGTGTTGGGTGAGGCACATGATTATGTCTTGCATTGTGTGATTTAATGGTGCTGGGTTTCTGGCGCAAGTCCCTTCCTAAAAGCCCTGAACTTCCAATGCCCTTGTCTGTGTCTTCAAGTTGCTGTGGATGAGTGGGAAATGGGATGCCCTGAAAAGTTGACTGAATTCCTGCGCAGATAAATGATGAGAGGTAATGAAGCTGCATGACTGAAAAAGCTATGTTTTTTGCCTTTTTTAAGAGGATTCATCAGAGGAGGTCTGAGTGAAAAGTGTGACATTTTTCCTCATTTTTGGTGCCAAGTAGGGAAATGATTCGCCACCCAGATGGGGCCGATTAAGAGGAACCTTGCAGGGAAAGGATTCGCCACCCAGATGGGGCTGATTAAGAGGAAACTTGAGCAGAAACTGATTGCAAGATCTCAAGGTTGTGGATGGACCATAATGATGACTTCTCCTTCTAAGACAAACCTGACCTTTATTATAGAAGACCCTAAATTTAAGCTGCAAACATTTAAAAGTGATAGGCTTACGAACCAAGAGCCAATGAAGCATCCTAAGCTGTGAAGAGATAGAGTTCTGTTTAGGAATTTTCAGAGCAGGTGAGCCGCAGCGTTCTGAACAAGCTGAAGACACTGTAGAACGTACTCGCGAAGGGCAAGGTAGAGAATATTGCATAATGAAGGCATGAAGTAATAACAGCATGTATAATCATTTTCCTTGTACATTCGGAAACCAAGCTCACAAATTTATATAAGCTTTTTAGTATCACGAAACAGGTGACAGAGACGGCTTCACCTAAGGGCAAAAGAGAGTTCATTATTAAATCTGACTCCCAAGTTTCTGGCCTGCATCACCATTGAACGACAGGTATCCAGTGCCAGTGAAAGTAATAACAAACCACACATAAACTCCTACTGACTTGGTAATTGCAGCAGCGGGGCAGGATGGTCCCATAGTGCATAGGCTCTTACCTACATAGAACATGTGATCTTACTGCTTCTGTGCTACACGTAAATTGCTTCTCCTCAGTCTGCCTCTTATAAGTGACCCACTTTACGTATATACCTCAACCTCCTTATGAGCCTTCCTCATACTTGTTTCGAACATGGGATAATATCCTTAAACTCTTTTGCTTCTTTTTGTCTGCTTTGTGCTCAAATACTATCCCAATTTGTCCTCGGCTTTTCAGCACCTTCCTGATATAGAACTTTACCACGTCAAACAGTAGTTTTAAAACTAGAAGGTTAAGTTGACTTCCCTGATGAGGCCCTGTCTTGTTGTCAGTCAACCTTCCCATCTACTGCATTGGATGCTGCGCATTCATCCAAGGCTTTTGTCTCTTCTACTCCTAATGCTAATGGTCATAAGGAACCTGATGGAAATGCGAATAGGTGGGTTAAGAAAGATCCTACATCCCCTACTAAATCACCACTACCCTTAACGTTGGAAGGCATTATGCATGGACTTAAGCATATGAAACCTTTTGTGGTCGAGACAAGTGCAGCTCTTCAGAGAATTGAGTTGAAATGGTTTCATCTCGATTCTAAAGTTGAACAATGACAAGTGACACTCAGGACGTAGCAGACAAAGTGGAATACTTGTGTAAGGAAGTCACTCAAATTAAAAAACAGACAGAAGATTTAGAAAAACGCAGCAGATGCAACAATCTGCGCATCTATGTAAAAGATGAAGGTTTTGTTGGGCCCAGCATGATTACATTTCTAAGGTGTCACATTCCGAAGATTGTAGGCTTACAATCACCCGTCAAACTTAACATCCAAAGGGCACATCAAAATGGTTCCTCACAAGCTTCTAATTCCAACAGACCAATTGCCCTTTTTTCTACAATACTCTGACCTAATGGAAATACTAAAATGGGCTAAACAACATAAGTAAATGCTATGGTCCAGACACAAGATCTTCTTCAGCCAAGATGTATCAAGAGGAACAGCCAATCTAAGGAAATAAGTTTTAGTTTGGACGCCCGACCAGATCTGAGATCCATGAATGCTCGATATGGCCTTATCTATCTAATGACATTTTAACTATGAACCACTTCTAACCCATAATGCTTTTTTTTAGTAATGTATTTTATTCAAAATGCAATAATTTTAATTAATCTGCAAATAAATATTTACTAGCTTGCCTTATATATCCTTGCTACTTCAGGGTCACATACAAAGGCAACACAACTACTTTTGATAACCCAGCGGATCCAAGACAGTTTATACACATTCACAATGGAGAAGCTATTAAACTCAGTGAAACCTGATACTGTTTCTATGGAATTCTTATCTCTGCTTTATGTTTTGTCGATCCCCAGTTACCAACACACTAATGGATCACAATGTTGTGTCCTTCAATGTTTCCTTGTTCTAGTGTTCATGCTCTGTCATTGGTACAGTGTTCATTTCTGTGTTTGGTAAGTCTGAACATCATTTTTTGTTTCTAGATTTCTTTATTCATTCTTTATCACTCTTCCTTCCTCAGGTGTACAATTCATTCCATTTCTTTGAGGTTTACTTCAGGTTTGACCTCTGCTCTCTTGTTCCCCCTCCTTTCCATCAATAATACCTTCCTTTCTTTCTCTGACACCTATGACTAAAGTCATTTGGCTTTTTGTCACCTATTTATTACTTTTAACACTGGGGAACTCTCTTATCTCCCTTCTCTTCTCTCTCACCTATAACTCCTTTACTTCCTGCATTTTCTTCTCTCCATCTCACTCTTTTTTCTCCATCTTAATGCAGCTTTTATATCACTGTGCAGCCATGCATTGTAACAGTTCCACCAGCTCTTACCCCACCAACCCTCCTACAGTTCATGTTGTCCAGAATATAGGTTTAAGTCTTGTTGTCTATTCGTCTTCGTACGCATTTCAAACAAATAATTTACGGATAGTTTCAGTGGAAATTGAAGGCCTATGCAATCCACTTAAGAAACAGAGGGTGCTAAATCACCTCTCAAAACTGAACTACCACTTTGCTCTCTTACGGCAAACGCACTTTTAAGAACAGGACATTGCTTGTTTACCTAGATACTGCATTGGGCATGTTTTTTGTTCCCCTGCTGTTAATAAAAAAATTGTATAATAATCCTGGTTCACAAATCCTTACATAGTCAGGTGTTGAATAAAGTAAAAGATGATGTAGCAAGATGGATTTTAATGACTATGAAGATTAATGACACCCAGTTTTCTATTTGTAATGTATATGGCCCTACAGGAGTCGAGCCACAATTCTGGGATCGTTTTTCGCCCCTATTATCATCATGTCCATCAGATAATCTTATAGTGGGAGGAGACTGTACCCAATTAATTGACCCTTTCTTGGGCTACTGTTTTCAGACTAAACACTTCCCCACCAAAATGCAAAAAACATTCTGGAAGTCTATAATATCCAGGGGATTAGTTGATGTTTGGAAAACCTTCCATCCTGACGTGTTAGAATTAACTTTTTTTACCTAGTTCAACACTCACATTCCAGAATAGACTATTTCTTACACAGAATGTTCTTTAGTTTATGTTGAATGTAAAGAAAGGTTGTATCTTTATTTCTGACCATGCCCCAGTTATAGTTGACTTGGAAACCCCTACTGACACACCTCATCCCAATAGGTGGAGATTCAACAATGCCCTATTACATGACAAACAATTTATTGAGCAAATTACAGTTTTCTTTAATTAATTTTTATGGTAAATTTTCCTTCTGACACCCAGATTAACTTTATTTGGGATGCTTTTAAACAACAGCCAGGGGTTTCATCATAGACTACAAAAAGAAAAAAATCCCTTAAAGAATCCTCACAATTGCTAAAACAGATTAAATACTGTGAACACAAATATTTTTGCTCCAATAAAACAGACAACCTGTCCAGATTGATACAATCTAAAACACAAAATAAGAAGCAATCTTGGGATGGTGCCTGTGGCACTTTACTGATAATTAACGCTAACTTGTTTGGCGGCCTTAACAAAGCTGGTAAATTACTGGCCAATTATCTGAAAATTAAGAAGTAAAAATCCAAGATAACTGTTCTAAATGATAACCACTGGGCTATACACACTAGTGATTCCAAAATATTAGAATGTTTCATGGAGTATTTAACTAAACTAAACACTCCAGATTCTTCACCCACCACCAGAGATTTAGATTTTTTTCAATCAATCCCTAAACCAATTGATTGTATGGTAGATCTTTAATCTTTAGATACTGCTATATCTGAGATGGAGATCAAAACAGCCATCACCAAACTTCCGAAGGATAAAGCTCCCATTACCATTGATGTCTCGGCTCATTTATACTCTCAATTTGCACACCTTTTCATTCCAAAATTATTACTTTAAATTAACTATTTTTTAAATAAAAAGCAGACGCAAGGCACTTTCTCTCAGGCTATGTTATATCTGCTTCCAAAAACGGGCAAAGATCTATCTAGCTGTAGAAATTATAGACCCATTTCCCTTATTAACACCGATTGTAAGGTCTTTGCTTAAGTACTCGCCCTTCGCCTAAACCAAGTCATCCCTGGCCTAATCAGTAAACAACAATCGGAATTCGTGCTGGGATGGTATATTTTATTCAAATGGCCTCCAAATTGCCCCTTTAGCTGTCATAAACGTAGATGTCGAAAAAGCCTTCTGACAGTGTTAATTGGGATCCCATGTTCAGAGCTTTGAAATGGCATGGCTTCAATCACCAAATTCCTAAATAAATTTGTCTGTCATACTCTGCACGCTCTAGTTCGTTTTTTCGTTAATGGCAACCAGGCACAGTATTTTCGTCTGCATAGAGGCAAAAGATAGGGTTGCCTATTATTTCCCCTTTTATTTTATCCTTAGAACCCTTCTTGGAAAAAATCTGCAGATCTCTAGACTTTTCCAGTTTTAAACACAAACACATGGAGGGTAAATTTATGGCATACGTGGATGCAGCCACGGCCCATACAGGTAAGAGCTGTGGGGTGGTAGGGCCGGGTGGAGGGGGATTTCAACAGACAACATGGAAAATTAATTATTTAGTTAATTTTCTCTCGTGATAGTCTATCGAATGCCTCCCCAACCCGGCCCCATTGCTCTTACCTGCACGGGCCGAGGCTGTTCGGAAGATATTTTGATATTCATATCCAATCCGCAAATTACGATATATTTTTTTTTGTTTATTAAGTGAATATTCAGCAGTATCAGGATTCAAACTTAATATTGAAAAATCAGTGGTTATGCCATTAAACAAATATTGTCTTCCTTATATTTTTAAAGAGATTGGCTTTGCATGGTATTTCAAAAGTATCAAATGTTTGACCATCTTATATTTTAATACCATTAAAGAAACTATTAAAACTAATCTCAACAAGGTCAGATCTAAAATTTCAAATATGTCTGACAGCTGGTCCTCCCTATTTGTCTTGGTGGGGAAAACTAGCTACAAATTAAAATGATGAAGCTACCAGTAATTCATTTCTCTTTGTCCATGCTACCAGTCACACTTCCACTCGCATTCATTAAATCTATCAACTGTTTATCTATATGTTTTTTATGGAATAAGCAAAAGCCACGTATTTCGTTAGTCAAACTCCAACAATCTAAAGAAAATGGAGGGATTAACTTTCCAAGTCTCAAGCAATATCAGTGTTTTCACTCTTAAGCAAATCTGGACCTCCCTCTCGGCCACCTTCCATGGCTCAACAACTGTCTGAAGTAAATTAGAATGCGCACAAATCACACCTTTTTCAATTCGGTGTGCAGTTCTCATTTCTCAACCTCCTAATTTCTTCTTTTGACCAATACTCTATCATTTTATTTCCAATGCTATATCTTTACTCACAAGCTCTAATTCCCTCTCAAAAAGCTTCGCACAAACCACCTAGATGGAACCATAAGCACATAAAATTGAATACCTAAGTTCTCTCATGGAAAGAATGGATACATAAAGGGATTATAACCATAGCTCATATATCCTTCGATGGATGGGACACTTTTTTAATTCAACGACATTCAACAAAAATATGGCATAGCTTCTTATTATGCCGCTCAATACCAACACCTAAAAACTATTCTTCTTCAACTTTTATCACAATTCTTACTACTGCATTCCAAACCTCTTCTTCCCTTATTGATTTGTCCTCACAAATAAAAGAATCCTTCATATACATAACTATAAACATTTCCTCTGTTCAAAGACCAAAGTCTACTGTTGAACTACAAAGGGAAGCTGACATTCACCACACTCTCTCTCTCCACACTTGGAAATCACTATGGGCTAAGATTCATACTACATCCCGTTCTGCCAATACAACCTAAACCTTATTTTATTTTTTACAATGGATAGTATTTTACCCCTACATTTCTACACAGGTTTAAACTTTCCAAAGATACAATGTGCTGGTTCTGTATTCATGTTAATAGCGATCTCCTACATATGTTTTTTTTTATGTCCCTTGGCTAAAACCTTTGGTTTCAAATGTCCCACCTACATACCATTTAATTATCTACACCTTTTTCTAGGAGGCCCATCCTCCATATGACAGTCTCAAATTATGGTGGGTACATTTATTGATTTGCTTTTTGCAACTGCATTACTAATTATCATATCAAATTCAAAGGATACCACCAACATTTCTTTAATAGGTTGGTGGAACTTATTTTGTCATCAACATAGAATGGACAGAGTAAATGCCAAGACACTCCACCTAATATTAAAAGAGACTTGTTAAGGCTGCTGCTTACATCCTATTTATCCAGACAATTTTTCACCCCACAACCATCAATACCACCTTCAACCCCCCATGATGTTTTTACAAATTACTAGGTTATTACATTTATTCTAGTATGGTTGCTTATCTCTGCATTTGTTAAAGAGTTTATCAAATATTTTTCTTTTCTCCCCCTCCCTCCCTCCCTACCTCTTCTCTTCTTCATTTTCTTTTTATTCTTAAAACATATTAAAATGCTACAGCTTTTTTGTTTACACCTTATAATTCCAGCACTATGTACTTTATACAATGTTTTTTTAATTTCACTATGTTATGCTACATATTCAATTTCACAGTCTGATTCAATATTTACAGTGCTTGGCTTACTTATAGCAAATCTTTTTTACTGTACTGTTTTCCGATTCTTTTCAATAAATCATGATTAAACATTTTTTTAAAACGCCTGCTGACTTCAGCATATGCTTTCACATCAGACCTACTGTCTTTATTGTAACTTTTCATACTTAACAGATAAGGTCTACAGAACCTTTTCAATAGGAAATAAGAGTGATGAAAAGGCAAGCCAAGACATATGCAGTGAGCTGGCAGTCAGACTCTGGTGGCATCTGCATGACCAGGCTCATAGTGAGGACCAGACAGCCATTTACTTTTAGCATTGCTTTATAAATCTGAGACACTACTTTTTAAAGTCGTGAACATTTGAGAAATGGGGCCCCAATGCCCTAATAAACAACCCACCACTAGTCAACACTAAATTTTCACCCTATTAGTGTCTCTCAGTGGCTACAAACATTTAAAATTCACAGTCGCCAAAATAATAATTCAAGATCTGCTTGTTCCAATTGCTAGACTGCAATTGAAAATATTGTATCACACTTGCTAATAACTTATTGAATATAAGGAAGTTGTGTAGCTTTATTGTGCTGCGTATACTCTGCATATCAGTGGTTAAGATTTGATATCTCAATGATCAATGCCTGAAATCAGTGAGTCCAAGGTAAACACACAAAAAGTGGAACAAAGTTTCATCATCGAACTTCAATAAACAGTAATTACTAGACCTTTCACTCTACTTCACCTATGAAGCAGCTAAATGAGGAATCAACATTTGGCTGATGCTAAATAATTTATTTCACACAAGAAGGGCTAAAACTAAAAACTGTATTACATTTTTGGTCAGAGGCTATGTCTTTAGACATCTCTACCCACAGCAGCTGGTGGAAAATAAATTCAGCCTGGCTTCCTCACAGAGGATAGCAGTTTGACTCAGTGGCCCATGCCACCATTTTTCTTTTACCATTAGCCAAGCATCTTGTTTGATGTGGTTGGCAAATCTTCAGCGTAAGTGAAAGAATGATGTTAGGGCTATAGATGATCTCTTGCCTTCTTTCATGGGTCTGAATTCCTGGTTTATTGTTAACTGCACAATTTTTATGCAGGCAGGGAAAAGTCAAGCTCTGTGCTCTCATAACACCACCTGAAGAAGTATGTAGTCAGAGTGTGATCAAAATATTTGTTTCGCATGTCTGTAAAAAAGTAAATCAGAGAAAACCTATTATGTACACTTGACACTATTCCTAATATGGATTACGTTTCTAAAAATTGCCATCCCTTTTCCTTACCATGTTGGAATTGGTTGATGAGATGCTAGCATCCATTTTGACAGCACCTTCTTTGTGAGGTTATGTGAATATCTCACAATCCCTCTCACATGCTAATGACTGGAATGCTCTTTCCCAAACAGCATTACATGGGGCCACCATGACAGAGTATCTGAGAGCCAAAGCAGCCCCAAAAGGATTAATAGTAAGTAACAAACCTGGAATTTAATTGTTCTAGATGTTCTGGTCTTCAGAACGGATTGGTCATTTATTGAATGGAAGTGCGCCAGGGATCGGCTGATCCTTATTATCATTACAGCCAAGAGGATGTTGGTTGCCTTGCTGGTTCAGATCCGAACTAGTGAGAATAATCTGAAAGTGTCAGTATAGATTATGGTTTAGAAAATATCCTTGATGAAATAATAAAGAAATGACAGAACAAAAAGTGTTTCTTTCACAGTCTAGCGTTGTAAAATAAATATTAGGAAGTTCTCTCCATGTGACAAATGAACATTATACTCAGCCTACAAAACAAACCTATCCACATAGGAGACCACACCTTCAAATGGGTTGTTTTGTTTGGATGATCCTATTTGCAGTGATGAGGCTCTTCCCAGATGGTTCAATCAGTTTGGTCCTCAATTTCTTCTATCCCTAGTGCCATATGACTACTGGCCTGATATGTAACCTCATGTACCAACTAAAATGCCCCTTCCCTGTGGCCGGACATCCTTTTTGGGCAGTGACAAATGATGAGGTTGAGGCAGCCAAAAAGTCAACCTGAAAGTGAAGGCAGCAGAAAAGAATCAAATAATAAGAAAAGTGGGGAAAGAACACAAACTGACCACCAGCAAATCTCCGGAATGTTGGAAACTCTTACAAACATTCCCTTAATTAAACTCCAATTACAATAAAGGACTGGGTTTGGTGCCCACTCTTAAACTGGAACGTTTTAATCTCAGGTGCAAACTAGCAGAATTTTTCCCCAAGATGTGACTCACAGCTCTGACAGTACCAGTCAAGAAACAGTCAGCATTGGTCCTAAGAACAAGAGTACTTTCCAACCCACTATTCATGCTATGACTCCAGAAGTATTAACTTTTAAACAGACAGTAATCACAGAGGTGGAGGCAGTAGCCAATATCAAACCATAACCTTTAATAACGTGCCCATAAAGGAAAGAGAGGCTTTAGAAAAACTATGCTCGAACCTTAAATTAGTGATAAAACCAATTGATAAAAGGGGAGCTATTGTCATACAGACAGCATTAACATACAGAAATGAATGTCTGAGATTGCTATCAGGTCACGCCAATTACAGAATCATGGAAGAGGCCCCGACCACAAGAATACAGACACAAATCAAGCTGATGGTGGTAGAAGCTGAGAGAGAATGTGGGCTCACTAATCAGTAGTCCGAATGTTTGGTAGCACAAAAGACAAAAAAATCCCCTATTTTTAGATTTGTTAAGATACATAAATCGCAGAGACCACCTCTGGTTTGTCTCATTGTGTTAGGTGAAGTTCAGTTCTAGAACCTTTATCCAAAATTTGCTATTTGTTCTTGAAACCGATGGTGACTGCAATGCCCTTGTATCTTAAGGATAAATAAGAATTTCATTAATCTCATTCAGGATTTTACTTTTGATCATTACAATGAGATCCTTATTGAACTCAATCTTGAAGTATTTACACTAGTACACTCCAAAGAAAAAAGCTTTACATGTTATTGAAACGTACTACATGAACATGATTGGAATCATATTACACCAATACTGTTCGTTCATGATTGTGGAAGACTGGCCTTAACTAAGAATTATTTTGAATTTGAAGGACAAATAAATCTCCACATCCAAGGTACTACGATAGGAAGTAAATTTGCCCCAAGCCAAGCTTGTTTGTTTGTACACGATTTTGATTGAAAATACATCTTCACAGCAACAAATCCCTACAGAACCAATTAGAAGTTATAATGTTAATGTATTGAAGACACATGCTTATATATTATGGTTGTAAAACTAGTTATGCATGTTACAAACCGTCTCCATAAATAATCATCATAAATAGAATATTTCACTAGATAAATGTCCATATGTTGCACAACTCAGAACAATTTTTGATTCCTAAAGAATACGTTCATTAAAGTGACATGCATTTACATATTTTTTCTGTAAATTATAAGCTGCAGTACTTCTGTTGACTTGCAATATTGAATAATACGAGAATGGGCAATTAACAAACTGATAAATATGAACCATCTATTTCATTGGTCTACGTCATGCATGTTACAAACCGTCTCCATAAATAAGCATCATAAATAGAATATTTCACTAGATAAATGTCCATATGTTGCACAACTCAGAACAATTTTTGATTCCTAAAGAATACGTTCATTAAAGTGACATGCATTTACATATTTGTTCTGTAAATTATAAGCTGCAGTACTTCTGTTGACTTGCAATATTGAATAATAAGAGAATGGGCAATTAACAAACTGATAAATATGAACCATCTATTTCATTGGTCTACGTCATTTAAATCGGTTGAACACCATAATAATATGATATAAGGATCTGGGTTGATTCTTATTTCGAGCTTGAAACTAATATATTTAAAAATGAAATTCCCCAAAAACTGAAGACAGGAATGTGTTACTATCATATGTTCAATCATCTAGAATCTCCTTTTGGCTTTGAAAACAGGCAGATGAGAAAGCCAGACATTACTTATAACATTCTAAGACTATATAGAGCATCCACCCTGAATAAAAGTATCAACAACATTTTGATTATTTGAACTGGAGATGAGGAACAGGCAACATAAATTATTCAGTGTTTGAATAGAAAGGACCTGTACATCAGCTTTACTTATACCTTAAATCAATCAGAGTGTGCTTTTTTGGAATAAAAGTTTATTCTGAGGATCGATTGGCTTTTAACAGTAGTCTATCACGAGCCTACCGATAGAAATAGCCTTTTTAGTTTTTTTTCATACATCTTTTTTTGGGTTATCGCTTAGATAATAAACAATGTTGCAAACTAGAAACAATGCAGCTCACGGACAAAATAATTTGTCATTCACCATAAATTCATTGAGATATTCATAGAAATGTGTTTATTCCATTAATGTCTACTTTTGTCAAGCAACACCTGTGAGCGGCTATTTATATATTTATTGAGACATGTTTAACCAGGGGTTTCCTATTTTTGCTGGCACCCCACTCCAACTAAACCCTGTGCTCTGCTAAAGCTCAGAGGTCCACTGCTCTAGTCCAGTCAGAAACAGAGGGGGCAACCGGCTCCCACCACAATCAGGCTATTTCTCTTTTTGCAGTCATCAGGCCCCGTGTGTCCAGTCTCCTCCCCAGCCAATTCAAATCCCATCCCAACATTATTGCCATTACTGCCATCATAAGTGTAACCATAAGGCTCACCCCGACCACGCGGCCCAGTGTTGCATGTATTCCAGACCAATATATATATATATATATCAATGGGAATTCCCATAACATATAAATAAAGGTGCCCATATCACTCTAACAGCGGGTGCATATTGGGTTGGGGCTTTTCCTTATTTTGTGCAGGTTTGCCCATTGTGGCTATTTTCACCTCAACTCTTCACCATCTATAACACTCAGCACACCATCACCAAGCCTCATAGCTCCTCCCACCACAGCTGGGGCAAGGTAACCGAGACATAGTGGACACAGGCCTTCAGCGCCACCTAACTCGAACCTTCAGCAGATCTTGACCAGGCCGTCCAGAACGTCCCCAGATCTTATAACCCCCAAATCAAAGTTAACCGACTTGAGAAGTTAAAGCCCGTCACCAAGAACGCCACTGACAGAGCCGCTCACCAAGGAGCCCTCAGCAACTACCACCAGTGCATCAAGGAAATGAAGAAAGCAGCCATCACTGCCTGTATCGATACCGCAGCCAACCACACATAGGAACTCTTCAAAATAGCCATGGAATTCTCCAGCCCGACAGCCACAGAGACCACTATCCACCCCTTCCAAGAACTCTGCAACACCCTCTCGGACTAATTCCACAGCAAGATTGCCACAATCTACATCAATTTCGACCCTCAACCCACCACTCTCAACCTCAACCAACCAGCTCACACCAGCCGAATGATCACCACCTGGTCTATCCTCACCACTCAGACACCACAGCCATCATGTGTTCCATCCATTCTGGTCCCCACCGACCCCTGCCACCACTATTTCTTTAACCTTGTAACCAACCCAATCATCAGGGAACTCGCCAGCATCCTCAACACCTCCATCTCCACAGCAACTTTTCTGGACAGATGGAAACATGCATAGGTCAGACCTCTCGTAAAGAAACCCTCTGCCAACCCTAGTGATCTCAAAACTTATCGACGATCTCCCTGCTCCCCTACTGGCCAAAACCACCTACTTGACAGCTCACAATCAGGATAACATGCCCACTACAGCACTGAGACTACACTGATTGCTGCCACAGATGACAACAGAACTCTGCTCGACCTTGAAGAAACTGTGGCCCTGATCTTCCTCCACCTCTCTGCTGTGTTTGACACCGTCTCCCACCACTTCCTCATTGACAAACTCTGCATCATCGTCATACAGCAAAATGCCTTCATGTGGAACGCCTTTTTCCTTACTGGACGCACACAGAGCATCCAACTGCTTCCCTTCACATCCGTTTCCAAGGACATCATACGCAGCATACCCCAAAGATCATCCCTCAGCCCCACCCTGTTCAACACCTACTTGACCCCCCTTGCAGACGTCATCAGATCCCACGGCCTCAACATAATTTCCTATGCAGATGACACTCAACTAATCCTCTCTCTCAACAAGGACCCCTCCAACGCCAAAACCAACTTCTGCAATGCCATGACCAACATAGCCAACTGGATGAGAGACAACTGGCTCAAACTCAACTCCAACAAGATGGAAGTACTGATCTTAGGGAAGAACACTTCAGTTTGGGACCACAACTGGTGGCCAGCAGAACGCGATCTAACACCCACTCCAACAAACCCTGCATGCAACCTTGGCATCATCCTCGACAGCCAACTGACCATGAAACGACAAGTCACTGCAGACACCTTCTCCTGCTTCCACATCCTTTGCATGCTCCTCAGAAACTTCAGATGGAGCCCAGTCAACACCATAAAGACCGTTACTCAGGCCCTCATCACCAGCCGCCTCGACTATGGCAACGTGATCTACAACGACATCTCCACCCAGCTCCTCAGAAGACTCCAGACCATGATAGAAGAGGGGTACTTTGGGGGCAACATGATAGAATGTAATGTTGCTCTGGCTCCTGCTGTAGAAAAGAAGGAGCAACACCCCCAAATTCAGTTTCCTCATCTTTGATCTCAAGGGGAGAAAGTGACCAGAGAACCCCCAGGTTGACTTTGGCAGGATCCTGCATTAGGGAAATGGTTTCCCCCATCACCAGTAAAGGGCTCATTAATGCTGTTGACAACTTGCAATAGCAGAGAGCTACATTGAAGATTATCAATGCTTCTCACCTCTGCAGACTCGGAACCGCAGAGTTGTTCCACCACGTACAAAAGAGCAGTGGTGGCTGGCACGAATTTGGTTCGCCGGAGGGGGGGTGAAGAAGAAAAAATACACTTACCTCTTCACGGCCGAGTCTCTCCTCCGCCATCCCTGAACAGAAGCAGGAAGCACACAGGCTCCCCTTTGCCAATCACAACGCTGCTGTCACAGCATGACAGCAGCGTTGGCTTGGTCTGAGCGCCGAGGTTGGGCACTCAGAAAGGGACTGGGAGCCTGTGTCTGTTCTACACCCAGGCTGGGCAATACAGCCAAGTGGAGAACATGCTAACTGCACATGACTGTTTGGCCGGCGCAAGACATGCCTCAACCACTCCTCCCCCTGCTCTGTAGGCAGCCCAGCCCTGCCCCGCAAACCTGCCTCAGCGCGGAAAAATAAAATGGTAATAACATTGTGTTATTATCATTTTATTTTTCCTTTTTTGCACTGCTGCTTCCGCCTTGAGTGATCGCTCCCCTCGCTGCTCCTCACAGCGTGGTATCGTATTGCTGCATTGTAACCAAGTTGTGATATCTGCATAGCTCCATTTTTAGTAAGCTTCGTAATTTCATAGCGCTATTATCCCACAGCGCTTACATTGCTTTGATTGCATTGTTGTGTGTGATTTCCCCCGGCGCCCTGCTCTGACCTCCCCTCCATTTTGATCCTGCTGTTGTTGTGTTCCCCTGAGCCCGCCACGCCTCCCAGCTGAGCCGCCCTCCCACAAGCACCCAAAAGCATTCCCCAAACCTCGCAGTGCTGTGATTCACTCGCTGCTTCCGCCTTGAGTGATCGCTCCCCTCGCTGCTCCTCACAGCGTGGTATCGTATTGCTGCATTGTAACCAAGTTGTGATATCTGCATAGCTCCATTTTTAGTAAGCTTCGTAATTTCATAGCGCCATTATCCCACAGCGCTTACATTGCTTTGATTGCATTGTTGTGTGTGATTTCCCCCGGCGCCCTGCTCTGACCTCCCCTCCATTTTGATCCTGCTGTTGTTGTGTTCCCCTGAGCCCGCCACGCCTCCCAGCTGAGCCGCCCTCCCACAAGCACCCAAAAGCATTCCCCAAACCTCGCAGTGCTGTGATTCACTCGCTGCTTCCGCCTTGAGTGATCGCTCCCCTCGCTGCTCCTCACAGCGTGGTATCGTATTGCTGCATTGTAACCAAGTTGTGATATCTGCATAGCTCCATTTTTAGTAAGCTTCGTAATTTCATAGCGCTATTATCCCACAGCGCTTACATTGCTTTGATTGCATTGTTGTGTGTGATTTCCCCCGGCGCCCTGCTCTGACCTCCCCTCCATTTTGATCCTGCTGTTGTTGTATTCCCCAGAGCCCGCCACGCCTCCCAGCTGAGCCGCCCTCGCCCCTCCCCCTCCGCTATCCATATATGACAGTAGTTCCCGCGCGCAGCGTCCACGCGCAGCGTCCGCGCCCAACCCGCGCCGAAGGTGCGCCAAAGGTAAGCCCGTCTACGCCCGTCCGCGCCTGGACCGTGCCCAGCGCCAGACCCCCTGCCCCTCGAGCTGCCCAGCCCTCCCGCATTACCTACGATGCCGCCTCCCTCCTAGCCCTCGACCCCGGTCGCGCCCCCAACTGCGTCCAAGCCGCTCCTGGACACACCCATGGCCCTTTCTCCTGCTACTCCTGCAAATTCAGCGGCACCGACAACATCTCTGCTACGTCCACACCACAGATTCCCGACCCCAACCACCTACAATGCATCCTTCTCAACACCCGATCAGTCCATAGGCACGCCATTGACCTATGGAATCTACTAGACACCATTTCTCCAGACGTCGCCTTCCTTACGGAAACATGGATGAATGCTTCCTCCGCACCAGACATCACCATTGCCATCCCTGAAGACTACAAGATCACTCGCAAAGACCGTACCAGCCACACAGGAGGAGGAATCGCCATCGTCCACAAGAAATCTATCCGCATCTCAACCAGCTCTGACGTCAATCTCGCCAACTCCGAACATCTTCACTTCCAGATCCACATCGACCCCAAAACAACACTCAGAGGCACTCTCCTCTACAGACCACCAGGACCCCGCGCAAAATTCAGTGAAGACATCACGGACTTCATCACCCCACACGCGCTCCCCTCCAAAGATTACATCCTTCTGGGAGACCTCAACTTTCACCTTGAAAAGACCAACGACCACAACACCTCCACCCTCGTGGACAACCTCGCCAACCTCGGACTTAAATAACTAGTCACTTCCCCCACCCACATCGCAGGTCACACACTCGACCCCATCTTCACATCCAGCAATCATATCTCCTTCTGCCACACTACGGATCTCCTCTGGACCGACCACAGCTGCGTTCACTTCATCTACAACAAGCCGAAACCCATCATCCACTCCCAACCTACCCTGTAAAGAAACTGGAACAAAATCACCACGGACCAAATCTCCGCATCGCTCCTTCAAAACTCCCCAGCCCTCTCTTCTAACGCCAACGAAGCCGCCGCCAACCTCACCCTATGGTTATCCAACACCGCCGACACCTTAGCTCCACTGAAAAAACGTCAAAGCAAACCTGGCAGCAAGAAAGCCTCATGGTTCAACGATGATCTCAAGAAGTCCAAGAAACTCTGCCGCTCCCTTGAAAAGGCCTGGAAAAAAGACCCAACCACCAGCACCAAGGACGCCTTCAAAAGCGCCACCCGCACCCACCACCAACTGATCCGAAAAGCCAAGAAAACAGCTTTCAAGGATCGACTTGACAACAACGCCCACAACAGCAAGGAACTTTTCAACATCGTCAAGGAATTTTCCAATCCCTCGGCCAACTCCAACAACATCACCCCCTCTCAAACCCTCTGCGACTCCCTAGCCTCTTTTTTCCACAACAAGATTGCAGACATCCACAACAGCTTTGACAACCAACCCGGAAACCAACCCACCCTACCATCTGCTGACCACCTTCCCCCCGTGAACACCCTTAACGCTTGGAACCCAATCTCCACTGAGGACACCATCCGCCTGATGAATTCCATCCACTCAGGATCCCCCACAGACCCATGCCCTCACCACATCTTCAACAAAGCAGACTCCGTCATAGCACCGCACCTCCGAGACGTCATCAACTGCTCCTTCAACTCCGCTACCTTCCCAGAAGACTGGAAACACGCCGAACTCACTGCCCTTCTGAAAAAACCAACAGCGGACCCCACCGAACTCAAAAATTACCGCCCCATCTCGCTTCTTCCATTCCCGGCCAAAGTCATCGAGAAAGCCGTCAACAACCAGCTCGCCGCTTTCCTCGAAGCCAACAAATCCCTCGACTCCTCACAGTCCGGCTTCCGAGCCAAACACAGCACTGAGACCGCCCTCATCGCAGCAACAGACGACATCCGAACTCTACTGGACAACGGAGACACAGTCGCCCTCATCCTCCTCGACCTCTCTGCAGCATTCGATACAGTCTGCCACAGCACCCTTTTACAACGCCTCAATAACATCGGAATCCAAGGAAAAGCACTTGAATGGATCACCTCGTTCCTCACCGGAAGATCCCAGAGAGTCCGCCTTCCTCCATTCAAGTCCGAGGCCTCTGAAGTCATCTGCGGCGTCCCTCAAGGATCCTCACTCAGTCCCACCCTCTTCAACGTATACATGAGCCCCCTCGCGGCCATCGCACGCCGACACAACCTCAACATCATCTCCTACGCGGACGACACTCAACTAATCCTTTCTCTCACCAATGACCCTAGCACCGCCAAAACTAACCTACACGAAGGAATGAAAGAAGTTGCCGAATGGATGAAACAAAGCCGTCTGAAACTGAACTCAGACAAAACTGAAGTCCTCATCTTAGGTACATCCCCCTCTGCATGGGACGATTCCTGGTGGCCTGAAGCCCTCGGAAAAGCACCCATCCCGACAGACCACGCACGGAACCTAGGCGTCATCCTGGATTCTTCACTCTCAATGAACAGACAAGTCAGCGCCGTATCCTCTTCCTGCTTCAACATTCTTCGCATGCTCAGAAAAACATTTCGCTGGATCCCCCTCGAAACAAGGAAAACAGTTACCCACGCTCTAGTCACGAGCCGACTGGACTACGGAAACACCCTCTACGCGGGTACTACCGCAAAGCTCCAGAAGAAACTCCAACGAATCCAAAACGCATCAGCCAGGCTCATATTAGACATCCCTCGCAACGAACACATCTCTGATCACCTTAAAGACCTCCACTGGCTACCCGTCAATGAGAGGATCACCTTCCGACTGCTTACCCACGCACACAAATCACTCTACGACATCGGACCAGATTGCCTCAACTCTCGACTGTCCTTCTACACCCCCTCCCGCCAACTACGATCTTCCAGCCAAGCCCTCGCCACTATACCTCGCATCAACAAGACCACCATGGGAGGCAGATCCTTTGCATACCTGGCTGCTAAAACATGGAACTCACTCCCCGCCTACCTTCGCCTCACCCAGAACCACCTAGCGTTCAGAAAGCAGCTTAAAACGTGGATATTTGACAAATAATCCTCCTCCCCTTCCTAAGCGCCTTGAAACCCTCTGGGTACGTAGTGCGCTATACAAATTTTATGACTTGACTGAAAGCAGTGGGGCGACGCTCCTCCACCCTAGCGGAGGAGCCGCCTCTGCAAAACAGGATATACATAGTTTTCCTAGACTGCCACAAGAGTAGAGAATGAAAGCGAAGTATCGCGCAGCTGGCGAACAAGCCATGGAGGAGATGCTACCCTGGAATTCCAGACTTGCCAATCTAAATCTAAAAGAGTGGCAGTATGGGCACACTCCTGTGTCACAGGGAAACAGTGAAGTTCAAGGAGCAGCTGTCTTAGCTCATTTTCTTAAATCTGAATACTTAAAGCTTCCATGCAGAAACACAAACTCATTCCAAGTCATTTTACCAGCCTTCAATCCCCTCGACCCTCACCCCAGAACTCATAGTAATCAGAGTGATTGAAAACTGTATTGATCTGTTCACCAAAAACAAAAGGGCCGTAGAATTTAACAATGATTCAATCGCAGTCAATTTTACTATTTGGTTGAATAAGCCAGATCAGCCCACTTCTAATATTGTGCTGCCCAACAATGCAGATGTGCAATTTGTCAGAGAGCTTTACTCTCTGAAAACCCCAAATACAGAGTATCATGCCTCTCACTGTGTTTCAGTGACATGTATTCTGTTCCCCAAGGTAGGACATTCTCTGAGTGTGAGAAAATGAACAAAAGATTGTATTGCAATGTATTTATCAACCTTGGATCTTACTCATATTTTCAATAGGAATACACAAAGATTTGAGGGCAGATTTTAGTGGATTTCTTAAGTACCCTCACGTGTTAAACTCTTGTGACACCTTGTTAATTCAACAGTTCTAATTTAAGCTCACTTTTAAAAGGAATTACTGCGAAAATGAGCTCAAATACTGTTTTCACCAACTGTAATACATGCACTCTGGTGTAAAGGCCCTTGAATGTACAATCATCTTATGTATTTACTATCACACATCACACCATAAAAATGCTTGGGAAACCCTCATTTAAAACCAGGTTTGGCAAAGCAAATCAGTCAGAACTGTTGTTAGAGGATGTGTTTGTTGCACCGGTGTCCGGCCCGATGGCTGCTCCTGGGGTGCATGGGACGCGCAGCGTCACAAGATCATTTCGGACCAGGTTGCTGTAGTGGGTGCCACACACATGACTGCTAGACTCCTCTCACGGCGGTTGACCCGCTGGTACGAATACTTGTGCTCTTCTCACTGCTTTACCTTCTCTTTCCAAGAGTGCTCTAGTGAGCATTTCTGGACTATACCCTGCACTTTCAAAGATGGCCACCTCACCATTAGTTGCTATGAGGTGATTCCCAATCCAATATGACTAAGCTCTCTTCCTGTGAGGTATTTCCTGTCTTTGGGGTATAAAAGCCAGCTGAGCTATTTCTCTGTGTGTCACCACACTCCTTACTCTCTGTTGGGGTGTTTCCTCATTCCTGATCAGTTTAGGATTTCCTGGTACTTCAGCCATAATACTTCTGGCTCCTAGCATTACTTGTCTCCTGCTTCTTGGAGTCCAGTCTCCTGTCCTTGGGTTTCTACTGTAAAATGATCCCTTGCTGTCAACAAGGAGGTTTTTTGCCTTATGGTTTTTTCTCCATGAAGGGCTCCTTCTGGAAGGCACCAGCTGCTTAGGCGCTTTCATCTGCCGGTGAAATCATGGCTACTGGAAGAGGAAGCTGTACCCGTGGCAGACCAAGACTGCACATACCTGGCCTCTCGACCTCCCTGCAGTCAGAGGTTTCTCACTACACATCTGGCTCATTACAGTTTTTGGTGATAAAGGGGTGACTTTGTGTGTTGCCCAAAGCTGTCCTAGAAAAATAGCCCTAATAAAACAACATCTTGGGCTACAAAAACATGGAAGCTGGGAGTAAGGCCTGGTTGCTGAACAATCTGTATTAGCAGCGTTAGGCAGAGCCATTAAAGGAAAGTGTAATGAAAAGGAGAGAGAAGATGAAGCTTGTCTTGTAAGTGGTGAATTAAATGTAAAAGTCATACAAGGCACAATATTGCACACTAATGTATTTTTTCAAAGGGCCTGTATGTTTGGTCCTTTAAGGAAGTCTACTGGCATGCTCTCTTTATTTTTGTAAAACAAGTTGTAAATCAAACAGCATGTTATGATGGCAGCAAAGTAAAGCACATGAACAGGCAGGAGCAATTCATGAACAGTGATATGTCTTAGGATAAGGCATCCAGCGAAGCATCTGAATACATTCACCCAGATAAACCCGGCTACTCGCAAGCAGTTGTGTGCCTCTCTTCTAACCATGTGTGTTTCTTCGTTTGCTAAGTGCTTGTTTTGCACTTTTGCTCAGGAGGTTCCACGTATTCATTTACAGAAATATGTGGAACCTCCTGAACAAACGTTCTACTGGATTGCTTGCACATGCACAGCATGATCTGGATTCATTAATTATGATTTGTTGATGGTTGTGTTTTAAGTGCAAAGTGTCAGAGCCCTGACCTGCTCGACCAGAATGTAATCACTTATTCTCTACAATAAAAGAGAAAAACAGGTGTTCAAAACCTAGCCATTGTAGGGAATAAACGATCCGAACAGCATGTTCTTTGTTGATTATAAAGACATGCATCAGCAGAGAAAATGTTGACACCTGATACCCGACCACTGGAAGGAAAGAGGAACTCAAAGGGGAAAATGTAAACACCCATGAAGTGTCATGACCTTAATGACTGCCCATCCGGGCCCTTGCAAATCATGAAAATCAATGGCAGAAAAGGGCTGACCCACAAACCACACTTCTTTATTGAACAAGAGATGATGTGAGATCCTTCAATAATCAAAGGTGCTTGTAGCCAGACCTAAACACAGTAGCTGTGTCCAGCATTAATGCACCAACATTGATTGAGAAATATGTGACTTTATGTCTGTAGTGTTAATAGCAAAGCAAGGTGAAGAAATTACTACTTCTTGGCGCTTTGCAACACAGTTGTTTGCATTATGTGAATTTCTTTTCGTTTTGTATATTTTCAGAAACAGGTGCTGAGGTCAGCTTACTGTAAAGATGTGTTGTGAGTTACATGGTATGGCTAGGAAGGCGCCTTCTGTATTTATAGTATACATAGGGGTATATTCTCAAGAACCTGTGTTAACCGTCGCATATTTAGTTTAGCACAACTTTGCATATTGCACACTGCAAAAATGCAAAACACTGACGCCAAAAAAATAGTGATAAGGCCAACCGCGATACAAAAATCAGCGATAACCAGCGACAGACCTGCAATCCCCACGCGTCATGCGGGAAAATGAGCCATAAAAGCAACAAAAAATAGAAAAGGGAGAAAAACTAAACTGTGTAGCACCATGGATGACCCCGGACCGAGTGCAGAGGCCAAAGCGAACCCTACAAGCCCCACAGACGACCACCAAGGCACATCTTGGTCGGGGAAGGCCAAGGAGAAGAGAAAGAGGCAGATGGGGTGCAGTCCGCAGGAAAACCAGATCTGCGTCACGGAGGTGACAGAACAATACCATCCACTGAACGTCAACATGACAAACGTGAATGCAGTCCGAGTGTCGAGGAGGACAATGGAGGAGGACAAGAGGAGCTGGCACGATGTGAAAAGCAAAAGCAAGTACAAACCCTCTGCCAACAGGAAAGCACCAATGGCGACAGGAGGTGGTAGTCCGGACATAGCTCGATAGGAACTGACACAACATCAACCGGGTGAGTAACCACCAGGGACTGGGGGGACGGGGGAGATGGGCACAATAGCACACATGCACAACGATGTGTAGCACACTGCACAACCACAATGACCCTGGATCATGTCCCTGATCCCCATTGCACACTGAAGCACACACACATAGCAACAACAGCACATCCGACGACAATGTAGAACAAAGTGCAACACCGACACTGCAGAACCGAGGACACAACTAGGTCCGCTCATGCGCAGAAACAGGCCAATCACATCTAACATAGCAGGAAATTGCGAGATGGAAATGTACGTGTACAACCTTACCTACGTCATGTAGTCCAAAGGTCCACTGTCCCGCATCCAATTTCAGCACCTCACAAACAGTCACAATGTGCATTGACATGCAGTCTGCATGTAAACAAGAACAAGGCGCCAACATACATGTCAACACAATGTCAACATGCATCTCTCCTTCACATTGCAGAGGGACAAACAACACCTCCAGCAGAGCAGACCAGACAACCCATCAGTGATGCTGGAGAGGACCATCTCACACTGACGCACAACAACAGCTCATGGACATCTTAGGAAACTCACCCCCAGGAGCAGGGCAGTCAAGCTACATAGAGGAGACCCCAGCCCCTGCACAGACCACACAGCAGGAAGCACCCGCCACCACGGCTGGCTCCCAACACTCCACCGAGGCACACATCGCATTCCAATGCCGGGTGTCAGAATGCCAAACGGAGGTGGCCAAACAGGTGCAGGTGGGGTCAAAGCCCATGGAAGCCGAGCTGGACCACATATGTGGCTGTCTAAGTCCCATCAGGGACCACCTACACCCCACAAAGGAGACCCACACTGCGACAGAGACACATGCATTTGCACATGTCCTGTAATGAACCACGCCCAGAGCTCCGCAATCAACATACCCACGCTGGACCTCCGTACGATGGCCCAGTCCACTCCTCCCACGCATTGAGCGGTTGACGACAAAGCTGCATGTCCAAGGTCTTACCCACTGCCAATATAATGTCATAGGCTCAGGGACTCTCATGCATACATCATGACCACACGGACACACTGAGATAGTTTGTGGAACTGGCTACAGGCACGAGCGCCCGGCTCCTTTATTGGCAGGGACACATGTACAGTGAGGTATGTGCTGGATGTGTGTGGGGTGAGTGTAGGCCAGCCCGCACGGAGTTGATGGTGCTGGCAACAACTTGAACTGTGAACACCATGGAAACGAAAACAGTGAACACCAACATTACAGAGACATCATGGTGGTAGCCAGAGCAAGTACAGAGGTCAACCAACATGCAAACAGATGTGTCCGTGAGTTGCAGTGCACCGATGTTGGGGCACTAGTGCTGAGCCCGCTCATGTGAAGAAAATGTCTAGGACTGTGTCCCTTCGGTAAATACCTGATGCAGCTGCAGTGGTGTGTGTTACACCTGCATCATCATCCTCCTCATTGTGCCAGGTCCTCCACACTGCCTGAGGTGACATTGCTGCGTGACCTCTCTACAGCACACAACTCAATCCGAAATGGTCCTTGAGTCATGGTGCTCTGAGTCAGTGGCACCTGGAGTGCAGAGCAGGGTATCAGGCAGATGTTGGCATCCACGACAGTTGTGTCCGACTCTTATAGACTGGCAGCAAGACACTTTCAACTCTGGCAGTTGTCTTCTGGAGGTGGCCCTAGCGGTGGTGGCGTGTGCCTCCTGCGGTGATGCGACGTCCTGTCCGGTCAGGACTCGTATTGATGTGTGAACCCTGGTGGACCTCAGTTGAGGACGGAGGCAGTGGACAGTGCAGGGCCACAGACACATGGCGTTGATGACCCAAGACCACCGTCTCAGAGGCCATCTAATATCTCAGCAGACAGGGTCCCTGACTTGAGCTGCACAGAGTCAGTAGCCCCGGATGCACTGCGGCCGGCACAGGCACCCCGGGGACGGTGACTTACGGTGCAGTAAGATAGGGCCACGCGAGCTAAGCGGGTCCTCATTGATGTCCAAGGTAAATGTTTCAAAGGGTTGCGGGGGACAGTGTAAGGTGCCCTCCAGGGCATGATGCAGAGGGTATAAGCAGTTCGGAAGCAGCTAATGGAGGAGTGGAATGCTACTGCCTAGTTTTTGCCACCAAGTCAGTATCACTGACATGATGATGACGACAACCCCCAGTTCATAGACTCAGTTGCCACCAAAGTTCAACCAAAAGTATCCATGGATGTCGGGGAACAGACTTAGTGGCACCGGAGCTGAAAGGGGATGCAGTCTGGGATGAGGCCTGTACAATGACATCAAATATACCATATATGAATCAAGGCTGAGTTCTGAAAGTGTGACCTACTCGACCGCAGTGTAGGTCGGAGGTAGCAGTCCGCATGGGCCCACAGCCACGTGTCTTTGGGATGCTATGCACAGAGTTGATGCCACCTGATCGAAGGGAGTACAGTGAAGTACAGGCTGCCATGAATATATGGCCTCAGACATCATGAAATCAAGACTCAGTTCCAAATGTGTGACTTACTTGTCCGTAGTGTAGGCCGAAGGCAGTAGTCAGCAGGGGACAACAGACAGAGTTGGTGGCACCACATCGAAGGGAGTACAGTGAGATAAAATCAGCCATAAAGTTTTTACTCTGCCATTGCATAATCAAGACTCAGTTCCAAATGTGTGACCTACTTGACCGTAGTGTAGGCCGGATGCAACAGTAGAGTATGTAAACGAGAAAGGAGTAAAGCAGGCCTGTGTCATGGAGGCCGTGATGGTCTGAGGAGGCTGCCAAGGTTGCGGGCCTCGGGCTTGGAGCTTGCGCTGGCATGTGGTGGGCCCTCCTTGACACACACCCGTGTCGGCAGGTGATTAGTGTGGCCTGGCTGTGCAGGGGTGGGCCTGACGGCTTCGGGGTCCACCGGGCTGGGGTACGGCAGGCGCACAGGATCGCAGCAACTCCGCTCACGAGGACAGCGTCAGCCTCGTGGCGGGGTGAGAGGCGCTGCACTAGCAGAGACGTTGGGAATTCCGGAAGAGGACCACACCCAGGGCTACGCGCTTTTTATTCACACCCCTACGCTGACCTTGTGTACACCGGGCCATCCCACTCCGCTCACGCTTACGGGGGGGTTCATAAGAGGCAACATTTCCACAAACTCCCTCACTGGCTGGGGTGACATGGTTGCGTCCACTGTCCGCTACACTCCATACACCAGTATGTCGCCATGGATATGGGTGTGTTCTGCATACTGCAGTCTGTCCAGCACATCTCCGCCACTCTTGGCATTGTGTACTTTCTCAATCATGGTTCTCCTGCCTCCTTCACACATGCCTGGTTCCCACCTCTCCCCACATTCCGCTATTTTGTAGCTGAGGTGCCATGCCATTGATGGCTCATGTTCACAGCTAGCCCAGGTTACCATTGTAAGTTGTTCTGTCGTGTCTGGTGGGTGGGCATGTTGTTTTGCATTTTGATTGTGGTTTTGTGACTTGTGCATTGCCAGAGTTGTGAGTTGCATGGTTGTGGAGTTGAGGTGTGTGGGGTATTCATTTGGAACTTGCCACGGAGCTGTGCATTTCCCGTGGTGCCATCCTGTGAGCGCTGGTTGATGATGGACTGTCGGAGGATGAAGGAATCATGCATACTGGCTGGGTATTTGGCGATTCCACGGTGTTCGAATGTTGCCTGCACATTGATGTGAGACGTGTGCTTTCTGTTGCGGTGATTATGTGCTGTGTCACCAGGGTGCACAGGTAGGACATGTGTGCTGTGGATTGCCCCCAACACGTGTGTCCATCCATCTATGGCATATGGTCCTTCCTTGGTCTCCAGCGGATCATGCGCATTGTGGTGGACGTATAGGTACTGGGGTACCAGGCTGATGATGGCATCCAGGACAGGTGTGAGGGACTTGGATGTGGCTGGCTATGAGACTACTCCGACTCTGGCGGATGTTGGTTGGGGGGTACCAAAGGCCAACAGGTGCAGCACAACCAGCAGCTTTGTGTGGGGTGAGATGCTGGTTGTCCGCTGTGTTGGTGCCACTGGCCTGTTGGGCGATGATGGTCAGGATGCATTGGATGGTTGTCCTTTTGAGCCTATAGTGGGCAATGACATTGTCTGGTGTTGGGTCTGTGAGGCTGGTGCGTTTCCTGGGGGTCCACTGTCTTTGTCTGCACTGCCACTGTGGTGGTCTGGGGGTTCCGGGTGGAGGTGGATGTTGTGGCCCTCTAGGGTGTCCGGGCCCCATGACATCTGTTGCCCTTCAGGTGTGGATCTTGGCTGGGCTCCCTTTTGTGGTGCAGGCTGTCGTCCGACTTTGCACCAGGTCTGAGCAGGGGTTAGTTTCCTGTGCTAACGCGCCTTATCGCCTGTTTTGTGTCCTTATCGCCGATCTGGCTTGTTGTTGAGAATGTTGAGGAGTGGTGTTGTTGCGGCTTTTCGCACAGGAATGCCTACTCTGCATCTCATTAGCGATAGTTGCGGGGGTCATCTGTGGCGATGTTTTTTACGGCTGCTATCGCGGGTAAACTGGTGCTGTGGGCTATTAACACCAGCTAGTGAATGAGGCGATAAATTTATTGCAACTTTGGCTGCGATAAAGTGCCGTTAACTCGGCGATAGCTCCTTGAGAATATGCCCCATAGTATTTATGATACATCCTAGGCACAGCCAGAAATTATTGGAGTATTAAAAGCACCACTCCACACCTTACTCACTCCCATCAACAGAGACAATGTGACTTTGCTTCTGTCGCGGAGCAGTAAATGCCTACAAAACTCAAGAGAAAAACAAAAAAAGTTGAGTTTATGTGCAATGGAACGGTAGTTGAAAGATGATAATGACATGACATTTATACAGCGCCCATTAAATCTATCGTTGTCTCTTGGCGCTGAACTGCCTAGTCAACCAGCTCAAGAGTGGGCAGATTTAAACAGAAACACTTAAGGCCTCATTTATTATGACCAAAGTTGGTCATTTCTTTGTAGCTCGAACGAAAGATCGATCCACTTGTCGCTCCATGTACACCTGTAGGTCTTTTAGTAAAATAAACACTACCAACCATGCACAACCGAATGCAAACAGTGCAACAGGCAACTGTTGGAAAAGAAAGATAAGGCAACCATCAAGGATGCTGTACAGGAGGAAACGTACATTGCTGGAAGACAGGAGGCCACACCGCTTGGTTTCCTCCTGTTTTATAAACAAACACAACAGGGAAGCATTGGTTTACATTCATAGAGAATTTAGTGATAGTTAAAAACATCAATCCTATATTAATAGAGTTGGGTTAAATATTTTCTAAATAAATTACTTGTTTTCAATAAATTGCTAAAGGACCAATTTGTTAAAAGGATAAAGGGTACATTGTACCGTGGAGTGGTGTGGCTCACTGGTTAGAGGCGGCAGACCCGGAAGCAGAGGTCGTCCCGGGACCAGGGTTCGATTCCCGACGCGGCAGGGTCTGGGGCCAAGGTCAGCGGACTCGATAATTCTCGCCTCGGTGCCTACTCTAACCATGGATCCCACTCAGCAACTCTGGGCAATAGCTTGCTTAATCTCCACTTACGGCTCCATCAGTGCCGAGGATGCTTGTCTTCACCTTGGAGATGCCCAGTAGGGACCATCTCACAGGGAAAGCCAGGATGGGTTCCCCAACGGTATACAGCGCCGGGACGCCCCGTTGCTGGGGCAGCTGTGCGCTTTACAAGTATACAACATTTACATTTACATTACAAAAAAGTTATTTGCATGCACATTAAGTAAGAGGTTATAATGAATAGACAACACAACCCCAAATGAGGAGATATGTATGTATTTCCACATTTAGGGCCTCATGTAGGTAAATAAATTTTACCGGTTCTTAAATACCGAGCCGTACCGAATCGGTAAATTAGAATCGGTAAGTTATATGTAGGTAAAAATTCGGTAACAGTTACCGATTCGGTAACATTCGGTAATCACGAATCGGAATTCACCGAATCGGTAAATACCGAGGTGGTATTTACCGAATCGGAAAATACCGAGGTGGTATTTACCGATTCGGAAAATACCGAGGTGGTATTTACCGAATCTGAAAATACCGAATCGGTATATACGGATTCGGTAAATAAAATCACATGACTTGACGAAACAGCTAATCCTGTGCAACGACAGCCCACCCAACCAGGAAGTGCCCACACCCAGGCAGGTGTACATGATTAGCCGAAGTGGCCACACCCAGGCAGGTGTACATAATTAGCCGACCCTGGAGAGGCTTGGAGTGCAGAGGAGAGGCAGGGAGCCGTTGCATGTGCGAGTGGGTAAACGAACAGCATGTCCAGCCAGAGAACACAGAAAGACGGAGGGGAAAGGAGGAGGAAGCTGAAATTCAGCCCCAAGGAACTCCAGGTGCTGGTGGAGGAGGTGGTGAAGCAGCACCAGAAGCTGTTTGGGAGGCAATCCCTGCAAGTGCCTGAGGCTGAAAAGCGCAACATATGGCTGGCCATCCAGGCGCAGGTCAATGCTGTGGGAGTGACCCACAGGGACATTGAGGTCCTCAAAAAGCGCTGGTATGACCTGAGGATAGTAACCAAGAGGAAGATGGGCGACATCCAGAAGGAGGCCAGCCAGACCGGAGGTGGAACCAACAGGGCACCTGCCCTCACCGAACTGGAGGAGCTGGTGGCGGCCACAATCGAGCAAGAGAGCGTCGTGGGTCTTGGGGACGCCGACAGCTCTGCCAGAGCCGCAACACACCAAGGTAAGACGAAAGCACAGCAATGTAGCCCCCCCTACCCCTATCCCACATCCCCCATTGTGAAACGAGAATCACACTGCAGTCCACACGTGTCAGTGCAGACAGGCAATGCATTCCGGGAGATGTAGTCAGGGCAACACTAACCATGACGTAAATGTTACAGGGCAACAAGGCATGTCACGCACTCGAGGCACAAGGAGACAGAGGACATATTGGAATGTGAAATGATTTATTGTGACGCTTGCAATGCAGCCCTTCGGGGACACTGAGCCAATGTTGTATTTCTGTCCACAGATGTGACATCATGCAGGACAGGGCATGCTGCAGGAGAGACGGCACACCGGCCACAAATATCACCTCTAGCCAGCACGAGTTCAGACCAGGGAGCAGGCCCACTTGCAGCCGCACCACCAACACAGCCAGCCTCGCCGCACACAGAGCCAGCATCACCTCACCGAGAGCCAGCATCACCACAACCACAGCCAGCATCGCCACTCATGTTCGAATCACCGGCCACATCTCCGCTTGCAGGTGTGAGAATGAGGAGGCGTCCAGCAGCCAGGCTACGAGCCTTAGACACCTCGTCAGACGACAGCATGGGCCCAGAAGACCGCACCGGGCCCCAGGAAGGGAGCCATGCCACTGTGCCCCACACCTCACAGGCAGCACAGACGGGAGCAAGAGGGCGCCGCAGGTCGCGTGTCCAGAGTCCACCAGCACCCACTGACGGCCATGGTGTCTTCTTGGGGCTCGAGGGCCAAATGTTGAAGCAACAGCGCCTGCAATCAAAGGCAGTCATGTCAGTCCAGAGGCACATGCGGGTGATGAAGACAACATTAGTCAACATGGACACTAACATTAGCGGCATGGCTGCGGGCATTCGGGACATGTCCCAGTCAATCCAGCAGTTGTGCAGCAAATTAGATGCTGACATCGAAGCACGGCGCCGGGAACGCCAGAGAAGGGACACTACCAGCAGGGCACTCAACCGTCTGGCAACTGCGACTTCTCTACTGTGCCGGCGCTCTGTGACGATGCAGGAGGGCCTAACACAGTGCTGCAGCGACCTGTCTCGGGGGATGGTGCAGGTGACAAGTGCACTAGGGGTGCTATTGACTAGTCAGGCGCCGACAACTGCTGCAGGGGATGCTGCGGGGAGCATCGACACCAGCAGCAGCATCACACCCCCCGTCCCAGAAGCACGCAGGAGCAGCAGGCGGCTTGGGGTTGGCTCTAGTGAGGATGCACAGGCCGTGCAATCCACCACTGCAGCGCGTATGCGCAAACATTGAAGTAGCCCTGCTTAGCCACTTCCCATTGGGTGACGTAACCCTGGACATACTCCTTGTATAGATGGTATATTGCCAGATTGGCCTGTTCATGTGTTCATGGCGTGGTGCCACATTAAAACTACGTCATGACTTCTCACAACTCGCTGTGTCCCCTCACTTACTCAGAAATAGTTGCATGTGATCTCTGCCCGTCTCTCTCTCCCATCGATTGCAGTTGGCACTCTAGCTGCGCTGCCCTCTGGCTGGCCTGACTCATCCTCGTTGTCCTAAAAATATGTTAGTTCCACATCTGTACCTTTTTTCGTGGCAAGGTTGTGCAGCATTGCACAAGTGGCAATAATCTTGCAGCAGGTGATGGGTTTGTACTGGCGTGCGCCTCCGCTCTTGTGCAGGCAACGGAACCTGCTCTTCAGTAGTCCAAACGTGCGCTCCACCACATTGCGTGTTGTTTTGTGTGCCACGTTGTATCGTCTCTCACTCTGGGTTGCTGGGTGTAGGTAGGGAGTGAGGATGAATGAACGGCATGCATATGCACTGTCGCCTGGATGAGTAAAAGGGAACCATCAGTAACATGCCTCTATACACTATGATTTGCAGGTTACAAGGGGCGTCACTGTTACTTACCTAGCAGGTATCCCTCTCCGAATTCTCCGGCACTCAGTCGTGTGTAGATCCCACTATTCTGGAAGATGTAAGAGTCGTGGGTGCTCCCAGGAAACTTTGCAACAATATCTGTGATGATGTTCCCTGCATCACAGATCACCTGCACATTGATGGAGTGGGTGGACTTCCTGTTCCTGTAGATGTGCTCTGTATCAGCTGGTGGGCAGATTGGGATGTGTGTACCATCAATACAGCCGATGACATGGGGGAACTGTGCCATGTGATAAAAGTCAGTTTTTGTTTTCTGCAGTGCAGCCTGTGTGTTTGGGAAGCTTATGTAGTGGTGCATTCTCTGCATCATGGCATCCAGGAACTTCCTGAAGAAACGTGACAGGCAACTCTGGGATACCCCACCCACCGCAGCTATCACCACCTGATAACTGCCGGATGCCAACAGATGTAGGCTGCAGAGCACCTGCACATGTGGGGGTATGGCGTGCGCCCTTCTTATTGGCTGGTCCAGGAGTGGGTGTAGGTCCCTGATTAAGTCCATGATGGTTTCGGGGTGTAGCCTGTACCTCTCATGTATCTCTGCATCAGTCAGCTGGAATAGTGTGATGCGCTGTCTGTAGATTTGTTCCTCCCGTCGCCACACCCTCAGTCCTGCTGCCTGTAGACGTAGGCGCCTTGCGATGACGTACATAGCGGCCATGTTGTCCACGCTGTTGCATTTTGGGATTGCTTATGTGCATTGTTGATGGTTACCACCTGCTTTCAATCCGTGTTAATTACCGACTCTTATTTACCGATTTTCCTGGATTTCTTAATTACCGAGTGCTCCTACATGTCATTTTAATTTTTACCACTTCATATTTACCACTTCATATTTACCGATTCGTTAATTATGTATTCGGTAAATATGAATCGGTATTTTAGAATTCGGTAACTATGAATCGGTATTTACCGCCTCATATTTACCGAAAAGTGGTTTTTGGACTCCTACATCTCACTTGTCTGAATACCGGTCGGTAACGGCATATTTACCGAAAATCGGCCGTTACCGACCGGTATTTCGCTACCTACATGAGGCCCTTAGTGAATATGAATTATTCTGCTATTTGTGCACAGCTCTATTTAGCACAGGGGTTGTGTCATGCGACTTCAGATCAGTCATGTAAAGGGCAGAGAACTAGTGGAATCAAGTAACAATGCATGAAAACAACATATAAGCATGGCAGTGGGTCATTCCACACAGTGGAGTCCAAATGCAGGCTGGGCATTAGGGATGTCCAAACTTTAACTCACATACGCGACTTCCTGCTCAGCCCAGATGGCACCCTGGACATCTTCAGAGTAATTTCCCATATCTCCTTTATTTGTGGGTAGGATCAAGGGTCTCTATCTCAGGTACCCCACGCATCTCCCATGCACCTCCTTTATTTGTGGGTAGGTTTGGCGGTCTCTATGTCAGGTACCCAACACACCTCCTTTATTTGTGGGGAGGATCAAGGGTCTCTATCTCAGGTACCCTACGCACCGCCTTTATTTGTGGGTAGGATCAAGGGTCTCTGTCTCAGGTACCCCACTCACCTCCTTTATTTGTGGGTAGGATCTAGGGTCTCTGTCTCAGGTACCCCACGCACCTCCTTTATTTGTGGGTAGGATCAAGGGTCTCTGTCTCAGGTACCCCACTCATCTCCTTTATTTGTGGGTAGGATTAAGGGTCTCTATCTCAGGTACCCCACGCATCTCCCATGCACCTCCTTTATTTGTGGGTAGGTTCGGCGGTCTCTATGTCAGGTACCCAACACACCTCCTTTATTTGTGGGTAGGATCAAGGGTCTCTGTCCCAGGTACCCCACGCACCTCCTTTATTTGTGGGTAGGATCAAGGGTCTCTGTCTCAGGTACCCCACTCACCTCCTTTATTTGTGGGTAGGATCTAGGGTCTCTATCTGAGGTACTGGTATATTGCATATAGGTGTTTCTAAGCGGTACAAACTGTGAGAACGCTTTAAGTGGATCTCTCATATGTCAGGATATAATGCTGCCCAGGGCTTGTAATGGTTCTGTGGCAAACTTGTCCTGTCATCTGAGGGGTGCCCCAGCTGCCGTGATTACTCCAGCATTTGGGCTACTTTTAAATGGGAGTTTCTGGATGCTGAACAGTCAAGGCTACTGCGGAATGCTCCTGGGCATCAAATAATCCGCTTTGGCATCGCACTTCAAAGGGTCCGCTCCCCCGCCTGGAATGTGCTCCCCCGCCAAGCGAGCGCGCCACGCTCCACCGGGCTTGTTTTTCTTTTTTTTTTGAATACGCAGAGATTTCTCATTGTGTTTTATTCCTGTTAAAGCCCGATTTTCTTTCTTTGAGAACTGATTAGGAAGTCGGATTACATTGAGGCTTTTTTCTGAAGGTTTAAAGCATTGTACACATCATAGAGTTGTAGCAGTTCCTCTGTGTGTAGCTGGGGTGCAGCACGCATTTGTAGAACACTGCGTGGTTAAGCACTCTACAAGAGGGAATGTGTTTTCTAACTGTCTCCTTTGTGTACTGCTCATCACCCCAGCTGCTGCACTCTGTTACTCTTTCTTGCCCATGCACTTCTCATCAACAACTCCACGTTCCCCTCTCCAGCCTATGTGATTCTTTCCCTCCCGTGCTTCACACTCCTCTCTCGCTCGTGTTGCTTCCTCCCTCCGCATTGCTTTCCCCATTTGCGCTTTTCATGTTACATGCACCCCTCTCTCCTCCGTGTAGCTTTTGCCCTCCGTATTGTATCCTTCCCCACCTGCACTTTCCGTGTTGCTTCCTCAAACCCAAGCCTCCCCCCAAAAATTGTAATTGCTTTTGCGTTACTTTTAGAAAAATTTGTATGTACCGCTCAAATTCGGATCGTTAAATATTAATTAAAAAAAGCACACACATCATTTTGTATGTGTGCGAATGTGTGTTGCTATCGCCTGCAAAAGGAGGTGGGTAAATGCTTCATAGCCCCTGTTTTTTGTTGAGTCGTGCTGTACAGCTTCTCTATTGTTGCACAGCATGGCTAAAAACGATTCTCAAAGAAAATAGGCCCCAAAGGTGACACCTATTGTTTTTTCCAATGCTTTTTTTCTTTGCCTTCAGTTCAAATGTCTGTCTCTGGTGTAATGTTTTCTTATGTTTAAGTCTGGTAAGTAATGACCATCGAAGGAAAATCCTAACCCAATATGACTATTGCGCATCACTCAAGTTAAAGGGATTTGATCTGCTGTCTGGTCTTTTGTTATTTGTTTTGGGATTGGCTGCCCAGCACTGTCAATATCACGTTTCTCGATGCAGTAGCTTATTTCCAATCTGTGTGGTATTGGTATGATTAGTTTGTTTGTCAGCCCCAGTCAGTCACCTCAGCAGCAGTAGTTGTGCTTCAGGAAAAAACATAACCCCATAGCGCACTTATTAATCAGACAGGTAGAGCGTTGAGATTCTACGGAGTAAGGACTTTACTTTTTTCGATTGCCTATTCTGTTCTTTTTATAGCTATCTGGAGGTGCCCTCTCCTTCACCAGTACTGCCATAGAGATAGTCAAGTGCAAGGTAAGTTTAGAAATGCACCAACATATGCTGGGCAGAACACATCCGTAGCTAACCATACAGCAGAATTTCAAAGCAGATGATGTGTAAAGTGAACATTATTGTCTCCACTTACCAATGTTCCAAAGTGGCGCTAAAGACAGGCAGCAGCCACTTCTGAACGAAAAGCGGACCCCAAAAGCGGATTGCATGGCGAGCACGCGCACAATCACGCGCATCGTGCCGCCATGCAATCCGTTTGGCATCGCACTTCAAAGGGTCCGCTCCCCCGCCTGGAATGCGCTCCCCCGCCAAGCGCGCGCGCCACGCTCCGCCGGGCTTGTTTTTCTTGTTTTTTTTTTAATACGCAGAGATTTCTCATTGTGTTTTATTCCTATTTTAGCCCGATTTTCTTTCTTTGAGAACTGATTAGGAAGTCGGATTACATTGAGGCTTTTTTCTGAAGGTTTAAAGCGTTGTACACATCATAGAGTTGTAGCAGTTCCTCTGTGTGTAGCTGGGGTGCAGCACGCATTTGTAGGACACTGCATGTCTTTCACCAAAGTCAAGCGAAGTGAAGTCATCGCTGCTCTCCACCCGCTCAATATCTGCCATTCTGGCTTTTTTATGCTTTAGTGCGTTACTCATTATTAGATTGCTTTCTGCTAAATGTGAGCCCGTTCTTGTCTGGACTTGTCTCCTCTGACCTGATTTTCTGGTCCGTTTTCTCATTCCCCGCTGGATGTGTGCCCATCCCAGAGGAGTGTAAATTGATGTATTCGCTAGGACGCTCTATTCTTGAATCAGCAGCCAGCTGGTTGGTGAGTCATAAGTAGGGCTCCCGGTTTTATGGTATTTATTTTTTTGCCATTTCCGCCTGTATTTATCCATATTTATTTTTTGGGCTTCTTTTCTGTATTTATCCATATTTATTTTTGCCACAAGCAAAAGGCGACGCTACAGCTAGTATTTTTCCACATTTATTTACACCATACTGCCCCACTGAGAGAAACTCGCACTGCCTTCAGCACAACTCAATTGTGCTGCGACTAAATTCAAATTATGCACTAGACAACAGTAAAATGCTGTCTGAAAAAAAATGAATAACACCCTGGAAAAAGCAAACACTCATAGGGAATGCAAGAATAAGCAAAGCATGTGAACTGTAATCAGAAAAAAACATGGTTACCTTAACGGTTTTAAACTCATTATTCAGAAACCAGTAAGTGATTTTGCCTGAAAAGTTCAAGACATGGCTACAGGACCAGGAAGGGACCCCTTTCAATGTCCATTGCTTATATCCTTTCAAAATGTATGCAGTTTGGTTTAAAAAAGACCACATCCCCAAACACAGAGCCGCATTTTATAAGCTAAAATAATTAAAAAGTTGAAAACGATCATATTAAACGTTTCCACTCTACCCATCAACCAGGTATTGCAGTCCCTTTAGGAATGGCGCACTTACCCACCCTGGGAAAACATTGTTGTTCAAAGAAAGAAGATAAAAAGAAAGTAGCGCTTTCACTGGCAAACTCTGTAAAGTGGCGCTAATGTGTGTGGGTGTAAATAACAGGAGCGAGACAGAGACAGAAAGAGATGGAGGCATAAAGAGAGGAGGGCAGCCGCCAGAGGCAAATCAGGAGTAGTGGACACGGTCCTTGCCATGAAGGAAAAGAGACAGCTTTTATTTTTTCTCCGTTCTCTGCCCTTCCCAGAACGGCTGAGCCTTCCTGCAGCATAACAAAAGGCAGAGGGCGGGTGGCCTCTGACTCCAGGCAGGTCAAGTGCAGGGCCATTAGGTAGCGCTTTCGCGTGCTAATGGCCCGCCAAACTTCACTACGGTCGGAATAATGGAAATCCGAGCGCTGCGCTACTGGTGAGAAGCTCGAGGCGCTACAAAAAAAATCTGAAACTTCCACCCACCATTGAGCCCGGTTTATAGTGCCAGCAAATAAAACAGAACTGCGAAACGCTCTAGATGACGCTTTCAGACCCCAGGTGATTGCATTTGATTCTTATAAACAGGAAGTTTGAAAAACAATGTTTGTCTTCGCATGCCCCCGCGAGACCCGCGGCCCCCCACCGTAAAACAAGGGGCCTCTGTCAAATCAAATCAAAGGGCACACACACAGCCGCCCCCCCCAGCACTTCACAGGTCTTTAAAAGACCATTCGCTTGTTAATGGGGCTTTGTTGGTTGTTGGTTGTTCACCCCTTCTAGAGCTCCTGCATGGCCACTCCGACTATTACTGGAAGAATTAGCACGTTACACAATACTGCCCTGTCAGCTGAAACCCAGAGGCATCGGGTTTTTGCTTGCAGGAATCGGGAGGCGGGAGACTAGCGCGGCAACATTTACTCGTATTTTACCGTTAATAAATATAAATACAGACAAAGGAAATATCGATTTCCGTCTGTATTTATATGTATAAATCCGTAAATACGGAAAACCGGGAGCCCTAGTCATAAGTGGCTTAACAGGCTCTTACTTTGAGGGAATCAAAGAGCTACAATTGCAAAGCACAACATTACCGGCAAAAGTCTCGAACGAAGCAAAAAAATAAACAAACAAAAAAAGCATTTACCATGCAATAGATCTCGCATTGACGCGAGTTTGAGCTATTGACATTGTAAATGACGATGCCTTTTATTTACGTTTTGTTTTTTAAAACATAAATAAAAGACATTGTCATTTACAATGCTAATAGCTCAAACTCTCGCAAATGCGAGACCTATTGCATTGCAAATGCTTGTTTTAGGTCTCGCCTATGCTGCATAGGCAAAAATACCTTTTCCAATCGACATGGCTTTTCAGCCAAACACGTGCACGCGTTCCATTGCCTTCAGTGGCAACGCGTGCACGTGAGGCGATTTACTTGCGGGAGCGAGCGCCGCCATATGGTCGCAGTTATCGCTCCCGCAAGTAAATCGCGCAGGCCCCCCTCCACCCCCTGCTTCTAGCACGCGCGCACACAACTCAAGGGCTTTTTTTTTAATCTTTAAGCGCGTGCGGCCAATGCTTGTTTAACTTTCAGGCCGTCCGCACTTATACACCCTCCACCCCCCTCACCACAGTAAGCAAATGCTGTATTCCCCAGGAATCCGCCGTACTGATCTCCCGCAGTCCCCAGATATTGCAGTTACACGAAGTATCACTTTGAAGTCTGTGCGGTTGTGTGTTTTTTTAGACATTGCTTGCCTCGAGACCCATCGTCCGTGTTTGTGTGCGAGTGCGCATGAGCATCAAAACTGAACGCAGCATTCTCAGCCGCTGAGTCAGTGTGCGGAGTTCCTTCCTGCGGTGCGCTATCACATCAGTCTAGTTTATCACCTGTACCTTCGTTTGCAGGTAGTATGCACGTTTATAAAGCCCAGGCCAGCTCTGTTCACCAGTATGTTACCGCGTGTGATGTGATCATTGGCCGTGTAATGATGTTAACACGTGGCACAGCCACGCACTTTAAACTCTGCCAGGGCAGTGATAAAGTTTCAGCGCTGGAAATATTCTGCGCTAATATTAGAGAGTCACTGCGGATTGGCAAAGTCACGTCTGTGAAGCAGTATTTATATTTGTTTAAGACCATTGTGGCTGACACTGACTATTTTACTTTGTTCCTTTCACACAACCCAGAGATAAAATCCGCAATCACGCAACTAATTGAGGAGACCTTATGACCCCTCAGAGAGGAAAGCCAAAGATTCATGTCAAGAGGACAGGACTCTTTCATGAGGACCAATCTATGGCTGGAAAGGGACTAATATAACCCGCAAATCGTTAGCATTAGGTTTAAAGTGGGCTAGCTTAATTCTGACTGGCCGGATGATGTGCTCTGCACTGAACAATAAGCATATGTGGAACTTTTAGAGTCCAAAATTTAACCCTGGGCAAAGTGACTCCATTTTATAATCTGAATAAGAGAAAAGGCTACATTTTTTTACTTTATCTGTTAACGCTATTTGTGTGACAAAAAAGAACTAGTGTAGGTTTTGCAAAAACAATTACCTTCTAGATTAGCATTACTCACACACACACACGACAGTAAAAATTTAATGCAAATACGGTACTGATCTGGACAAGGGACAATTTATTTTTGTCCTGATGTGTCCAACTGCACTGGGCGTTTGGATTGTTAGAGGACTGAAGAGACTGAAGTGCTTCCTGCACTCGGTAGATAATTACTGTGCAAGTTCCGAGGTCTGCAAGAGGCACAGTGATTAGAGCTGCCTTAAAGGTTTCCATTGGCGTCAGTAGCAGACCTGCTGGCTGAGACCCTCTTGGTTACTCTGCAAGTCTGTTTCATTTTTGCAACATTCCTTCCGCCAGCCTGTTAATTTTTAGGTCTCGGCTAGCGAAGGCTGCGCTTGCGCAGTTTCGCTTGGCGAGATTTAACGTTTTTCAGTAGTGGGGCTTGAACCCCGCCCTCTTCTCCATTGGCTGGCTTCCTAAACGTACGCCAGCCATTGGAGGAGAGGGGCGTCTTTCCATTTAAGCCCCGTCTTTTTCGGATTCGGGGGCATGTTTTTTAGTTTCTTTCTCTCCTCTGGATTGTAAACATTCCAGCCAATGGGAAGAGGAGAGAAAGAAAAACACGCCCCGAATCCGAAAATGACGCTGCGTTTCTCCGAGGCATTTCTGCTTGACCTCGGAGAAAGATGGTGGTGTTCATGGCGTCATCCCCGTCCACCATGCGCGCTGTGCTGAGTGCAGCAGAGATGGCGGCCTCCATGCTATGCTGCCGGGTCTCGGCATTGTAAATGCTTGTTATTATTCTAAGGGAACCCATCCAAGCTGGAAATAAAATGCAGCTCTGCGTCTTCTCAGCGAGTTTACCCTTGGCTCGGCTCTTCACACTGGTTTCTGCTGTTTACGCGGATCTGAAAAATGTTGCGAATTTCTCAAAGTTGCGAAATGTTTCCTAAACCTCTGTGAAGGTCGAAAAAAACAACTTTGGAACTTGGCCCATCTTTGCTACAGGACTCACCTTGATCACATCACTCATTGCCTGATGTCTCTTCACCGGGCCCCGCTAAGGTAGGGACAGAGTTCAAGGCGCTCTCTCTTGTGCTCAAGGCGCGTCACAGACACCCCCCTGTCCCCACATAGGCCAAGCAGATGCGCCGGCTCCCAGGGCCTGCTCTCCACACCTGCAGCAAGGGTGGCAGGCCCCAGGCTCCTCCCTCTGGAAGAAGCTTCCGGTTCTGCTTAGCACTGAAGACAATCTTCTGAAATCCAGGACGTCTCTGTAGAACTCTCTCTTGGCCGCCAACCCCTGCTGACAAACCGAGCTCTAGAGACCACCGAAGTCAGCAGGCAGCGACCTGAAGCGCCCTTCGTCCTGCTCCATAAAATGAAAATAAACAAAAAACAATACGTTTGGTATTTGTAAATAAACGTGGCCACAACCGGTACCCCCAGGTGTCGTGCCTTTACTGGGGGCATCACGGCCGGAGTCTCTTGCTTTCCCTCACACGCTTTGAGAGGCATATGCTGGTCTGTGGGTCTGAGGGAGGGGGAAGTGGCAGGGAGGCGAAGTTTACCCTCCATTTTACCCTTCTTAAAAGTTTGAGGTGTATTCTTCGTACTTAGAATCTGTGCTTTAGAGAAATGGGTTTATCTTTGTAAAGAAAATATCACAAATGTCACTAAAACGTTCACACAATGTTCATCACAGACAGAAGCAGTGCAGCGCCCCTCTCACGGTGGCAATCTTTACGTGGAGGAGAGCGACCGACTTTGCGCTCGGAGGACCGTGTTTCAGTCTTGGTGTCGGCTATTTTTTTGTTGTTGTTGCATATTTATATAGCGCGAACTTGACCCAAAGGTATTGAAGCGCTTTACATAGCACCGTATTTACATTACACATTCAGGCACGGGGAGATTAAGTGATTTGCCCAGAATCACAGGATGTGGATGCGACCTCGAGGTTCGAACCCTGGTTTCCTGCACCATAGGGGCAGCGCAGCCGACGGACCACATCCTGTGATTCAGGACAAAACATTTAATCTGCCTCTGCCTAAAAATAGGATCGTGAACTTGTCTGTTGCGAGATTGCGCTATATAACTACCCCCAAAATACATACCCAACTGCGATCGAAAGACTACCTATGGTAGGGTGAACAGGATTTTTAAACCCTAAACCGGGACATTTTTAAAAAATAGCAGAAGGACTACAATTTTACCTCACCTGAGTACACAGAATGACAGTGCTCCTCAGCAGAGAATTACAGAAGAGACAGTAAGAACATAAATAGAATGCAATGTTTAAAGTCAGCAGCATGTCTGTGTGGCTCTGTGTAAGTGTGGGTGGCTCTGTGTGTGTGTGTGGGAGGCTCTATGTGGGTGGCTCTGTGTGGGTGTTTTTTTTGTTTGTAGGTGGCTCTATGCGTGGGTGGCTCTGTCTGTGTGTGGGTAACTGTGTGTGTGGCTCTATTTGTGTGTGGGTTGCTCTATGTGAATAGCTCTGTGTAGGTGGCTCTGTGTGTGTGGGTGGCTTTGTGTGTGTGGCTCTGTGTGGGTGCAAATGCAATAGGTCTCGCATTTGAGAGAGATTAAGCTATTGACATTGTAAATAACAATGCTGTTTCTTTAAATGTTTTAAAAACAAAAACATAAACAAAAATAATGTCATGAGCAATGCCAATAGCTCTAACTTTAACAATGCCGAGACCATTGCATTGTAAATGCTTGTTAAATGCATGAAGACAAGGGGGAAGGTAAGATTCTTCTTGTTTCTAATGCTATGGCCGTCTCTACCCCTCCCCCTCCTCCAATGTCCAGCCCATGGCTTACAAGAGAAACAGGAAGAATCTTACCTTCCCCCTGTCTTCATGCATTTACAAATTAACAGGCTGGCGGAAGAAATGTTGCAAAAATGAAATTTACTCGCTGAGTAACCAAGAGGGTCTCAGCCAGCAGGTCTGTTTCTTACGCCTCTGGAAAGGATTAACAGGACGGGGCTGCTTTCAACTGCATGATCTCTCACAGAATAAAGGAGACTAGAAGAAACAGTGTCCCTGGCTCCACCCCTCCCCCTCCCCCTCCCCCATTGGCCCCGCCGGCAGAGCCCAAAAGGCAACCGAGGAGGAGAACATTTAAAGCTCTCAGTGAGGCTTGTGCCTTTTTTTAAAGAAAACATTTATATACAAGCATTTGCAATGCAATGCATTTGTGAGAGTTTAAACTATTGGCATTGAAAATGACAATGCCTTTTATTTATATTTTAAAAACATAAATGAAAGGCATTGTCATTTACCATGCAAATAGCTCAAACTCGTTTTATTTTTTATTACCCGTCATTTTGTATTGACTGGTTTGTAGTTGCAAGCTTAGCTGTGTAATTGTGGGACTACAAGTCCCAGACTGCAAAGCTGTGTTTGGTGAAAGTCAGGCCTGGTTGGTGTTACACATATTATGGGTCACTTACCACCTTTGCATCTCATCTCTTCTACCTGACAGTACTTTTCTTCTCCCACAAACTCTCTTCCTGTCTCTTTTCCTCTACCTTTCTCTCTTCCTCCCGCTTCCCCTTCCCATTAATTGACTCTTTCTCTCTCACAGGATTTTCTCCCACCCGTCTCTGTCTCATTTTTTATCCCCTACGACCACTTGCGTTCCCAATATACCCACTGTCATAATGAGGGTGGCCAGGCCATCTGTTTTCTTTTTCTGGGACTTTTTTAACTTTTCTTGTTATTAGTGTGGCCTGCAAGTCCCAGCATGTGGCTCTTGGCAAGATACCTGGATCCTTGAAACTCCGTATCTTGCCTTAGATGCGTTGTACACCTGCCTCTCATTGTTTATATGTGTGATCGAACCACCAACCTCCCTTCTCGCTTACAGCTTTCTCCCCAACGTATCTCCCAGTCTATCTGCCTCACTTTTTTATTAGTTGCTGTGCAGCTCGCTCCACAACATCTCTTCCCCTCGCTCCAAGCTTTGTTCCTGTCAGCTGTTTCTCCCTCTAATTATACAGCTGCCTCTTCCACATTTCTCTCATTCCCACTTATCCCTGTGGCTTCCCTTCCCTCTTTCTCTTTCTATCTCACCACTTGTTTCCTTCACTTTGCTAAGTCTCTTTTACTGCTCTCCCACACATCTTTCACTGTGATGTCCTCTCTCTCTCTTCTGGCTCACCCACCTACATGTCTCTGTCATAAACTTCTCCCACTTGCCTTCCACAGCTTTCTGACTCACCCCCTCCCCCACAACCCCTCTGCAGTGGTATCATGCAAAATAATGGGCTTCCTACAGAGTGGGACGAGGGCCCCCAAGACTCGTGTATCTTGGAGATTTATTAGGCCTTAGGCTAAACTATTTTAGTGACAGAAGGGTGTGCACCCCTCCTCTCCCCCGTACAAGTGTAGTAGGCTCCTCTGCTACACCACTGCGGCCTCATTTCACCTTTTGGTTTTCCCAAACTTAGTCCCTCTCACTGTCCCACCATTCTCGCCCACCGCTGTCTTATCAGACCTGGCCTTCCCATAAATGTTTCCTGAGGCAAGCATGTATTCCTGAATCGAACTGCACGATCCAGTGTGTAACAATTGTACAGTCCTTCAATCTCTAATGGCACAACACCAAGGATAATGTGTTGCATGGCAAAACACTTATAAGGTCCCAAAAGCGAGACCTATTGGCTATGCCAATGCTTGTTTTACGTTTGCAAATGGCTCGATTTATGAATTGGGTCATTTGCGACCTCACATAAGGCGTAGTACATCTAACCCTTTATAGGTATTTAGCAAATCGCAAAATGCGGGCGACTCGACGCATCATTGAAGATTTAATATCGATCCGCCCTTATGTTGAACCCACAATATTGCTATGAATTGGTGATAAACTACTGCTGAAACATTCCATATTCCTTTTTATTCGTTTCAAAACCAACAACGTTCTCTCTTGTAGACTATGATAATTGTTTTTGCCAATAGGGAAAATCAGAATAGTAACTAAAAAATGTAGAAATCGAACAAAATATTCAACATCCTTTTTAGGTCTCGCCCCCCCTATGCGCTGCTTAGGAGAGAGACCTAATGCCATCGGCACAGCAAAAACGTGCACGCGTTGCATTGCTTGCAATAGCAACGCGTGCATGTCTGGCGACTTCCTTGCGGGAGCGCGCAGCACCATATTGTGGCGCTTTGCTGCACGCTCCCGCAAGGTAATCGCACAGGCTCCCCTCCCCCTGCTGCCTTGCGACTTCTTTGGCCTTTTTTAGGGAAAACAAACAGAGTTGGCAGTTACGCAAGTGACGTCTCCTTTTAAAAGCACATTGCTATTTCAGAGCACTTTGAGATGAAACTTGCGAGTTAGAAACAAGACTTGCCTGCTCGCTTTGTAGAATTCCGTATATTTCAATTGTTGAAAGTGCACGCTGTGACTCCTAGGAATTCACAGACCTGCATGTCTGAAAGAGTTGAAACAATGTATCATTTGGGTTTGCGTTCAAAAGAATTTCAAGGACGGGCTGCACGCATTCAAGCTGGAGTTTATTTTTTCTTGCCTTTCATAGAAAATCACATAGCTTCGTCTCTTCTCCTCAAACAACCGGTAGCATTCTTGAAACTCGGAAGTGGATGAGAGTCATCCTAGTAGACAACCAAGGAGGTTTGGCTTGTGTTATTCTGTTGCATGCTGGGATTAGTAGTTAGTTTTTGTGGCATAATCTTGCTATGAGGATACACTTCTGTTGGAAGATGAAATATTCCTTCATGCATAATCATAGGTTCTGGTGGCTCATAATATTGTAGATGAGTGTTATAGTCTATTGATCTTAGTCAATTTATGTGAAAAATGCTGCAGCCGAAAAAATCTCATAATTGCAGTGGCCTTGCCTATTCCACAATTATTTTGACTTGACTCCTTGAGCTACTGTATAGTGCAGAACTCGTAGAGACTAGTTCACCTAATATATTGCCGGTCAAATTAGTAGGTGATAATCTCCCGACACTACTAGTTGTGAATTTTTATAACTCATTCTCCAGGTTGGATGAATTGGAGCACCTAAAAGCATTATCCACCTTTTTGGATGAGTTTGATGCAAATAATGTTACACCTTATCTTTTGTTACTTTTTGGCGATTTTAATATTCATGTATGTCAACTCAACTGTTTTGGAAATTTTAATCATGTCTATTGCCCTCAAGAGGAAGCCCACTTTGATCATTCTAAAGGTGGGATGTTCCTAGAGAGTATTGTATCTGCCTTTCATTTATTTGTTCCGATGCAGGATTCTTTATCTCCTGTTCCCACATTTACTAGTCAGGGCCATAATAGTATTCTTGACTATATCTTTATTTCCTGTCTTTTGAAGGATCGGATAGTTTTTTTCCGTGTTACTCCAAATGCCTTAAGCGATCATAATCCTCTGTCTATGGAAATCAATATTAATGCTGTGACTAGGTCAAATCCTTTGTCTGCCATCTCTAATTTAAACTTAGTCCCTATTAAACAGGGAAGACGTCTGAGATAGGATGTCATTACCCCAATTGACTTTCTTGAGAAATTGTATCATAGTAATTTGGTGGATTTAAATATATGCTTGGCAATAGAGTCTAAACCAGTGGATATTCTTGGTGCCTTCGAGAGAATAACTAATCAGGTAGTGGATAACTTAACCCTCGTTGGGAAACCAAGATCTAAGAAGTTTAAAAACTGGTTTGACCAGGCATGTTGTAGTGCGCATTCCGCTCTCTTATTGGCATTAAAAGATAGTGGGAAAGATGCCAGTAGGATTGTGGAGGCAAGAAGATCCTATAAAAAAACAATAAAGGCTAGGAAAATCCAACTAAAAAATATGGCGTGGGAGGAATTGTCAGACGCTAGTGTTTTAAAAAGTAGTACTGGAAAGTAATTAACAGTCCACTTTTTAATGAATTGGAGAACACAAATAATGACTCCCTTATTCTCCCAGATAAATGGGTGGCTCATTTTAGTGGGCTTTATTCTGAAATTCCAGACCAAAATCCAGTAAATTATGGGGATATTAATCAGGCATCGAAACTCAATTTTAATGAGGTAGAAGTCCAGGACGCCATCGAGTTTATGGCAAAGGGCAAAGCACCTGGCCCGACGGTGTTCCTGCAGATTTGTATAAGGCAGATTCAAAGTATTGGGCGAAGCTTTTAACTTCAGTTTTTAATGCTGTATCGAAGGCGGGTGCTCCCCGTTCTTGGGGTAAAGCTGTGATAGTGCCATTATTTAAAAAAGGCTCAAGAGAGGATCCGGCATGTTATCGGCCTATTTCTCTTTTAGATTCCGCTATGAAGATAATGGGCAAAGTTGTTCTCGCGAGACTAACAACTTGGCTGGAGGACAATTCCATTATCTCGGACCTACAATATGGGTTTAGAAAAGGAAGGAGTACTGTGGGTCAATGCCTCAATCTGCATCTTATAATTGGGAAGTACACGGTTGCGAAGCAGGGGGTCTTACATTTAGCATTTATGGACCTGTCTACTGCTTTTGACCTTGTAAATCGTCAAAAACTATGGGCTTCCCTGGTAGTGATGGGGCTTGACCCCGTGCTGATTGCCTTTTTGGCACTTATGCACGAGGATACTACTGCTGCCGTCCGCTATAGTGAGGACGGGAATCTATCAGAAGCTTGGCAGGTGAAGTGAGGGGTAAGACAAGGGTGTATTCTTGCGCCCTTGCTTTTCTCGCTCTATATTAATAACCTAGGGGATGTCTTGTCCTCATTTTGTAAAGATATACCAAGAGCAGGTACAAAATTGATCCCCGCATTATTGTATGGGGATGACACGGTTTTGCTGGCAAGAACTGCGAGAGGCCTACAAGCCCTTTTAAATGGATTTAACGATTTTATGGTTTCTTTGGATTTAGTTATACATTTTAAAAAATCACATTCTATGACAATTGGCTGTGGGGGGGCAAAAAAGGCAAAATTCTTCTGTAATGGGCAGGAGCTTACTAAAGTGCAGACCTTTCCATATTTGGGGATCATCTTTGATGATAGGAGATCCTAGGTCATGTAACGTGCCCAGAAAAAGAATATTCTCGCTAGGGCAACAGGAGCCCTGTTGGGCTTTGCAAAACGGCTGGGTTGCAAACCCTTGCCCGCGATTATGAAGATATATAACGCCAAGTGCGTGCCTATGGCCCTATATGCCAGTGAGGTCTGGGGTTATAAGGCGTCGGTAGAGATTCAATTAGTAGAAAATGCCTTTTTCCGGAAATTGCTGTCATTACCTGCATCTGCTCCAATTTTTAAAATCCTGAAGATTTGGGGGCTGGGTATTTAACTGATCAGATTTCTGTTGCCCCATTAATAGGTTGGTTAAGAGTTTGGGCACAGCGTCCACCAAGCCTAAACCAGCTCATTATTCAAGACTGTCTGGCCCTTGATAAAGGCATGTGCATCCCTTGGCTGCGATACATTAAATCCAATTTGGAGATACTTGGCTATTTTGATTTATTTGACAGACCAAGTGCGATGAGCAAACTAGAAATAAAAGCTTTTAAGTCCCAGTTCATGTGTAGGGCAAGGTTGCTGAGGGAAGGCGGGGAAGTGGGCAAGCCGTCTGTTAGGAGTTTTGTCATGTTAAGTACTGGCAGTGAGATTCAGCCATACTTGACCTATATAAACAATCCATTCCATCTGTTTTTGTTGACAAGGTTTCAACACGGCATGCTACCTTGGCTTTTAGCTCACCCGAAGGGTTTCTTTAAAGAGGGTACATTTTTAAGTCTGTTCGAGAGTTGGAGATTGGGGTTTTGCTCTTCTTTCTTGAAAATGTAATAATTTTATAATTCCAGGGCTGACATACTTTTTAATGTGATTGTTCGCCAACTATTTGTTTAAATTTGTATTTATGAAATATTGTTAATTGTGTGTTTGTCTGAATAGATTTTGTGGATTATTTTGATTGTAACTATTTGCCAATGAAATTTTGCTGTGTGCTTTGATGGTTTTAACTATTAACCGAATAAAGCTATTGTTGATTGATTGACTCCTTGTAATGCATTTTATAACAGCCATATATATGGACGAGTAATAATGCAGAAGCAGACTGAAATGGCTACAGTGTTCTACCCGTTTTCTCGCTAACCAAGCGAGCACTACTGCATTTCCCCAACTTAGTCAGATTTTATGGTCTGCTATTGGGAGATGATTATGTAGAATATATTTTTCAATAATTTCTAACATTCCGGAATGTTTTTTTTTTCTTACTATCTCTTACAATCTACAACCCATATTTAATTTATTGTAAAGTTTATCATCTACAGTAAAGAGTCGCATCAGAGAGAAACTGGCAATGAAACTTTTGAGTAAAAAAACGACAAATCAACGTAGTTCCATAATGTCTTCCTGCATGCGTTTTATGGGCGGGACATTACCATAAGTCTGTGTAAGGTCATAGCCTTTGCCCCTTAATACACCTTCACTTTGCAATCGCCATTCAGATGTTTTTCGTGTCCGCTGACACAGGCTTAATGTTCGTCTTTCATGGTTTCAGTGTACCACAGATCTGGCACTGCAGCTCCGTTCCGATAATGGAAACATTGAGTCAAACCCATGTGGCATGTTTTCTGTAAGCCAGTGTGGCTTTAAACGTAAACCTTCCATCTGTAATTATCCGTGACGGGGGTGCCATGGGCGGAGTTCGCTCGGGCGCTGAAGCGTTGCCAGGCATCAACATTCTTGGAAATTGGAAAACTTCGACTTCTAATTGCACAGTCGGCAGCTATGGAATTTGGCTTTTCTATGTTGCTTTTGTTAATCTGGATACCGAAAATCCTGACAGGACTGCATACCATCATAATTAAATCATGGAATACACAGCTGTGGAGCGGGTTTGGAAAGAGGGGGGAGGGTGAAGGGCACGCTAGAGAAAGACTTGTTTTACCAGTTTAGCACAGAAACGGCGGCGTCTTGGCACTGCATGGAGTTTTTATTCTAATTCCGCACATAGTTGAAACTATGGCGGCATGCCTTCCCTCGTAGCTTAAATTTGAGACGAAGCCTGCTTGTATCCTATTGCGTAAAACATGCACGCATTTTGTGAAAGGGATATGCTACTTACCAGTATGCATCTGTTCTTGGCATGTAGAGCTGCTGATCTACACACTTTTGCATAGCTCTCCATCTGGTGTTGGGCCCGGATGTTTGCAGTTCGTTTTTCCTCTTGGAAAGTCTTTGAAAGTCACGAGGTCAGTGACTCCTCCTTTGGATCGTATTGCGCATGGGCTTCGGCTCCATCCTCAGATTGTTTTTCGCCAGCAGGGAAAGATGGAGCATAGTAGTAGCAGTGAAGAGGCCCATGTGTGTGGTATCTAAATAAGATAAACTGGAACAGATACAGGTAGCCGGGGAGGCGGGTGGGTGTGTGTAGATCTGCAGCTCTACATGCCAAGAACAGATGCATACTGGTAAGTAGCATATTCCGTTCGAGGCATATGAGCTGCAGATTACACACTTTTGCATAGAATATATAGCAGTTCCCAACCTTAGCGGTGACCACAGGTATCTGTTGCAGTGGTTTGAAATACTGTTTTGAGTACAGCCTGGCCCACACCAGCTTGTTGCTTAGTTTGCACATCTACACAATAGTGTTTAGTGAAAGTGTGCAGTGTTGACCATGTAGCTGCTTTGCAGACATCATCTAATGGGATGTTCCCTAAAAATGCCATGGAAGCCCCTATCTTTCGTGTAGAATGGGCTTTAGGGGGAACGGATAGCATTCGTTTTGCTTTGTGGTAGCAAATCTGAATGCATTTTACAATCCACCTAGCTATCCCTGATTTTGAGATGGGGTTGCCCTTGTGTGGTAGCGAGAAAGAGGCAAACAGTTGTTTGGTCTTGCGTAAAGGTTGTGTTCTCTCGATGTAGTAGAGTAAGGCTCGTTTGACATCTAGTGTGTTCAGAGCCCTTTCTGCAACGGTCTGTGGTTGCGAGAAAAATACTGGTAGTTCTACAGATTTGTTTAGGTGAAAAGGAGAAATGACTTTAGGTAGGAATTTTGGGTTGGTACGGAGAACAACCTTGTTATGGTGCATTTGAAGAAAAGGTTCTTGTATGGTAAATGCTTGTATCTCACTGACCCTTCTAAGAGAAGTGATGGCTACAAGCAAAGCTGTTTTCCATGTTAGGAATTGTAGTTCGCATTTGTGTAAAGGTTCGAAGGGAGGCCCCATTAGCCTTGTGAGAATGATGTTTAAGTTCCCCACAGGTGAGGGTGGTACTCTGGGGGGAATTATTCTTTTTAGGCCTTCCATGAAGGCTTTAATGGCAGGTACTCTAAAGAGTGATTGATGTTGCCTGTTTTGTAGGTAAGCTGCAATAGCTGCGAGGTGTAGTCGAATGGACGTATAGGCTAGATTACACCTTTGTAGGTGGAGTAAGTAGCCTATGATGTGTTGAATAGACACTTCCAGGGGATTGATGGTGTTGTTATGGCAATAAACAACAAATCGTTTTCACTTGGCAGCGTAGCACGCTCTAGTGGTAGGTCGTCTAGCTTCTCTGATGACGTTCATACAGTCAGGGGGAAGATTTAGGTACCCAAATTCTAGGATTTCAGGAACCAGATTGCAAGGTTGAGCTGAGCTGGGTCCGGGTGTTGGATCTCTCCATGGTTCTGGGTTAGGAGGCATGGTGAGAGATGTAGTTTTTGGTGCGGTACTACAGAGAGTTCCAGCAACGTGGTGTACCACGGTAGTCTGGCCCACGTTGGAGCTACTAGGATTAGTGTGAGGGAGTGTTGTTGTAGTTTGCGCACCACTAATGGAATGAGTGGGAGAGGCGGAAAAGCGTACGCAAATTTGCCTCACCAGTTCATCCATATCGCATTTCCTTTGGATAATGGGTGTGGGTATCTGGCGGCGAAGCTTGGGCATTTTGTGTTTTCTTGGGTGGCAAAGAGGTCTATCGGTGGATGCCCCCACATTTCAAAGAACGGATGAAGAACCTGTGGGTGAAGTTCCCACTCGTGGATTTGTTGTGTCTGTCTGCTGAGCAGATCTGCCACGGTGTTTTGGACTCCTGGGACATGTTGAGCTAGGAGAAAGATTTTGTGGGAAATTGCCCATCTCCATATGCTCTGTGCTAATTGAGAGAGCTGTGGAGAGTGTGTGCCGCCTTGTTTTTGTATATAATACATGGCCGTCATGTTGTCTGTGCGAATGAGGACTGCCTTGCCTGAAATCTGTGTTTGAAAAGATTTTAGGGCTAAAAAGATTGCTAGTAACTCCAGATGGTTGATATGGAGTAACTTTTGTTGAGGTGTCCATGTGCCCTGCATGGTGAGATGTAATAGGTGAGCTCCCCAGCCGGAGAGCGATGCGTCCGTTGTTAGTATTATCTGGGGAACCGGGTCCATGGTCGACCTTTGGAAAGGTTTGTGGTGTTCCACCACTGCAGAGAGCGATGGGTGCGACCGTCTACCAACACCAGATCTGTCAGTTGACCCTGGGCCTGGTTCCACTGGTGCGCTAAGCACTCTTGGAGGGGACGCATCTGGAGTCTTGCGTGGGGTACTATGAAAATGCAAGAGGCCATCATCCCTATTAGTTGCATGAACACTCGTGCTGGAAGGGAGTTTTGAGGTATGACTTTTTGTCATAAAACCTGAATGCTTGCAATCCTGGCTGGATTGGGGTAGGCTATCGCTTTTGAGGTGTCTATGGTGGCACCGAGGTTTTTTTTTTTTGTGAGATGGTTGTAGCTGGGACTTTTGGTGGGTTCACCGTGAAGCCTAGTTGGTGAAGTAGTTGGATTGTGGTGGAGGTATGTTGTACACATTGATTGTATGAAGTGGCTTTTATCAGCCAATCATCTAGGTATGGGAAGACGTGAATGTGCTGTCTTCTCAAGTGTGCCGCCACTACTGCCAGGCACTTGGTGAATACCCGTGGTGCTGTTGTGACTCCGAATGGGAGCACTTTGAATTGGTAGTGTTGTCCGTCCACTACAAATCTGAGGTACTTTCTGTGAGCATGGTGCACTGGAATGTGGAAGTACGCGTCTTTCAAGTCCAGAGTGGTGAGGAAGTCGTTTTGGGATTGGAGCGGAAGTACCTGCTGAAGCGTTACCATATGAAAATAGTCTGAGTGTATGTATGTGTTTAGGGGCCGGAGATCTAGGATGGGTCGTAGAGTCTCGTCCCTATTTGGTATGAGAAAATATAGGGAGTAGACCCCCATATTTTGTTGATTGACAGGAACGTGTTCTATTGCCTGTTTTTGTAGGAGGGAGATTACCTCCTGCTTTAGTAACTTTGAATGATCTTGTGACATTGGGCGTTGCCTGGGTGGAATGTTTGGGGGGGGTAGATGTTAGTTCTAGGCAGTAGCCTGACCAAATTATTTGTGTCACCCATTTGTCTGAGGTGATGGTCGCCCAGACATGGAGGAAATTTTTGAGTCTGCCCCCGACAGGAGTGGAATGGTCGGGGGAGCGGGGGGAAGTCATTGGGTAGGAGGTGTGGCAGAACGGGCGTTGTTTGTTTTGCCTCTGCCCTTGTTATTGTTACCCCTGTAGCCGCCTCTTTGGTAACCTTTTGTAAAGGTGGTCTGAGTAGGGGATTTGTATGATGTGGACGCGGTGTCTGAGGAGTAACCTCTGGATGTACTCCGAAAGGAAGAGCGGCGAAAGGAGCGTCTGGGCGGGTGTGACTGTAAGGCCCCCATGGATTTTGCGGTATCTGTGTCCTTTTTCATTTTTTCTAAGGCCTCATCCACCTTTGGCCCAAATAGATGTTCCTGGTCAAAGGGATGGTTAAGGATGGAGGCTTGTACTTCTGGTTTAAAACCAGATACCCTTAGCCAAGCATGGCGACGGAGAAGGACACTGGTGTTGATGGCCCTGGAGGCTGTGTCTGCTGCATCTAGGGCACAACGTATGGAGGTATTTGTGATTGTTTTACCCTCTTGAATTAACTCGTTGGCCCTAGCTTTATTTTTTTCAGGGAGATGGTGCATTATGCTTTCTAACTCATCATAATGAGCCCTATCATATCTGGCCAGTAGTGCCTGAGTGTTTGCTATACGCCATATGTTGGCCGCCTGGGATGCTGTGCGTTTGCATGATGCATCTAGTAGTTTTGATTCTTTGTCAGGTGGTGGTGCATCACTTGACGCCTGGGAATTTGCCCTTTTATGTGCAGTAGATACTACTTAAGAATTTAGTGGTGCTGGTCCTCTGATGTAGGAGGGATCTGAGGGGGCAGGTTTGTATTTCTTTTCAATACGTGGGTTAATGACCCTGGCTCTAACTGCGTCCTTAAAAACTTCTGGCGCATGCTTTACCACTCCCTTGAGCATGGGCAGTATGTAGGTGGACCTATGTGCGGTATCAAATGTGTCTAGGAGGAAATCTTCCTCCACGGGGTCGGTATGCAAGTCTACCCCGTGATAATGTGCCGCCCTTTGCAGAAGATGGTTGAACCCTTATGAATCTTCTGGTGGAGATGGCTTAGAAGGGTAAAGATCGTCTTGTGGGATGTTGGGGATATCTGGGATATTGTAATCGTCCCATGGGTCTTGGGATCCTGTAGGGGTGGGGTCCTGTGGCACATTCCCTATATCATGATATGGGTCCCCCTGATCATCATCGTCTGGAGAAGGGGTTGGAGAACGATGAGGTGGGGGTGGAGAAGGCGGAGGGGGTGGAGGTGGGGAAGGAGGAGGAGGTGGAGGGGGAGGGGAAGGTATTCTGAACGGAGAGGTAGCAGAGTCCTTCCTCTTTGGAGGTGGAGGCGGAGCAGGTTTCTCCAAATGTCTCTTTTTGGTAGAGAGTGTCAAATATCCAGTTTTTGGATCCTTGGTGAGAGTTTTTTGCAAGGGATCCGGTGTAAATAGTTCTGGTGAGGTTATTTGGTCCGTCGGCGCCGAAGGCGTCGGGCCGATGTCTTTTTAGGTTTTTCTGTGCCGGTTTGTTGCCTAGAACCTGGCTTGGGAACCTCCGGTCTCTTGGTCGGCGCCGAGATGGGTTTCGGCTTGTAAGTGTTGGTGGCCTTGTGTGGTTTGGTCGGTACCGACGATGTCGTCGGTACCGAAGAGCTGGGTTTCGACCCTGAGGGCTTCGGTGCGGAGCTCGGTGTCGAGGTGGAGGCCGGTTTCTTTTTCGGTGCCGGAACAGGGTATGCTCAGACGTGAGTCCCTTGCTCACTTTGCCACTGGATTCAAGCAAGCCTGGCTGAAGACGGCTGAAATGCCAGAAACCGGTCCTAGGAAGCTTGTTTCCGGTCCAGGGAAGGCATGGCTTGGCAGTTCGGGCTGGACTGTTCCCATGAGGCACAGGGTCAGACTGATTTGCATATGGCCATGTCTGAACTGGGGTGGCAGAGTGGGCTAAAGAACGGTGATGGATCAAACCCAGATCTGTTGACTGGGTGTGAGTGTTTGATTGGTTCTGATGCTCCGTCCATCACCACCCCCTTTTGTACCGCTTTGTTCGCCATAAGTTGGCAGGGTATGCTCAGACGTGAGTCCCTTGCTCACTTTGCCACTGGATTCAAGCAAGCCTGGCTGAAGACGGCTGAAATGCCAGAAACCGGTCCTAGGAAGCTTGTTTCCGGTCCAGGGAAGGCATGGCTTGGCAGTTCAGGCTGGACTGTTCCCATGAGGCACAGGGTCAGACTGATTTGCATATGGCCATGTCTGAACTGGGGTGGCAGAGTGGGCTAAAGAACGGTGATGGATCAAACCCAGATCTGTTGACTGGGTGTGAGTGTTTGATTGGTTCTGATGCTCCGCCCATCACCACCCCCTTTTGTACCGAAGCGTGTTTCTCGGCACCGCTGGTAGGCTGGCTGGAGTCCGAGCCGCCGGAAGGCTTACTTGGCTTCTTCACCGGGCCCGAAGGTGGGGTGTGTGAAGCAGTGTCTCTGGTCTTGCTTAGGCCCGGAGGCGAAGGCGTGACCGAAGCCTTTTTTGGTGCCAGCGAGGGTGTGGGGGGGGGGTAGATTGGTACTCAATCAATCAATCAATCATGACATTTGTATAGCGCACTACTCACCCGGGGGGGTCTCAAGGCGCTGGGGGAGGGGGGCCGTCACTGCTCGAAAAGCCAGATCTTGAGTTGCTTCCTGAAGGAGAGATGGTCCTGGGTTAGCCGGAGGTGGATGGGGAGGGAGTTCCATGTCTTGGCTGCCAGGTAGGAGAAGGATCTTCCACCGGCGGTGGATGCGTGGAACGGCGGCGAGGGCGTGGCTGGTCGACCGTAGCTGGCGGGTGGGCGTGTAGAAGGTCAGGCGGTCGTTGAGGTACTTGGGGCCCAGGTCGTGGAGAGCCTTGTGTGCGTGGGTGGGGAGTCTGAACGTGATCCTCTTGCTGGGAGCCAGTGCAGGTCTCTCAGGTGGCCGGAGATGTGGCTGTGTCGGGGGATGTCCAGGACGAGTCGTGCGGAGGTGTTCCTGATGCGTTGGAGTCTTTTCTGAAGTTTGGCCGTGGTTCCGGCGTAGAGGGCGTTTCCGTAGTCCAGTCGGCTGGTGACGAGTGCCTGGGTGACCGTCTTCCTGGTTTCATTGGGGATCCAACGGAAGATCTTTCGGAGCATGCGCAGGGTGTTGAAGCATGATGACGATACGGCGTTGACTTGTCTGGTCATCGAGAGGGAGGAGTCCAGGATGAAGCCTAGGTTACGTGCGTGGTCCGTTGACTTGGGAGTGGAGCCCAGAGCGGCGGGCCACCAGGAGTCGTCCCAGGCGGAGGGAGATGGTCCCAGGATTAGGACTTCCATCTTGTCTGAGTTCAGTTTCAGGCGGCTGTTCTTCATCCATTCGGCGACGTCTTTCATCCCTCGTGTAGGCTGGTTCTGGCGGAGGCTGGGTCGTTGGTGAGGGAGAGGATCAGCTGGGTGTCGTCTGCATAGGAGATGATGTTGAGGTTGTGTTGGCGTGCGATGGTTGCGAGGGGGCTCATGTATACGTTGAAGAGGGTGGGGCTGAGTGAAGATCCTTGTGGGACGCCGCAGATGACTTCGGTGGCCTCGGATCTGAACGGGGGGAGGCGGACTCTCTGGGTTCTTCCGGCGAAAAACGAGATGATCCACTCCAGCGCCTTCTCTTGGATACCGGTGTTGCTGAGGCGCTGCACTAGGGTGCGGTGGCAGACGGTGTTGAACGCTGCGGAGAGGTCCAGGAGGATGAGGGCCGCTGTTTCCCCGTTGTCGAGCAGGGATTTGATGTCGTCCGTGGCTGCGATGAGGGCGGTCTCAGTGCTGTGGTTGGCTCGGAAGCCGGACTGCGAGTGGTCGAGGGATCCGTTCATCTCGAGGAAGGCGGCAAGCTGTCTGTTGACGGTCTTCTCGATGACTTTGGCAGGAAAAGGGAGGAGCGAGATGGGTCGGATGTTCTTGAGGTCGGTGGGGTCCGCTGTTGGTTTCTTCAGGAGGGCTCTGAGCTCGGCGTGCTTCCAGCTTTCCGGGAAGGTGGCGGTGTTGAAGGAGGCGTTGATGATGTCTCTGCGCCGGAGTGATGTCCTCCACATCTGATTTGTTGGCCTCGGAAGCACTGACGAGGTCCTCTTCGGTGCGATGCTGTTCCGGCTCGTCGATGTCGTCTCCGAAGATGTCGACTGGAATGGACGTCGAGGTGTGTGCCATGTTCCTTCTGGCTCTTCGGTCCCGAATAGTCTTTTTGGATCGGAAAGACTTACACGCCGGACAGTCTCGAGCCTCGTGTTCAGGGGAGAGGCAGAGGTTGCATACCTCGTGAAGATCGGTGTGGGGAAATTTGGACCCACATCGAGGGCACTTTTTAAATGGAGTTCTTTCCATGAGCCAGGACCGGAGCTTGGGTAGGCCCGAAGGCTGCCGTCGACGACTGGAACCGAAGGTTTGTGCCGATGAGAAGGCGCGTTGATTGAAGAGATCTCGATCGAAACAATACCGCGATTTGGGGTGAGGATTGCGCGTCGATCGTCGAACTGGAAGCTGTTCGGAACCGGAGCGCGAAGATTACATCCAAGCCCGATGGCGGAAAAAAACAATCTGAGGATGGAGCCGAAGCCCATGCGCAATACAATCCAAAGGAGGAGTCACCGACCTTGTGACTTCCAAAGACTTTCCAAGAGGAAAAACAAACTGCAAACATCCGGGCCCAACACCAGATGGCGATCTATGCAAAAGTGTGTAATCTGCAGCTCATATGCCTCGAACTATTGTGTTTTTGCAGTAGGGCCATGTCTTGGGGGAGACTGAGGAGGGGACTTCCCGACTATCACTGCGGTGCGACCCTGGGAGGGGGCAGAGGAAAGGAGGGGAATTTGGAGAGCAGGAATCCTGTTTGAAGGAAGGACAAAGGCCTGCAAGGCAGACATTATATTAGTACTAATGGGAGTAGCGAAGACTATAAAAAAAATGTGAATTCCATAGAACCATCATAGAAGTAAATGTAAGATTGAAGCACTATTAACACCCTCAGCCAGTCAGTACTCCTCTTTTTAATAGCTCTCGCTTAATATATGAGCTACGTTGTAGGTAGATGTCCATTAATCAGGGTATATGTCAAAAGTAACATTGACTGACTCCAAGGTTCGTAATGTTATCAGTACTTGAATTATCCTGCACTTTCCCCACTCTTGATCCCCTGCCCTTTTAAGTAGTCCATTGTCTGTTGCGAGGACGGCAGCTGATGGTTTTACTGATGGCGACAGCGCGCATTCTAGGTAGTATGATTGGCTGTTCCCTTCAACAGTCCATTGATTGCGACAGTTTTCTATCTGTATCCCAAGTACCGTGCACCTTGAACAAACACTTTTATTTTTGGTGTACTCTAAAAGAAAACGGTTTGGGAAAATTGCAGTTGGTATTTTGCATATTGCATAGTTTGACTAGATCTCCAGATACAAATTACATTTGTTAAATTTGTAGCGATGCAGTGATGTGTGATCAAACATGGGATTCCAATGCATGTAATTTGTGTGTACATCGTGATCTCAACTCAGAGTTAACCAAGAGCTCAATAGAACAAGCATTGGCATAGCCAATAGGTCTCGCCTTTGGGACCCTATAAGTGTTTAGCCATGCAACACTTGATGTTGTTGCACCAAGGATATTGCGCTAGATAACTAAACACTTATAAGGTCCCAAAGGCGCGACCTATTGGCTATGCCAATGCTTGTTATTCTTTGTCTGTATCAAATCAAATATTGAATGCACCTTCATTTTATCCATAGCTGTTTATCAGGCAACATGCGCATCCTTAGAATTTCACTTGCTGCTTGTAACAAAGGTACATTTCTCTGACTCAACATTCAAGGTGTCCTTCTTGGAAGGGTTTCACCTCTGCTTTTACAAGCTCCGGTGCTTTCTTTGATTTCAAGAATATATGAATGTGTCATTTTGCAAGATTATGTTGTAGAAGCTCTACAAATAGACCTTTCACAACGTGAAGAAATGCTGCTGGCTCAATTAGTAACCCAAATGGCATCACCTTACACTGCAAATAGCATATGGGTTCAGTGAACACTGACACCACTAGAATTTTACCCAATAATCACGTCAATCATAGACAGGGATACCCTATTTCCAAGCTTCCTATTGCTTCAAGCTTAATGCACATGCTTTGCCAAACTGCATGTCCTGTCTTGGTCTCAAAATAATTTAACAGGATTAATCTAGTAATGTTTTAGCATTCATATGTCTTTAGGACTATACACATTAAAGTTGTATGCTTTGTTTCTTTATGTGCCACTGTCTTCACTCCTTGAGATGCCCTTGCAACAATGCTGATTCCTCACATGTCCTACCATCCAGCAGACATTGCCCTCAATCCCCCCCAACAGAACTGCATCACACCTTTTGATATCCGACTAGATCATGGGGCCATGCACTGCCAGCTTTAGTGTGCCACCACCAGATGGTGTCAAATAATACTTGAAGCCACTATGGCTGCTTTCCTCATAGTGTATGGGGATTCCTCCTGCAGCAAAATGCAGTTTTACACGGAGCCCTGCCGTGTACTTTCTGACTGTTAGACCTACATCCAAATTAGTAGCCTCTATATTCTATTTTCTTGTGGATAATTAATCAAGGTGTTAGTTTTGTTCCATCAACTGCTCATACCTCCTCAGCCGTTTGTCTAGTTCTTTAGGGAATATCTCTAAATAGGGTGGACAGTCATGCTTGGGGCGACATAGGCCATGCGCATCACTCCCTGTCGGACATGTGGCCTGTCCACCAGGATCTGAATGGCCCCTTTGGTCTTGTTCTCCTTTTAGCCCAAAATGAAACAATTTATCTTCCTTTGAACTAATCTAAAACAAAAACAACAAGACTCAGATAGACTCTGATGGACATTATGTTGGCTGCTCTAGCTTAAGCAGTGCACATTTTATTGAATAGTACTTGAAATTACATAAAGTCTGCTACAATAATGGATTACCAAAACAAATCTGTAGGACAGAAAACATCTCTAACTAAATTGGCTTTAATAAATAACAAAATCCCCTGATTATAATAAATATTTTGTGATAAATATCGCAGTCTTTGCTGCTATAATGTAATGAGATTACTAAGGCGTCTTCAAAATCATTAGGAAAAGGAGTAAAGTAACTTGAATGCAAAATGTTTCAATTATTCTGTTGACTTTAATCACATAAGCTGCAATTTCATTAATAAATGTGATTATATAAGACAATGTCAATTTCAGATTCCTAAAATGTCAGTCCCTCTGAAACCCAAGGGTGATACTTTTGATAATATTCTTCCTTCCGCCTCCTTCTTATTCAAACCCGTTACAGAAGAGCTGATTGGAAATATCTTGATCCTTTCAAAGTCTCTTTTTCCCTTACTGACTCTGCCCCCAGTTTAGCTGTTTAGGGAAAGGGCCCTCATCTTTGATTCGCCTACATAAAATTAGATTAACCTGTTTAGTATCTAATCTTTAGATTGGGGTTTAGTGGATCATCAACTGCAATGCCAGCCAATCATTGGTATTAGGCCAAAGGTTCTGGGTTTTAGGTCTAAACCTGGGACTCAACTTTTGGGATGATGACCTTCTTACACTGAAAGATGGGTAGAAATATTTTCAGAAGATAGGATGGCCCGCATTCTTCTCGGACAAACCATTTCTCATTTATAGGACTCAATAAAATTTACATGTATTCCCATCTCCAGTTCTACATATGATTCAACCAAAATAATTCAATAGTGACACCTTACAATCTGTTTTTTTTTCAATATACAAAAGTTGGTGTCAGAAAAAGTTCTCTAATGTAACAGTATTAAGGTAGAGCTTATAATCTAGGGTAAAAGATTTAGGTCTATTCTCACCACTCTTCCCCTTCCAACCTTCAGCAACAGGAAGAATTTAGATGTCCTTCTTAATGCATATTTTCCACCATCTCTCAACTAGTGGTTGTAACCCTTGCCGGCTTCAACCAGGTCAGAAAATTGAGAGGTGTACATTTTTACTCAGCTCACACAGCCTTGGTTGTGGGTGGCTGTCAATTTCTGCTTTAGCATTTAGAACAATCTTTATGGTTTTTTGAAAACTTCCCAGATAAATAGGCTAATAAAGGTGCAAAGTGCAAGTGTATAGCTCATTGTGAAGTTGAAGACATTGGTGTAGAGTACCTCAGCCAAAAAGGCCTTCCACTTGACTCCTGTTCAAGACAGAATCTGGTTTAAGATAAGGTGCCTGAATATCCTGGCTCCGTTATGCCTTACTGAGATAGGTCCTCATGAATATCCCGGTTAAAATCCAATGAGACATTAGTTATCTTCTGAAAGCATAGCTAGCGTAGGCGAATAAGTTCCTTACCTTTGGTAATACTCTTTCTGCTGGATACTCCATTTGACCACAGATTCCTCCTCTTTAGAATATTCCCCAAATGCCAGACTGATCCGGGAAGTCTTCACAGCAGTGCTCCTGCACACCATTAGGGGATGCCATGTGGCTATACATTATTTTCTTTTTCACCTGAGAAGTGATGGAGCTAAACTGCATTTGAGCACCACCACTGTGCGTCAATGCTACTTTCCTGCATGAATCTTTCCATGCCATCGGATGAGTAGTGCAAACTAATCGAAGGTGCTAATGAGAAGATCTGCAATTTGTGACCTTTTTTGGATGGTCAGAAGAGACCACTGCACAAAATTGGAAGGTGGGAGGGCAGAGAGTAATCTTCTGTTAAAAAGTTCAGTAAGTTACATGATCTTCTGATAAATACTTCTAACTGCAGATTCATCACTTTTATAATAGATACGTGTGCACTTATGCCCAGGTCGTTGCCTGACAAATGTCAAGGACTGGCACTCTGCTTGCCATTGCTGTGGTGGAAGCCTGGCTCTGGTAGCGTGGGCCCTCAGTCTTTCCGGATGCTTCTTTATGGTGAATCCAGAGCAGCTCTTAAGGAAACAGAATCCCACCTAGACAGAGTCCTTTTCTGTACCACAGAACACAATCCTAAACAGAGAGACTGAGGCAATACACTATCGCACATTACACTTTAGTGGGGTGGATTAACAATAGCTTGAAGTGGTGCACAAAACCGGAAGATAGGCCCCCTTCAACTTCCATTCAGGAAAATTAAACATTTACAAATTCAGATGGCCCAGCAGCACAATTCTGTCAGTGTATGGCAGACTTCATTCATGAATTCATGACAACGATTTTCCCCAAATGTAGTTTTACACTGAGTCCTCTGGAATTAAACGTGGACGTGCCATTTCATGCAACAAGTCCTGTGGCTGGATGGTTCCAGCGCAGATTAGTAGTTTAAATAATTATGGTCACAACTCTGAGTCTAGATTTTCTATATGGGAAGATTGATAATTCTTGAATCTTCTGAGTGAGTAGGTTGGCAAATGAGGGAACACGCCGTAGGACTAGCTTCTCATTTGCCAACTTGCTGACTCACAAAATTCAAGAATTCTCAATCTTCACAAATTGAAAATGTATGCTAGAACCATACAGCCAGAGGACTTGTTACATGGAATGGCATGTCCACGTTTAATTCATGAGGAATTGGTGAAAAACTCACTCCAGGGAAAATCAGTGTACAATCAATTCCATGATAATTTTCTATTGTCTTTCTGAGAAGGATCAATACATAAAGTCCTGAAGAAATACGTAGTCATGAAACACGTTGGATACATTTCAAATGAAGAAGACAATGTTTTATAAAAAATAATAAGTGAAGAAGAATCTGACTAAAGAAGTCTCTTCTAAACTAACTTGACAGAGTTTGTGGACTATATATAACATCTGTATTGAAATGTCATGAATGAAGTCTGCCATACACTTGCAGAATTGTGGTACTGGCCATCTGAATTTGTAATTCTTTCTGTACCACCTCAACTTTCTTTGCCCCAGAGACCCCTAATCAATAAGCTGATCCTTCACCTGATGGTCTCTGGTGTGATCGATGTAGAAGTTTAACGCTTTTGTGAGGTCCAGTCAATGTAATCACTCCTCAATTGGGAGGGTGATGGATCGACCAACATGAAAAGAGATCACAACTTTCAACAAGAAGTCCATCCTGATCCTCGGCACCAGTTTGAAGAAATGTTGAAGTAAGGTGGCTGCACTGAGAGAGCCTGGAATTCACTCATGCCCCAAGCTGAAGTGATCACGACTGTCTTTGAGTTCAGAAGATGCAAATGGCAGTTGTACATCAGCTCAAAATAAGTGCACATGAGGAATGCCAAGACCAAATTACGTTCCAACCATGGCATCACAAATGGTTTGGAAGGCAACATGTGTGTCATACCTTTAAAGAAACTCATCACTACAGGTGATTTAAAAAAGGGTGATTGTTCTGGTAAATGCACAGAGGCCAAAATGGCTGAAAATTAATCATTAATTGTGCACATTGTAAGGCTATGATGAGCTAAAGAAAAAAACAAATAAAACATCTGACAGCTAGCTTTTCAAATGGGTCTGTCCTGCAGACGCTACACCAGAGAACAAATTTGTCCCAGCCGCTCGTGTAAATAGACTTTGTGGATGGGCGCCTGAAAGCCACAACGACATCCACAACAATGATTGCCAAATCAAACTTCTTTGACTAATACCACTCAATCTCCACGCACAGAGCTGTGGATTGTGGAAGTTTAGGTGGAGAACCATACCCTGCTGCTGCGAAAGAAGACCCTGCCAAAGTGGTGGCCCAATCACGAAGGCAGACTCACATGCTCTGAAGAACCAGGTACCACACTCTGCTGGCCCAATCGAGGGCCACTAGGATGATTTAGTGGCAATGGTCCCAGATTTTCTTCAGAAATCTGGGCAGGAGATGCAGAGGCGGGAAGGCATACATGAGTCCTAGGTTCCTCTCCAGTGTAAAAGCTTGTGCTAGGGAGAGCCTTCAAAGGCGTAGAGCCTCCTAGCACAAGACTCAGGGCTCTAGGGTGTTGTCTGTGGTATTCTGTACCAGCCTCCCCTTGAAGGATACTGGGAAGCCTTTTAACATTAGATGAATGGCTCACTACTCCAAGACTGATCTGGAAACCTGGTTCTGTATCTGTCTTGGAGTTGTGAGCCATTTATCTGTTGAGAACAACCTTCTTACTTCTAGGAGAGGCTGGTACAGATTCTCACGGCTCATAACCTCTTACAGATGAACACCCAAACCCAGCAGTGATGCATCTTTCATTACCTTCAGCTCTGAATAGGGAAAGGAGAGGTGTCTACTGTTGGTTAGGTTATGGTCAAAGAATCACTGCAGATCATTTGCAGTCTCCAATAAAACCTGGATAATATCCAACAGGCCTCCTTGGTGTTGGGCCTACTGAGACTTAAGGCTCTACTGCAAAGCGGACATTTGCCACCTGACAAAATTAACAATCAGGATGCATGAGGCCAACAGGTCAGGAAACCTCAGATCTGCTCTCACCAAGATCCAAGACCAAGGCTGAAACATCAGCATCATAGTCAGAAGATCCTGGACGTGTTGTAAAGGACGAAAGGTTCCTGTAAACTAAGTCTCTGAAAAGAAGTTAGGGGTGACTTCAGTTACTTGACTGAGAACCTCACTATGTAGGGATGCTGCTTTTTCTAGAGTTGGCTATGACTGAATGACTATGTAGGGATGCTCGCTTTTTCTAGAGTTGGGCTGTGACTGGATATGGTGAGCCTGTCTTCAATAACCAGTAAAGTTAAATGAAAACTAGAACCTGCTACCTCAAAAGAAGGGTGCCATCACTTTCCTGAACACATAAGGGGCACTGACAAGGCCAGAGGGGGCACGGCAAACTGAAAGGGTTCTAGAACAATCTTGAACAGCAGGCAACTTCTGTGGAACTACAGAATGGGCACATGAATTTACGCATCCTGCAAGTCTAAACCTACTATCCAATTGCTTTGTGGGAGGAAGCAGTGTTTGGTAAGAAAGGAATGGAATCGCATATCCTTGTCGAAATATTTGGAGGACCCATCTGTCTGATGTGATGGATTGCTACCCCAAGAGAAAGTATTGGCTCCTGCCTCCCATAGGGAATTTGTGAGCATCTAAGGGCTAGGTAAAGTTGACTGACTTCTGTCTCCACAGGGCGAGAATGACTGGCAAGATCGATGCCCCAGGTCACTTGTCTGATACATGTCCCTGGCCATGAGAGGGCTGAGGTGAGTGGAGCGGCGGCTGGAGTTCACATAACTGCCTGTACCTCACCCATCTGGAATAGCCTCAGAAGAGCCAAACCGTATGGGTAAATTGTCTAGAAGTAGCAAGAGGACCAGAGAATGCACAGTGACCCAACATTCCCTAAAGCTTTATCTTTGATAGGCAGGATCCATCAAAAGACATATCCATAAGCAATGCCTGTACATCTCCTGATAAACCTGTGGACCGCATCCATGCATGGCGATGAAGCACCATACTAGTTCCAACTGCTCATGCAGGCAATCTGTAGTATTCGAGACTGCATAATTTACGTATTTGGCCATATCCTGACCAGCTTGATTTGTTTGTACAAAGGAGGCTTTCAGGACTCCTGGCAAGATCTCACTGGCTATGTCCTAGAGAATGTGTGTATGTCGGCCTAATAGGCAAACCTTGTTGAATGATCTCAAGGCTAGTTTCGCCAAAGAGAATATTTGTCTTCCAAGCACTGTACTTTTTGACTCTCTGTCCAGGGGAATTGTGGGGGGATGAGTCAGGATTCACCTTGCTGGTGGGAGAGTGGGTCATCAAACACAGTAGTGGAAAATCACATAAGGAAATCAGGGTCACCCAGGGCCGGTCTGCTGCTTCTGGCCAACAGCTTGTTCGCCAGAAGGCCAGAGCAAGGATTAGACCAAGTGCCCTCTTCTGTAAGGTTGTTTGTCTTTTCTTCACCAGGAGGCAGTTGTAGGTCCAAGACCTCAGCAGCATGTTGAATCACAACAGAAAAGGAAATACTATTTTCCATTGACCGCTCAAGGAGGGAAATTAGCCCTGTATCAGGGGAAGTGTCACGCCCACTGGCCTCCTGTACGTCTATTTCAGAATGTAGGTATAAATCATCCCCGTCTTCTCCATTGTCATCTCCAGGTGGAGGTAAACTCTGGTCAGAAACAGAAATAATAAGATAATATGGCCTTTGAGGATGACTCATTGGAGGTGGTGGTATAGTTTCCAAATCAGGCTGTATGGGAACCAGGTGCTCTGGAGTGTAGATGGAACTACACCTCAGTCTGTATGAGATATTGTAGTTGGCACTGAATACCCCTCAAGTGCGAGTGATGATGGGACCGACATCGATGAAAGAGAGACAGGCACAGATCCTGGAGCCGGAATAGAATTTGGAGGCCAAGGCATGTCCTAGGGGCTGTCAAGGAGCATTCAACAGAACATTGGAGGAGTACAATTGTGTGTAATAACGGTATTGAATATTGATACTGTTATCGGCAAGCAATCTTGCAAGAGCCCCAATTTGAGATAAATAAGGGAAAGGATGGCTTCCTGAAAATGTTTTCAGGTACCTATTAGCCAATGAGATCTTGAAGGATCCATATGGCTGAATTGTTTTAATTTTGAGAAATAAGAGGGAAAACACGAAAGTGTGTTGCCAGATCAGTTCTCCCGATGCAATTGAACTAGCTTGAAACAATCAATATTTGTGATAAGTATTGCCTGTTGTCTCTAGAACTTCCAGGAAGCTTTGACAGTGGGTAGTGAGGGAGAACAGCCAAGACGTACTTCTGGAGGGTGGTATGGGGCAGAAGTACAGTACTTCTGGAGGGTGGTATGGAGTAGAAGTAGAGTAACAGCAAAAACTTAAATAACAGACAAGGGAGTGCCCTTCATGTTATATTATGTATGTTCAATATTAGGTGTGTGGAGCTCTGGAGCTCCATACTTTCAGGATTTGACCAAGGTCTTGCAGAAAGTCAAGCCAGTAGAGGGTCGAGCGACATCGGAAGAAAAAGCTCCAGAAAAGTTTCCAAGTGTGAAGCTAAAATTTTGACGGGCCTCTCTCTTAGTGTAGCCGACCCAGCCTCCATCGTGATCTGTCTTAAATTTTGACTTTGTCCCCGTCAAGCATGACAAACCCTACATTGAATTTTTGTCATTTTGGTGTCTATTTGTTCATAAACATATTTCCTATTTTTATAAATTGGTGTGAGATTTTTATTGTGTGTTGTGTCTTACTGATCTGCAGTATTAGTTTTTTTTCAAATGCTTTATACTCCTGTCTCCTAAGTTTGGCCTGACTGCTCACTGTCAGCTACCAAGGGTTGCGCAAGGGCTAATTTACTGAAACCTTTTCTGGATCCTATACCATGTTGGTGGCCTTATTACTAGTGGTAGGTACAAACTTACCCATACCAATAACCCACTTTCCAACATTTGGTGTTCAGAGGTGTGGATGCAGATTTGTGTTTAAAGTACACCATACAGGAATTAAGTAAGATCTCTAAAAATCCTCTAAATTGTCTTAGAACAAAAATTTAGATTTTAGAATTTTTGAAATTTGGACTAAGCAAATATTTAACCCATGTTTGGATTTTTCTAAATTTGTTCTACGTCTGAATGATAGTTGTTGAGACCCAAAACTAAGGATGCCATGGAACTGGATCTGGCTAAACCGACTGAACTCAACATGGCTGAGATTAGGGTTCTCTTTAAGGCCAGGGGTCTACCTGCTACTGACAAGATTAGGAAGGCAGAGTTGGTTAGGTCCCTGAAGGCCCAGAGACTGAAGTGAATGGGAAGGCTGACCCCCCCACATCACCCAGAAAAAGGGTGATGATGATACCTCCTCCATTGCTTCCAGTACTAGGGTTGCCATTTCAGCTAGGGGTTGGAGGGGAAGTTCTCCCACACAGGAGCCAGAGATGTCCCTAAGGGAAGGAGAGCTAGCATTAGCTGAGAAGAAGTGGGCAAGGAGGAGGAGGGAAATAATGATGGCAGCGACATTGAAGAAGAAGTTGAAGTATTCGGGAGGAGGGGTTTGATTCCAAGCTCCCCAAAGGGGTAGTGCCCTTGTACACAGAGGGGGGGCCATGTTGGCAGATGGGTCACAGCATTTGATAGGGTCCTTGAGATGAGGGCCATGCGCCCCAAGTATTGCCCAAGTTCAATCTGTGGGAACTAATCTCTGTAGAGGGGATGAGGCTAAATCCTACACCTACATGAGAAGATGCTTAGTTGAGAAATTTGGTTTGACCCGAGAGCAATATAAGGTGAAATTTAGGGACATCCAGAAAGCGGACAGACAGTCTTGGGTGGACTTTGTGGGCCTGTCAGAAAAGGCGCTAGGAGGCTGGATTGATGGTAATCAAGTAACTATATATGTATGATCAAACACATTTTGACTCATTGTGTTCAAGAGAAGTTACAGCAGTACCTAGTGGAATCTAAGCTGTTTAGTCCTAGAGAACTAGCCAGGACAGCTGATGGGTGGGTGAGAACCTGGGTTTCCCAGTCAGCACCAGGGGGGAGTGATCAGAAGAACGGCAGACAGGTCCCCCCTCAGGGAAAGGGCCAGGGGAAAGAAGGTCAGGAACAGAATGAGTCCTCAAAAGACCTACAAAAACCTGAACAAGGAAGGTAGGGCCTCAGCCACTCCAACTTCAAGGGGTGGGGTTATCAGGGAAAGAATAGTAAGTTCTTTGATCCCTCAGAGGTGGGAAAGTGCTTTGTCTGTAATCAGCCAGAGCACAAGAAAGGGGATTCTCTCTGCACAAAGAAGTCCCTCACTGGTGGGCAGTCCCCAGGGATTCCTAGTGTAAGTGTAGGGGTGGAGAGTACCTGAGAGATGGGTAGGGAAGTGACAGAGGCAACCTTAGTGTCCTTGGTTGGGGTGGGTATTGCAACCCTGGCCGCCTCACCTCCAAGCATGGATAAGTACAGGCAGAGGACTACCATCAATGGAACTGAGGTTGAGGCTCTGAGAGACACAGGGGCCAAAGTGACTATGGTCATGAACACACTGGTGGTTAAAGAGCAGATCCCACCTGGTGTGTTTCATCAGGTGACCTATGCAGAGCAGGACTAATCTCCATCCAATGTCTGTATGAAAGTGCCCTTTTTTGCATGGTTACCCTCTAACTTTTTGCCTGATAAATGATTCCAACATGACTAAGTGTGCCCTGGGTCCCTGCCAATCAGGCTCCTAAGGCCTGTATTCTTTCCCAAAACATTACCTTTGTCTCCACAACTGGAACACCTCATGTAAGTCCCTTCTAAAAGGTACTCCTGGGGAATGCAGCATTTATTGTGCTACTCTTCGGGAACCCTAACCTTAACACCCACACACTGCCTTCGCAGGCTGCATGTTTTGAAGCTGACCAAACTGAACAGTCGACAGGGCACACACCTCTGTGTGCCATGCCCCTACACTGCCTGTGGCATGGGTAAGTCACCCCTCTAGCAGGTCTTAAAGGCACGGTGCACCATACCACAGGTGAGGGCATAGCTGCATGAGCAATATGCCCCTGCAGTGTCTGCGCCATTCACAGGCATTGTATCAGGGCCTAATTCACAAAGGGCCTCCTCTGCACTCACGGCGGAGGCCCCGCAGTCATGGGAGATTCCTCCCGAGTGCAGAGACGCCCCCACTACTGTCGGTGTGAAGGCCATTTGTGAATCAGGCCAACAGTGTGCAGCCTGATCTTTACACACCAACGCCCTCTGGCCTCTTCCTACCATGGAAGGGAAGATTGGATTAATATATTTTATGGTCTCTCTAAATTCAGTGTGTCATGTGAACAGGATGAAGCTAGCAGGCAATATTTGGTCAATAAGCAATAGTGATGCAGGGCGGGTGGTGTGCAGGTGACATCTAACCTCTGGACTATAGAATTTCAAAGGTTAAAGCAACCCACAGCTGGTTAAAAAGTATTTGTTTCTCCTCCTCCACCTTTCAGGCACTTGACAGCTGGCAGTGAGATACTCCAGCCTGGTGTAAGATTAGCAGCTTCCCTCCCTGTGCGCCTTCCAAGATAGCCTAGAACTCGTGACACAGGAGCCCGTCAGTCCCTTCCCTCCAGAGGATGATGGATAAACAACCTGTAAAATGAAAGGAAATATCCCACAAGTGGGTGTCAAACCTACTTAATGCAGCACCTGCCCCTCTCGCTGGAGTTTCAGTGGATTGCTAGTGCACTGCATCAGGTGTCAATCTGCCAGGGCCTGGAGCCCAGTAGCAATTATGTTTTTTTTTTTTTTTAGGTCCTCATTACACCATGGCTACTGCACTCGTTTGTAAACACCGTCGATCCGTCTGTGGTCCAAGCAGTTTCAGACTTGTACCTTCTACGGCACTGGTCTTTGTAGAGGGGGGGCAGGACCCCCCCCACCGATCCATGGCTTGGTGTAATCATTGGACCAAATGTCGATGTTTATGACCAACCTGTAACCTTATCTTGGAGCCCTCACCTGACCACTTCAAAAAATCCTCCCAAATTTCTGCCGACCGTCGTTGGTTACATTTAATATCTAAATTACATGTCCATTTAACTACACTTAACCAGGCTATAGGGTTGGGGGGGTTGGGGTCCAACCAATGTTTACAGATCTCTTGCCTGGCCAAGAGCAGCAAGTAAAATACTAAACCCCTTTGCTTACTGTTTAAGACATGTTGAGAGACATTATCCACCCCGAGAAGCACCAATGTTTCAGTTAAGACTATATTTTCTGCTAAGATGGCCCTTATGGTAGCTTCTACAGTCTTCTAAAATTCTTTTATCTCAGGACATGAATAGAAGACGTGAACGTCATTGGCCCTTAATTAATTGCATCTCTTGCAACTGGGAACCGGAAGTAGCACAAACTTGGCCAATCTTTGCGGGGTCCAATACAACCTGTGGATGACAAAAAAATGATGGCGTTTAAAATTAGCTGGTGTTACTGTGGCATAAAGTAATTTCACAGAGTCTATCCACAGACATTGTATGCTGCCCTCCTGCAATATGTCTGTCCAGATCTCAGAGGGGTCCTTCATTTTCTCTTCCTCTGCCTCCAAGAATTGTCCGTACCATTTTTGCCACTTCTTTGGCTTTCGGACTAGTGTCCAGGAGTGGGGCCTCGAAGTCCCAATTACCTCCACCTTCCTCTACAACAGTCAAAGTCAAAGACCATGAAGTGAGCTGCAAGTACTTAAACCTGGAGAGCCTGTTGTCTGTTCTGATGTTTAATACCGCCCAGGGAATCAATCCTCCCGTTGTTATCAAATCTCCCCCTTTCTATATCCTGGCCTGCTTTACAGGCAAACTTAAAGCGTCTTTCAGGCATTGCGGCATCCCCAGGGATTCCCAAATTGGGGCAAATTCTGAGAAGTAACCAATCTTAAGCGACCATCTCACTACAAGCCACAGACTTAAGGATGATCTTAAAACCTATAACCTTACTTTTTAAAAGAATTTTTGAGCTCCAAATTTATATACAAAAGCTCCTGAGCCCACATCTTTGGTAATTTCTCTCAATGTTAGGCCCCAGGTAGTATTAATGGGCTCTCCTGCCAACATACAAATATTTTTAAATTGGAATGCCATACAGTAAAGTCTGAGATCTGGCAATGCCAACCCCCCCTTCTTGAGGCTACTTTTTAGTTTTTCCCATGAGAGACAAACCCACCTGGACGCCCAGATGAAACCCAATATTTTCCCTTGTATTTTATTGATTGCGTCCTTAGGGAAACTGAGTGGTGTGCAGTTAAAGAGGTATGTTAGCTTTGGGAGAACAGACATTTTTACCAAGTTAACCCTCCCATAAATGGACAAGGGTACGTTCTTCCACCTGGCTAGTTGTCTGTCTACCTCCTTCATCACTCTCTTAAGATTACGGGAAGGAATCTCGTCAATTTTATCCCCAAGTATTTCATCTCTGAAAAGACTCTACCACCCCACTCTTCCATGTTCCAACACATTATTTCTGTTTTTGATAAATGTACTAGATACCCAGAAAATACTCCGAATTCAGTCGTCATTTGTTCTATCTTGATTAGTGTTTGAGCTGGGTCAGAAGAGTAAATTATCAGATCGTCAGCATATAATGCAATTTTACTGTACGAAGGAAGCTGGTGTATGTGGATAATCTGATCATCCGTTCTTAAAATGTGTGCCAAAGGTTCGATATATATATCGAAGAGGAGAGCGGACATGAGGCAACCCTGTCTCTTCCTTCTATGAATTTTGAAACTCCTTGTCAAGGAGCTATTTAGAAGAATTTTGGCCATGGGGTGCTCATATAATTTTTGTATAGCCCTAATAAAGTCAGTGCTAAAACCCATTATGGCTAAAGGGCCCAGAGAAATGCCCAGCTGACACGATCGAAAGCCTTGGCGGCGTCTATAGTGATCACCGCCAACGGGATCGATCGAGCAACTGCTAAGTCTATAGTCCCTATTAATGACAGCGTACGTTCTTTTATTTGTTTCTTTGGGACAAAACCTTTCTGGTCTGCGTGTATCAGCTGGGGAGCCACCGTGGCAAGTCTCCCGGCCAAAATACTCGTTTAAATTTTATGGTCCGCATTTAGTAAGGAGATTGGTCGATATGAATCAGCCCTCCTCGGGTCCTTAGCCGGTTTTAGAATCAAAGTGATTATGGCCTCTCTCCATAAATTCAGGATCATCCCCTCTCTAATAAACAGAATTGAAGAGGGCCACCATTTCCGGTACTATCTCCTCAGCTATCAGCTTGTAGACCTCCACTGATACAGAGTCGGACCTGCTGCCTTACCGTTCTTCATATTTTAAAGTTGTTCTCTTATTTCCCCTTCTGTAATGAGGGCATCAACCCTGTTCCTCCCTTCTGTTCGTAGGGCCGGGAGGTCTACGTTATTTAGCCACCACTTTAAGCTCTCTTCATCTGGGGTCTCTGATTCCGCATATAATTCTGAAAAAAGTTTAACCAAACTTTCCTGCATTTCCTCCTCTTTGTTCGTAATATCCTCCTCGGGATTAATGACCAACTCCCCTATGTGGTTTCTCAGCCCTCGCCTTCCAAGCTAATAGTGCTCCAGCTTTTTCACCATACTCGAAATGTTGCATACGACCCGCGGCCCACCTTTCCCTACACTTTGTTTCTAATTTGATCTTTTAGTTCAATCTGGCTTCCTCCAGCTTTTCTAACGTCTCCTCCCTGTACTGTGCATTCTGCTGCATCCTTCCTTCTAATGTCCCGATCTCCTCCTCCAGCTTCCTTAACTCAGCCCGCTCCACCTTGTTCTCAAAAGAGACCTGGCTTTGTAAGACCCCCGAAGATAGGCCTTAAAAGTGACCCAGATGACACCAATTGGGGCCGAGTGGGCAATAATCTGAATGAACTCTAAAGTTGCTTTTTTCAAGAATACAGCCACATCTGAATCAGATAGGATGGATCTTTTGAACGTACATCTTGCGTTGTTGCTCATATTAACTTCCTTCAATGTAATACTGACCATGGCGTGGCAGAGATATGTCCTGGGAGTATATGGACCTCTTTAATTTTCCTGGCCCACTCTCTATCCACCAGTAGGTAATCCAGTCGTGAGAAGTGATGATACTTCTTGCTATGAAAAGTGTAGCCTCTCTTCCCTTGCATTTGATGCCTCCAGGAGTCGACCAAACCCAACTCATATAGCATATGCTTGAGGGCCTTTCTCCTCTTTGGCGCTTGGGCCCCCCTCCTACTCATGGATCTATCTAATATTGGATCTAAAAGGGTGTTAAACTCACCCCTATTATTATTGGAGCCATGGCCCCAGCTAGCCTTAATTGCAGATCTACTATGTACTGGGGGTCGTCCATATTTGGACCGTAAAAACCGGCACAAACTAAATCAGAGCCCAAACATTTAAGAGTGGCCGTGACCCATCTACCTGAACCATCAGTATTAGATGAGGTCATCTCAACACCCGACCCTTTCCTAGTGATTATTGCAACTCCCATTAGAGTTTTCTGCTTGGTCTGAAGCAACATAACTCCCTACCCATCTTTGTTTTAGGTATAACCCTGTGCTCTCACTCGCCGTTAGGTGGGTTTCTTGTATAATAGCTATGTGGGCTTTGGATTCTTCCGCATTACCAGCCTCTGTCTATTTTTTGATCTTAAGCCATTTACCTTCCAGGTTGCAATTTGTACCTTATTGTCCCTTCCTGCCATTTGTTACCAGTTTTCTTGGATCCGAGGATCTCCGATTCTCTATATTGAGAGTGGACCCTGATAATATATCTAATGTGTCTAATGAGGACTGATATTTGATTTTCTCCCACTGCTCCCCACCCTGTGCACCCTTTACCCCTCCCTAGGAACCCTCCCCAAACTATCAGGCATAAAGCCTATTGAACCACCGGAGGAAGGGGACTTATCTGTAATTAAAGCCAAGCCTCCCCCCCTCCCGTCCCACACCTAGTGTATGTGACTATATATCTATATGATGTTTATTATATTTATATATTATTCTTATTTTAAAAAATATATATATATGTAGTTTTTATTTCTCTTTTTTTTACATTTTATTTTCGCTCTTGTGGCTCACCCTTGAATTCAGTTAAAAGTCTTATTTTCTCAGGAGCTCCCCCATTTACCTATGGTATCTATAGGGGTATCTGCTTCTTCTATGGACCGTATGTTGCGCATTTGGTTGTTCCACATAACACGGAGCATAGCTGGGAATTTTAGTTGGGATTTAGCCCTAAGATTGTTGAGTTCCCCCATTCTTTTGCCCAATTCCCATTGTTTCTGGTATGTCTAATGGAAAGGGTTTGGGATATACCAGGAAGTATTGGTGCACTGCTCTGTTTGCGTAAATGTAATCATTCTGCCGTGCGGCACGGTGCAGCTAGGATAGGGGAAAACCCTGAACCTCTAATTGCGTGCGGGTCAGGACCCACACAATTTACAGAGAACCAAAGTCCCGGGCACACGTAAGCTAGGTAAATTCCTTATTGACAATAAAGTTACTCGTATTTCGCAAGGTCTGATAATTAGTATCCACACAATTGTTCTTTCAGATATTTAATTTTTTTACGAACACAACCAACCAGCATGTGTTTTGTCACAATTGAGAAGTATCCTGTGACTTCTTCAGGGCGCTTTGCCGGTGATAATTCCAACCCGGCTGAGCTGGTGGGGGAAGGATGAGTTCAAAAGGTACTCGGGGTAACGAGTTGAAGGAACGGTCGGACCGGACTGCCGCAGACCTAGGGAGCTGTGAAGCGGAGCCTGCCTTACTCAATCCGCTTCAAAGGCTAGAACGCCAGGATAATGGCGATCCACAATTAAAGCGCCTGTCAATGAAAATACGGTGAGTTTGCCGTCTGAAACCTTTTGCGGGTCCCATTCAGGCCGATGACAGGCACTGGTCCACCTCTGTACCGGAAGTGGACCACTTTAATTGTGGATCGCCATTATCAACCACGTCGGCATTCTCACTACTTTGCTGGGGCTGGAGCCGCCCTCGCAAATCGGCTGGGTTGGCATCATTCAGATCAAATCAATTCGGTAAGCGAAAAAAGAAATGTTTATTTCTTCTTCGTAGCACTGTCTGCACCGTGCATCATATTACGATTTACGATAGGCGGGCGGGGGACGCTCAAAATCCCCATTGCGCGTACCTCCTTCCCTGGCGGTCTGTGACCGTTTACCTAGCGGCCGCCATGTTCCCCCTCCTTGATCTCGAGATATGTTCAGCCATTATGTTTACTAGGTGTTTTCCTTTGTTGCATGATGGGACCCCCTTTAACTCTGGTCAGGCAGTGAGGCTGGTTAGACAAATTTTGGGTGCTACTGTCTCCTCTTAGAACATCAAGGCGCCCCTGTATACATCTACTTAACTAGCATGGGCCTAACTGAACTCCACGCAGACACTTGTGGGGGCATATTTACATTAGAAGTGATGGAGCACGTTGTTAGCCATGTTGGCTTAACGCCGCACTCCGCCACTTCTGAAACGCAGGGCTGCACGGTATTTTCAAAAATATGGTGCAGCCCTGTGTTTACCCCTGCACTGGTGCCAATTACAGCTGCTTAGCACCAACGCAGGCACCCTTGGATTGAGGGGATTGATTGGTTATGTGCAGGAAGGGACATCTTAAATGGCGATTTGTGACTTCTATAGGTAGTGCTTTGTGCAGCACACATAGAAGTTGCAACTCGTCATTTTTTTAATGATAATATATGTACAGGAAAGGACACCTTCCTGCACATAAACAATCAATAGCGTTTTGCTGTTTCCATGTGTGCTGCACCACGCAGCACACATAGAACAGCAAAAAAGAGGAGAAATAAAGCGTTTATACTCGTTTTGGCAGGGTAAGACCAGGTTTTTCTTGGTCTTAATTTTGGCACTGCCCCATATTTACGCCTCTCTTGTAAATATGGGGCAGCATCAAAATCAATGGGTGTGGCGGTGGAACGCCCATCACAGCACCCATTGCCCTCCCCTTTCACGCTAGGTATAGCATGAAGGGGTGCCTTATTCACAAGGTGGTGTAAAGCAACATCAAGTGGCTTAATGCCGCCTTGTGATTAAGGCGAAGCCCGTATCGCCACAGGAGCGCCATTAAAAGTGACGCTCCTGTGGAGATAGGGGCTTGTAAACATGCCCGAGGTTTAATAGCATTTGTTACATGCAGTTACAATGTCAATATTATTACTTTAGTTGGTATAACATTGTGTTTACCTGCCGTGTGATCCCTCTTGAGACTCTGGATCTTCTTCTTTAGAACTGAAGGAACAAACAGGAAAAGCGACTGACTGTTCGCAAATGACAATAAGTGGAATAAAATGTCCTCACATCAAATGGTGCCGCCTATTTCCATTGATAACTAGGGGACAAAACTTCGACCATTGAACAGTGCCCACCTAATAATAAATGAAACAAGGTAGTATTCTAGCTTGAACTGTAATAATATGTATATTCCCACTGCAGGAGTTGCAGCAAACTCAGATGGAAAGCCTATAACATATGTAATAACAGATTAAGATCTCAGGTCGGATAATATTGATAGTGGAGGAGTTTACTCAGACAGGCAGAGGCACACAGGGAACACTGGACTGTAGGAGCAAAGGCTGTAACCTAGCTATCGGCAATCCTATTAGCCCTGCACAGCACCATTGCTTTTAATGGAGCCCTTAATACCCAGTTTTCTAGGAAAGGCATTCATATACAAGTCTGTTAGTGTAGACACACCTTCACTTGGTTCACATAATAATGTCATGATCTTTTCATCATAGATCAAATGAAAATACATGCTGATACTTATCTAACAAAAATCTTGGGTTGGATCAGTAGTAGGTGATCTCTGTGTGGTGCAGAACTATTAAAGAAAAGGAAAAAATCTAAATTAAAAATGGAAAGCAATAATTTGGAATACAGAAAGGAAAAATGAGGAAAGCACTAGTAGTTAGTTGGAAGGGCAAGGAGACAGAATTATAAAGGTAGGGGTGCACAGACTCAAAGATATATGTGTGAACATAGATATAGGGGAAGTTAGCAATATTTCTCTCTGGGGAAATAATTTATAAATACATTTTTGTCCCTAACTCTACTTTTTGATCCTCATATCATATTTTAGCTATGAGCCCCTAAGGCTGTTCCCAGACCATCTCTCCTACATATGCTTTGCTGCATCTTTCAGATTTTGCTTCTTCTATGTAAATAGTATCTTCTCAATCAGAGCCCTCCCAGATTTAGTTGACTCTGGCATCTTATACCTGACATTTATTGAAAAGGTTTAATTCATTACAAACTTTCCATTTCTAGAATGTATTGACTGTTGTTAGAAATGGCGATTTCTGGTTGGCTAAGGCTTGCGCCAAAGTCAGGCAGAAACCACCACTCTAGTCAGGGCAAGGAAGTTACACGCCAAAGATAACCCCTGCTCACCCCCTTGGTAGCTTGGCACGAGCAGTCAGGCTTATCTCTGAGGCGATGTGTAAAGCATTTGCGCGCGCACCCAGCAACAACACCCAAGGCCCACCACAAAGGAAACTCCACACAAGGTATTATATAAAAATAGCCTTTGTATTACCAAAACACATTAGATAAAAACACACACTTTACAATGTGCCAACAGGCACTGGCAGAGTTTACAAGGGATTATATGTACAGGGGACAGGGCCACATGGACCACTGTCAGGAATTAGCACTTTGTAGAAATTAGCACTTAGAACATAGGAATAATGCTTTAGAACATAGCACATACAATCACTGTAGCACTAAATCACATATGTAGCACACGACCAGTAACTACTGGTAACAGGTAAGTACCACCTACGCAACCCTCACCACCTTAGGAGAAGGTCACGCAGGGAACCAGGACCTCACTAGCACCACCTGTACTAGGAGAAAACCAACAACCACCTAAGTATCACAATACCTGTAGGGGTAATAGCACGTTACACATGATGCATCACATTCAGAGGTGTAGGGAAGGAAAACACATGATGCATAAAAACATTCAGCGGTGTAAAACAAGGCACATGACGCATAAAAACACATTCAGAGGTGCAGGAAATTAACAATAGCGCAAGAACTCACATAAGCCACCACCTGTGGCAGTCCCTAGGCCAACTGGCCTTGTAGGGGCTAGGACGCCCTGTGTCCCAATGTCAGGGGGGCCTAAACGTGGCAGCTGCCCACTAAGTGCTGGGCAGCTGTGGGGACTGAGGCCTGGGCACCTCTGGGCCCTTAGAACAATTATGGCCTCCTGAGCCCCTCTAGGCTCTAAAACAAGAAATGCCCCCTGAGCCTCGCAGGCTCTAAACAATAATGCGACCCCTCGTTGGAGCCTCGTGGGCTCTGAAACACGAATGCCCCCGTAACGCTGGAGCCTCGGGGCTCTAAACAAATACTCGCCCCGTTGTTGGAGTCATCCTGGACTCTGGCGCCAATGAGGGGGTATCGTTGGAGCCTCGTGGGCTCTCGGAACAAGACTGCCCCCGAGTTGCTGGCCTCTTTGTCAGCGGGGCAAACGCCGGGTGGGCACCGGCTAGCAGAAATAAAGCGCTCCTAGCGCTAAGGGCAGAAGTGAAAGCGCTCTCAGCGCTGAAGACAAGTCCAGCGCTTCCAGGCGCTTAGAGAGGGAAAATAAAGCGCTCCCAGCGCCTAAAGGAGGATCCCAACCAAGTCCAGCAATGTTCTCCCCTGCATGCGGCAGGGCAGGGGTGGGGGCAAGGCTGGACCCAGAGCCAGCTCACTGGGCCTCCAGGCAGGGAGGTAGTCCAAGTGGCGGTCCTCTGGTCCAGCGGCAGCAGCCCCCTCAGGTAAGATCCTGGCAGAGAACAGTTTCTGTGGGGACGCAGCCCCATTTTTATACAGTAAAACCCTTTGTCTCAAGGTGCAGGGAAGGGGTGAACCAGTTACAACTGGTTCCTGAGCACTTTGTTTTGCTCAGCCCCTCTCCCTATTCAGAGTGCAGGCCAGGGTCATCAGTCGCACCACAGGAGGCGGAGCCAGCATTGTGTGGGGAAAACCCAGCCCTATTCAGGACCCAGGTGTACTCCTCCCACCCATCTAGGTGCTGATCTCCCTATTCACCACTGGGTGACTCCTCCTGACTCTGGGGATTCCCTAGCCCGTCACATGACCTCAGCCAGCCAATCACGCGACAGGCAGTCACTGCACATTTTACACTACTATGCTAACTCCTAGAAGTGGCACTTCCGCACATGACACAATCACGCATCATACATCATTGTGAAGCATTCAATCACCCGAGTCCGCACATACCAAACTCGAGCCTGCACAACCCACGCATCAGGAACTACCAGGGACCCATACATTCCCCATGCATTCCTATGGGAGGGCAGGCCTATCTCACCACATGCACTCAGAGTGCGCACGCACTTTACTCTGGGACACAGGGAAAGTGCGCAGAAACCAAAAATCACTACCACCAGGTCACCAATAAAAGCAAAAAGTTCAGGGGTGAACCTGCCAGAAGGGCCAAGTCCAACAACTGTAATATATATTCCTATAAAATACTTCTTAAAATCAGAAGAAAGTCAGAACTGAGAAAATACGTCAAATTTTCCATTTTTTACATGTATGTTGTAGCTGGAAAACTCCATGCTATTTACTATGGAAACTCTCCAGCAAAGTTAAACCTTCTCACAAATAACTTAGCATAAACTAATAGTACATTGAGGATGACACACTCCGCTCACTGCGGTACTGTACCAATACTTGGAACCAGGAATACAAAGCTCTGGGTCGCAAACCAGTAGCTGTTCTTAAACAGAGACTAGTATGCTACCTATGCCTTATTTTGCACTGCAGCAGGTGACCTGATCCTTCGCAAGGGCAAATGCAACTTTCGTAGGATCCCCAGACCCCCACTCCGTTAATACTAGTGAGGCCGGGTTCTACAAAAGTGGCTGTGAAAAGAAGGATGGATGCCTGCGAGGGACAGCAGACCTCCATCCCTGCATTCAAAACCACAAAATTCCAACTTTGTTATTTGATTGCAGTCCTATCCCTTACAGGAAGAGGGATGCAGGCATTAACAAGCATTGTCTAAGTCAGTAGGTCTAGCCTTGGCAAGCTAGTGTGATGGAAATTCTTTTCTTTTAAATTTTATTGCAAGAATATGCCAGAAAAAAAAGAAAAACAGACAATATGCCATCACCTAACAAGTGGCTGCCTGATGCTTGCAATAAAAATTTTAACATTCACCGATGCGGCTGTTTTACAAGTGGTATTTCTGTGCAGCTGGCCATGCATTTTACTATTATTATTTGTGAAGGAGACAAGAATAAAGGCGACCAAACCTAGCACTCATGCTGCATGCAGCTAAAAATTTACAATGTCACTTAAACACTTTATGACATAAATTTTATAAAGGAGTACATGTAAAATACATTTCCATTCATTAACAAGAATATGGACAGTAAATAAAAAACCTCACTTTGAACAAGTTTCGCAACTGGAGACAAATTAACTATTTTTAGGCGCATGTGAAATATGTGCCCAGACTTTGTGCTGTCGCGGAAGTGAAGGAGTCAATGGATAAAGTGGACTGACCTATTGACCCAAGTTTTAAGCTGTGGTGGGCAGAACCAAAATGTCCTCCAGCCCCTCTAGGTATGTATAGTGTATATATTGTTTGGGTAGGGGGCAACAGCCTGGCAACATAGCCAATGCTTTCTCAAAGGCCAGACCTAAATAATGGTATATGCAAAGTACATGGGGGAGGGGGATCATGAAGTGGCCCTCTGGACAAAGACGTAGTCCCTTAATGCCCACAGCCCATATTAACAAAGTGAAGCAGGGCCTTCAGGTGTAACATCCACTTTCGGTTATTGGTATCCAATCAATGGCTTGCGACTGTAGTTGTGGTCATAAACCATTGTTAAATTCCATTGCAAATCATTAGGAAGGAGGTGGCCACTTCGCACCCCTTTTCCCAAAAATCCATACTGAGTCACAAAGTGTTCATTGGGACATGCAAAGACACTCATGAATGGCAGTGAGCCCTTGACGCATTGTGACGGACACGGCGTGCACCCACGCTATCAATTGGTACATCAGGCCCTGAGTTGTCTTCTGTTCACTGTGCCAGGCGATAAGACACTGAGGTGCCAATCACGATCCTGTAAAAAATTCCCCCGTGCGACTCGTATCTGGTCTTTTTACCGTACGAATCGTACAAGTGCCGTACGAACTGGCAATCACGATTCGCATGGTAAAAAGTCCATACGAACCGCACTGGGAAACATTCCCCACACGTCCTCGGGTCGGAAAATGTGTCCGACACGTCCTCGGACGATTTACCTTACAAACGTGAAAATCAAAGTCCGACCGAGGAATCACGATCCATCCCGTGCGTCCGAGCGTACAACCGTATGGAAAAAACACCGTCCGCACCGAACACCGATAGCAACCATGGAGACATGTGCCCGCATACGCGCCCAACACACCCCCCAGCCCCCGTACGTCCGACACGTACCCCCCGTATATGTATACCCCCACCCGTTTAGGTACACCCCAGTACGTTCCAGTCGTACCCCCACCCCAGTACGTGTCGTACCCCCCGTGTACCTACACCCCAGTACGTTCGAGCCCCACCCCCACCCCAGTACGTGTCATAGCCCCGTCTACCTACACCCCAGTACGTTCCAGTCATACCCCCACCCCAGTACGTGTCATAGCCCCCGTGTACCTACACACCAGTACGTTCCAGTCGTACCCCCACCCCAGTACGTGTCATAGCCCCCGTGTACCTGCACACCAGTACGTTCCAGTCGTCCCCCCACCCCAGTACGTGTCGTACCCCCCGTGTACCTACACCCCAGTACGTTCCAGTCGTACCCCCACCCCAGTACGTGTCATAGCCCCCGTGTACCTACACACCAGTACGTTCCAGTCGTACCCCCACCCCAGTACGTGTCATAGCCCTGTCTACCTACACCCCAGTACGTTCCAGTCGTACCCCCACCCCAGTACGTGTCATAGCCCCCGTGCACCTACACACCAGTACGTTCCAGTCGTACCCCCACCCCAGTACGTGTCATAGCCCCTGTGCACCTACACACCAGTACGTTCCAGTCGTACCCCCACCCCAGTACGTGTCGTACCCCCCGTGTACCTACACCCCAGTACGTTCGAGCCCCACCCCCACCCCAGTACGTGTCATAGCCCCGTCTACCTACACCCCAGTACGTTCCAGTCGTACCCCCACCCCAGTACGTGTCATAGCCCCCGTGTACCTACACACCAGTACGTTCCAGTCGTACCCCCACCCCAGTACGTGTCATAGCCCCCGTGTACCTACACACCAGTACGTTCCAGTCGTACCCCCACCCCAGTACGTGTCGTACCCCCGTGTACCTACACCCCAGTACGTTCGAGCCCCACCCCCACCCCAGTACGTGTCATAGCCCCGTCTACCTACACCCCAGTACGTTCCAGTTGTACCCCCACCCCAGTACGTGTCATAGCCCCCGTGTACCTACACACCAGTACGTTCCAGTCGTACCCCCACCCCAGTACGTGTCATAGCCCCCGTGTACCTACACACCAGTACGTTCCTGTCGTACCCCCACCCCAGTACGTGTCGTACCCCCCGTGTACCTACACCCCAGTACGTTCCAGTCGTACCCCCACCCCAGTACGTGTCGTACCCCCCGTGTACCTACACACCAGTACGTTCGAGCCCCACACCCACCCCAGTACGTGTCATAGCCCCGTCTACCTACACCCCAGTACGTTCCAGTCGTACCCCCACCCCAGTACGTGTCATAGCCCCCGTGCACCTACACACCAGTACGTTCCAGTCGTACCCCCACCCCAGTACGTGTCGTACCACCGTGAACCTACACCCCAGTACGTTCGAGCCCCACCCCCACCCCAGTACGTGTCATATCCCCCGTGTACCTACACACCAGTACGTTCCAGTCGTACCCCCACCCCAGTACGTGTCGTACCCCCCGTGTACCTACACCCCAGTACGTTCCAGTCGTACCCCCACCCCAGTACGTGTCATAGCCCCGTCTACCTACACCCCAGTACGTTCCAGTCGTACCCCCACCCCAGTACGTGTCATAGCCCCCGTGCACCTACACACCAGTACGTTCCAGTCGTACCCCCACCCCAGTACGTGTCGTACCCCCCGTGTACCTACACCCCAGTACGTTCGAGCCCCACCCCCACCCCAGTACGTGTCATAGCCCCGTCTACCTACACCCCAGTACGTTCCAGTCGTACCCCCACCCCAGTACGTGTCATAGCCCCCGTGTACCTACACACCAGTACGTTCCAGTCGTACCCCCACCCCAGTACGTGTCATAGCCCCCGTGTACCTACACACCAGTACGTTCCAGTCGTACCCCCACCCCAGTACGTGTCATAGCCCCCGTGTACCTACACACCAGTACGTTCCAGTCGTACCCCCACCCCAGTACGTGTCGTACCCCCCGTGTACCTACACCCCAGTACGTTCCAGTCGTACCCCCACCCCAGTACGTGTCATAGCCCCCGTGTACCTACACACCAGTACGCTTGAGCCCCACCCCCACCCCTGTACGTGTCGTACCACCCTCCATGTACACCCCAGTAGTTCCTGGCGCACCCCCAACACAACCTCCTAAGTACGGAGCGCACCCCATGCCCCAACATCACAACCGCATGTACGAGTCGTACAAAGCCACACACAAGGACATCATCGTACAACCAAATGGCCCCTGTACACACCGTACACACGCTCAAAACGCACGTACACAACCAGGACAAAACAAAACAACACAAGAATACACCATTCGAAAGGCACAAAGCCACTAAACATGGCCAACAACCACTAAAAAAACACAATCACTGACCTGCAACTGCCAAAAACAAACAGAGGCCCAATACAACACCACTCCTTATAACACACCCACCCAAACTTCAAACTCTGCCACACCCACCCATGGACCAATAAAAAGGGCCCACACACACAAACCATGAGCCTTTGCAACAGACTCACTGCTGCCAGACACCACAGAACCAGACCACAAGCTACACCACACCTTACACTTGCACACCTTCACACAACCACCCTCACAAACACCCCCTCATCACATTCACACACACACACAACCATCCACACCCCCCCCAACATCCACACACCCCCCACACCCACACCATCCCCACCCACACCCCTCACCATGCCCACTACCAAGAATCCAAAGTTCAGTCACCGAGAGTTGGAGGTCCTTGTTGATCAAATCCTCAGAGTCGAGCCACAGATCTTTGGAACATTGGTCAGAAGCACCAGCCTGGCAGACAAAACAGCCATGTGGCAGACCATCGTCGATGCTGTGAATGCCGTTGCGGACACCAGGAGGACCAAGCAGGATTGCCAGAACAGGTGGTACGATCTGCGGAGGAGGGTCAGAGCCAAGAGGCAGGAGGAACACGACCAGGCCAACGCCACCGGAGGAGGGCCCTCCCGCAGACCCGTACAGTACCATCCCTGGGAGGAGAGGGTGATGGCCATACTGCCGGTGGAGGCAGTCGAAGGATTAGAAGGACTCCGAGACCCGGGTGAGTACACAAACAACGCACCTCACATGGGGGGAACTGCAACCACAAACAAAATTACTAACAGGCGCGCAACCACCACAAGCCATCGCATGACTCAACCACACTCCATGAGCAGGCACATGCCACTGCTGCCACCATGCCCCATGCACCCAGCTGGACAATGTCAAGTCACAGGCCACAGAAGACAACAACACATGACACGGTAACCCGGATGGCGGGAGGCTGGGCACCAAAAATCACATAGTGCGACTCCAAAGCAGACAACAATGCCCTCTGCCCATATGGCCTAGGTCACAGCCAGACAAACAGTGTGTCCCAACACAGGAATGACTTGCCAGCAAATGCCGGACGCCATGCATCAACACATGGGGGTGAAGGCACTGCTTTGCACATGACAGCAGCTAATGAACAGCCAACATTGTGAAAGAGTGGCAGCACACACCACCACAGCAGCAGCGCACAGACACAGACACTACACCCAATGGGTGCCTGGAGATCAGAAACAAACTCACATCAACACGCAAAGGGCCATTCAAAGATCTGCTAACAGTCTGTGCCCAGGAAGGTGGGCCGAGGTGACAGAGGGGGACACACAGAGGGAGGGAGAGGGGGACAGAGAGGGAGGGAGAGGGGGACAGAGAGGGAGGGAGACGGACAGAGGGAGGAGGCTGACACACAGAGGGAGGGAGAGGGGGACAGAGAGGGAGGGAGAGGGGGACAGAGAGGGAGGGAGAGGGGGACAGAGAAGGAGGGAGACACAGGGAGAGCAAATCAGTCCTTTGGTGTGTGGGAATGTCTGCTCGTCAGCAGGTGGACTGCGTGCATGTAGACAAGGGTGGCCAGTGCCAGAACCCCCCCTCATCATCATGGCAAAACGCAGGGCCATGTCACAACCTGTACACGAGCACAAGGACAGCTACCTGCATCATATAAGTGTGTGGATCCACTCCATGTGCACATGTACAGTGCTACAAGGAAGGCGCAAATGCATGGATCGCCACACCTGCACACTCCACTGCTGACTGCAGTCACACGTGACGCAGCAAGTAAGACTGTGCCACACATAGTTAAAGGGGCCAAATTGGTGCCCAAGGGACACACCCATGCACAAGTGCACTGTGAGTGGAATGCAAGACAGATCCTAATTCCAAGAGGAAATGTGCCAAGTTTGAAACGGATGAAACATGGATGTTGCATGGACCAAAATTAACATTGTCTCTCTCACACACAGGTCAACGTCGTGCTGCACCCCCCAACACTGGGGGGGAAGACTCACAGGACCCGGATCTGCAGGAGACCGATCCCACCGGCAGCGACCACTCTCACCACTCTGCGGACGACCCCGACCGACCTGGCCCCTCTGGTGTCCAACCACCTGCAGCACCTGCGTCAGGTACAACCGTGCCAACCGCCACCCCCACTCCTGCCACATCCCAGGAGACACCCAGGATCCCTGCCCCAACACCACAATGCAGCCAGGCTCGCCAGGAGGGACACGGTGTCATGGGCACCCAGGAGGAGGCAGGCGACAACGCCAATGCCACCCCTCAGGGTTCCCGGAGACCCCATGTGCCCACAAGTGCAGGCCAGGCGCAAGTGGGCAGGGGTGGTGGGAGTGGAGGACGGCGGAGGCGCGAGCCTGACCAGTTGGCTGGGGATCCGGTATTTTCCCATGTCCGTAACATCCTGGACTCATACCGGCAGGACACCACGGGCATGGCCCAGGTTGTGTCCGTCCTCGAGGGGATCAAGACCCAGCAGGCCCAGCAACATGCGGACCTAATAGCCTGTCTACTGGTACACCAACGGAGGATGGAGGACAGACAGGCTGAGCAAGTGACGGCGTTCCAGGGGATTCACGCTACACTCCGTCGGATGGCCGACACCATGGCCGACCCTCCCTGTGCCAGAAGGCGGAGAACATCACCACCCACAGGGAGGGAGGAGGAGGAGGAAACATCCGACGGAGCATCCCAGACGTCGTCACGGCCTGCTGGTGATGTTCCCCGCAGGAGGCCGGGTCGTCCACGGAAAGGACCGTGAGGGTGGCTGCTACATCACCATCTCCCAGGACACCTGGCCTGGCACCTGGCCCACTGGAGCAACAGCATCACAGCATCAAGAGACATTCTCTGCCACATGGCCCTGCTGGTCACTGGCTGACCAATGTTGACAAAGACTGTGGCATGGACTCTGAGGATTTCCAATGGCAAGGACACCAACTCCCCTACTGAACTTTGGATTCCCTAATCCCGGAAAGCACCTCACTTTGTCCCCCCCCCCCAATAATAAATCACACTATTAAGAGTAGATGCCTGCTGGTAGCATTATTACCTAACATGTGTCTTGTAAAGTCTAAACATGCCTGAGTCATCTGTTCTCTTCAACCATCCACACCCTGGGGCCTGAGTCTGGCACAGGACACATGGGTCACAGTTTATTAGGCAAGACAGACATGGAGCACCATACACACCCGTGATGGGCACAACCAGCTGAGGGGGTGGCCGAACAACCGTGCTGACAGACACATTGAGTACAGCAATAGTCATGCGCAGAGGTCAGGGATCCTGGCCAGTGTCCTGGGGGGCACCCAGGTATGTGTAGACAGGTGGCAGAACCATGTCCTGCAAGCTTGAGTCCGGTGGATGCAGAGAATGGGGTCATGGACAACGTCGGATGCATGGGGATGGCACATGTCACAATACCCACACAGTCATGGACATCATGCCCAATACACAGTCTCAGCACACACACAGCTTGCATCTTGCCACTCGACACATTGACACATAGCCACAATCAGGGAATACCATGCCAGACATGCAGGATGCACCGTGCCAACACACCAGCATTGACTGAGAAGAGGCACCTTGGAGGCATAGGGACACCTTTATTAGTCATGTTTTTGGGATTGCAGAGGCAACTTGAAGTACACATAAACACATCATGTGGAGTAACATGTGGGTCCAACACTGGCACCCCCCTTCTGCAGCACAAATGCGTGATAGCCATGGAACTGGCACACAAGTGTCGGCTAACAGCTAAATACCCACAGCTGCACACGGAGAGCCTGACATACACCATAGATCCGCTGATGTGGAAGTCCCACGCCATGTCAAGCCAATGTTAACCGTATGTGTCCGAGGGCAGTGTCACACACATTGATGCCATCATCACAATCCACTATCCCATCACTGATGACTGACAACCAGGCAGCCCATCTATTCAGGTGTACCCAGCTGCATGTCGTGTCCCATGGGGATGCCACATGTCTGCAGAGTAACCAAACCCCGACCGGGGCAGTGTGCACACATCGTGAACAACTGCCACACCCAATACACCCCAGATGCATCCCTTACCCCATGGAGACTTCCAAACGTGTCCGTGCCTGTAACGCTGAGTCAGCCCACGATGCCGTGTCCATGAGGAATAGCAGTGCCACAACAATGCAAGCAGAAGATGGCATGCACAGGTACCTGGGGAAGATGGACACACAAGAAGTCAGCCACAAAAAGCACAGCCACTTGCATGTGCATTGACTCGACACATGTATGGATGACAACATGCTAGGTCACAATTATGACTGGGGAAATACTACCATCACTGCCACCATCACTCCAGTGACACACCCACACACACCTCTGACTCACGTGCCATACATGCAGGTGGAGACACACATCACAACACATGCCACACGGGGACCAAGGCGTGCACACTCAGACACTGGTACTCACCACTAAGCAAAGAAGTTGCGTATGAGCCGAGTCCGGATGTCCTCTTGCGGCTCCACATCCTCCACATCACTAGCCCCATTGCCAAGGCCTTCGTCCTCCACGGGTGGATGGTCCTCGTCATGTTGATTCAGGATGAGTGGCACAGCTCTTTCAACTGCCATGTTGTGCAGCATGCAGCAGACCATGAAGATCTTGCAAAGCTTCGCCGGGGCATATGGGAGTGCGCCGCCGGTCTTGTGGAGGCACCGGAATCGGCTCTTCAGCATGCCAAACGTCCTCTCTATCACTCGCCTTGTCCGGCCATGGGCGGTGTTGTAGCGGAGCTGGGCCGGCGTGATGGGGTTGCGGAGAGGTGTCAGCAGCCAAGGCATGTTGGGATAGCCAGCGTCCCCTACATGGAAAGCACATGGATATCGTTAGAACTGGCGAAGCGGTCGTGCTGCTCGGCTATACCGAATACAGGACAGACAGACTGTACCCACCAACAACACATGCCCGTTCGTTGCGCAGCTGCATCATCATATCAGGCATCCCGCTACGCCTCATGATGTAGGCATCGTGTGCTGATCCTGGGAAACGAGCACAGACATGTGAAATCACCATGTTGGACAGACACACCACAAGGGCATTGATGGAGTGGTAGTGCTTCCGATTTCGGTACGCCACCTCCCGTGCGTGTGGTGGTACCAAAGCTACATGTGTCCCATCAATGGACCCAATGACATGGGGCATCCCTCCCAGGGCATAGAATCCACGCTTGACCTCTGTCATCTGTTCAGGGTTTGGGAACTTGATGAAGTCATCCAGGTGAATCAACATGGCCTCTAAGAAATCATGCAGCACACCGCTGAACATGCTCTGGGACATGCCACCAACATGAGCTATGGTATATTGAAAGGTACCCGTGGCAAGGAAATGTAGGGCAGCCATTACCTTCAGCTGGGGTGTCAGTGCCGTGGGATACCTGTGCAGCGGTTGCAGGTGTGGTGTCAGTCGCGCCGTCAACTCCTGAATCAACGGTTGGGTGAAGCGGTAGAGCCGGATGCTGTCATTCTCCTGCATGGCAGCCAAGTCTGGAATTATCCGGGCAAGAGGCGGTGCTCTGCAGTAATGAGGAAGTGACAAGGAAGAGTGAGTGCACTACGACAACAACTCATGTCTACTGAGCACATGTAAATCTGGCAATACACACATGCTACATAGGGAGTGAGGTATGTGCTACATGCCCAGGACACATATGGATGCAAGGTGACACTCCTTCCAAGACCCAGCTACACACGGTGATTGAGAACCTCCCCATGCCACGCCATGGGAATGGCTGTGTCCCAGTGCAAGTGAACAGCCCGACGCAAGACAGGAGTGACATACACCCACACATCAGCAGAAGTGGGATGCCGATTGCAGAGACTGTTAGCGGAACACTGGAGCCACAGGTCACATGACATTACACTAGTCCAGCCCACACACCTTGCCATGAAGGTGCACATGTCATGACTCACCACACATTCCTTGTGAGGATGCTGACATGGCCTTGTCACGCTACTCCGTGTCCCATGCATACATGTGCACCTCACATCCGATAACACATGTGGCATGGTGTGCGGAACAGTGTGCAATGACAATCTACACACAAACACATGTTGGTTGCTGCAACTGCTGCAGCTTTTGAGGGTGCTACAACATCAACCTGATGTAAATCCCGGACACATATATGACATAGTCACATTGTGCACTGTGGGTAGTGACAAGTCATGTGTCATGACCCCTGTTCCGGGCATCATGGGACACTTCCGTGTGTTGTTGTCCGTGCCATGCCAGTGACGCTCACCCCAAGTGCGCAGTCCGACATGCACACATGTCAAAGGAGTCAAGGGCATGCCTGGCACACATAGCACCCTCACACAGTACACCTGTACACATCTCATCATACATCTGGTGCCTTCTCCACTCAGGAGGCATGTTCGACATCACAGCCTGTGACACCTGTGCCCCACACATGTAGTAATGCACAGACGATGCCTTGATGTCCATTCCTGGACAAGTATGTCCATCCATGGACAAGTATGTCCGCCCTATTCCTACCTGTGTGTCGCCTATCACCACAGTGATGTGTAAAAACCGCCGTACTGCTGCTAAGAGGGCCTGTGTATGTTCCCAAATCACTGTGGGAGTGCTGCCGTATGTGTACCCATCGTGATGGCGAGCGTACAGGCATTTGTACGGTCCGTAGCACTACGAGTACGCATACGCAAGAACACCCATAGTGAACGGGCCGTACACACGCATGTACGCTCACTATCACTATGGGTCTGCACGCGTATGCGTACCCGTAGTGGTACGGACCGTACACACGCATGTACGCTCACTATCACTATGGGTCTGCACGCGTATGCGTACCCGTAGTGGTACGGACCGTACACACGCATGTACGCTCACTATCACTATGGGTCTGCACGCGTATGCGTACTCGTAGTGATAGTGAGCGTACATGCGAGTGTACGGTCCGTACCACTACGGGTACGCATACGCGTGCAGACCCATAGTGATAGTGAGCGTACATGCGTGTGTACGGTCCGTACCACTACGGGTACGCATACGCGTGCAGACCCATAGTGATAGTGAGCGTACATGCGTGTGTATGGTCCGTACCACTACGGGTACGCATACGCGTGCAGACCCATAGTGATAGTGAACGTAGGCATGCATGTACGGGCCGTTGCCATGCATTTGGGGTGCCCTAGGGCCCGGAAACGCACCGTACCTGTGTGTGATTCTCCAAATTACATAGGGGACAAGTATTAAGGCCTACATGCATGCTGGTTGTCATGGAGACCAGGTTCAAATTTCGAAATTGTTCTGGAAGGTGCACAGCAGAAGTCAGTTGGAATTCTTCTACTTTGTTGCAATGTGTTTGTGGGGCTGACATCATGCAGGAGAATGAAACCGATAGGGAACCCACAGACTGCTAGGTTTGAAGGGATTGGTGGAAACATAGGATGCAAATGTGAGTGACCAATCACTCTGTACTCCTGTGCATGAGACTGGGCAGAAGGGCACATATAAGGCAGCCAGGTCCCATGAGGGAGTACTTGCCTGCACATCTTTGCATTTGTCGACCAAGCTGCTGCTACTGATTCCCTGGAACCATGTCAAGGGCTGTGGAGAGGACACAGCCATTCACCCTGGAGGAGAACATGGCTCTGCTGGATGTGATCCTCCCACAGTACCCCATGCTGTATGGGCGACCAGGGTATCAGGTGAGTGCATAGGCCACTGCCACAGACTGTCCCTATGTTGTGACTGTGACTTCAGGCATTGTGTCCTGGTGTGACACACATGCCATGTACTGTCGGGGGGGTACCAGGGGGGGGGCCTGATGTCTCCCAGCAGTGCCCTGAGACAGGCGGGGTGGGGGCCTATCACTAACCGCAGTGCCCTGAGACAGGAGGGGTGGGGCCCTATCACTAACAGCAGTGCCCTGAGACGGGAGGGGTGGGTGTGGAGTCCTCCCAGCAGTGCCCTGAGACAGGAGGGGTGGGGCCCTATCACTAACAGCAGTGCCCTGAGACAGGAGGGCTGGGTGTGGAGTCCTCACAGCAGTGCCCTGAGACAGGAGGGGTGGGTGTGATGCACAGTGTGAGCCTTGATCATTGATTGTGACATTGCCATCATTCCACCTGTGTACCCACTATGGCACGTACTGCTTTTTCCCTCACCGGGGCATGATGTCCCTATGACAAAGGTGCAATGCGTTGACTGCATGACATGCCTTGTTGTAACCAGCTAATTTGTTCTCATATGTCTCTGTGTGACATGTGGCTGGTGTATTGATGTGGTGTCACTTGTTCTTCCTCACAGGTAGGCGCCACTGCCAAGGAGCAGATCTGGCTGACCGCCGTCAGTGCCGTGAGGCGTGTGGATGGTCGGAGGCGGAGCCTGTCCCAGGTGAGGAAACGCTGGCAGGATATCCGGTGCTGGACGCGGAGGATTGCACGGCTCCTGCTGGGGGACTCACCTGACAGCCACAAGAACCGCGGCCGCCGCCGTCTGAGCCACCTCCACAGGCGTGTGCTGCCGGTGGTCTTTCCAGACCTGGAGAGGCGCTTACAGGCGATGCAGCAGCCGGAAGGGGGTAGGTACATGTGCGTTTGTTGTGTGTCGCCGGCATTTGTAAGGGCACAGTGGCATGAATTCACTGGCAGGGTTTAAGGGTGCTGTGCAGATCCAGTTTGCCCCAGTTTAGCGCTGCGCCCCTGCCACCCTTCCCCTCCTTGCAATGTGTTCCCTGGTCTGTGTGTAGTCACTCCTTCACAAGGTAATGTAGGCTGGCGCTTTGTCCACGAGAACAATGACAGTAGCATCATGTGTGGGGGTGGTGTGTAACAGGTTGTGGGACCTTGCCTGTGCACTGTCAAGTTCACTGCATGTGGGTTCCATGTCAGTTGGCACTGATGCTGACTCCAGACATGGGAGTTGGTCTCTCATGTGTCATGCCTCACAGCGCGCATGTCCTATGTAGTGGCCTGTGACATGATGTGCATGAGTGTGCGATACGCATAGTGCAGGGATGGTGACGTGTGTAGCAGTCATTACCATTCAGTAGCATGTAGTTGCGTGCCCTCTACTGTCCCCTGGGGCACCTTATCCTCAGTGTTGTTTGTGTCATCATCAACGTGGACACTCTCACTGTCTACAGCGTAGGTTGTGCTCTGTGCCATTGTCCCCTGTCACCATGTATATAGACGTGCTCTTATGTACAGGTGTCCACTGTGCAGCCTGACCTGATTGTCCTTCTTCATACTCACAGTTGCCAGTGCCTGTGTGTCATGTTATACTCATCTGAGGATGTGCACTGGTACCTCATTATTTGTACAGGCGCACCTTGGCTGTTTGGCGTCCAATCTTGCTTTTTGCCTGCCCCTGTGTTTATCACCCAGACTCTGAGATGTTGGTGCCACCTGTGTCTCAACAATTTGCCTCGTGTGGGGGTTTGTTGGGGCGGGCAATGCCTATGTGTCAAATCCGGATTTCTACTTGCTGGGTCTGGCCAGTGTGTGATGTTACTGGACACACACGCAAGGTGCAGTGACCGAGTCATGTTGGGCATGTTTTCAGCATTACCTATGCAGCATGTGTCTCAAGTTCATGGATATGGTCCCTGGTCATCGGTATTTTCGCCAATGCTGTGTGGTGCAGATGCAGTGCTGGATTGTCCCCAGGGCCTGGGTGCTATGTCAGACTCCGTTTCCTGTCTTTAGCTATTGTCTCGTGCTCTCCATGGTATTTCAGTGGCATGGTGGCTCAACCAACTGTGTGTTTCATGCCCTACATGGGTACCTTGTTTTGAAGATGTTAGGGATCTTCCTTTTCAGGCTATGCAATGTTACCTATGTCGATTGGACTCATGTGACTGATGTGTACAGCTGTCTGATTAATTTCTGTCTCTCCACCCTGCCCACAGCATCGTCGGGGGACACAGAGGGAGACATGGACACAGGCAAGGCGGAGGGACCGAGCACCAGTGCCAGCCGTGACATCGGGGCTGGTACATCGAGTGGGACAGAGGTGGAGGATAGTGCTGCCGAGGACCTGTCGACTGGCACGTCAGAATACGAAGCTGACAGGTCCGAGGAGGAGTTCTCCGAGTGGGCGGTGGCTGCACCAGCAGCTGACAGCGGAACAACACCTTGCACCGCCCCCTCAGATCCCATCAGCCGCCTCCCACTTGCTCGTGTCCCTTCCCAGCGTGCCCGGTCACCGCATGTCTCCTTCCTGCCAGGCACCGCACCCCCTGCCCCTGTCTCCACTGCTGCCGCCAATGCTGAGTCTGTGGACATCCAGCGGCAACTGCAGATTGGTCAGACTGCGATCCTTAATGTCCTCCATGCCCACGGGAAAACCCTCACCAACATCGAGGCTTTCTTGGAGGGCATTCATTCATCGCAGGCTGACCAACGCAACTTGCTGAGGTCCATAGACTCCACACTGACTGCAGCAGTGGGTCTCCTGCAGCGCGACCTCCCCCCACCTACCCCTGCCCCATCCACACTTCCCACTTCCATGCCTGTCCCACGTACACCCAGACGTCGGCATGCACCCACCACAACAGACACAGGCACCACACCAGCAGGGAAGGTCCACCGCACTCCTCCTGACACGCACACACAGGGTGAGATAGGCACACCCACTGGGTCTGGGGGCAAACGTGTGACACGCAGCCAGAGTGGGAGTCCGCATTCAACACAATCCACTCCCTCCAAATCCCCTCCCCTCAGCTCTCCTGGCCACATCTCCCCCAAGGACTCCTTCATGGCCGCTCTGTCCCTGAGCCCCACAGTTCCACCACCACGCAAGCGGTCAAGGAAGTCCTCGGTCAGGGTGGTTGAGTCTCCCCCCCTGTCTCCACCCTCCCCCGGTGGCGCTGCAACCCATCCCTCTGACCCCCCCCCCCTCCTTGGGGCCTGAGGTCACTTCGGGTGCAGGGAGTCCCTGGAGGACCTTGCTAAGGTGTGTAGTGCCATCCTGGCCTCCGCCTTTGGCCATGACACACCCCCTGTGGTTGAGTCCTCCATCCCTGCACCCACAACGCCGCCCCTTTGCCCTGATGTCCCTGCGGTGCCTGTTGCTTCCCCCCCCCCTGATGCCCTCACCAGTATGGAAGACGATGCCATTTGACTGTGCAGGCAAGGTAGGGGACACACATCCCACTGTGTCCCCCATCCAGCTGGGAATCATTGACTGCCCTATGGCCTTTGTAAAAATTGAACTGCCTGCGATCCACGGACATTGTGCTCATGCTGAATAAAGCTTAATTTTGTTTTCATTATCACACTCCTGCTATGGTGGTATTGGTGTTGGTGGGGCTGCTACATTGTTTTGGGTGGTGTTTAAGGCTTTGGGTGTGTGGGATTTGTAGTAGTGTTCTGCTCATTGGGGCGACCCTGGGATCTGTGTGCCATCACAAGGTGTTGGCTAACTTCCTTAGGTCATGTCAGCAGTTACTGCATGGTTCAATTGTCCCAGGGTGTATTCCTTCCTCTGTGTACCCAGATTTCTTCCCTGCAGGGTGTTCACAATGTTTAGCGCAGAGCTGTGTGTACATGAGCTGTGTGTGTGACGGAGCCCTTCTACTTTGGCCATGCATGCATGGCCATGTCTCCACCTGCAACAATCGTGGCATCCTTGGTGTTCACTGTACTTGTGTGTGGAGTCTGTTGACATGAGTTCATGGGGACATGTTCCCTTGTAGGCAGTATGGATGTGGGTAATTCCGGCCTCACACACATGTGTTACACCCCTCCTGTCTCAGGGCACTGCTGGGAGGACTCTGCACCCACCCCTCCTGTCTCAGGGCACTGCTGGGAGGACTCCACACCCACCCCTCCTGTCTAAGGGCACTGCTGGGAGGACTCCACACCCACCCCTCCTGTCTCAGGGCACTGCTGGGAGGACTCCACACCTCCTGTCTCAGGGCACTGCTGTTAGTGATAGGGCCCCACCCCTCCTGTCTCACGGCACTGCTGGGAGGACTCCACACCCACCCCTCCTGTCTCAGGGCACTGCTGGGAGGATTCTGCACACACCCCTCCTGTCTCTGGGCACTGCTGGGTGGACTCTGCACACACACCTCCTATTTCTGGATATGTACGCTTGGAACATACACGGTGTGGGTGCGCTCCATGCATTCGAGGTGAGGGTACGGGTCGTACTTACACTGTTGGGGTGGGGGTACGCTCCGTGAGTCCGCGGGTGGGGGTAGGAGTCGTACTTACACTGTTGGGGTGGGGGGTACGCTCCATGCATACGCGGGTGAGGGTACGGGTCGTACTTACACTGTTGGGGTGGGGGTACGCTCCGTGAGTCCGCGGGTGAGGGTACGGGTCGTACTTACACTGTTGGGGTGGGGGTACGCTCCATGCATACGCGGGTGAGGGTACGGGTCGTACTTACACTGTTGGGGTGGGGGGTACGCTCCATGCATACGCGGGTGAGGGTACGGGTCGTACTTACACTGTTGGGGTGGGGGTACGCTCCGTGAGTCCGTGGGTGAGGGTACGGGTCGTACTTACACTGTTGGGGTGGGGGTACGCTCCATGCATACGCGGGTGAGGGTACGGGTCGTACTTACACTGTTGGGGTGGGGGGTACGCTCCATGCATACGCGGGTGAGGGTTCGAGTCGTACTTACACTGTTGGGGTGGGGGGTACGCTCCATGCATACGTGGGTGAGGGTTCGAGTCGTACTTACACTGTTGGGGTGGGGGGTACGCTCCATGCATACGCGGGTGAGGGTACGGGTCGTACTTACACTGTTGGGGTGGGGGTACGCTCCGTGAGTCCGCGGGTGGGGGTAGGAGTCGTACTTACACTGGTGGGGGTGGGGGTACGGTCCGTACGTCCGCGGGTGAGGGTTCGAGTCGTACTTACACTGGTGTGGTGGGGGTACGGTCCGTGAGTCCGCGGGTGGGGGTAGGAGCCGTACTTACACTGTTGGGGTGGGGGTACGCTCCGTGAGTCCGCGGGTGGGGGTAGGAGTCGTACTTACACTGTTGGGGTGGGGGGTACGCTCCATGCATACGCGGGTGAGGGTACGGGTCGTACTTACACTGTTGGGGTGGGGGGTACGCTCCATGCATACGCGGGTGAGGGTACGGGTCGTACTTACACTGTTGGGGTGGGGGTACGCTCCGTGAGTCCGCGGGTGAGGGTACGGGTCGTACTTACACTGTTGGGGTGGGGGTACGCTCCATGCATACGCGGGTGAGGGTACGGGTCGTACTTACACTGTTGGGGTGGGGGGTACGCTCCATGCATACGCGGGTGAGGGTTCGAGTCGTACTTACACTGTTGGGGTGGGGGGTACGCTCCATGCATACGCGGGTGAGGGTTCGAGTCGTACTTACACTGTTGGGGTGGGGGGTACGCTCCATGCATACGCGGGTGAGGGTACGGGTCGTACTTACACTGTTGGGGTGGGGGTACGCTCCGTGAGTCCGCGGGTGGGGGTAGGAGTCGTACTTACACTGGTGGGGGTGGGGGTACGGTCCGTACGTCCGCGGGTGAGGGTTCGAGTCGTACTTACACTGGTGTGGTGGGGGTACGGTCCGTGAGTCCGCGGGTGGGGGTAGGAGTCGTACTTACACTGTTGGGGTGGGGGTACGCTCCGTGAGTCCGCGGGTGGGGGTAGGAGTCGTACTTACACTGTTGGGGTGGGGGGTACGCTCCATGCATACGCGGGTGAGGGTACAGGTCGTACTTACACTGTTGGGGTGGGGGGTACGCTCCTTGCATACGCGGGTGAGGGTTCGAGTCGTACTTACACTGTTGGCATGGGGGGTACGCTCCATGCATACGGGGTGGGGGTAGGGTCCGTACATATCCGTCCCCACGCTATGTGATGCTTGTGCGGGCCGTACCCAGGCCTTTGCCACGTGGGTACGATCCGTCCCGCCATTGTTGGGGTGACGTGTGTGTGGGCGTGGTACGACTCGTACCCACGCTCTTCAGGCGTGGGTACGGGATGTACCTGTCTGGTTGTGTTGCCGGTTCGCGTGGTGACGGACTTCCGTTGTGGCGGTCGCTGGCTTATCAGGACACGCCCCCACCCCCTCGTGGTGACCAGGGCATGGGAGTCAGGTATGTCCAGGCCATGTGTGGTGTGTGACTTATGTGGTTGTTTTGTGGCCTGCCCTGGTCGTGCCACCCCCACCCCACCACACTTTCCACCCTCCCTTAGTTATTCTGACCTTCTGCGGCGTCTGCGTCGTAACCTGTAGAGGAGGTGTACTGCTATGAGGGCAGGGATGACTCGTAGGTTCGGGTCCATGTCTGTCCGTCGCGTACTGGTACTCCAATCGCGTCGTCCTGTCGCGTATGGGTCCTCCTTGATCGCGTCGTCCTGTCGCGTACGGGTCCTCCTTGGTGGCGTCGTCCTGTGTGTCCGTCACGTACTGGTCCTCCTTGTTCGCGTCGTCGTCTGTCCGTCGCGTACTGGTGGTCCTTGTTCGCGTCGTCCTGATTTTCCGGCAGTTTTTGGCTGCCGCAAAATATTCACCGTGCGGGGTGACGTCGGTGCGAATCGTGATTCCTGGGTCGTGAATGGCTGGCTGCGGGCGTCCCGACGTCAGGTCGGCGCTTTCCCGGATCGCATTGGTAGGTGTTTTTTTGTTCGGTCGGGCTTTTTTACGATTCGTACGGTAATGGTGTACCCGTGCGAATCGTAATTCCTTGTTTGTAAAAATTGACGACCGGGTACGCGTCGGGCGGAGATTGTGCTCCGTCCGACGGTTCGTACCCGGTTTTTGCCGGATCGTGATCGGCACCTGAATATTTTGCAAGACCCTGTGTTTGCCTGGCCTCTCCCATTTCCCACCATTCAACAAAAGTCCTAAATCTTACATGTTTTCAGCCAAAAACAACAGTAAGCAATATTAGTATAGACTATCTGTCTGAGGGCTTTCATTGCCATTGGTTTTATGGCAGAAATACAGTAACCGTGCATGAAATTAAATGAAAATTCGAATTATAAAGTATTTGAATGCCCACACGCGTCTTGACGTTGACCATTTCTTTGTCAAATCAGATGATTGGCTTAATGAAGGGGGGACTGTTCAGCAAGGCCAAATTATTGGCTAAACAACCAGGTTGTAAGGACTTTTCTGAAATGAAGGAAAGAGTATTGCAATACTTGGCCGCACAGGTGACAAAACTTCTACCTCCTCAGGAGGATTTTATGAACTTGGGAACAACTACATTCTTGGCTGCAGATGAACGCAGTGGTTTGGAGGGGATGTACCAAGAGAAGCTGCATTAAAAAAAAATACAGAGCCTGAATTATGAAGTGCTTTAAAGGCAATGTACAGAGCCTTAAAAGCGATGAGCTTCTTTATGGGAACCAATGCAGCTCTGTGAGCACCAAAGATGCTGACTTATATTTGGGAATCCCATATAAAAGCCGGGCTGCCGCATTTTGCAGTATCTGCAATTTGTTAGGAAGCTTTAACTGCGAGTTAGTATATAGCGCGTTGCAGTAGTCCAATTTAGATAAGACTATGACCGTAATCATTGTCTTTTTGTTGTTTTTTGGGATGTAAGGGAATATGTTCCTGTTCATTTTAAAAATGCAAAAAGCAGAAGATGTTACCAAATTGATATGGCTTTCAAATGTCAGCTTATTGTCAAAAACAATTTGTAGGTTTCTTGCTTTCCCAACAGGTGTTAGCAATGCACCGAATTCCGGCGGACACCAACTGGGAGACCGGATGGAGGTGTCTTTGCCGAACAAAACCACCTCTTTTTTTCCAGAATTAAATGTATTGTGCATCCAGTTGCCTATGTGCCAAATACAATCATGAAACATGACTGCAGTCTAATAGGGATTGGTGAACACTGCAACCACAATCTGGGTATCATCAGCGTATGATATCATTGAGAACCCAAACTATTTTATAAGCCTAGCCACTGGGGTGATATATAAGTTAAAAAGAGTGGGGCTTTATGAGAATCTCTGTGGCACTAGACCGTGGAGTACAAATGGATCGAATAAGATCCCTACGTTTTTAACTTTCGTAACAGGAGTGGGAAAAATACCGAGTTCTTGTGTCCATCAACTAGAGGGCCAAACGGAAGTTTTCTCTCCAAACAACAGAACTTCGATTTTACTCAAGTTCAGCTTCAGATAATTTTTGTTCATACATCTGCCAATCTGTAGCACACAGTTTTGGATCCTAATAGCAGCATACTCAGGGTTCCTGACCAATGACACCACACAGCACAGCTTCCTGTATGCAGTGTGTCCTTCCACTGGCCACTACCTGCTTCATGTACCATTTTGTAGGTCTCGCTGAGCCAGCGCATGCACTGCTCTGCGAGACATTTAGTGTATGGGTTTTCAAAGTGCTGCCACAGACTTTTGGTGGCCTAAAGCTGCATGCATGCGAGAGTGCACGCGCACAGCCGCCATCTGTCTTTCCTCCGCTGCGCTTGATCGCGATCACTTTCGCGGGCCGCGCGGCCGTGCCACTTGCACGGCCGCATGGCCAATGCTTGTTTCCTGTTGCCTCGAGGTATATACAAATGCAATCCTGCAATCGGAGGCCAGCTTATTAACCATGGGCACATTGTGTCGGTTTCTAGTGCACAAGAGCCAGGATTTGTGCAGGATCTGGTTGGTCTTTTTATTGTGTCTGCAAGTTTTATATCGTTTTAACATAACAGAATCTACTATATGAAGCAGCCATTCTGACCCTATCACTTGGTGAATAATAAAATAATATTTAACCCATAATTCATGGAACACTGCCTCCGTGTTTCGATAATGTATTTATTACCTAAACTGCACTCACTGTACAGCCCGCGCAGCTGTTTAAGGCTGAGCCAGGATTCGAACAAGTAAGGGGCATGTGAGGTTCATCTGCGGGAGAGAAGCCTGGCCATAAACCTCTGGAGTCAATGCCTCATTTCGATAATGCTTCTAAAACCTTACCTTCCCAGTTGGTGTCTCCAGAGAGAGAGGTCAAGTTGAGCCGCGGCACCTCGTGGGCGAAGCTCTCTCCCGCGGGCACCTCCGCTTCTTGGCCCCTCTGCGGCCGGGCCTCTCTGCCGCCCTTGTGCTCCGGAATCTACATGCTGGAAACCTGCAAGAACCCAAGAGCCAGGCTTAGAAAGGCGGCACGCGCTAGAAACCACCAAGCAGCCTTCTGAAAAGTTCAAAGCCACAACAACAAGGCCTGTTGCTCCCAGTTCACAAGCCCCAGCCCCCGGCCAGTGACTCATGCGGCTAATGAGGAATGCGAAAACATCCGCCCCTCGGCCCTCCTCGACCCCGGCTACTTGAGAGGGGGCTCAGACAGATGCACATAGCCTGCCGACGGAGTATTGATTTTCCACGGTCCCGGGGGGACGCAGTCGTTTGTTGGGAATAACAGCACCACAAGTCGCGCGGCTTCGGTTGCTAAGGCAATGCTGGCAGCCTAGCAAAGGGGTGCCGCCAGGCCGAGCCCCCGACGGCTGGCATAAATCGCAGCGCTAAGCTGAGCTATGCTGGGTGCTGCACGGTGCACCTGGCTTCATCCACTCCTCCTAGGCAGGGCGGCGGGCGTATTCCTGCAGCCACACAAACCCTGCCGGCTGCGGGGCTCCGGCCTCTCAGCTGGGAGGAACACAGGCCATGGCGAAGTGCCAGGAAACCATATTATGCCAACAGATATGAAGGCCTTCTCGCGCCACGTCACTGAAAGCATGAATTCTGTGATTTTGTTTTGCATGAAGAATAGTTTACACCTTTCTTTGCCCAACCAAAGTTTACGTGTACGGCATCACCTGGTTCAATTGTACATGTTTAGTGAGGCCAAAAGTTGCATTTTAAACACCGCGCAGCGCAAAATAAAACGTAATCCAAGTTTAAATTGAATAAAAGCTAAATACAAAAATGCTGCACCAGTCTGGGTGCCTAATTACATTCTTCCGGTATCACTGGAAATGCAGATTTTTTTTTAACAGAACAATAACATACAATTATAGTTGCTGCCAAAGGCCATACTGCCCGTTATTTGCTGCTGACCTCGTGAGTCTGAGGATCCTTAAATCAAATGACAGTAATCAACCGTCACGATAAATACACTAGAGACATTGACTCAGACAATCAAGACGCTGCTAATGCGCACACGCTGACCACTGTCTGCCTCTACATTCAGGGACCTGTGGCACAGACGAGGCGGCAGAGGCCTTGATCGAGTGTATTTACCGGGTTGTGTGAGATCAAGGGAACTGTGGCGAATGGCTTCATCGTTGGCTTGCTGCTGCCCATTAGCAGATGTTAACTGCCCTTGGACTCGTTATGCGCCTTCAGACCAGGCCCTGTACTCAAGGCAGGCACTTAACATTCATTAATTTCACCTGCGGGGGATAGCGCCCACTTGTAAGTGTGAGGGAACACCAGTATTCTTTCACTGTGCTCATTCCACTCGTAGCTATACTTTAACACTGACCATCACTCAGCCCCAAGAACTCTGGGCACAGAGCCTGGCCTCTATGCAGGCCTCGGGTCACCACCGCACTAGCTGCGGCGATGCGCCCCCAATGGTTATTTAGCAGTATTTATGGTTTCGGCCATAAGCCATACAAAGAACGACATGCAGCAGAGGCGAAAAACGATGTCAGAAGATAGTAAGACGGTCATGATTCTACAATTATTAAAAGGAAATACATAACAAGCATTGGCATAGCCAATAGGTCTCGCTTTTGGGACCTTATAGGTATTTAGTTATGCAGCACAATATCCTTGGTGCAACAACATCAACTGTTGCATGTCTAAACACTTATAAGGTCCCAAAAGCGAGACCTATTGGGTATGCCAATGCTTGTTTTAAACTTTTGGCCATGCTCTTATTGAGTGCATAACACTGCACGGTCTATCCCCTACAACCCTGCTGTCCTTCACCCGCGGACTGTTTACCCACTACCACCTCTGCCGTCTGCATCCCCACCCCTTCCCCCCCAGTTTTCTCCCACCACCCTTGCCCATTTTACCCCATCCCCCTGCTGTCCGTTTTGCCCCCATCCCCCTGCTGTCCTTTTTGTCACAAATCGTGTTTTCCTTGAATTTATGTGCCAGGAAACTTTAAAGGCCATACATTAAGGGGCATTTCAGCAAGCTGGCGATGAAAATTTATCGCCGCTTTAGCGTCCATTTTTGAACAAAAAGCGGCGATAATTTTATCGCTTAATCATTAAGGTCACGCTAACGCGTGATTCCTTGCTTTGGCTCCCTTTCCCATAACGCCCACCTTTGCATCTCTAATGAGATGCAAAGTGGGCGTTCCGTCCCAAAATAACTGGAGAAATGCCGCTAACCGACATTTCTCCAATTATCTAGGGAATCGCTAACAAGCATAGCGATAAGAAAAGTAGCGCTAACCACAGTTAACGCTACTTTCCTTACGCCTGCTTTCACCCTGACTTAGCCATTATATCCAATGTAAGGTGGATATATTGGCTAAGTATGCCCTGCCTTATCAGCAGGCTAACTTTTGGCTGCTAGCGCGAGGAATTTTATTGCTTTTGAGATAAGCGTTGCTGATAGCACGCTATCTCAGCGATAAAATTCCACGATAGCCGGCGATAATTATCCTAGCGCTAAGTGCGCTTAGCGATAATTATCGCCGGCCCTTGCTGATATGCCCCTAAGGAAGCTCGTGGTCATTGGAGCTCAAATTAAGTTTTCAACAGACGTTTCTAGTTCCCATGCAGTCCTGCGTGCACCTCTTTGCATCACCTGCTGGTGCCACAGACATGCTACATCAAGCGCTATTCATCATGGACTATGACAAGCATCGGCAAAGCTAACAGGTTTCGCCTTTGCGAAGTCTATTGCTTTTGCAATCTATTTTTTTGACACGTTCCGCAGCAGCACAAGCTGTTGTGCAACATGGCTTAAAGTTTTTTTTACATCGCTATGACGTGGCCAGCGTTGACAACGTGATATCGCCTTTTTTTTTTTAACTTTAAGCCATGTTGCACTGTAGCGCGTGCTGCTTTGCAACATGTCTAAAAAACATTAGCAAAACGAATAGATCTCGCAAAGGCGAAACCTATTGTTTTTGCCAATGCTTGTTTTTATCAATAGCTCCTGTTTCTTTAAGGAACACGACCTGCATAAAAATAAGCATTGGCACAGAAATAGTTCTCGCTATTTTAAGAAGTATTACAATATGAATAAGCAAATAAGGCAATTATCGACATTATGCAGGTGCAAGTGACGCAATTGACGACATCCACTTTCAGTGATACTGACACACTCGCGCGGAAAACAGCCAGATACGTGGGGTGTCCCACGGAGTTAACAAATCTGACAGGGAAACATCAGCAAAACACATCTTTTTAAAACACGGAAATTGGAGCTGTGTGAGTACACACAAGGACATTTTACACTTTCGGTATCTCTGTGGCAGTGACTCAGCAGTATGGAAAATCTACAACGCCAGTGTGAGGTCTCTCAGGGTTTAACGGTCACAGCACTTCACTTTGTTGTTATTATCTCATTCCACACAGTTTAAAGGCAATGCACTTTTCATCCAATCCGGTGGAAAAGATCTGTAAAAAAAGATTATTTAAAATGAAATGCCTCTGGTAACAGTGAATTTTTACTTCCGCGCTGCAGGCAGCTGGGACTCCTTTTCGCCTGTGGGGTCACACTGCGGTTGCTGTCAAGGCTGCCGGGGGGTTGCGCAGCAGCCCCTCAACAGGGCGGCCGCTTTAGTGCCACAGGAAGGCACTGGAGTCACCAGTCTAGTTCCCTGGGCTAGGTCCAGGGAAGACGTCCGGCCGACCTCACTTCCGGAGAGGGGGAGGGGACAGGAGTAATTAGGCTGTCCCCCGCCCATCTTTCGGCCTCTTGTCCCTCGCTGACGCTCTCTCTCGATTTCAGTGGCACCGTTTCCGAGAGGCCTGGCCGAGAGCGAGAGAAGATACAACCCCTTTCCCGTCACACTTGTGGCTGCTGCTGAAGTGGAACCACGGATGAGGGGTCTGGGAGAGCAGTCCTTAGCCCCAAGGACGGCGAAGCGCTACAAGAGCTGTGTGGCAAAATTCTGTGCGATCACCGGGGCATGGGAGGTGGACCGGGCTGTTATGGAACCTAGAGTACAACAATTCTTGTTGTGGGCCAAGGATGGGGGAAAATCTCACCCGTGGATTGTGGGTCACCTGTCTGCCATTAGCCACCACGCCAAGTTAAGGGGACAGTTCGACCCCATCAAAGCCTTCGTGATTAAAACTGCACAGCAGGGGTGGGCTAGGAACGAACCGCGTCCGCCTGATAGCAGGTCTCCTATTAGTTACCCTATCCTTCAAGGGTTGCTCGATTGCATGGCTAGGGCCACCCGCTCGGGGTACGAAGCTATCCTATTCTCTGCCTGCTTCGCACTGGCTTTCTTTGGGGCCTTTAGGATCGGGGAACTGGTGGTGCGATCTAAGTCGGACACCTCAGGGGTGGCCTTGAACATCAAAGACATAGACTTAGACTCGGGCTGTCTCAAGATAGTAGTGAGGCAGTCCAAAACAGACCAATCCGGGCGGGGGAGGCTGATCCTGTTGCAAAGTCTGGGGGATGCCAGATACTGTCCTATAGTTTAGGTCAGAGCCTACTTGTGCATGAGGATGGGTTCCCGGTCACTAGGTTTCAAGTCAATTACATCCTGCAGGCTTGCCTTCGGTTGTCAGGGCAGGCAGACGGGACCAAGAAGTTCAGCAGCCACTCCTTTAGAATTGGGGCAGCAACCACGGCAGCAACCACGGTCTTCCTAGTGGGGATGTCAACTGAGAATATCAAGTAAGTGGGGAGCTGGGAGTCTCAGTGCTACAAACGGTACATCCGGCCCTAGGCGTGGGGTGGGGAGCGGGTGCTCGGGGCACTCCCCCCGGATCATTGCATTTGGAATCTTGAGTGGGGCCTAGGCCACTCTGACGTTTGCCGTGTTGTATTATGTGTAATTTAGATGTGATGTGCCTTGTTTTACCGATACAATAAATAATTTCAAACCACCATTTCTTTATTTATCAGGAACCAAAGTGTGGGTAATTGGCCATTCAAGCATCACGAGACTGGCTCGGTGGGCGGAGGTCAGAAAATGGCAAAATGGCTTTACCGCCATGGACATCACGTGGCTGGGCTATCCAGGTATGCATTGGAGTGTACTGACCAGGAAACTGCAGCAGAGACTCGGGGGGTAGTGGCCTTCACCGAATCTGTTGGTGATTCACTTGGGAGGAAATTACCTGACCACACTAGGGAGGACAACTCTGCTCCAAGATATGAGGGACACTTTTTGCCAGTTGAGCAAGACCCTGGGGTCATGCGAACTGTGGTGGTCAGAAATGACACAACGGGCTATTTGGAGAGGAGCACGCTCCGGAGACGCCATTGAGGTTTCGCGGAGGAAAGTCAACCGCGACATGCGTAGCTTCACGGAGCAAAGAGGTTTTGGCTTCATTAGGCATGGTCTACTACACTCCAAGTCCACAGGGTGCCTGGAGGGGGATGGGGTGCACCTCTCAAGACTGGGCATGGACTTATTTCTTTTGGACCTAGGGGAGGCCTTGGCAGCAGCAGGTTGTAAGTAAGAAGAGGTGCCTTGGTGGGGGGGCCCTGGTAGTGACGGTGGCCACTCCCAAGGTTGTGGAGGAGTTACAGGGCGATCCAGAGTCTGCAGATACCAAGGGGTACTTCATGCAGCAGCACAGTTTGGTGCTAAGCCAGGGTACCCAGGGATGTCTTAGCGTTGTCCCCTGGAAGAACTACGGCGCCCCGTTAGTCCTGCGGGTGGTTGTGGGTCTGGGCAACCTGCCATGAACTGTCTGCCCACCTCTTTCGGGGGGGGAGGCGTGAGTAAGCGAGTGGACTGGTGGTCCACGGATGGGAGGGGTGGCCCCTCCCAAGATTTGAGATGCACGAATTGGCGACTGCCACGGTGTAATTTAGGCTTATCAGACGGGCAGGCGGCATAGGGGTTGGCCTGCCCTGGGATCGCCCGTAAGATAACCCACCATGTTTGCATATAGGTTATGCTAATAAACCTGCAGGAATATTTCTCCACTTACAAAGTGTTGTGTGGTTATTGATGTATCATGTGTGTATATGTGACTACAATTGCTGATATTGGCACTATGTCAAGGCTGCCCGGGGGGTTGCGCAGAAGCCCCTCAACAGGGCGGCCGCCTTAGTGCCACAGGAAGGCACTGGAGTCACCAGTCTAGTTTCCTGGGCTAGGTCCAGGGAAGACGTCCAGCCGACCTCACTTCCGAAGAGGGGGAGGGGACAGGAGTACTTAGGCTGTCCCCCGCCCATCTTTCGGCCTCTTGTCCCTCGCCGTCTCGCCTTGCCCGCCCCTCCGCTTACCCGGCAGACTGAGGTACAAGGTTTTAGGGGGGGTTAGGTTCTAACATGTTATTTTGTGTTGCAGGAGCAGTTACAGGGCGATCCAGAGTCTGCAGATACCAAGGGGTACTTCATGCAGCAGCACAGCTTGGTGCTAAGCCAGGATACCCAGGGATCTCTTAGCGTTCGTTGTCCCCTGGAAGAACTACGGCGCCCCATTAGTCCTGCGGGCGGTTGTGGGTCTGAGCAACTGGAGGGCTGCCATGAACGCTCTGCCCACCTCTTTCAGGGGGGGCGTGAGTAAGCGAGTGGACTGGTGGTCCACGGATGGGAGGGGTGGCCCCTCCCAAGATTTGAGATGCACCAATTGGCGACTGCCACGGTGTAATTTAGGCTTATCAGACAGGCAGGCGGCATAGGGGTTGGGCTGCCCTGGGATCGCCCGTAAGATAACCCACCTATGTTTGCATATAGGTTATGCTAATAAACCTGCAGCAATATTTCTCCACTTACAAAGTGTTGTGTGGTTATTGATGTATCGTGTGTATATCTGACTACAATTGCCGATATTGGCACTGATTGTATTGCAATTGCAGAAAGCTCAACCGAAGTTTATATTGGTGTTTATTGCGTAGACTAGAGCAACACGCAATGTTTTACTTCTACACGGTACAATACATTACGGTTGTGAGTTGGGGCAAGAGGAGTGTTAACAAATGTGGAGGAAGGCTTGTTGATACGTGACCCTGTATGCCTCATTAGAAATCATGTTGTGAACCCCGCCCAGGCGGTGAGTTCGCCCCTCCTTGCCATCCGTGTCATACAGCATGCTTTCCCACCATGAATGGTTCCAGGGACAACTGATTATGGTGCATCAAAGGCCGCAGTTTATTTTCAGAACATGGATTATACATCTCGTAACTTACTGGTTGTTCATTTGCAACCCATGCTCATTTTACATTCCATTCATGTAACACATTGCCCTCCACGATGGTTGTCTCCGTTACTGGCTGACAGCACTACCCTGCACGAGGGGCCCCCCTTTTTTCAGTGACTCAGTGTTCTGCGGTGGTCTAGGCTTCTCTTCCTTCCGACACTGTCGGCGGCCGTCAGGTCCGGCCAGGGCTACAAGTGCAGTTCTGCTTGCCCTGGACCGTTGCTGGCCCCTCGCCTGCTCCCCAGTGCCCCTGGCATGTGGCACCTTAAGAACACTGTGAGCAGCTCTTCTACTCTTGCTTTGGTTGTGTGCTGTTACCTGCTCACCCTGTGTCCCTGTCCGTGAGGCATCCCAAGGAAACTGTGTGAGCAGCTCTTCTACCTATGTTACTCGCCCCTTTGGGTATCTCTATTGGCTGCCTCCGCCCTCCCCTTTTCCCATTGGCCATGCAGCAGCGACAACCACTTCCTTTCCTTTGGGTGGGTGGGTTCTGAGGTGATGACTATTTGTGAGGTCAAAAGGGGGAACCTGTACCCTCTTTTAACCCCCTTGTCCCACTCAGCCCCATTCTCTGTAATTGGGCGGCTTGCAGGTTTCGAAGGGGGGCACCCAATCCCAGCGCACCTTCTTTCGCGGGCATTCTTCCCGGTGCTCCCGCCTCCGAGAGGCATTACCCGCGGGCCCCCACTGGGTCTGGCTTCGCCTTCCCCGGCCTGTGTCTCAACTCCATGCACTGACCTCACAAGCAGGGGTGTAGCTTCAGTGGGGGTGCTTGAGGTGTGACATTGTTATGTTATTAAACTTCTATAGCGCACAATTACCCAGAGGTGTCTTCCCCTAACAACCGTAATATTTGCATTCTGATTGAGCAAATCATGGGACACTGTTTGTCATCATCATCACATATGAATGTACGGCTGGGTGAATGGAGGCATCAAAAGCAGCTGAGCCAGGCTCCAGCTAGGTCAGGACATGTCAGTCACCTGACTCTGGGGCTGCCCGAGCAGCGCAGACGGGCGCTGGTTTGCTCAATGCTAATATCATCGCTTGGCTTGACAGCTTCGAGAGGCGCTATGAATGCGCGACTTTCCATTTCAGTGTGGTGATACGGATCACCCCACTGAAATGCGTGGTACTTGGCAGGGCTTAAATAGTTGAGTACAGGAGGATTCAGTCGGGTATAGTAAGATGTATGTTCGATTTCACCTAGGATTTTTAAACACTGGCTCAGACAAAAACACATAAACACACATTCTTGTCTCCGTATTGAAGGTCTTAAAACATGGTCATTTTACAAAATGCAGTGGGGCATATTTACAAGCCCCTCGTGCCACCAGAGTCTAACTTTTTTTGGCACTCCGGTGGTGCAGTGTGCTGGCCCATATTTACAAAGCCACGTAAAGCCAACCTGCGTGGCTTTTTATGGCCTTGTAAATATGGCCCTCTTTCATGCATTACTCTGCTTGAAAGAGGCTTCCCATGGGTGTTGATGTGGGTGTTACCATGCAACACCCACAAATTCTGATGCATTCCCATATTTACGAGGTTTCATAAACCTGCAAATGCGTTAGATTCTAATGACTCCCCAGGGGAGATGTAAAAGTGGCACAACGAGGAGAAATACCTTTATTTCTCCTCATTTTTTTCACTTTTTATGTGTGCTGGATTCTGCAGCACACATAGAAGGGGGAAAACACCACCAATGATTGTTTTTGCAAGAACAATCATCCATGCAACGCAGGCACCCTTGCAAAATTACCTTCAGCGCCGCGCTGCGTCCTTAGCTTGTATATATGTCCCTGTGTTGTAAGTACCCACCTCACAATCCGCACTCCATTCCCTTTCCACTGGCCCTTAAGCCCTCCATTTGCTGCTTCCTATATAATCATTATCAAGATATGCCGACGTGATTATCGGAAAATCTGAAGTTCACAGCCCCCCCGCCCCCTCCTCCCAATCGTACTGGCCAGGAATGGTTTCCTCTTTCCCATATTGGCGAATATATTTCTGCCAGGATGTGTCTGCCTCTAGATAAATCTGTTCGTTCAAAATTAAAGTCTGAGTGCCCCAAACCTTCTCTCCCTTCTAACGTTTCCTCTACTCCTACCATTGACCAGCCTCTACTGACCTTCTTTTCCAAGTTTGGAAAAGATCCACGCAAGGGTGTGGACAAGGCCTGGTCTACTTGCCAAGACAAACTGTTGGATGTGCTTGGTCCTCTGGCCCGTATTTTTGATCTAGCTGAGTCCGCCCGTTTGGACGGCACTGACCTTGACCCGCAGGAAGTTTCTCTTTGGGTACAGAGGTCCTTTTGTCTTTTGGGCAATGTCAATTCGGCCATAACCCATGAACGTCGTAAAGGACTCTTGATCAAATTGGACCCCAAATTAGCTAATTTGGCCTCTTTGGATCCCGGTGTCAAAGCCAATGGTCTCCTGTTTGGAGATTCTCTCGTCAAGGATCTACGTAAATTTGTTTCGACATTTGCATCCATTGACAAGGCCCAGCAGTCGATCAAAAAGGTTTTCTCTCCACGTGTTTTTGGAAGGGCCGGCAGAGGCAGGAGTCGCTTTGCCGGCTGTTCCTCCCACAATCAAGGCTCCAGGGGTTCCTTCAATTCCAACAACACCTACCAGGAGTTCAAGCCTCAGTTCTACCCTCAAAGGGGCAGAGGTTTCAGTGGCCGTGGCCAGAAAAACTTCAGAAACAACTTCCAACAAGGTAAGCCTTTCAGTTCCTCCTGTGGGGGGTCGTCTAAAGTTCTTTCTTGCAAAATGGCGATCTCTGACTACAGACCCTTGGGTCCTGAACTTTGTACAAGGCTATCTTAAAGAGTTCTATGCTCCTCCTTTCCAGGCAGTTTTTTCCCCCCTCCTCTCGCCTTCTCAATCGAAATGACCGCTCTCATCTCTTCAGAGGTTACTCCAAAAACACGCCATTCAGGTGGCGCCTCTGGACCCTTCAGGTTTCCTAAGCTCCATCTTTCTAGTTCAAAAGAAAAACAAAAAGAAGCGTTCAGTCATAAACCTCAAATGGTTCAATCAGTTTGTGGACTATCGCCACTTCAAAATGGAGACCATCATTCATCTCCGCGATTCTCTTCAATTGAATGACTGGATGGTCAGAATAGATCTTCATGACGCCTATCTCACGGTTCCTATCCACCATTCTCACAGAAAATGTCTTCAATTTCAATGGTTGGGAGTCACTTACCATTTTTGCTCTCTTCCCTTCGGATTGTCTTCAGTCCCATGGTGTTTCACCAAGATCATGAAACCCGTAGTGACTTACTTGAGATTCCTAGGGATCCGTTTGATCATTTATCTCGACGACATCCTCTTGATGCATCTGGACAAAATAACTCTTCTATCTCACTTAAGGATTACTCAGTCTCTTCTTTCTGACTTGGGTTTTCTTCTAAACCCCGAGAAGTCTATGCTGGTTCCTTCCCAAAAAATCAACTTCCTAGGTTTTCTGGTGGACTACTCCATCCGCTTCCCTTCATCTTCCCCAAACAAAGGTTGCCACCATGAAGTCGGAGATTTCCCAAGTTCTCAGACACAACTCCGTTTCTCTCAGATCTCTTGCAAGGGTCGTAGGCCTACTATCTGCCTCTATCCAGACTATCTTTCCCGGCCCTCTCCACTATCGGGCTCTTCAGCGCGTAAAAATTTGACATCTGCGTCGAGGCCTGGCTTACTCCGACCTCATTTCTTTAGATCAAGAATCTCGTTCAGAAGTACAATGGTGGATAGACCATTTAGACACCAGGAACGGCAGAACAGTTTTCGCCTCAGTCCCAGATCTTGTGTTAGAGTCCAAAGCAAGCTTGGCAGGTTGGGGCACCCGGTGTGGCACGATATCGACTGGAGGTACATGGTCTCCAGTGGAGTCGAGATTTCACATAAATTGTTTAGAGATGCTTGCCGGCTCCTTTGCGATCAGAAGCCTCGCCAAAAACAGGGTGCGTTGCTCTATCCTTCTCCGCATGGACAATGTTTCTGCGGTGCGCTACATCAACCATCTCAGTTGCACCAAGTCCAAACCCCTGGCAGAGTTAGCAAAATGACTTTGGGAGTTCTGTCTCCTCAAAAAGATCTCTGTCAAGGCGGAATACCTTCCGGGCAACCTCAATTCCATAGCAGACTGGCACTCTCGCTACCTTCGCGATTCCAGCGATTGGAAGCTTCTTCCATCCGTCTTTCATTCTCTTTGTCAAAAGTGGGGCCCTTTACATATCGACCTCTTCGCCTCTCGTCTCAATTCTCAACTTCCACAGTTCTTCAGTTGGTGGCTGGATCCTTCGGCCCTTGCGACAGACTCTTTTCTCCAGGACTGGTCTTCTCACCTCCATTATGCCTTTCCTCCTTTTCTCATGATCAGCAGGGTGCTAGCTCAAGCAGCTCGGCAACGAGCGTCCATTATTCTAGTAGCCCCTTTCTGGCAATCCCAGGTCTGGTTCCCAACTCTTCTGGAAATGGCGGTGGATAATCCGGTACTCCTTCCGTCTTTTAACAACCTTCTCTTGAACCCCTCGGGACTTCCTCATCCTCTGATTCTAGACAACTCTCTGACTCTGTCCGCTTGGATGATCACAGGGCTATCCCATCTGTCGACGGCATTGCGCAAGAGGCTTCTCTGTTCATCAGCAGGGCCTGGGCCCCAGGAATGACTAAAGCTTACAAGTCAGCTTGGTCTTTATGGGCAAGCTGGTGTATGGGAAAATGTGTTGATCCCTTTTCAGCGTCTTTAACTTACATTGTCAACTTCTTATCTTCTGAGGCCAGCTCAGGTAAGTCTCATAGGACTGTCAACCTCTACCGATCGGCAATTTCTCTCAATCATTCGCCTATTGATGGTAATCCAATTGGTGAACACCCCCTTATTTGTTGACTTCTCAAGGGTGTTAAGTTCTCCAAACCTCCTTTATCTAAATACTCTAGACTATGGGATGTGAACCTGGTTCTTAAGCCCTTTATCGATTGGCTGGACAATGCCGATCTTTCCTTGAAGATGCTTTCTGCTAAGCTTACCATGCTCTTATGCCTGGTTTCCAATAAACGTGTTTCCGACGTCAAAGCCATGGATGTGTCCTCTCGTCAATTCACTCCTTCTGGTGTATTGTTTCATGTTAATAAATGTACAAGAACTAATTTGAATTCTGTTTTTTACCCTTATTTTCCTGACCAACCTAAGCTGTGTGTAGCATTATGCCTCAAAGTTTACGAACAACGTACCTTTGATCTCAGAACGTCCTCCCATTCCCAGTTCCTCATTTCCTTTCGAAAACTTCATAATCCTGTCTCCTCTGCTACCCTTGCCCGTTGGGTCTGTTGGGTCATGTCACTTGCGGGCATTGACGTTTCTGTCTTTGGGGCCCATTCTGCCACGGGAGCCATGACTTCCAAAGCCTTTTGGGCCGGCTCCCGGTTGGAGGACATTCTAAGATTAGCGGATTGGTCTAATGATAAATATTTTCGTATTTTTTATTGCAAACCTGTCATTTCTGCTGTTTCTTCTGTTATTATTATGCTTCGAACAAGCATAATATGAGTCTCCGGTCTTGCCATAAAATGTAGATTTTCCTAATAAGTTATGACGGAAAGTCTTAATTTTATTAAAGACACGGAGGCGAGTATTATCCCACCGCAACACTTCTAACTTGAGTTTGTTTCCCTCCCTTTAGGGACTCCAGCCTTGCCACCGGCATCCTCATGATTTACCTCGATGTCCTCGTCGGGATGAACGGCGTAAAGGACTCTTGATCAAATTGGATCCCAAATTAGCTAATTTGGCCTCTTTGGATCCCGGTGTCAAAGCCAATGGTCTCCTGTTTGGAGGTTCTCTCGCCAAGTATCTAAGTAAATTTGTTTCGACATATGCATCCATTGACAAGGCCCAGCAGTCGATCAAAAAGGTTTTCTCTCCACGTGTTTTTGGAAGGGCCGGCAGAGGCAGGAGTCGCTTTGCTGGCCGTTCCTCCCACAATCAAGGCTCCAGGGGTTCCTTCAATTCCAACAACACCTACCAGGAGTTCAAGCCTCAGTTCTACCCTCAAAGGGGCAGAGGTTTCAGTGGCCGTGGCCAGAAAAACTTCAGAAACAACTTCCAACAAGGTAAGCCTTTCAGTTCCTCCTGTGGGGGGTCGTCTAAAGTTCTTTCTTGCAAAATGGTGGTCTCTTACTACAGACCCTTGGGTCCTCAACTCCGTCCAAGGCTATCTTATAGAGTTCTACGCTCCTCCTTTCCAGACAGTCTTCCCCCCTCCTCTATCAAAATGACCGCTCTCATCTCTTCAGACGTTATTCCAAAAACACGCCATTCAGGTGGCGCCTCTGGACCCTTCAGGTTTCCTAAGCTTCATCTTTCTAGTTCAAAAGAAAAACAAAAAGATGCATTCAGTCATAAACCTCAAATGGTTCAATCAGTTTGTGGACTATTGCCACTTCAAAATGGAGACCATCATTTATCTCCGCGATTCTTTTCGATTGAACGAATGTATGGTCAGAATAGATCTTCAGGACGCCTATCTCACGGTTCCTATCCACCATTCTCACAGAAAATGTCTTCAATTTCAATGGTTGGGAGTCTCTTACCATTTTTGCTCTCTCCCATTCGGACTGTCTTCAGCCCCATGGTGTTTCACCAAGATCATGAAACCCGTAGTGACTTACTTGAGATCCCTAGGGATCCGTTTGATCATTTATCTCGACGATATCCTCTTGATGCATCCGGACAAAATAACTCTTCTATCTCACTTAAGGATTACTCAGTCTCTTCTTTCCGACTTGGGTTTTCTTCTAAACCCTGAGAAGTCTATGCTGGTTCCTTCCCAAAAAATCAACTTCCTAGGTTTTCTGGTGGACTCCTCCACCGCTTCCCTTCATATTCCTCAAACAAAGGTTGCCACCATCAAGTCGGAGATTTCCCAAGTTCTCAGACACAACTCCGTTTCTCTCAGATCTCTTGCAAGGGCCGTAGGCCTGCTATCTGCCTCTATCCAGGCTATCTTTCCCGGCCCTCTCCACTATCGGGCTCTTCAGTGCTTAAAAATTCGATATCTGCGTTAAGGCCTGGCTTACTCTGACCTCATTTATTTAGATCAAGAATCCCGTTCAGAACTACAATGGTTGATAGACCATTTAGACGCCTGGAACGGCAGAACAATTTTCGCCTCAGTCCCAGATCTTGTGTTAAGAGTCCGATGCAAGCTTCACAGGTTGGGGCGCCCGGTGTGGCACGATATCGACTGGAGGTACATGGTCTCCAGAGGAGTCGAGATTGCACATAAATTGTTTAGAGATGCTTGCCGGCTCCTTTGCGATCAGAAGACACGCCAAAAACAGGGTGCGTTGCTCTATCCTTCTCCGTATGGACAATGTTTCTGCGGTGCGCTACATCAACCATCTCGGTGGCACCAAGTCCAAACCCCTGGCAGAGTTAGCAAAATGTCTTTGGGAGTTCTGTCTCCTCAACAAGATCTCTGTCAAGGCGGAATGCCTTCCTGGCAACCTCAATTCCATAGCAGACTGGCATTCTCGCTACCTTCGCGATTCCAGCGATTGGAAGCTTCTTCCATCCTTCTTTCACTCTCTTTGTCAAAAGTGGGGTTCTTTACATATCGACCTCTTCGCCTCTCGTCTCAATTCTCAACTTCCAGAGTTCTTCAGTTGGCGGCCGGATCCTTCGGCCCTTGCGACAGATACTTTTCTCCAGGACTGGTCTTCTCACCTCCATTATGCCTTTCCTCCTTTTCTCATGATCAGCAGGGTGCTAGCTCAAGCAGCTCGGCAACGAGCGTCCATTATTCTAGTAGCCCCTTTCTGGCAATCTCAGGTCTGGTTCCCATCTCGTCTGGAAATGGCGCTAGGTTTCCAGGTACTCCTTCCCTCTTTCAACAACCTTCTCTTGGACTTCCTCATCCTCTGATTCTAGACAACTCTCTGACTCTGTCCGCTTGGATGATCACAGGTCTATCCCATCTGTCGACGGCATTTCGCAAGAGGCTTCTCTCTTCATCAGCAGGGCCTGGGCCCCAGGAACGACTAAAGCTTACAAGTCAGCTTGGTCTTTATGGGCAAGCTGGTGTATGGGAAAATGTGTTGATCCCTTTTCAGCGTCTTTAACTTACATTTTCAACTTCTTATCTTCTGAGGCCAGCTCAGGTAAGTCTTATAGGACTGTCAACCTCTACCGATCGGTAATTTCTCTCAATCATTCGCCTAATGATGGTAAGCCAATTGGTGAATACCCCCTTATTTGTCGACTTCTCAAGGGTGTTAAGTTTTCCAAACCTCCTTTATCTAAATACTCTAGACTATGGGATGTGAACCTGGTTCTTAAGCCCTTTATCGATTGGCCGGACAATGCCGATCTTTCCTTGAAGATGCTTTCTGCTAAGCTTACCATGCTCTTATGCCTGGTTTCCATTAAACGTGTTTCCGACGTCAAAGCCATGGATGTGTCCTCTCGTCAATTCACTCCTTCTGGTGTATTGTTTCATATTAATAAACGTACAAAAACTAATTTGAATTCTGTTTTTTACCCTTATTTTCCTGACCAACCTAAGCTGTGTGTAGCATTATGCCTCAAAGTTTACGAACAACGTACCTTTGATCTCAGAACGTCCTCCCATTCCCAGCTACTCATTTCCTTTCGAAAACCTCATAATCCTGTCTCCTCTGCTACCCTTGCCCGTTGGGTCTGTTGGGTCATGTCAGTTGCGGGCATTGACGTTTCTGTCTTTGGGGCCCATTCTGCCAGGGGAGCCATGGCTTCCAAAGCCTTTTGGGCCGGCTCCTGTTTGGAGGACATTCTGAGATCAGCGGATTGGTCTAATGATAAAGTCTTTCGTATTTTTTATTGCAAACCTGTCATTTCTGCTGTTTCTTCTGTTATTAATATGCTTCGAACAAGCATAATATGAGCCTCTGGTCTTGCCATAAAATGTAGATTTTCCTAATAAGTTATGACGGAAAGTCTTAATTTTAATTAAAAAAACGGAGGCGAGTATTATCCCACCGCAAAACTTCTAACTTGTGTTTGTTTCCCTCCCTTTAGGGACTTTAAGTCATATTATAAGGATATAATTTATGGATTGTGTACAATGATTTTTTAAAGTATTTTTTTATAGGACTCTGGGTTTTGGGGACGTAGAGTGGGAAGTGTTTTGGGTAGATGTATTTTTTTTATGTTTTTAATTGTTAAATACATTTAAATAATTTTTAATGCTGTAATCTTAATTTTAAATTAATTATTATAATAATATGATGTAAAATGATTATATGTTTTATATATATATATTGTACTATATTTTTTTATGTGTAATTATTTTATTTGTCATTTTGACCCCTCCAAAGTCCAACACTTTTCCTACTATTGAAATAAATTAGATGCCTCTATAGTCCAACACAATCCTTACTCTTACCTCAAATTAAAGAGAGAATAGTAAACCAGAACCCTTCAACGAACAACACTTTCCCTCCTCTTGCTTAACCCCCCGCGCCTTGAGACCCTCATGGGTGAGTAGCGCACTTACAATTCCCCTGATTGATTTATGTTGGATAAGGAATAGTAAATCTGACCCCTCCAGTACTTTCCCAAACCTTTCTCAGGTTGGATTGGGAATAACAAATCTGGCATCCCTACAGACTTGATTGTTAAAGTTATTTTAGTTTTAATTATATATTTTTAGCATATATATATTTTTAAGTGAATTAAGTTATAATATCATGTTATTTTAATTCTTTTACTTCAATGTTTTTATTGGAACTGTTGATATAGATAGATAGATTTATACATTTTTTTTCTAATTATTATTGCTGTTTTTTGTAATTTTATTATTGATGTTTCTTTAATTTCATTTTGTGGTTTTAGTTTTTTTTACATGTACTTAGAAGCATATATTTAATTTTTTTAATGTTATAGTGTTTATTCAGAGATTTTCTATATTCTATGTATATATGTTTTAAATGTAATATTATGTTTAAAGTAAACACATTTTTAAAAAGTGACGAGATTTTGGTCCTCAATATGTTTGTACTTAACATAGTAAGTATGTAAAGTTGATATTTGTGTCTTCAGTTATTTTGGGTGATACTTTTGTACTGTGATATTTTGTTAAACAACTGTTCTGAGAGTGCTCAAGTTAGTGGATTTGGTATGCACTTCTTCTGTGTGGTAAATCAATGTCTGGATATGCAACATGCTCCATAAACTTGCATTCATCAAACAAAGCATCAGTGCTTAATGAATCAAATCTTGTTTCTGTTGGGTCAGGGGATTCTTAGGATGGACATCGTTGTTCTATTGGTATTCATAAGCCTGCCACTCCCAAGTCCTCTAGTATTTCTATGACTCCCATCTTGAGCTGGCAACGAGGCAAGAGTTGAGCAAAGCAGCTACTTGGTTCTCTCCTTCCCTCCAATCTTTGATACCCTTTTCCCTCGAAGTGTTGAAAACCAAGATCTTCATAGCAGGTGTAGTGCTTTAGTTAAGAAGAAAAGGACACTGAGGAAAGTTGAGGCAACTTTAATCCAAGAATAAGGCACTCTTGCTGGAGGCTTATAACTAGTACAGAAGCCAACTCTCCCTGTTCTGGTAACCCGCCGCACAACAACACTCTGTCAGCTCCATTCTAACACAAAACACAAGTGCGATTCTCTGTAAAAACAACTAATAAGCAACAGAGCGGTGGCTTTACAGGAGTGCACACATGGTTGCAGCAGACATCGGGGAGTACTGGAGAGAGGAACGCTCAGACTGGAGGCCTGGAGCTAAGATAAGGGGAGCAAATGAGCGTAAAGCCAATGGGAGGTCAGTGATGTGTGAAAGACTCACATTGTCAGGGAAGAAACCAAGTGGAGAAGTAGGGAGTCAACATTTGAGGATAAATGAGAGCGAGTGGAGAAGCAAGGGGCAGCAAGGAGTGATCATGAGGGAGAGATGGGGGGGGCGTGGCTAGCCAGCCAACATGGCAGACGCGAGTCCCTAGGGCTCCGGCCGGTATCCCCTCTAATCCGACATAATTATCCTTGCTGTGTGCCATCCAGACTGCCAACACGTGGAGCCGGACAGCGGGTGAGCTGCTAAAGCCAGAGAACCTTTCCTCGAGCCGTTTGCACCGCCGTGGCCGCAGCTACAAGCATGGAGACGGGCATGGCCTGCGCGCGGTGAGGCCACGCAGCGGAGATCACCAGCGGAGAGCAGCCAGCTACACTGAGACGAGGACTGCCGCTGCGACAGTGAACTCACGGAGCGGGGCCACGTCGGGCTTCTCCCATGAATCCCGTGACCGAACGTGAGGAAGCTCAGCTGCCCCTCTGCCGTAGGAGAGGCCCCACACAACAGAGCTGCATGTGGAGTCGGATTGCATCAGTGTGGAGTTCACGGACCGCCGGATTGCTATAGGGCCGAGCCCTGTAGCGATCTACACGGTGAGGAGCGTGGGCGGCCCCTGGGAGGTGTGTCGCTGTCCCTGAAGCGCGAGTCTGGCCTGAGTCGTAGTGCCTGGCCCGCCGAGCGGCTGCGTGGCCTGTGCTGGTGCCGCCATGCCCCGGAGGCCCCCGGGAAGTGAGGAGTTGTGGTGGAGGCCGTAGCAAGGAGACGTGGGACAGCGGCCCGCTGAGGAGCTGCGGACAGCACGCCGGGGTGAACACAGCGCGAAGAACCCCAGCGGAACCGTACCCGTCGCCGTGGCGGGAGGCGACCTGTGGATACTGGGCCTACTGCCAGGCGTGTGACATGGCGGCGGCGAGCTGGTGAGTGAGCGCACCTGCAGCTGGGCCCGAGAACCCTACTAGCATTGCACCGGCCAGGCGGATAACTTACACTGGGGAAGAGGTGCTTGGGGAGGCCTGCCTCATCATAACATACTGGAGAAGGCATGCTCTGAGACCTGTGTGGCACCACACATTGCGGCCTTGGCGAGATTGACTCTTCACGGCAGCCGTGCTGTCCCGATGCCTGCTGAGCGCTGCGGTGAGGAGTGGGGGAAAACGCTGGGGCAGTGCGGATGTCGTGGGGAACCCACCTGCAGCGATGCTGAAGCCCACAGATTACGAGGATCGCACTGCCTGTCAACAGCGGGGACGCCCATAACAAACACACCGGCTTCCCGCCCAACACGCTACGAGCTCCCGCCTTGTTCCGCTCTCAGGAGGCCTCCCCCAGTGACTTGCTGTTACAAAGCTGCTGCGACGTGTACCGCCTTTGGGAATGAGCCACCGCCCTGTGTGAAATGCTACTCCTGGTGTGAGGCCTGCGACACGCACCCTGACCCTCACATTGGTAACGGACCAGGCGCGCTGCTCGCTTATATGCTGCGCCTCTTCCCCTGAGGAGCCCCTCGCAGTCCTCGACAGGCATCGGATCCTAAACGCACAGCAACAGATCCATCAGACACCTCAGTGATGGGAGACACGGACAAAGATCTGGAGGCGCCCACAGCTGCTAGAAGTCAACAATCTTTCACCGCACATCGAGCTAGCTAAGAGGCGACAGGCACAAATGAAGCGTTAGAGGTAACTCCACTGGAACAGAATAATAGAGGGGAACATTCTACAGCCGACACGTTCTGTGGGAAGGCCACCACGATCGGAGACCTGGTGCTGAGAGTCACTGCCGGCTATCACTCACTGGAGGTCCGGGTCTTAAAAACTGTCACGAGACTGGTGAAATAGAAGCTACCTGTTGGACCCGTGGGCCCGGCAACTGCCTCTGCGGCCGGGCAGCCACGCATGGTGTGACCGGAATCAGTGCGTCAGCCTGAATACACTGTCCAAGTAACGTACACCTGACCGAATCCAAAGGAGGTGCCTAGACTTGCACTTGTCGACCTGCCGCGCGTCGTGCGATGCCTGGACCTGGATCGGCATACTGTGCTTCGGAGGTGGCGGGCGGTTGGGTGACGGCTGCTGCCACACGTAGCTAACAGTTCCTCCCTCACTTTATGCTGGACACTAGATGTGAATGCCCACGGCGCAGCAGCTCGTGATGGGCCGTATGCGGGCCAGGGCACAACAGGGACAGTTACGTGCTGGAGGCCCGGACCCCGCACATCCTAGGGAGTCGAGTGGAATGGATTCGACCATGGCGCTCGCTGCCAAAATGGACACGGTCCTCGCTGCGGTGGAGAAGCTAGGGACCGCGCTGGAACACACCAGGACCTCCCTGGAAACCTGGATCGAAAAAGTCACGTCTGACTTCACACTCCTACATGCGGATCACTGTAAATTATCCAAAACGGTTTCTGCGCAGGGGCATCTGCTCAAAGATCTCCAGCCGGTTACTCACATCCATGCGGCCGCATTACAGGACATGATGGAGCGGATACATGCCTTTGAGGACAGGGCAGAGGATGCTGAGGGGCGCTCACGCCGCAACAATGTACGAGTAGTGGGCTTGCCAGAAGGGGAAGAAGGGAGGCATCCTGAACAATACGTTGAGCGCTGGCTACGAGGCCTCTTGCGGCAGGGAACACTCTCACAACAATTCGCAGTGGAGAGGGCTCATCGGGTGCCTGCCCAAAGACCTGGGCCAGGTGCGCGCCCGCGTCCGTTTCTGTTCAAGCTCCTCAACTACCGGGACCGGGATGCGGTGTTGCGGGAAACCCGGAAGCTGGACAGCCTGGCGGTCAATGGCAGCCGCATCATGCTTTTCCCGGACTATACCGCCCTGGTGCAACGCCGTCGAAACAACTACATGGCGGTGAAGCGGCAACTTCGTGAGCTGGATCTGCCGTATTCGCTGCTGTTCCTGGCCAGGCTGCGGGTGGTTGCGAAAGGAAAAACTCACTTTTTCGACACACCGGCGGAGGCGTGGGACTGGCTGGGGTCGAGGCCGGGGAGTCCGGCTGACGGCATGGCCCCAGGCGGGAGGGGCAGGCGTCGCCGGAGGCAAAGGGCGCCCCGAGAGACAGTGTCCAAGCGGGTAGCCCCCAGTCCGGAGTGGATACGACTGGAGCACCAGAGTGTATTGGAGGCGGTCACGACGATTGGCTCCCCGAGCGCTCCGGCCCGCCTGGATTCTCCCGTACAGCGTGCTGGAGAGTCGAGCAGACTGTCGACTCCGTCATCCGAATGCTCTGAGGAGTTACACATGCCAGTAGTTACTCCGCAAACGGCGGATGAGATCCTAGGATGATCTAGCTCCTGTAATGGACATTGTGGACGTTCATACACGCAAGTACTGCACTGTGGGTCATAAGGGTTTGTTAAGTAAGCGGGGGGGATATAGCGGGGACGCTATGTGTGCGCATTTAGCTGACCGATGCCCGTGGCAGGCTGCATTTGAGTCTGCAGACCTCACTGGACCCTAGTGTGGTGGGCACGCATGCATGTGTAGAAGGCTCACGGCAGCAGTGGAGTACTGCCGCTCTGATGGGTCCCGCCAAGGGTAGTCTGGGTGGTGCACCGCATGCGAGTGGTAAGACAGGGATGGCCATAACAGAGGCTTGGACACACACACACCCCACTAGGCTACGCGCTGACCTAGTTCCTGTCTATGCATGGTTGCAAAGTTTGGACGAACGGACGAGCACCGTTCGCCCCCAAGGTTATGTTGATCACAGTTTACAAGTTGTTATGGTTACGACAGACCGGTTCATTTAGGCTCGGGCGTGCCCGACTCTCACTAGAACGCGTCCTGTCCCAGACCTTCCGCCAACCTGCACACTTCAGCAATGACGCATGGTAACATAATCACGTGGAACATCCGCGGTATACACACGCCCACGCGTAGATACTCTATATACGCCTATCTCCACAGACACTCGATTGGAATCGCCCTGTTACAGGAAACACACATAACACAGCTTGAGCTGGAGAGGCTGCGCAGGCGCTGGCGCGGACAGGTGTATGGTACGGTGTACTCCGCTCACGCCAGGGGCACGCTCATATGGGTGAGGGCGGGAGTTCCGTTCGTTGGCTCAGAGGTGGTAGTGGACCCGGAGGGTAGATACACTCTGGTCCGGGGAACACTCAGTGGTCAGCACATACTGTTAGCCTCGATCTATGCACCGAATGTTGATCAGCCGTCATTCCTGACACAGCTATCGTTGGCGGTCACCCCGTATGCTGGTCTCCCCTGGCTGCTGGGTGGCGATTTCAACTCAGTGCTGGACGTACATAAGGATAGATCCTTTCCCCCCCTTCGTGCCACGTCGGCAGTGTCCAACGCGCAGGCGCTCGTGGACTGGCTCTCGCACTGGGTGTTATTGGATGTGTGGCGGGTCCTGCATCCAACTGACCGTATTTACTCTTACTACTCCGCGACGCACGATTTGCATAGGGTGGTGGGATCTCGATCCCTCCTACCGTTAGTGGAGTGTTCGGAGTACTTGGGACGAACACACTCTGATCATAACCCTTTACGGATTCAGCTCCGGTGGGAAGCTGACCGACCCCCTGTCCCTACATGGCGCCTTCAACCAGCTGCGCTGGAGGATCTTGAATTCCGCTCCTCATTGGGAACAGCCATACTGACATACTTTGAGCTTAACGAAGGCACGGCGGGCAGCACACTGGTGGAATGGGATGCCCTCAAAACAACACTCAGAGGACATTGCTTGGGGGCCACGTGGAATATACGGAGGCAGTTATCGAAGGATCTCACCTGCCTTGAATCCCAGCTGCTGCAGCATGAACGCAAGGGCGAGGGTGGGGGTAGCCACTCCGATCGCCTGGGAGAGCTACGGGCGCGGCATGCGGCGCTCTTGGACCGTCTACGCTGTCATAATTATGCAGCCCACACGGCCCGCACACATGCCACGGCAGATAGGGCGGGCCGCCTACTTGCTTGGCTGCTAAGGCAAGACGACCCCCGTGCTCCGATCACTGCCATACGTACACGTGAGGGAGAATTGGTGAGCACGCAGCGGGAGATTCATAGGGTCATGGTGGAACACTATGCAAGGCTCTATCAATCCGGAGTTAATGGTACGAACCTTGAGATAGCGGAATTTCTCGAGCAGCTCCTGTTGCCTACCGCTTCGGCTGCCCAGCGGGAGGAGCTTAACCGGCCCCTCACCCTGGAGGAGATAGGGGAGGTAATTGCGTCCATGGCGTCAGGAAAGACGCCTGGGCCGGATGGCCTACCGGCCGAATTTGATAAAGCTTACCGCGAGACCCTAGTGCCTCCATTGCACGCGCTTTTCGCCATAGCGATGGAGGAAAATGCGCTGCCCCCTCGATGCGTGAGGCGTACCTGGTATCTCTGCTGAAGCCTGGTCGAGACCCAACGGCCTTGGGATTTTATCGACCACTGGCGCTTCTCAACGCAGACTATAAAATATTGGCTAAAACTCTAGCGGATCGTCTGGCGCCAGTGGTCGCGACTCTGGTTCACAGGGATCAAAATGGATTTGTTCCCAAGCGATCCACATCATTGAACCTGAGGAGGTTCTTTAGAGTGGCGACGGATAGCCTAAATGAGTGGCCTAGGGCAGGTTGCTTAATGTTGGACCTGGAAAAGGCCTTCGATAGTTTGGAGTGGGGGTACCTGTCAGCATTGCTGCAGCGATATGATCTGGGGTTGGAATTTTTGCAGATGATTGGCCTGTTGTATAAGAATCCCTCGGTTCGGGTGCGCCTGGGTCCATATATATCGGAGACCGTGCCTGTTTGCAGGGGCACCAGACAGGGGTGCCCGCTGTCGCCGCTCCTGTTCGTGCTGGCGATCGAGCCCCTGGCGGTGGCAATGCGCGCATTGATGGGAGGCGGCATACCATTGGGAGACACGGTTCACCAAGTGTCATTGTATGCAGACGATCTGCTAGTATATGTGAGGGACTTCGAAAATATCCCAGCACAGCTGGACCGCATATTGCAGGATTTGGCTACTGTGTCAAGGCTGCGGGTAAACGCCAGTAAATCTTGTATTTATGCGTTCGGGGAGGGGCGACAGGACCCGGGCTACATTCTCAATGGGGCAAGGGTGATGTGGAAGGCTGATACCTTCCGATACCTGGCGATACAGATATATCGCCGGCCATCTGACCTTTTTGACGGAAACTTTGGCAGACCTCTCACAGCCATCAGGTCGCAGATGCGGTTCTCGGGCACATTGCCACTTACGGTCACGGGCAGGGTGGCATTATCCAAAATGGTGGTTTTACCCAGACTCCTGTATTATTTTGCCAACCTGCCATTATATGTCCCTGCGGCATTTTTTGCCACGTTCTCCAGAACGCTTCGGGACTTCATCTGGGGGAATGGTCGGCATAGGCTGTCATTAGCAAAACTGTACCTTCCGACCGCTCAGGGGGGACTTGCGGCGCCTTGCTTAGAGCACTACTATCTAGCTGCTCAGCTACAATGGATTGCTCGCTGGTTTGCGGATAGAGACCGAGAGGATACAGCCTCAGTGCTACCCCCCTACTCACTGGAGCGACTCCTTGAGCTCTTCACCCGACTGTCAGGCGAGCGGCGCCAGAGCCGCTTCTTCTACGTGTGGCATATAAATGTTACCGCAGAAGCCTATTTCTCACCAGAGCTCTAATCCCATATGCGCCGGCACTGCCGCTGGAGGGATCCCCAAGCGGGGTGGGGGCTCTCACCGCCCGCATGCTTGCGGACTGGCGGGATGCTGATGTATGGACCCTGGGAGATCTGTACCGAGACGGTGCCCTTAGGTCATATGACCTCCTGATGGAAGAGGAGGGATTGCCACCAGGCCAGTTCCTCCTGCATCGCTCCCTTGTTGCATCCCTGACAGTGAAATGGGGGGACATGTCCACGGAGCCTCATCAACACCTTACTATACAATACCTTCACGTTATGGGGCGTGGTAGGCACTTGATCCGTTGGTTCGCGGTGTCACTGCGCACTCACACGGCGATTTAACTGGAACCTCTCAGACATAAGTGGGAAGCTGACATAGGGAGGCCACTGGAGGATAAGGAATGGGAAAGAGTGTTGGGGAGCCCAATGCGCATAGCCAGAAATATGAGGTTCAGGCAGATCCAGCTGTTCATTCTACACAGGGCGTATCTCACGCCGGAGGCAGTCAATAGGTATTTCCACCGCACAGATGCGGAGTGTCCCAGATGCGCCGAGCTGGGGGTGGGTATAGTCCACATGCTATGGAGCTGTAGCCGGCTTCATACGTACTGGCACACAATCAGCGGGTTACTGCATGCGTGCACTGGCAGTGCCCTACCGTTTGAATGGCCTGTATACCTGTTACACCTGTTCCGCAGAACTCCGGCCACGAAGGTAGTGTCCCGGTTTATGGACCTGGGTATAATAGTAGCTAAGAGACTGCTCACCAAGAGATGGAAGGCGCAGGATCCGCCTCACACGCAGGCATGGAGAAATTCACTGCTTGCGTGGACTAGAGCAGAGGGAACAGCCATCAGGAGGGAGGAGACGTTGGGGGTGCGGAAGGAACCCATAGCTGACCAATGGGAGGTTTTGATTCATGCACTACAGAGAGCCGGGGAAGTGTGACCAGGGGGTCAGATTGAAGGGTAGGATGGGGACACAGGTAGGATGTTGGAGCCTCTCACCGTGTGCACTTGTGGTGTTCTCACGTGAGAGATGACTTATATAGTTATCTGTGAAGACAACGGTGGTCGCTATTGCCAGATAATACCAGTCAATCTGAAATACTGTGACATGTGGTGAGAGAGGTGGGGTAAGGGGCTGGGGGAAAGGGAGAATGGGGTGCTCACACCGGTCTGCCTTGAGTTGGTTTGTTGTTTATAACTGCTATGGTTCTACGTTGTCTGTGTTGAAGTTCACGCTGAAATAACTGAGAGACTGTACCTGTGGGGCTGTCGTACCTAATCATACCTTGACCCATGCAACATCACACCACTGTAAGGAGCTGCAAGCCGTGTTTGTAATCAATTCAGAGCGGCAAATGCGCCGTGTATGTTAAAGAGCTCAGCTAACCTGCAATGAAAGCACAATATTATGGTTGGTAGGTGGCAACATGCATGAATAACGTGAAAGTACGTTTTATTTTGTACGTAACTGGAAAACAAAATTCAATAAAACAGATTTGAAGAAAAAATAAATAAATAAAAAAATAATAATAATAAAAAAAATGAGGGAGAGATAGGGGAAAGAAGGAGACAGGAGAGACCTGGTAAAAGGGTTAGATGAACAATGTTGAGGGACCGGAGAAGCAGGTCACAGCAGGTGAAATGGGGTGGGTAGCTGAATTCAATGTGAAGGAAAGAGAGGGGGGGGGCAAGACATGCACTCTCTTTGAGTGCTAACAGTCAAATGCTGCACAATTGTGGAAGGATACATGTCAACCAATCAGAAACATGTTAAACCTAGGTGATCCCATGCATCTACACTTGTAATTTGGCATACACCTAGATTTACTAAAGCCTGTAAAACTGGGTTAGCACCAAAATGGTGCACCTATCCTATGCAGGTGTAACGATGAGAAATATTTTTATTTCTCCACCTTGCTTCCTCTTTGCATGGGTGCTGCAGTCTGCTGAACTATGCATCTAAGAATAGTTTTTGTGCAAGAAGTTACCCTTTCCTCCACAAAAACTATTTACACCACAACACAGGCACCCTTGGGTTGTGACATAAAGGTGCCTTCATTGGTGCTAGGCGGCCGCAAATGCACCAGTGCAAGAAGAGCGAGAGAAGTATGCAATAGTTTAGTAATTACGACACATTTCTGCTGTCTCCCTTTCAGGCATCGCAGCAGAAATTCCCTAGGTTACTAGTGTAAAGTTGCTAATAGTAATCTTTTCACATGTAGGAGAAATTCTCCGCAACGGGGGTGGAGATCTCCCTATAATAGTAAAGTATAGGAAAATATAAAAATGTATATTTAAAAAAAATATATATATATATATATATATTTCTATGCTGAATACGAATGTAAAGTAATTGTAATAATTTTTTTATTTTATTTACTTTAAATGTAGGATAAAATATAAAATGTTTCAGCAAGATTAACCTAATTTTGAATTCAATATTTTATTAATATAAATTAAAAATATTTTTACAAGACTTAATAATAAAATCCCACCAAATGTAAAACGTTTATATTTACTTATATGTAAAAATTACACAAATGTTATGTATAGAAATAATTAAAATGTATTTATTTAAAAAAAGATATATATTTGTTTAATTATTATCAATCTATTCTGCCATTATAACATATTTATTTTTATTATATATATTTATTTACATCAAATTAAATGTACATAAAATGTCAAAAATGTGAAATAAACCAATTCACTCTAACATTTTTTTCTATGTGGTTCTATTTTAAGTTCCTACTTCCATTATTTCCTATTAGAGGGTGTTGCAATATCAGTGGTTGGCCATGTGTGGTGCTGGACTTGCGCTAGGTTTGAGCGCAAGTATATTTACTACTGTTGCTGCTGTAAATACCCTATTTCTGATTCACAGAATCAGTATCAGGGAACATTTCCCGTTGCAAGTTCAGCTCGAAAATGCGATCCGTTCTCCAATATGGTAGACCGTCACCAATGTATTGACCATTAAAAACAGTGAACACATACAAACGTGTAATTGTGTGGGCATGCACAAATGTACTTTTGCACCATACCGTAAGCATGGAAATATTGGTTTGCATAGACATCCATACCCACTTTTCTTAGACTTTGTGAATCAACAAAAATTTGCACATCGGTGCCTATCCTACACAGAGGTCTATGAGCTTGTTAATATATACATTTTTTGTGAGTCAAGCCCTTTATGTTTGTGCCAATTCAGAACTACAGAGTGCCTCTACTAGAGTTTCTTTTAAAACAAGTGTACAGGAGAAACCTGTGGGACTCCTTGCTTCAACTGTCTAGCTGATGACTGGGATTGTGGGATATGGGCTGTTTGTGTACGATTTTCAGGTGCGATGTGGATCAGTCCAGGGTAACTCCTTGGGTTCAGGATTCCCGCAGCCTTAAAACTAGGATGCTGAGTTCCACGGTATCAAAGGCCGGGGAGAAGTCAAGTAGTATCAACACTACAAATTGCCCTTTGTCCGTTGCCATTCTGTGCCATGAGTGGGTTGGAACCCTGATTGTGCGGGATCTAATAGGACATGGCCTCCAAGATAATTGGAAATTAGCTTTTTACATATTGCTCCATAATTTTTACCGGGAAGGGCAGGGGTGCAATAGGCCTGAAATTACTCAGGACTGAAGGATCCGCTGATGTTTGTTTAAGCAAAGGCACTACCATTGCTCTTTTCCAATTAGAAGCAACTATCCCTTGCTTTAAAGAGATGTTACATATATTTAGCAAAGGGGCCGCCAAGGAATCCAATGTCTGTTTCCAGATTTTAGAGGGAAGTGGATCAAAAGGCAAGCCAGAAGAGATGGAATTAGCAATAGGATGGAAGGAAATCAAATTTACTTGCTAAAAATTATTGAGAGAAGAGTATAGATATGTAGGACTTAGTTGTCCCTCACCTTTCATAGAAGGAACATTAGATTCACAGCCTGAAGATGAACACAAGAGTGCTAGACTGGCCAAAACATGAACAACTTTTTCTTTGAAGTATATAGAAATGTTATCACAGAGCTTCTGCGTATGCTGTACTGTGTGTAATGCGCATCTGGGGTTAATCAAAGCCTATGTAATGGAGAATTGTTCTTTGAGGCATTAGAGGCCTCAAGAATGAGCTTGGCATTGTACTCAGACTTTGTTGTGGCAATTAGTATTTTTTATAAGCTTTCACAGTTTTATTATATTGCTATTTTAGTCCTGGGGTTAGATTTATCAAAAAGTCACACAATGTATTAAGACAACTTGCTGTCCTGTGTTGCATGACAGGGAAAGAGTAGAAATGTGCCGTAACTACTAAGATATGATAAATGTCTGCTCTCTTCTTGTGCTGGCACACTGAGTGCACATAAACAACCCTTTGAGGCATTGTGTTCTTTCTAAGTGTGATGCAGAATGAAGAGGCCTCTGTTGGAAAGGTGTACCATTTTGACACAATCCCAGGGTTATTGACCTTATCTGACGTTGCATCAAAATCCATGGGTAGATGCATGGGATCGCCCATGCTCAACCCATGGAACGCCTTCCAGTGCAGAGTAATGCAAGCCAGCAATTTGCAATATTTTGTGGTAATCTAGATTTACTTAGTCATGCAGAGCCATGCATGGTAGCATTACGTGGCTTAATAAATTGCACTAAAGGGCTTGTGTTATCTTGCGTCAACAACGCAAGCCTTTTGTAAATTTGGGACCTGGTGTGTAAGTCCTCCACCGTTGCTTTTCACTTTTCTTACACGCTAATTTAGCTAATCTCGTGGACTCACTGTACTATGGGTTGCAAGTGAGGGCATTTTTTCTTTGTCGGGAGAACCATGTGAAAAGTCTGCGCAATCCAATCTTGAAAAGCATTAGACTTTGCAGCTACCATAACGTTATCTGTTGAATTATGAGGTGGACAGCAGAGAGTCTGCAAAAGTGGCCTCAGAAAGCTAGATATGCAGATATTTAAATTAACATTTGTGAATCACTAATAGGAATTATCACTTGTAGATGAATGTGTTTGCACACCCTTATTTTGAATGGGTGAGCAAATACTTTAATTTATGTAAGTGGTTCCATGTGCCAATACCTTTCTGAACCAGTTCAGTTTCCAAAATGAATTATTGATTCATAATCAGTGCATTATGTCTGAGTTTGAGTAAAGTTTAACATTCTTGAAATATCATCCACTAGTAGTCCTCCAAGTTACCTTGGGGGAACCAAAATCCACATGTTCCTGGTATTATAATTGTACGTCTGGCCACCTCTTTTACTGGATGACAAAGGAGAAAAGCATGACATAAACATAGGGAAACATTTTTTAAGCAGATGATGGGCGATTAGAGTGTGGTGCATCCATCCCGCTGTTTGAAATCTTGAACTCTTTTCAGTAACAACCAAACACACGCTGTTGCTATGAGATCCTTTTATCTTTAAGTTCTTAAATCACAAATCATTGAAACTATTATTATTTTTATAATGTAGAGGTACTCATGTTTATTCACATCATTGTTAAGACAAAGCCACACTCAAGCGTTTATGTTTCTACACCCCAAGCCAGCAAAAAGTGCATCCTGTTTAATCAATTATGCCACTGGTGGGTCTATTGAATACATGATGCAATTTATTGCAATTTGAATTCTTTTCAATTAGTGAGACATCTACTGCACCTTAGCTTGTATCTACTATAAGGATGCTCCTGTTTATAGTGTAACCATTCTATTTCACTCTGCCAGACTCTGTTAAACGTGCTCTGAAAATATGGTACCTAACATCACAAATGTTTCATGTCCCAACCTGCCATAACACTGAGGGGCCGATTCCGATCAGGGTCGGAAGGGCCCCGAACGCGATCCGGCCAGAAAAAATACGAGCCGTACGCGTGTTTTCCGGCCGACTCGTACAGCTGTACGAGCGAGCAAGTACGATGCGAGCTACATGAGATTCACCGACCGAGTCGTTTCCGGGTCCGAACCGCTCCGTACGTCTCGGTCGGAAGCTAACCGTGGCGTGCAATGGATGCGATTTACAACCGAGACAGTACGATGCACGCGTCGGACAGCCTGTGTGAGCCGGAGTGTCCGGCTCGCAAAATCTCCCGGAGTCAGACTACGGGGTCCGCGTCGGACCCCCTAACACCAGCAGCCCTACGACTCGGACACAGGGGGAGACCTATAGGTCTCCCCAACACAGGCATGTACGGTGCGGATGGCACCGACGCGTACCCACTGTAGGGGGCGCACTTGTTCGAGACGTACCCATTCCGTCAATTGGAGCGCATGTACATGTCACACAACTGGTTCCCATTGACTTCTATGGGAGTCCGACCGAACCGAGTCCGACAGCATACGTGCGCATCGTACTCGCTCGGTCGGACTGTAGGGGTCCGGTTCGGTCGGAAAACACTCCGGATCCGACTCAGTCAGAGTGCTTTCCGACCCGGATCGGAATCGGCCCCTGAATGTTCCCAAGGATGGGATGACATAGAGATCTGTGTGGCAACGTTAGATTACAAGTGTAATGCAGTACTAAATGAGAGGTTAAGGGCTCCAAAAGGTCGTTATTCCACACAGAGAATGGTAATAATTATTTAAATCACAGAACTACTGAGTGGTTTCTGTCAAAGATTGGAAGACGATGATGGACAAATACGATACATTAGTGCTTATATGACATATTATGTAACATTTTCAGATTAGCACAAAAGATCCAGTCTTCATTGCCACTCTAATGTGATTTTTGCTTTTGTGATGGGAGTAGTCAATGATTTCTTGAGTCTCTTTGCTTTAACTATAACACACGCCCCCGCCATGCACTGCTAATTACCCCACATATTACATCACTGATGATATCTTCTATGAATTAATTTCAATGCACCATTTGCATTAAAATTAATGACGTGAAAACTGTGAATGGCGGGGCGCTAGTTATAGTTACCTTAGGCCACAGGTTATAGTTTCTTTGGATAATTCTAACTATAACTGCTGGATTTCTATGGTTTTGTGTGTGTAAATTCTGAACCTAAATATAACATCCATGTTTTTTTTCAGAGACTTTCTAAAGCGTTTTCAATTCTATTTCCTATCTATAATGATCCTGTGTCCTTTGGTTTTTTTTCAGTGAATTTCTACGTTTTTTTAGAGCAGCGGGTGTTTGGCGTATGTCCTGGCCTGTGGTCAGGCCTACAGCCAACCCACCACATGTAGCCAACACCACTCTACACACGGCTGAAGGCCAGGCCCTTCAACCAACCCACCACATGTAGCCAACCCTAAATCGTGCACGGCAGAAGGCCAGGCCCTGTGGGCAACCACCCAAAGGCAGCCAAGCTGGGGGGGGAGAACGCAGCCCCACTCCCCAGGCTGATTCCGAACCCATCATTCTCATCCCCCTGGGCCCACCAAACCTTTTAGGGTAGGGGGTACGTGGCCACCCTCCCCAGACCGTATTTAGGCACAGGGGCCCCATCTCCCGGGGCACGCCCTTATTGTAAATGGTGAGAGGGCATGCATCCCCCTCCCCGGGCTGATTCCTAGCCCAGAGGACAGCATCTCCCAGGCCTAGGCAATATTTAGAAGGGGGAGGGTGGCACATGGTCCCCCTTCCTGAGCAATATTTCAGCCCTGGGGACCCTATCTACCTGGGACCGGGGTTGTTATAAATGGGGTAGGGAACACACAGTCCTCCTCCCTGGACCAATTTTGGCCTATGGGGACCCCATCTCCCGGGGCCTGGCCATTGTGTGAAGGGGAGGCGGGGCACACAGCCCCCTCTCCATGCCAATCTCAGGTCCGAGGACCTCATCCCCAGGGACCATGCCAATAAAGAGTGGGTGCCCAGGAGCCCAGCTAGGGCACCCACTTTACCATTGGTGGGAGCAGCGGGGGGGGGTCCTAATGCTCTTGCAGCCCCAGCCGGCTCCACACCTACAGTGGGAGCAAGGCATTGCTTTCACCCAGAGGGAACAGCTGAAAATGCTGCTCCCTGTGGAAGGGAGCATTTTTTTTTATCTGCTTCCTTGCCCGCTGTGAAACAGATGAAAAGTCCACTCCCTGTGGGTGGTAGCATATTTCCTACTTATGTTTGCTCTCACTTGGCGGGAGCTATAAAATTGCTCCCACCAAGCGAGGGCAAACATGGCTATGTCCCGGGGAGGGCACCTCGGGACATAGCTTGAGCCGACCCTGGCGGATGAGGTTCCCAGGGCCATTAATGGCTCCAGGAGGGGGGCCCCTCTCACCATTAGATGCACGGCCCTAAGGTCCCCGGAGCTGAATGTGGCCTGGAGAGGGGGGGCCTCATGGCACCCCTTCCCCATTATTACTGAGTCCAGACCATTAGGGGTGGTGGTCCCCAGTGTTGAATTCGGCCAAGGGGTGGGGTCGCACCCCCCCCCCAAATATATTGAGAGGCAGCTAGGCCCTTGGGGGTGGCGGTGCCTGAGGCCGAAAGCAGTCTGGGGAGGGGGGCCATGTGCGCCCCCTCTCCCTAAATGTATTTTTTTTTTTTAAAAACCCTGGGACCTTGCCCACTCGGAGGGCCAATTGGAATATTAGCACAGGAGACCATGCTTGTTCTTTTCTACATTTTTGCCACAGATTTTGCTGCAAATTAAAATGTTTTTGGACCCCGCCACCAGGCCTCGGTATTCCTACCCTGCTACCTTCTGGTTTCCTTTTTTGTTTTTTTCTTGCGACTCCGCTGAGTCCAAGTCCCAAGAAGGCTGTCAACACTTCCTGGTTGAAAAGTTGGCAGCCAATCAGATATCACCAAGAGATCTGTTGGATCCGTGGATGATTTGCGTCCCTAGATATATATAAATCTTTTTTCTTTAATAACTCTTAAACTACTTTTTTCTTTAATAGCTCTTAATAGCTCCTTTAATAGCATATAAAACACAGTGATAACGAGTTTACTCTCCAGAATGGGGGAGTACTGTGTACTTTTCCATGTGGTTTCCCCAGATTCTCAGAAGAACACTGCTCAATTTCCCACTTGTTCTGTCTGAGCTGGAGAGGGTTGCGGGGTTTGTGAGGTCATGTGGGGACGGGGTGTCAGGACACGCTTCAGAGTGTCCGTGGACGGCATTGCCTGCTTGCCACTTGCTGCTGCGGCGGGGTTGGGCTGGGTCCAGACTATGATATTGCCTATGGCCCTGCCAGCTTTTAACAGGGTCTGGTGTTTCCAGGCCCAGAACTATCAGGACCACTGTTTGCAGACCAAACAATTATGGTCCTAGAGCCACTTGGGATTGCTGGTGCTGGGATTCCACTACGAGCTACTGATCTGAGTAAAATTCGGCCACTCTTAAATGCCTTGGTGTCTTCCTACCCTCTGATTTGGAACAACGTACTGTAAATTGTAATTTTTACAAGCCATTTACCAACCGATCCCAGATTTTCAATGGTGCAATGAGTTTGTACTTATTAGTTCCTAGTAATATAATGAAGACTATAATTGAAATATGGCTTCTATTTAAATTTCGTGTATTTCTGACAAATGTATAGATGGCTTGCACTCTAATATTAACATTAGTTTTTGTAACTATAGATTAGCTACCATAATTTGGAGCTATGTTGCTCAAGTGCAGGGCATTTAGGCACTACCAGACATTAAACCAACATTACCGAGCATATGTTTAACACAATTACATGTCTTTAATTTGCCCCATTTTCTGATCCCCATTTCTGATATTGGGAAACGTTAAATATTAACTTATCTGAACTTCTAGACTGCAGACCTTTGACTGTATCCCGCAGGAACATAAAAGCTTGCCATCTACTTTGACATCAGGTGGCGGCCATTTTAACTTTTGCACTGAACGTCTTGACTGCTAACCCTCAGCTGGATGCCTTAACATCACAGAAATAGCACACAGTAGTATTGTTGAGTGATTATGCACTACTCTCCTCTGTTCTGTGCAGCACACCTCTAAATTCCGATGATAAGTGGACGAGTGGCCATCTTATGTGCTTCGTGGTCTTGCCCACTGTCGCGCTCCTCCACTGTTCTGTGCAGCACACCTCTACATTCTCCTGTACAGCTTTGACTAAACAGAGCCTAAACCTCACAGATAGCTCCCGAGTCTATTCAAACTTTATCATAGTGTCCTTCTGTTTAATTCATCTTCATGCATTTTTCTTTCAACTTACTCTAATGTTTTCCTCCACACAGTTCTGCAAAACCTTCCCCAAAAACAATTTTGGCTTTTCAATCTCAGGTTCATATTTAATTAACCCACCCAGAGAGTCTGCACTCCTGTTCATTAAACCCCATGTATCTGCATGATGACTTTATTTCAATCTGGGATTTCAGTGCCCTGATCCCTCATCACTAGACATGGCCAACACTGACACTGTCTGATTATTACAACTGATCAAAGGGTGTTCTAAAACCTGTATATTTTCTGCTCACCTCACATAAGTTCTTCATGGCAGCAGTGCTCTGACATATTCATAAATAAGGCCAACCTAACACTGCACACCCAGCTGATGAATCATCTCACATTAGTTCTTCTTGGAAGAGGTGCTCTGACAATAAACCAAGCCTAGCCCAGCACACACAGCTGATGAGTCATCTCACATTAGTTCTTCTTGGAAGAGGTGCTCTGACATATTCATTAATAAACCAAACCTACCCCAGCACACCCAGCTGAAGAGTCACCTCACATTAGTTCTTCTTGGAAGAGGTGCTCTGACATATTCATTAATAAACAAAACCTAGCCCAGCACACACAGCTTATGAATCATCTCACATTAGTTCTTCATGGCAGCAGTGCTTTGACATATTCATTAATAAACCAAATCTAGCACTGCACACCCAGCTGATGAATCATCTCACATTAGTTCTTCTTGGAAGAGGTGCTCTGACATATTCATTAATAAACCAAATCTAGCACTGCACACCCAGCTGATGAATCATCTCACATTAGTTCTTCTTGGAAGAGGTGCTCTGACATATTCATTAATAAACAAAACCTAGCCCAGCACACCCAGCTGATGAATCATCTCACATTAGTTCTTCTTGGAAGAGGTGCTCTGACATATTCATTAATAAACAAAACCTAGCCCAGCACACCCAGCTGATGAATCATCTCACATTAGTTCTTTTTGGAAGAGGTGCTTTGACATATTCATTAATAAACCAAACCTAGCACTGCACACCCAGCTGATGAATCATCTCACATTAGTTCTTCTTGGAAGAGGTGCTTTGACATATTCATTAATAAACCAAACCTAGCACTGCACACCCAGCTGATGAATCATCTCACATTAGTTCTTCATGGCAGCAGTGCTTTGACATTTTCATTAATAAACCAAATCTAGCACTGCACATCTGGCTGATGAATCATCTCACATAAGTTCTTTTTGGAAGAGGTGCTCTGAGATATTCATTAATACACCAAACCTAGCACTGCACACCCGGCTGATGAATCATCTCACATTAGTTCTTCTTGGAAGCAGTGTTCTTACATATTCATAAATAAACCAAACCTAGCACTACATGTAGCCAAACATTTGATAGTCCATTTCTTTAGAGTATCCTTCACGGCCCATCCCATATTTAACCATTTCAGTATTTACTATTGATGTTATGTTAATAAATTTTGCATTCACCAAAAAAGGTGTCTTGACGCTGTGTCAGAAACAATAGCTGAAAAAAGGCTGAAAAAGAGAAAAACCCTACATAGTAGCCAGGGAAATAGCCAGGACTTAAATTGCTTTCTAAAACTAAGCAGATGTGTCTGTGCTCTGAGGTGGTCAGGCAAAGCATGCCACCATTTACAGGTCGTATGGGAGAAACCTATTCTTCCCAATGGGTCTTCTTGATCCTAGGAACCACTACTTTGTTGGCATTCGAGGAACGAAGATTAGGGTGGGTGTATATCACTTAAAAGTCTTTTGGAAGGAGCAAGGGCCAATCTTGTAAAGAGCTTTATGTGCCCAGCACAGGGTCTTAAATTTAATCTGCTCCCTAATGGGTAGCCAGTGCAATCGCAAATGCTCTGGGAGACGGAACTGAATTTAGGGAGATTCAGCAGCACTCGGGCTGCAGCGTTTTGGAGCGTTTGCAACTTACTGAGTATGCGTTGTTGAGAGTCCACATAGAAAGTGTTGCAATAATCAAGCGTTGAAATTACCAAGACAGAGATTACAGTTTTCTTTAGATCAAGAGGAAGAAAGGGAAGGATTTTCTTCAAAACCTTCAGGGTAAAAAATCAAGTCGAAGTTACCTGGTTTACATGGTCAGTAAATGCCAACATGGTATCAAAAATGACCCCTAATTTCCTCACTTTTTGGACTGGCAATGGTAGAGAGTCTAAGTTGGAAGGCCACCATTTTATACTCCAAAAGGAGGTGTTATTACTAAAAAAGCAATTCCTCTGATTTCTTGAGTTTCTGCATCCATTCCACAAAGTTTCTCATGCAGATATTAAACCGTGTGGCAGCTATCCGGGGGCTTGAGGAGATTGACACCACTAGCTAAGTGTCATCTGCGTATGAGAGAACTGAGAAGCCAAAAGATCTAATGAGCTCAATGAGGGGGTGATGTATAAATAGGGTGGGGCTTGGCGAAAGTCACTTGCTCACAATTGGATAACAATGAGCTGAGTAAATTTAGTGCTTGATTCCTGGTGCCTATCTGTTCAAGACGATTGATTAAAAGTGAATGATCACCATGTTGAACACGGCTGAGAGATCAAGTCAAATGAAGGACGCTTTTCCCCCATTATCAACAATGGCCCTGATTTCCTCAGTTGCATCTATACGAGCCGATTCCGCTGCATGGTTAGATCTGAACCCATGTTGAACTGGGTCAAGAACGCTTGTGGATTCCAGAAAGGCCATGATATCCATATTTAGACTTTTCTCCTAGGATCTTTGCTGAAAGTGGGAGCTGGGAAATAGACATAATTTTTGACTTCCAAGGGGTTCAATATAGCAGTGGTAATATAGATGCTTTCTTCCATGCTACAGGGTAACATCCTGAAGGCAATATTTTATTTAAGAATGTTGAAAGGTGCGCTGATATAGCGTTGGATATCGGATAAAGAACATGTGGCGGCAGGGGTCCGTTGGGGCACGCGACTTGAATTAATTTAATCACCTTGTCCTCTGTAAAAGGGGTAAAGGTGGTAAGCAATGCTGGCCTTTCTTTTGTAATGGAGGAAATTATATCGTCTGGTATTTCCTCACTCACTGAGGGCTCGGTACTTCCAGCCAGATCGGTAAACTCCCTGAAAATGTTGTTAACTTTGGAGAGGAAGAACTCTGCTATTTTGTCACTAGTGACTTGTCTGGGATCACATACATTTAAATACTGATCTTAGGCATCTTTTTGACTGTATTAAAAAACTCTTTTAATGAGTTTGTGCTAAATTGATTATCTCTGTAATAAATATGTCCTTGGCTGAATTTATTTTTCTTTTTTAATCTTTGATCATAATTTTGTATTTAATTCTCTCATCAGAACTAGTTAGCTCTCCACAGCTGTGGAGAGCTCACATCCACACATAATGCCCTCAGTGATCTGACCCTCCCATCATACAAACTCTGCCCCTGCAGCAGTGCCCTGGCACATTTATCAACAGTTTCAATGTTTTTTCTGAAGTTTGAATAGATTTGCCTCACCACACCTCCCACTCCTGATTCGAATATTAATTGGCTATTTGATTAAACCTCTGCTCCAAAACATTTACAAACTACTCTTAGAAATATTATCTTTAAAAATAGATATGTATGTGTACTTGGCCACTCTTCCCCAACATGACCTTCTAGGTCAGACAGGACAAATTAATTAGCAGTAAGAGCCAGGATAAGGAGTGCCACTCTCATTGGCTCATTAGTTGCAGAGCAAATATACCTTCTTGCACAGTTACAAGTATAGATAGACCCAAGGAGTTTTTGGGAAAGTTCCACAACTATAACTAACTCTTACAGTGAAATACTGTGAAGGGTGGTAAAATGTTTGAAGGTAGATTATAGAAATGCAAAAGGAATAGGTAAAACTAAAGTAAAACAAAAAGAAAGGAAAATGCTTAAGATGGCTTGATGTTCATTGTGAAGCTTTAAAGAGTAAATTGAGGAGACTGATGACAGGGAGAAACCAGCCTGTAGTTGGAAATTAAATAATAAGGGTTAATAGAGAATAAAGATCAATAATCAATCAGTAAAAAAGGTACTTTTGTAAGACAAATTGGGAAATTATGTTAAAGGTAATTCAATCTAAAGACCCAAGGACGTTTTGGAAGTTTGTCCAATCTGACATGGGCAGTGAACATAATAAGCGAGATTGTATGGTGCCTGAAGTAGTGATGGGCACAAAGAATCGCCTCCAGAGTTAATTATGGCCCTAAGACTTACAAGAGTGGCAGGGGACCAGACAATTTGCCATCTATAATTATTAAATTAACCAGTGATTGTTGGGCAATATTTTTCGACCAAACATTTAAAGCGATTGTAACTACAGGAGATAGGTCCAAAAGCTGGAAAGGTACAGTAATAAAACCCATTTGTAATAAGTGCAGCTCATATGACCCAATGAATTATCCACTTATAAACCTTACAAACATGGGTTCTAAAGTATCCCTAATGAATTAATCCCGGTGGAGTAAGGTGGTTTTAAGAAAGAGCATTCAACATTAGACCTCTGCTTCAGACTATGGTCGATAGCTAAGATGTTGAGGGGAACTACGGACAATTTATTCTACTGTGCTGTTGAATTCAAAGCAGCCTTAAATGATTTACATTTCAGAAAGTCTCTTTTCTTGATTTAAATATGAAAATTGAAGCATTCTCCAGTGATCGTGATTTAAAATATTTACAATCTAAGGTCTCAGCTCTGCATATGATTGATTTGTGGTGTAATGAGGGTGTGTCTGATTACACTTCTATATAGTCAGATTAAGTTATGCAATATAGAATGAAAAATTTTAGTCAGGGAATGAATTACTTATTGTCTGTTATGAAGCTTGCTAATACTATTCGGAAAATATGAGGACATTGTAATTCTGGTATGAATATGAAATGTTCAAGTGTACATATTTTATCAGAATGACAATTTTATAAAGGGGAAAGGTGAAGATTTTTAAAACCTATTTTAACCAAATACAATATCAAAATGTGTCAGAAAGTACTACTTTTTTTTACATACTATGCATCACTAGAAATTAAAAATAAGGGGTATTATTTTATTAGATTTTATGCATCTTGTATTACGATAGTATTGCTTAATATTATGGTGTATACAATGAATTAGAGTTTAAATGTGTTTTTCAAATGTTGCAATAGTTTAATGGACTACTGTTCCAATAAACTTACTTTTTGACTGACTAATAGAACCATTGTTTTTGGCCTTGTGCTACAAATGCAGAATCAGTAATCCCCCACTTGCTCCATATACCTTTTTAAGACCGAAAAAGTTTAGGTCCCTAGCAAAAGTGGCATGGCAAACAAATTATGTGGGTGCTGGACTCAGAGTAGGTGGATGTGTTGTTTCCATTACAGCTGTCAAATACTGGAACTCACGGCCCTAACAAATTTACTTAGAGAACTGCAAAATGCCCTTCATTAAGGATTTGAAAACATGGATTTTCAATCTGTAGTATGAGCAGTAATTGATCATGTAACATAGCAAAATTGCAATGAGGGCTTCTTTATTTTGACTTGAACCCCTTCTCTATGTGGATCATGACACGCATGTCCATCAAAGGATGTCCCCAGGGAATAGCAGCAGTGGCTGTTTTTATCAGCTTGGGAAGTCGTCTCTGTTCCAGAGCATGAATAAAACTTTGGATTAATGCCTTGGTTGGTGCTTCATCATTCACGCCACTGTCACGATGCCTCAGATTGATGTTGACAATAGAGTGGATTAGGAAAAAACTGCCTAAACCCCTAATTGATTGCACTAAATCCCCAAGTGAACCACAGAGCCAACACCCTCACAGCACACAAATATGTAGGTTATCTCTCTAAAACTGATAACAGAGAAGGAATAACTCACCAGGTGTTGACGTGCACTGTGTAGACAGACGTCCTCATAGACTTAGGAAGCACAGCAGTGGGAGCATCCAGTCAGCAGGAGCCTGGGGTACACCATCAGTGAGGGATCTGAAAAGCTCATATACATCACGCTGAAGAGGGGAAACTGCTTAAAATATGAAAGAAACAGCACAATACAGAACATGTAGGTTCAGGGGCAGTGCTTTTAACTAAAGAAGCACTTAACTATAACTTGGAACCACAAAGTAAAAAAACATAATATTTAAAAATTGTAAAATGGTACGGCTTGTGGAAAAAGAGAAAATAAGTAATTTCTGCATCATCCAAAAGGAACTGAGCCAACTACCCAGTTCTACTGAGCGCTTGATAACGAGTCACATGAATTACCCCTCATATCAGACTTAAAAGTCCAGCGTGAACACTATGGGTCCTGTGTGTCACTAGGAGACTCTACCTGCTAAAGGCTAGTGGAGTCTCCAGGCGAAATATCACGTGCAAAAGGAGGAGAAGTAGAGGAACAAAATTGCTGTTTACAAAGAAATTTTTAATTTTTACAGTGGGTCTACTTGTAATCCTCGGTGAAACCACCTCTGAGTTACCAATGTCCACACTATTACTCCCTCCCTACGTGGCAGGATTATCAAGTGAGTTTCCGGGTACCTCATAATGAAGCAATACATGTGTGCTGTCTATTGTCAGCACTTCTTACTAAATACAAACATATATTTTCATTCAAAGTAATATGGAAACGTTTAAAGCACCAAGCTATTTCTACAGACATCATGGGGAGTATTGCACCTCTTTATTCTTGTAGGTGCATGCTCTTGACTACCATGGTGAGGGTGCAAGTGTGAACAGGATAAAGACAAAGCAGGGTTCAGAGTGTTATCCAGGATGCTAGACACCCTATAGGCCACTGTTTCTGCACTAACCTGATTCTGTAACTCTTGAGCCTTTTGTCATAAGAGGTCTGGCCTACCCAGCCCTACATTGACAGTCAGTAGCAGGAGTTAAAACAGTGAATACTCAGACACTGAAATCATAGTTTGTCATGTGTTTCTAAACTGTACCCATTTTGTGGCTGCAGCATACAAATGCTAATCGGACACAGAATTAGAAAGCTTAGAAGTGGCATTTTTGGTACACTGAATGATCGCCCAGCGTGATAAAACCATTAGATTGACAGATCTTTACATTAAATTCACAAAGCCATTACCTTGAATTGTCATGACCTACACATGGCCACATTACTAGGACTGGGTTTGAAATAGGAAATCTGCCACGTTGAGGCCTTCAATGTGGGAGGAAAACACAATGTTAATGTAATGTGTTTGTTGGTATGTTGGTTGGTCACTGGAGTGGTTGCTGATATAGCCACGTGTCCATTGTCGCCACATCTTTAACACTGAAATGCACTAGATCCAGAGAACTCATTTAGAGGCACAAAGCAGAGGACTATCCGCCGAACCTGACCCTTACGTGAACATGGGTTGAGGCAGTCATTGGAATTCTACTGAGATCCATCCACACCCAAGATATAGTGGGAAATCACAAGCAGCAGCATTCAGAATCCAAGAGGGAGGAAGATGGAAGAACCGGTACCCACGGTGTGAATGTCATCTTCAAGAGCATTATGCAATAGGCAGCTGAGACCCCGGTCAGCAAGGCAAGACCCTCAGGAGCTTGGGTGATGGTCTCATTCAAGGCACACAAGATCATTATAAATTCAAACCAGACTCTCAAGAATGGATCTACTGCAGGTGCAGGTACAGTCTAAATATAGACCTCTAGAGGAAAACAACAGTATGAGTGGTGACCTGGATGCATCCTCACACTGCTCAATCATTCTGGCACAGCTCTGCAAGAGTGACTGCAGTTGTGCTGGCAGTGTTAGCCTTTAGATCTTGATTTTTCCCCTGTGGATGTTGAGGCCAAGTATTGCCGATATGGCTGCCACATTGTCAGTCTTCTCTTGCATCTGCAGATGGTTATGGAAGAGTAGGGTCAGGGCGTCTGCAAAGTCCAGGCTGTCGAGCTACGTCCAAGGTGTCCACTGGTTACCATTTCTCCTCCTTGCTGTAGGTGTCCTTATGATCCAGTCAATAGCCAGCAGGAAGAGAAAAGGTGAGAACAAACAACCGTGGCGGACTTCGACCTCACTTGGAAGGCATCCATGAATTGTCATTCATGGACTACTTTGCAGGTCATTACTTCGTAAGAGTTCATGATGATTCCTATAAATTTATTAGGGTGGGAACTGCGGCACGGGTTCTTCGAAGTGATCCACCCATCTTCAATGTTGGTCTTCCTTACCTATGATTGTCTTTCCCACTTTGTCTTTAACAGGTCTTTAGGGCTCGCTGTCTGTCGGACAGAGTTTCCCCGTTATGTTGTTGAGTTAGTTCAAGATTCCATGGCTTGCTGATTCCTGGGCTTCTGTGGCAAGACAACTGATGAATTGTCTTTTTTCTGCTCTTAAGCTTCTCTCTGCCTCCTTGTTGGTTTTGGTGTATTTGCCTTGAGCTTTTTCTGCTCCTGTTCGGCTGGTGTTGACTCCAGCTTTTTTTTCCTTTCTCTCTTGGTTTTTGCGGTGAGTCTCAGTGGAGACCCATTCTTTATGCTGGTGTTTCGTAGGACACAGTACTTTCTGGCAGGTTAATGTCACAGTTTCTCTGATTTTCTCCCACTGACTTTCTATTGGGTCTCTGTGGAGCTCTATTTCTTGCAGCACTTGAAAGTTGTTACTTAGGGTGACCTAGTATTCACTTAGTTTCTGTGCATCTTTGTGGAGGGTGGTGTTATATCACTGGCGATGGTTTGTCAGTTCCAGCCATGCTTTCTTCAGTTTTAGATATAGCCTGGCCACAACAAGGTAATGGCCTGCCGCCACGTCCACTCCTCTCATCTTTCTCACATCCTACAGGGACCTCCGGAGCTTCTTGGTAATGCAGAAATGCTCGATCTGGTTCACTGTTGAATGGTCTGGTGACACTCCCATTGCCTTGTGTGGGAATACACTACGACCAATCACCAGACTGTTCAAGGCACAGAGATCTGCAAGCCTTTCACCATTCTCATTCATGTCACCAAGGACATGGCTGCCCATGACTTCTTCATAACCAGTGTTTTCGCTCCAATTGTGGCACTGCGGTACCCCATCAGTATGGTGATGTGCCTCTCAAGGCATTTCTCCAGAATGGACTGGAATCTGTAGTAAAACTGTTCTTTTTCCTCTTCTTTGCTGTCATTTGTAGGTGCAAAGCAGTGGATAAGGTTGATCCTCTTTTTCTTTGTGCGGACACTCGCTGTAATGATTCTGTGATGATCTTCCCATCCAGTCAGAGCTCTGTTGGCTGTTGGTCTTAACATCAGTGCTGCTCCCTGAGTATGTGGGGTGTTCTCTTCCTTGTGTCCAGAATACAGCAGTGCTCCTCCCTGAACCAGTCTCTTCGGTCCGGACTGTGTCCATCTGGTGTCGCTGATGCAAAGCGGGGCAAGGTTGCATTTTTTCATCTTCCCTGTCACTTGGGCTGTGTTGCCTGTCTCATACATGTTCCTCACATTCCATGTCCCGATAGTGATGGTCTTGGTGGAAAGCAGGTGGATCAGCTTTGTGGTTTCCAGGGATCTCTGGCTTTCACAACAAAGCATCATAGCTCTCCATGAAGGAGATTCCTCTCTCCCCAGGATATCTTTTGGTCTTTTGATTGATGTTTCTGTAGCCAGATTTGTTTTACATGGTGGGGTTGTTAGCCGCATATATAACCCTCCTCATTTTGCAGTTGGGCGTGGGACCTGCCATGGTAGAGTTGGACTGGCAATGGTGGCAAGTAAGATGTTGGTAAAATCATTCTTTTGTTTTGTTTGCTTTGTGATAAAAACACTTTCCTGAGTAGCTGAAAAAAAAACGACTGCACACAAGCAAGTAATATACCAAGACTAAATGACAACCATAGTGATAAGAGAGGTACAAAGACACAGACAGTGATGCACCTTAAAAAAGACAAAACGCATGCACTTCGATGGTGAATTTTCTGATGGACCAAAGAACATTGATCTCAGCATAAGCAGTTCACTGATCACACACTTTATACAAAGAGCACATGACCATTAGAGTACAGTGACATATTTCAGTAGGCTTTAACTCTGTAAGTCTTCTACTCAGTTGAGCTTGTAGAATGTAAAGCAAGGTCAATGGATCTGCTGCATGTGCTTCAGTCACAGTTTGGTATCATGCTTGAAGACTGAATCCACACCAAAGTTCCAGAATAACAAGCAAGTACATTTTTTCATTTAGTTTCATTTTAGGTAAATATATCTTAAGAGGATGTTCAGAATCTCTTGCATAGATCCAGCCGACTGGATACATAGTGAGAAGCATATTGCAGGTGTTATCTCTTAATAAAGAATTAAAGAGTTCCAAATTAGTGTGTTTCAATAGCCTATTGATCAATGATTGCTATAAAAGCTTTACATTTCTGTGCATTGCTGGCTCCACATTTTTAAATGCCTCTGGTTTACGCAGTGGTTAATTTAACACAAAATATTGCACAATGCAGCTTTACATAACATCACTCACACAAGAGCATCTCTAAGGGCTGAAAGGAGGAATTTATTATGAAAGAAGAAACCACAAACTGAAGTGTTATTGAGCCATGCAATAGGAGAGAGCTAAAATACAAGAACGTTAGATTTAGCTGGACAAGTTAATGGAGAAAGCAAAAGTATGCATTAAGTTTATGAGCTTCAGCATTATCATGACATGCTGTAGAATTCTACGTACAGATGGTGCAGGAAGTTATTAAATAAAATGAAAGGCCAGACTGGCAAGAGAATTAACAGGCGCATGCGCTGCAAATTGCAGGGTCTGAGATTGCTAGTTTATTTTTTCTTGTGTGCAAAACCCATTTGGTGAATCGGAATTTTTTTTTTTACAAATAACAAAATGGTTTTAGAAAACCATGCCAAATCGCAATTTAGAAGGGTGAGTTTTGGGGTTCCTTCCAGATTGATAACCAGTATGGTAAGTATCAGTGGTTTGCAGCTGCAATTCTGGTCGCGAACCATTGACCGGATACGGAATCCCAAGTTTTGCTGGTAACTTATTGGCAAACAGGAAGAGGTCCCGTTGGGACCCCTTTCACTTTGGGCATTAGAGTGGCAATTTGGGGTGGAAGGAGGGTGGAATAGGCAAAGGTCCATTGCCGACGCTCAATGAAGCTTTCCAAAACGTTTAAGAGAGAAAAAAAATAAAAACGTCAGCCCTGTTTCCATAAAGGAAATCCAGCAGTTAAAAAAAACCTTTTCCATTTTGAAATGCAATCACTGGGATGGTAGTCTATTTTTCCGTGCAGGCCACCATCCCTGTCATTGTAGCCAATAGCAAGGGGTCACAGATTGTGACCTGTCTAATGATTATTAACTAGGTAGTTTGTTCTGTGATACCCCGGAGATTCCCTATTTTGCAAACAGACCTGTTTGTAAACAAACCGATTTGCAGCATCAGAATTGATCCACAAAATATTGTTGCACACTTTGCAACCACTTTTTGCAAATTCAATCTTAATCCATCTTGCCCTAAATTTGCTACTTTAGGGTTGTATCTAAGAAAGCCAGAAACTTGCCAACGGTATAACTCACAAAACGTATTTCCATGTATGTTATGTTATGTTAATTAATTTTCTAACGCGCACAGCTACTCCAAGGAGTGTCCCGGGGCGATATGTCTGACTTACTTATAGGCATTCATGGTTAGTCATACCTAAGTTAGGTGTAAGTCACATCTACTCACAGAAAACTCTTTGTTGATTGATTAGTAAGAGCTTTCTCCAGCTGCGTTGCTTGTTGTCCTGTAAGCGACTCACGTTGTCGCATCCTCTCCTGTTAAGGAGGGCAGCAGTGGTTCAGTTTCAAGCTGACAACCTGTTGCCTTAAATAATGACGCTCTGGCAATCTGTGGCCACCCACTACTGCCACCATTTGCCACAGTTCTAAATCTGTGAGGAGAATGCCGAACAAAATTAAATTAGTGTGTATTACACTTTAAAGTGGTGAACGAGTCCAAATCCAAATCAATTGATTGCCGCTTCACCAGGCAAGGAGGCAAAGGAAACAGAGGAGAGGAGGGGGAAACATGAAGGGTCATGTAATGATTTGAGAGTGTAACAAAGAATGGGGTCTGGTGATGAGACTGGAGTCTGCCGTTAATGGGTCACTTGTAGTCTGCCTTTGGTTCATGGGTCATTACAAGGCAGTTTCCATATAATATGGTTACAGTGTGACGTCATACATTGCATGCTCGCTTTATTGTGTGTGGCTAATTGTGAAATTTTGTGAACATTAGTTTGTGACCATATTCAATCATCTCAGAAAAGGCAATCATGATAATAGCTTGAAAACTAAGTAGAACTTGAGGGAGCCAGTGGTGGTGCCCCATCTGCCACAGATCCGCCATCGATCATGCATCGGGTGACAGTCCTGTCTCGCCGCTCTTCCCAATGCATACCGTCTCTGCTATGCTCCAGCAAGCGAGATGTGGCAGACCAAGACAGGGAAAATAAATAATGGCCCCCAACTTGCAGGGAGTAAAGTCCCCGCGCATCATGACCATTGCTCTTCTTTAGTTCACAAAAGTCAAAAAGTGCACCATATTTGATTTGCAGGTCACAGGTTGGAATCCTAGAAGACTGCTTAATAATAATCCACATTTGTAAAGCGCGAACAATCACCCGTAAGGGTCGCTAGGCGCTGGGAGCCGTCGGGAAGATTAAGCAAGCTATTGCCCAGGGTCACATGGTGCTGGGCTAATCTGTCGCCAGTGCCGGGGATCGAACCGTGATCCCCAGATTCCGGAGCCCTGGCCGCTTAGTGAGTTTGTCGTTGTTGCCGGGATCCAGGCATAACCTTCATATAAAAATGTAAATTCCTGGTAAAGAGTCAAACGGCGACCATAGATACCTGCACGTAAGGTGCCAAGAATATGTTTGAATGACTCAAGCCTCATTCTTCTGAAAGTGGTAAAAGGCACACCATATAGTTAGGCAGTCGCTACTGATAAATACATTAAATTAATCACCAAAACAATTCAGTGAATGCCCTGTGTTACATACATAGCCCTTATTATCTCATTTCCTTAAATTAAATTACATATATTGTTCATTTAGAAGAGATGTTATTTTCCATACACAATATGAAAATGATTTAACACATCTTCAGAAATGTGGTATTTTGTTTTTTTTATACAAATCGTGTTTTGTGTGTAAATCATCTGTCTGGTAAGAGAACTTGCCAATGTATATGGGTTTCATCTCAGTTGACCTCTTGTGAATCAGGCAGTAGGTATTGTAGAAGGGGTGTGAGTGCACCCAGCTATGACCAGTCTCTCTGACATCTGTCCTCAGCCAGTCTACTTACCTGCCCATGATAAGAAGAACAAATGATAACAGATGGAATCAGGTCATTGATCGCAAGGAGATTATTCAATGTGTTTGTTGAGTCCCACATGAAAGTCCAGGAAGGACACGCAGATGTTGAGAGAAGGGAAAACACTGCATGTCTCATTCTAGAGTTGTACCCAATACAGTCACCCTCCCGCCCACCACAAAAAAAGTCACCCACCCACACAGCACACGAAGAATACATTTTGATTATTAATTTAGAAAACAGTATCTGGCACCTTAATGGAAAGGAGGAAATGTGTAAGATTAGTGGACGAGGGGAGGACAAAATATGATATAAGGGGTGGCTTAACATCTTTATCAGAATCTCCCAGCTGAGACGCTGCATTTAAGTGAAGATTGGGAAGAACAAAGCGCTTGTGACATACAGAAAAGTAGAGCATTGATGGATACAGCAGCAAAGAGCATGCGGTTATGGGGAGAAGCCATCTTAAAGGGGTAACATTTAATAGAGATTTTTAGATGTTATGGAAAGTTGAACTGACTGCTTTACATAAAGAAAATGATCTTCCAGCTGATGGTTTGCACAGAACTATTAATTTAAATGTGCCATCACATTTTAAAGGAAAATGTAAAGTTCTGCTAGTCATTTTTAACAAGATCACACAGTGGTTTACAGAAGATACATACATGATTTTAAGTCTATTATCAGTATTTCTTAAAGCACTTAAAAGATGATGTTCAAATGCTACTATCTAAAAATACTGATTTCAAATGTAGGTTTAGCATAAGGGATAGTGCATATTAACATGAGCAAGGTTGCATTAAAGATCATTTTTATATACCAACACTTTAAAACACCACATGGATATCAAAAACATCATATTGACTTTAAAGATATATATGATATTAGAGTTGGTACATACTATAAGGAAATGTTACATACTGGGAAGAGGTCTAGTTTCATCTGTCTTATGAAGTATTCCCAAATCAATGCAAATAATTAATAAGCATTAATGTCCAATAATCCTAGAGCATTTGAAAGAAAGATAAGCGCTCTGTTTGTGATGCTAACGTTGGTTCATCAAATCACATTGCTTTGAATGTTAGCATTAGCTAATCTTGTCAGCATTCTAAGTTCAGTGTGAGTCTGAAGCAGGAACATAAAAGATGGCTTGTTGAGGGGACAGCCTTAAAGCCAGGTGCTGTCAAGGATCACAGTTGTTAATTTTCCTTACTCCTCAATATCTAGTTCCACCTTTAGCTAATTTTCATAATTATGTGTGGGGGGCAGTTAACACCAGTTATCGCCTTCCATATAAGGCAAAAACAATGAATTACACATTATTTCATCTCATGTAACATAGTGCAGTTTGTAAAAGAGTTTCATAATCATATACAAAACATATTCAGCTTGCAAAAAGTACTACATAACACAGAGTTTTTATATTCTACATGCATCCGAATACATACAGAGAAAATATTGTGAATCATAGATGCATCGAAAGATAGGAACTCAGAAAAAATAATGACAATTAGTTCACACATTTGAGAGCAGGAATTTGAAAGAAGGGGGATTTCATATCAATTCCTCATGTGAAAATCAGAAAGCATTTTAAGGAGCGCAAAGGCCCATATTCCTAAATTCCAAAGCAATTTACACAGAATGTTTTACATTTTCTTAGAAATCTCAGTTTGTTTGATGCTAATTACACTGGATTCTCTCAGCCCACCTACCATTGCATCTTAGTCCTTAAAATTGTCATTTGTTCACAGTACAAATGCAGGATTACCCGTACTATCGAGTAAAGGATACACCAGGGCTGGGTGAGACACTTGAATTAAGCATGCAAGAGTTTAAGAGTCCTATTTCTTAGAGATATCATAACAATTAGTATGTCTATAAATTATTTTACATTACTTAAAATATCAAGAAGTGTAACTAAAAGTTTAGAAAGGTGTCCAATGCAGGTCTAAGAGGATCTGATCCATAATGCATTTTCAGGATCACCACTGACTATGTAACTGGTTCCATTTAGATTTGATGGGCCCGATTCACAGAAATCTGAGACAAAATCTTAAACTTACTACTTTTGGTATTCACAGAAGGCATTTAGTAGTAGTAAGTTAGGATTTTGTCATAAGTCTGTCTTAAGTCTGTCTTATGTCTGTCTTAAGTTTGTCTTAAGACTGTCTTAAGACTGTCTTAAGTCTGTCTTAAGTCAAACTTAAGACAAAATCCTGACTTTACTACTACTAAATGCCTTCTGTGAATACCAAAAGTAGTAAGTTTAGGATTTTGTCTCAGATTAGTTCTGTGAATCGGCCCGATGTATGTAAATGTGTCTATACCTTGAAAACAAAAGGGTCCCATTTACTTGGCTAGTGGTTATTGGGAATGTCCGTCATGGATCCGGACCAGCAGATCCTACACTGAACACAACCTTCTTTGACAATTATTGAGGAGAACAGCATTATCATCACATAGTACTAAGTGCTTTTATGCAACTGTATACTGCAAAAACCTTTCGGGGCAAGGGTCTCTACCTTGAGGTAGGATTTGCCGTTGCTCATTTTGTCAGTAAGTAATCAATAAAAACCAGGCTGGTTTTGCGGCATTTCTAATCCTCCTCCAGACTCCGTCTGCAAACCTGTCTCTCAGCGTTGGAAAGCCCTAGGGCAGCTACACGCTTTACAAATCTAAAATAATGATAATAAGTGAATCACGACACAGGAAGTGTGTATAACAGAGCACAAAGTGTATAAATGTGTCCACTTTCCCCAGACCAGAACCTTTTAGACAATCGTGTCCTGCCTTTGCTTTGTAAAGTATTTTCTGTACAAAATAGATGTTTCTTGTCAAAATCAATTCACTAGCTAGTCCTCCGCCACCGCTTGCAGTAGCATAGCTAGGATGCCGTCGGACCTGGTGCATGCAAGGAAAATGTCCCCTTTGACAGCTGTTGGGGAAATAAGATATGTTTGTCAGGGTTCAATGGGCCCTTCAGGGCTCTGGGTCCTGGTTCCACTGCACCTGCTGCACCAGTGGTAGCTATGCTTATGCCATGTATCAACCCTGCTCTAAGTCACCCACAAACGTTGTATTGGATGAGAATCTTTCCATGAATCTGCAGAGGATCAAGGTTACTGCCACCTGTTTCGCTGTGCTCAATTGGTTGAAAAAGTTCATCTGGACGATTCCCCAATCAGCCCAAAGGACTGTGCGCCAAGCCCTAATCTTGTCTAGATTGGACTATGGTAACCTCTTGTAGATAGAAATAGATCAAGCATCCATCCGACGCCTACAGATAGTTCAGAATTCAGCGGCTAGACTTCTGCACTGGCTCCTGAAGCACACCTTCTCCGAGAGCTTCATTGGTTCACGGTTTCAAAGCACAAGCCCCGGCCTACATCTTCCAAACCAGAGCTGGAGCAGGCCGACAGTATGAATAGGATCTGGTGGCGCTGTGTCAGCAAACTTGCATGCTGAGATCTTGGAGCCTGGCCTTGTGCACTGTGACAAGGTTTTCCTTGGCTTGCATGGGAGGGCCCTCCTTTTTGGGTTCCGAAACTGTGGAACTCCCTTCCTGAGCCCCCAAGAAGCTGCACTTTCTTACTTGCATTCTGTAAAGACCTGGCTTTTTCCTCTCCGCTCGCTGAGTTCCTTGGATTTCCATCTATGCCTCACCATAATCCCTCAGATGACACAAACTGCAGCTGACAGACTGCATCGGCTGCACACAAGGCCTGTGCTATCCACATGCTTCTGCAGCAATTGCTGTTTGCAAAGATAGCAGCAAAGCACAGGATGGTGGGTGAAGCATTCACCTGTGCGTACACAGCTCACAGACCACCATGGGCATCCGTCTATCATCTTCCCTCATAGTTACTTTGGAGAAGGGTCCTCGATGACCCATTCGGACTAGGGAGGGCAGTATGACTTCACAAGTCGTCCGTGATAATCTAGAGATGCCATGTTTTTGTTACACATTTGGTCTGAAGTCAAGATTTTCTTTTTGCTCTCTAAAATGCATAATATTTGCCAAATAATATTTTTCAGATATTTCGTATTTTTTTCAACATTTCAAATACACTATGTGACCATTTTTATATCAAAATGACTTTCAGTGATCCCTTATTTGTCCGGGTAAGAGATTTTAGTAGAGTTTAGAGAAAAAAGGTTTTTAGAACTAATTCCAAAAATGAAAGGGGAAAATCCAGAAAAGACCACAATCCGCAAAATAAAACAAATTTAACCAGAATTTACCAATCATTTAGCTGTTTGCTTTATATCAGCAACAACTATACCGCTATTTTTTTAATTTTTGGTATTTAATATAGCGTTGACCCAACTCAAAGTGACTGAGGTCTGTTCACAGGATTAATATTTCATAACATAGACGTCCAGCCACATTTGAACACAAAGCTCACACGAGTGGTTGGGTGGTAACTTGAAGCTTCATCTGGGGGTGAATGTTTTGTAATTGACATGGCCTCACAACTTAAATAACAAGGGTTAGTCTTACTGGGCACCACTGATTACATGCATTGCTCCTTTCAGAACTGAAACACAGGCAATTTCCACGTCAGCCGAGAGCGTAGACTCTATCTCCAGCGGGGTAGATACGTCATGTCGTGTACAAGCGTGGCATCTGTCGCGGGATATCGCAGGTACCTCCTAGACATACATTTTTCAGGAATTGATTCCTTCTCTGATGTCCACCATCTGAGAAGGGCCCTGTGGGACAATATTTTAGATGGATTGTGCGCCTGATTTGGATCTTGGCGGATGGATTACTCGCTCACAACGGTGACGGATCTTACGTCTGCTGAAACATAAAACCTAAAGGATATAATGGGATTTATATTTTGGTGGACGGGATATCTGTCAGCGTTGCGACGGAATAACCCGTCCGCCAAGATCCAAATCAGTCCCTAAGTCATTACCGGTGGCTGTACAACACTCCTGACTTGGGCAGTGCAATGTCACCAGAGAGGGCCATCAGTAATCAGCACTGTGTCATACTGAGATCAATGAATGCTGCTTCACACTTCAGGCCATCGGAGTACCCAGCATACTCTGATGAGTTACAAAGGTGGCACTGATGATGCGATGACAACTGCTGATGATGTACGTTGATGTTAGTAAGGCAGGACAAAAATCTTCAACGTATTTCGTTCCTGTATTTTAAGAAGGACTGCAGAGCTCACTTTTGGATGCCCGAGGTCCTACGGTAACAAGTGGGCATTGACCATCCCTGCCACGTTCCGCACAGTGGCAGGTAAACCTCGCCTCAACATTATGAAGCAGAAGATGTCATCAAAACTCCAAGGACAGCCTCTGACATCTAAAAAGGGCAGGAAACTGCCAATGAAAGGGTTTTCCTCCTTCCAGAGCCCACACATATACAAGGTTCAATGCGCCTGCATGTTATTGAATTTATAAGTTCCCTTATACCATCTCTGGTAGAGCAGCCTTTGAACCCCCAAAAGCACACGCCTGGCAAATCTGTTTGTACACTGACAAGATGCAGGGCTCATTTGGTCTGGCAAAACCACTGTGCCTCACTCCACCACTTGCAGGCAAGTGGCGGCTGAGAATTCAGGTCCATTCAGGACTCACTATTTCTGCAGAGATCCAAATACACCAGTAGAGTTGGGAAATAAATCCGTGTGATGTCGACCGTCATTGCTCAAACTTTCCTTATTCTCCTCATGATCTGTTTCCCGTGAATACCGATTAAGGTGCAAATATAAGTGTGCTCCCAAATCGGACTTCTAATTTTGCAGCAATGGCCATGACCTGCACAGGTTAAACATTGCAAAATAATTTTTTGACAGAAACAAATTCTGGCCCAGATTTGCTATGATTTTGCATCAGGTTGCGCACTTTTGTTGCACAGCTTTGACGCAAAAGTCAACCATAGACTTTTTAAAGCAATGCTGCAGGAATCTGAAGCAGAATATACCGACGTCTTGATGCACACTGACGTGCGTTGGCTAAGCAAAGGGAATGTTCTGGAGCGGTTCATCACATTGCTTCCTGAAATTGTACTCTTTGTTAACAGTAGAGGCCAATCGTTCCCAGAACTAACGGATGTGAAATGGCTTATTATGCTCCATTTTCTTTCAGTTATTTTCACACATTTTAATGCTCTTAATTTGACCCTGCAAGGTAAACAACAGCTTGTGTACTCCCTCATGAATGGTATTTATGCTTTTGAAAGTAAGCTTGTGCTATTCAAAGAGCAGCTGGATGATAGTGACTTCACCCACTTCCCAAAACTCTTAGCTGTGATGCAGAGGTTTCCAGATGCACAAGAAATTCTGTCAAACCTAGACCTTGGTGCATGTCTTGAGGAAATATCTGGGGAGATCAAACGACGATTTGCTCAATTCCGAGCCCTCACCCCTCTGTTCAGGCTGGTTGAAAACCCCTGGATGGTGAGTGCACGAAATCTTGACGTTGTTGCCCTTATTGGCATGGAAAGGGCTCAAGCAGAAATAGAGCTCATTGACATGCAGCACAATTCAGCCCTCGAAGCATCTTTTTTGGGGCAAGCACCCGAAGAATTCTGGAAAATTGTGCCCCCTGACAAGTTTCCTCTTCTTTTTACAGTGGCCCAGAAGGTAATTTGTATGTTTGGGTCAACATATGCTTGCGAATGTTCATTTTCCACAATGGGACTGTTGAAGAGCAAACTCAGAAATAAACTTACAGACATACATCTGGAGCAGCTTTTAAGGCTTGCAGTTTCCAACTTGGTACCAGATTACAGAAAACTAATCGGTGACATGAAATGTAAAATAAGTTCGTAGTGTTTGTCTTTAACATATCTATTTTTGGGACTCTGAAGCCTATGCTGCACTGGGCATATGCTGAATATCCGGTTACTGAAAATTGCCATGCAATCCCACTCAAGATTGCTATTGTCTGCTAATAAAAAAACATTATAAACATGTGCTCCATGTAGTTACATCTGCTTTGGAAATACAGCATTGTCTAGTAATGTTTTGAAACGGCATAGAAAGAGAAATAGGCCTCAAAGGGATGTTTTGTGCAGTAAGATGTCCCTTCGTCCACAAAAACTATCCTGCCCACAATGCAGGCACCCTTGCACCCAACCTGGGCTTCATCCTGGAGTCATCACTCTCAATGACCCAGCAAGTCAACGCCATCTCCTCCTCCTGCTTCAACACCCTCTGCATGCTTCGCAAGATCTACAGATGGATCCCAACCGGAACCAGAAGGACGGTCTCACAGGCCCTCGTCAGCTGCAGACTGGACTACGGCAACGCCCTTTATGCAGGAACCATGGCCAAACTCAGAAAAAACGACAGCGCATACAGAACGCCTCTGCACGCCTCATCCTTGACATCCCCCGCCACACCCACATCACAGACCAACTGAGAGACCTGCACTGGCTCTCGGTCAACAAGAGGATCACCTTCAAGCTCCTCACCGACGCTCACAAAGCACTCCACAACACCGGACCAGCATACCTCAACAAACGACTCACCTTCTACACCCCGAACCGCCAGCTTTGCTCCGCTCCGCTGACCGCGCCCTCGCCACCGTTCCACACATCCACAGGATGACCACCAGCGGCAGATCTTTTTCCTACCTCCCTGCCAAGACATGGAACGTCCCCCCCCCCACCTGTGGCAAACTCAGGACTTGCTGACCTTCAGGAGACGTCTCAAGACCTGGCTGTTCAAGCAGTAGCTGCACCCCCACCCCAGCGTCTTGAGACCCTTGCCTCTGTCTCAGGTTTTTAACTCAGGTTCAGGGCCATTAACAAGCGGTAAAGCCCCCGGCAGCCAGCAATAAGGCTATATTAGCATATCTCCAATAGAATGTGAGAATTTCAATCTCCTGCAGGGAGTCGCAGCACTTGCTTCAAATCACCCTCCATCAGCCCTCCCTCCCATCTACCCACCCACCCACCTCCCTACCCAGCTAATACATCCCTTCTTCCACATCTACCAGAGCATTCTGCATGTATCTTTGATGGACACAAACATCTACACTGACTCAGAAAACCTCAAATTGCAACCCTTCTTGCCCCTCATCAGTCCAGTGTAGCCCTCAAATTAGACACCAAACTCAAGAGCCTAGTTGGAAATAACACAAAAGACAGTGGTGGTAAAAAAACAGATTGTGCTGAGCGGGATACAACTGAGTCAGGCAGCTGCAGATGTAGGTTTCCAGCCTTTGTCTTATGTCTTTTCCTGGTCTAGGTTGGCGCCTCCAACAAAGAGTGATTTCAGACGTTGCCCCAAGATAACACCAATGGTGCAGATCCACTTCCTATTCCCGTAGCATCTTGCATTCTTGGCTCCCTCATGGTTCAGGTAGGCGCAGTTGGAGTCTCCTGTGATGTTAAACCTGTGGAGGTAAGCGGTGTAGGGGAATGGGTGTTAATTCTTGGGGGGGAATTGACTCCCAGATATTACACCCATGCACCCTTCAAATACAAAGAAACATGTGCAGTTTACAAATCTGTTTGGTTTGATACATTCTACTAATGGTATCACAGAATTTTATATCTTTGGTGAGTGTAAATAATAACATAAAAGGGTCGCTCATTGGGTAGTATAGGCTGTTCGCTGTCACTGCCGCCACTGATGGTTTAAAAGAAGTAGTATGCTAGGGTGATATCCAAAAAATTTATTCTGTTATTTAGACTATTTGACAATTGTGGAAATTTAGTAAGAAAGAATGCATGACACAGGCCACTAGAAAAGCACAGACTGCAGTCAGGAGAGGTCTGTGGACTATGAGTGTGGTGCTGTCCCCATCTCTGCCTTCGGTCACAAGAAGAAATCTCTGCCAAGCAACAGCATGGCCACACTCATTTCAGAACTCAACCTGAAAGGCTCGTGGCTGCGTTAAAAGACACCATGACACTTATTTTTCTGAAAACCCTACCCCACTGTATAGCTATAGTGAAATACTTGCTATATTCACCAATGTTGTGGAATTGTGGGGCCTGAGTTAGCACTGGACTCTTGCCCCCGTTTTGTCTATTCTCTTTTAATCCCCGTAATTGCATCTCAGGTAACACTTTTCCCAAATAAATCTTTGTAGGAGGCACAGTTTCCGAAAAGTTTTAGGAAGGTTTTAGTTGTGCCATTAGCTAAGAAAGGAGTGGATGCTTCCACACTCTCCAACTATTGCCCCATTTAACTGGCGCCATATTTGGCTAAGGTACTGGAGCGCAACTTACTCAATATTTAGAGAGTTAGAGTATTCTGGATCCAGTTCAAACAGGATTCAGTGCAAAGAACAGCACCACAACTAACATACTTGAAGGTGATTGATAGCATCAGGTTATTAGCAGGCCAAGGTGAATTAGCAGAACCAGTACTATTAGACCTTTCCGCAGCATTTGATACTGGGTCTCACCATTACCTATGTTGAAGGCAGCACTAAATTGGACTGCACTCAGCCACTTTGCATTGGTTCTATTTGTTCTTAAGTGATAGTTCGCAAGTGGTCCAGCTTCCACCCTTCAGATCTAGCCCCAAATATTTGCACTGTGGAGTTCCTCAGGGCTTTTCCCTGAGCCTCACATTATTCAATGTTTATCTGCCCCCACTGTCTAGCAATGTAAAAAAAGAGCATTAGAGATGATGATGTATGCTGATGACACACACCAGATCATCTCTATCAACGAGTACAACGAGATAAAGGCTCATCTATGTGAGTGCCTTTCTGAGGGGTCAGAGCGCCTTCATGCATGTCCACTCTCTAAAACGAAATGCTGATAAATCAGAGATTTTGTCGTTTGGTGGTGATGAAAAATTCTGTAGTGATTTGTGGTGGCCAACAATGTTAGGCCCCGCACTTAAACCAAAGAAAGTGGTTACAAATCTGGGCTTTCTTATTGAAAATGCCCTGTACCTACAAGAACAAGTAACAATGGCTTGCGGGATTGTTTCTGACTGCGGTGTATCCTTCGGAAACTCTTCCCATGGATTTTAGTAGCTTGGAGAAGGCACATAATCCTAGCTTTAATCAGTAGTGTGATCGATAATGGAAGTGCATTGTATGTAGGCATGGCTGAATATTTGTTTACACAGCTCCAGACTATTCAAAACATAGCTGCTAAAGCTACTTGTAATAAAAGCAAAAAAGCTCAGCATCGGCCTGCCTTGACCAGCTACATTGGCTTCCGGTCTGTAAATGAGCCATTTTTAGGTCAATGTGCCATACGCACAGCGCACTTTATGGACACGGCCCTACATTACTGTTGAACAAAGTCAATTTTCACAAACCTATCTGGAACCTCAGGTCAGCTGAAACGGCTTTGATATCTTGCAAAAGAATCAAAAAATCCCTGATGGCTGGCCGTTCTTTTAACTTTTTAGTCCCACTCACTGGAACAAGCTCCCTTAGGATTTACGCACAGTGTCAGATTTGATGACATTTCATAAAAAACTGAAAACATGGCTATAGCCGCTTTAGGCCTATGATCAGAACCAGTATTGATAACAGTCTAGCGCCAGGATATCCCTCTGGGGATGAGATGCGCGCTTTACAAATACCCAATACCAATACAAATGCTGCTTCAGTAATTTACTTTAAAACACATTTGCCATTCATTTTTTAACCACATTTTGTAAGAATAGTAAACACATCCGACATAAAAATTCCTTTAAATTCCATACAGATTCACATTACAATATAACATTTACCGTTTGAAAATACACTTTGAAATATTCTCCAAATCTGACCTTTTTTCAGCAAGTCCACACAATTTCCAAGTATTTTCTCAAATATCCGTTGGGTTGACCAATAACAGTAGCAGTCAAAGAGATGCATTGCATTCTCCAAAATGAGTGAGGGGGGTGTCACCCTTAGACTATGAGCCCCCAATATTTTAGGCTGCTATTTATGGGAGCTATGAGCTTCAGAACTAGGCCTGGGCTAAAATTCCGTTCCGCTCGTGGAAATTGCGATAATTGGACATTTTCGCGTTCCGCGGAGAGCGCGAAAATGTCAAAATTTCCGCAATCCGCATTTTACCGGAAATGTTTTGCTTGCGCTGTAAAATAATACATTCTCGCGTGCGCGCGATCGCCTTACCTGAATCCCCGCGTTCGCCGACAAGTTTTCCCGATCCGGTCGCGTTCTCCACGAGATGTTGTATTGTTGGTAGCCATTTGCGCTGTCTCGTGACAGTTCGCGCCCGCAGTAACGTCATGCGTCGCGCGATCACGTCTTTCTTCTCGCGATCATGCACCGCGAGACATGTGAAAACAAGATGGCCGTGCCCGCGAGCAACCGCATGGGTAAGTTGGCGAGCCGCGACCACGCAGAAAATATCTCGAACGGGCGGGAAAAAAACTTCCGCATCTTCGCGATATTTTCGCGTGTTTGCGGAGATTTTTAACATTTTCGCGATAATTTGCGAAAGTGAATTTCGCAAATTCCGCCCACCCCTATTCAGAACTATAAAAAGACAATAACAGACATGGAAAACAGAAAGGCATATTCTGTGAACATACCATGTGGCATAAGTGTACACATATGCCCACACATTCACAAATAGACAGCATACAAAAGGAAATGTGCACAAAAAAACAAGCATAATACCACCAATTTTGGAAAACGAGAACAAAGCTGATTTAGAAGTGGCCACACACCTTGCGGGGGTTTTGTGACAACCTTCATGTAGGCCAGGGCACCACCATTTGTGTGTACATCTGTAGACCTCTACAAACTCGGCTGTTCTGCGCAGATTTAGATTTGTTGCCTTCAGTTGCACCCATTTGTGGTCGCTCCGACTGGTAATTTACTGCTCTGGCTCCAGTTCTAGAATATACCTGATACGAGGGAGGCGCAAGAGGGAACTGACAAGGAACAGAAGCGAGGCTGAAAACTACAGGGTCAGAGGGGACTCAGGAATAGACACACAGAGTACAAAGGAGAGGCCAGAGTCACAGGGGGTCTGCAGAGCACGTGGACTGGAGGTAAAGAACAGGCTGTGGAGGAGAGGCAAGGGGGGCAGAGAGAAGTAGCTATGGTGGGCAGGAGAGTAGACAAACAGGGGAGAAAAGGAACTAGGGAGATTAGAGAAGAGAGGCACAGAGGGTGGGGAGTCAATGCCAAGAATAGAAGCACAGATGAGCTGTGAATTACATGTACACAAAAGGGCTGGCACTAGAGTAAGTAAGCATTTTTATGAAGTGTGCAATCACCAAAGTATCTTGCAGCTGGCAGCAACCTCAGTAAACAGATACCCAGATGTAAAGATGTAATTAGGAGAAGCGGCAAAGAGCCATGTCTTTAGTGGTTTTCTAAAGAGAGGATGACTGGGTTGGGATTTTAAAGATAGGGACAGAGAATTTCAGAGTTTATCAGCCAAATAGGAGAATCTTCTGCCCCTCAGATGGCCTTTTTAGGTCGAGGACCGTCCGGTCTGCCGAAGGCAGAACCGGAAGTCGGAGATTTAATGTTTCTGAGAGTGGCTCTTTAGCCCGCCTCTCTTTTTGCCTCTCCTCCATTGGCTGGCTTCCTAAACGGAGGCCAGCCATTGGAGGAGAGAGCCGTCCCTCTAAATAGGCTCTGTCTTTTTCAGATTCGGGGGCGTGTTCCATGCTGTTGTTTCCACTTTTTAGCCACGCCCTTTCTCAGGGGTGTTTTTCTCTCCTCCAGCCAATGGCAAGAGGAGAGAAAAAGAAACATGCCCCCGAATCTGAAAAAGCCACTGCGTTTCTCCGAGGCATTTCTGCTTCGCCTCGGAGAAAGGCGGCGGTGTATATGGCGTCCTCTCCCCCTGCTCTGCATGTTTTGTTACCTCCGTGTTTTACCTTCCAATCCAACTGGCTCTGCAGAACCGTAGGGCGAGCCGCATGTGACCAGTGGCACTGAGCAGCGAGCGAATGACGACAGCTTGCCCCACGCTGCTGCAATATGGGCTGAGCTCCACTACACGCAGCAGGCACTAGCAGCGGCATGCTGGCAGATGGCCTATCCTGCTGCGGTACGGGCACAGCCTGCTCCACGGCACGCAGCCTGGGCTCGGTGGCAGCTGGCCTGAATGCTGCTGCTGCTGCAGCTGCAGTGTGGGCTCACATCGACCAGCCGCACCCAGCACCGGCTGCAGAGAGCTCTTTCTGGTGCAGGTTTCAGTCCGCAGTGGAATGCACCACAGACCCCCCACAGTTGTGCAGCGTGGGCCTGACAGTCCACGTCTGGCAATACAGAACCAACGCTGGGGCCGACTACCTGCATGCAGCACTAGCTTCACAGCTCCAGACCCACACTTGCTCAGAGTGGTCTTTGCCTGTCTGGCCTACTGCGGCCTCAACCGGCACCACATGCTCCGCATTAGTGCCCGATCGGCTGCAGCCAGTACCTGCACCATAGGCTCCGCATTAGTGTAATATAAATATATAATGCATTATGCCACGGACAGTAAACTTGTGTACTATGGCTTATGCCGAGCATTCCCTCCATGGCCCCAGATGGGTGCAGTATGGACGGAGTCCGAAAGTCCGCACAGGGCTTCGACACTGGCTTAGCACGAGCTCTGCCCGACTAGCCACAGTCAGCACCGCTATCGGACACTACACAGAGGTGCAGCGTGGGTTATGTTTGACAGGCCACATCGAGTACCACTGACCCCACACAGGTGCATTATGGGCTCTGCCCTACCGGTCACACCTGGTATCACCACCCCATGGCGTCAACTATCGTAACATAACTCAGTACTTGTCTCTGCATGTCTAGCTTGCCTGGCGGGGCTCCGTTTCTGAATGCGTTGTTGTGTGTATGCGTAGGCTGGTAACGTTATATGTGCTTGCATAAATGTGTTATTTTATTTTCACGGGGCATATCCGTTTGCGTCCATTGGAGTTTGTTTGTGCACTGTGACTTTACATGGCTGGCCTGAGAGTGTGTTCTTGCTGCTGTGCTCAAGTCTTGGTCCATCTTTGTGTATTTGCCTCTGTATGTGTCTCTGTGGCAGTGTATCTATGTGCCTGTCCTTTTATTTGTATGACTGTCTGAATTTGTCTCTATATGCCAGTTTGTAGATTGTGCCTGCTTGATTTCATATTTCTATGTCCGTTTGTTGGCGTTTCTCTGTGCCTGTTTTTGTTTGACTTTGTACCTTTGACAGTTTGTGTGTTTGCCTTTTAGTGTGCCTGTCCGATTAGGTGTCTCTGTGTCGGTTCCGTCGGTGCCTGTCTGTCATTAAGTATTTCCCTGCTTGGCGATGTGCGGGTTGGCCTGTTGACCTTTGTGTCTGTGTACCAAGATACTTTGCCTTTCTTCTAATTTGCGCAATAATTGGTATATATATTGTGTGCTGTAATTTTGTGTCTCTCTATCGTGTGAACCAGTTGTGGTTTTTGCGGTTCTAGTCATCTCGTTGGACAGTTTATCACTTCCTGTCTGGCTACATGTGCCATTGAATTTCTACGTATATTTTTGCGAGCATGTTGGACTGCATTGTTCTTTGTTATGGTGTGTGCACAAACCGTGCTTCCAGGTGTTCGTGTGGTTGTCTTTCTGTCTGAGTTTAACTGACTTGTGGACTGTGGTATGCATGCGCTTCTATCTATACATCAGTTGAAGCTTGCTGTCTCTCCGTGTATCTGTAACTATTTGCTTGTGTGTCAGCTTACCTGCGTGTGTTAACAAGTGTACCTGTCTGTATGTGCTTGCCTTTCTGTCAATGCTCCTGGTATTTCTGTTTGTTTGCCCGTGATTTCATCCTATGTCCACCCATGCGCCTGCTTGTGTATGTGCTATGGGTGTTGTGATGTCTCTCTGCTTGCTTTCTTCCCTCTTGCTTCAGAACCCCCACACTGTTCTCCCATGCCTTCTTTGTGTCCCTCCTTGGCTATTAACATTCCTTATTAACACCCGCGGGCAGGTAACTCGTCCGTGTGGTTATGGCTGTGGGATACACCCACTCTCTCGGAGAGAGCTGTTATTGTGTAGGACGGTGTATCCCAGAGCCATAACCAGCCCAGTGGGTGATATCTGGAATAAGGCAACACTTTAAGGTTTTGTGAAGCGCCTTGAGGCAGAATGCTGTGCTTGGACGCGTTCTAACAGGTTATGCCTAGGGGAGAGCAGACTCGCTCGGTGACTCTCCCCCACTCAGACTTCTGATCTTGCTTCCTGCAGTGACCTTTTAAATGAGGATTAGTGTGACCTCTCTCTCTCTATCTCACTACCTCACTCTCTATCTACCTCACTCTCTATCTACCTCACTCTCTATCTCACTACCTCACTCTCTATCTACCTCACTCTCTATCTACCTCACTCTCTATTTCAATACCTCACTCACTCTATCTCACTACCCCACTCTCTCTCTGCTAATGCAATAGGTATCACATATGCAAAAAGAAAAAGGTAATGCCAATAGAAATGACAATACAATTTATTTAGGGATACAAAAATGATAAAAAAAATAATGAGCAATACCAATAGCTCTACCTATAATATTGCCGAGACCATTGTTTTATTTTGGGAATGACCATCAGTTTAGCTGTGGCAGATCTTAGCTGTCTCCGAGGGGAGTACCAGATAAACAGATTTTGAAGGTATAAATGGCCGGAGCCATGCAAGACTTTATGGGCCAAACAGAGCGCCTTGAATTCCACGACTGGCAACCATTGTAGTGCCTGAATCTATTTATAGACAGAACTGAATTTAGGTAGCTTCAAAAGTAACAATGCTGCTGAGTTCTGCAGAGATCGTCATTTTGACTGAAGCCCTTTATTTATTCAGAAATAGAGGCCATTACAGTAATCTATCCTTGACAGGATCAGTGCTACCACTATCGTTTTTTCAATTCCCTGGGAAAAAATATAAAGATCTTTTTTAGTACCTCGATTAAGTAAAAACAAGAGGATGGATGCAGTGTATCTGGTTTGAGAAATTTAAATGATCATCAAAAAGGACTCCTACATTGTTTGCCTTCTGCATTTGGGAAGGTAGTGGGCCGAGATCACCTGGCCACTATTTGTTGTCCCAGGACAGAGTTTTCTTTCCAAATAGGATGACCTCTGTTTTTTTCTGCATTCAGCTTTAAGCAGTTTCTTTGCATCCATGTTGCGACCTGAGACGACAGTTATTAAAATGACTTGCTGCTGTGGCACCCTCACCCGGGAATGATACAATAATTTGTGTATCGTTGCATAGGAGATGGCAGTTAGGCCAAAGGTTTGTATGAGTTGTACCAAGGGAGAGATGTACATGTTAAAAAGTATAGGGGACAAGCAAGACCCCTGAGACAGCCCACAAGGCAGAGGAAAGGCAGCCGACTTAGAGGTGCACAACTCAACAATTTGTTCTCTGTCTGCTAAAAAAGAACTCAGCAATGCCAGGGCAGGGCCTCCTATATCGGACCCTCAAGTCGGTTAATAATGACCCCATGGTTCACGGTATCAAACGCGGTTGAGAGGTCTAGGAGAATCAAGGCTGCCCTACCTCCCTCATCAACAACCCTGCGGATCTCATCAGCGGCTACAAATAGAGCTGATTGTGTGCTAAGCCTTGGCCTGAAGCAATGTTCCGAGGGGTTCAGGATTTTAGTGGAATCAAGATAGATGAGAATCTCCTCATTTAAGGCCTGTTCCAAGATTTTCACAGGAAAAGGGTGGCAAGATATTCGCAGTAGTTTTTAGTCATAGTGGGGTCTAGTGATGGTTTCTTAACCCCTTCCACGCGGGGGTAATTCTCCCGTGGCGCGGGGGGGGGGGGGCAGCGGCGGTGGCGCTGTGCTCGCGACGAGCCCAGCTCGTCATGACCCAGCCCACTGATTGATTCTCCCGCACAGGCGGGGAATCAACCGCGCGTGGGCGGGCCACGACGGTTAGGACAAGCCCAGCTCATCATGAGCACAGCTCCACTGTGCCTCATGACGAGCTGGGCTCGTCATGAGCGTCGAAGAGGTTAAGAACAGAAATGACTGATGCCTTCTTCTAGGCCATTGGATAATAGCCTTCCCTTAGGATAGTGTTTAATAGGTTCATCAGCTGGGTTGCAATCACTCCAGGAACAAGCTGTAGAATGAAAGGCGGACATGGATCCAAGGGGGAGCCTCATTTAGTGCAAAAACAACAGTTGATGGACAGAATGCAGAACAATGTCATACATTCACCCCAGTACAGAGATCTGGACCTAAATCCATCGTTTTTTTGCTCACCATGCCATTCCTTTCCAGCCTCATTTAGTGTCCTCAATTAATCTAATAACTTTATCCACTGTTAAGAATGTAAATTTAATAAGAACAATGGATTAAACCCAGATCTTTGTGACTGGGGGTGAATGTTTGCATTGTTCAGCATACCGCCCATCATTTGTTTCATTTGCATTTGTAAATTTAATCAGAGCATCTGGGGGAGTCCTACTAACCCTTGATTCTAGTGATACAGGCCAAGATGCGATTACGGGGGTCTGTCCTACGCTGAACGGGGAACAACCTTTACAACGCAACTTTTACAACGCACTACCATTACAACGAAACTGTTACAACGCGAGTGCATTGACAACGCAGGACATTACAACGCAAGTCTTTACATCGACTTGCACTAGATGGCCTGCTAACATTAAAAATAGTGTAGTTTACTATCCCAACACCTTCCCTGCTGTTACGTGGACTGGAGTTGGAATAGTAAATTACACTTTTTTAATGTTAGCACGCCATCTAGTGCAAGTCGATGTAAAGACTTGCGTTGTAATGTCCTGCGTTGTCAATGCACTCGCGTTGGAAAACTTTCGTTGTAACAGCATGCGTTGTAACAGCATGCGTTGTAACGTCATACATCCACACTGAACATCTGAAAAGCTGCAAATTCTTTATAGACACAGTTGACTTTATTTTGGAAAAAGTTGGCCAGATCATTACAAAAGGTTTGATCTGGGATAAAGGTATTTCCATGATCACAGTTGGAAAGGTTGGTTACTGTTTTAAATAGCTCTGTAGAAGAATTTCTTGCCGCCCTAATTTTATCAGAAAAATATTGGGTTTTTACTAGTGTAATAAGATCTTTAGAGTCCTTGCATAATATGTTGTATTTAGTTTTCTCTTCTGGGTCGTATTCTTTCCTTCAAGTTCATTTGGCTGCTCTGCACATTTGTTTGAGTTTTCTCAACACCACAGGGCTGAGGGACATTTCCTAAAACTTTTTACAATTTTCTCCGGGGCTAGTTGTGTGAGTGCAGAGTCAATCCAACCTGTAAAGTTGGAAGTGACTGAATCAATGTCTGCATCCAGTATTGGACTCACCTTATTAAGGGCAGTGAATAACTCAGTTGCCTCAATTTTCCACCAAGAGTGCACTGTCAGTGGAACACCCTCAGTACCTGAGGCAAAGAGGCCTGGAGAATGGAAGCACCAGTGCACTGTGCAGTAGAGGGACAGAGAAAATAAAGAATCAGAGCTGAGGAGCAAGAGCCTAGTGCATTATACCTTATGGCACTTGAACGGTGGACAGGATATCCACCACGTTTGTGAAGGAGTAACCCATCAGTCAAGCGTTAAATCAGGCCCTAAGGCACATGCACAGAGGAAGTGGGCATGTGAGGCGGAATAATTCATGGCTGCTAGTCATTGCTCCATGCCAAATGCCCCAAAACAAAAAGGGGAGGGAAAAAGTGCATCCCTGATGATGCACTCATTTGACTGTTCTATCAATGAGACGGTCACTTGCCAGCACACCCATGAATGTGATGCAAAACTGCTACCAACAGCCAATGATTACTACATGGGAATTTCTAAATGACACTTACAGCAGTCATAGGCTCAGGGTAGATGAACATTTGTCCCACTGTATGGAATGTATGAGCTCTGCAGCACATGCTTTCAGTGGGTTCACAGAGCCTTGCCATAAACCTTGCTGTGGGTTTGTGGTTCTTAACCACGATTAGCAGACCTCTGCGAACTTGCAATAGATTGCACACTCAGCCCAAGGTTTTGGAGCCCGAGGAAAAATCAATGTTTTTTTTTAAACCATTTTTCATAGGGAGGAGTTTGCATTGTGATCTTGACACCTGAGCTAGAGGGTATAGGGATGCTCCAACTAACCAATTATGACTCTTTTCACAAATTTCTTAGGACATTAGGAAAAGTCCTCACATCCTGTAATGGCACATACGAACATTTGCTATGGCGTTGTGGCAAACCAATCAGTGAGCTTCATATACTTGAGCTCAACTTTTTATTCTAGGGTTCATGGGCCCAAAATATATGACAGAAGTAAATGTTCCCTCATCCAACCAGATGTGAATATTGTTTACATTTTTGAACTACAGATGTGTGCAAAATCAGGTTCAACGGTTTAACGATTTAGATATGGTTATAATGAACTTTTTCGATCCCGACCAAATAATGCTTTACATGTTAATTTCTCAAAAACTACTGGACAGATTTATATAACTGCAAGTAAAGGAAAATTCCTTTAGTAAATCTCTACCCTAATTTCAAGTTTGGTGTAATTCAGTTCAGTGTTTTTCGTCTGCCTCAGAGAACAAATGGGAAATGCCACTTATTTGAACTGAGCTTCTACCGGCTGCAGCTCTGCGTGCTGCAGGTTTCATGGTTTGTTTACAGTCAGTCCTACAGCTCCACCGTCATGTTTCAACCTTCACGATCTTTGTCATGATGGTGAGCACTTTCTTTGTGTCTCTTATATGGTTGTACGCCGGAACCACACGTCTTTACAACGCAACCATTACAACGCAAATGCCTTTTCCACGCATTTCTTTACCACTCACTGCTAATTACTACACACACTCATAACATGTTCTATGACATCATTGATAACATCACTACAATATCTGAAATTATTTAATTCATGAGAAAACAGTGCATGGCGGGGGAGTGGGTTGTGGTTACTTGAGGGTATGAGTTACACTTACTTGAGATAACAAATACTGGGGAATTTCAGAGGTTTTTATTTGTTTAACACAGTACGCTTTAACTGCCTTTCCCACCAAACTATAACCTTTGTTTTTTAAGTACATTTCTAAGGTTTTTTTCAAATGCCTAACTATGAATGTCACTTTAACTTTAATTTTTTTCCAGTGAGTATGTACTTATATACTGAGAGTGATATTAGTTTGAACAGTGGAGTGATGGTTTATGTGGATATAATATCTTTGTAAGCCAATGTTGTTATTAAAGCAAGCACTGTAGTAATCCCTAAAATATAGATGTAGGCGTAAGCACATTAATGTGTTATATTGTTGTATACCCACTGGGGTGATAGATGGTTCTTCTTCTGATCTCAAATCGAATCTTTGTTACAAGATGAGTATTTTTGCAGCATTAAACCACATGACAATAAATATAGGTAACCAAGAGAGCAGGAATAGCACAAGTTCATTGTTTACAAATTCACAACACAGTAGTGGTGGTCTAAAAGTCGCACATCAATTATACAGTTATGTGTATCTCTGATTTAAATTCTTTATAAATTACGGTGCCCCTCAAGGTAATAAAGACATCCCACTACCAAGGATGGTGACTTAACGAATATTCAAAAGAAACTCGTTATTACAATCAAATTTTGAAACAGTTATACCTTGGCACTCTAACCGTTAATGTACACAAGTTCAGTGTAATAATCCGCTACAGAAATGGCCAATTCGAGGAACCCAGTTCATTAACTTTTTACATGTAATTGTCTCACAGGTGACAAAGCATTAAAGGCACGAGCATTATTTCAAACAAAGGAGAAGAGAGCATCAAATAGACATATTTTCTATACAACTTTGTTTTTTAATCCAAGGTTTCCGAAACAATGCACAAACTTTGTATAAGTAGTACATAGTAAGGTGACTGAAGATGCCTTGAAATATTCTTCACTTGCGGTATTTCTTATTTTAAACACTGTAAGCAAGTAAAATTGCCAAAGCGAAGGTCCTAATCCTAGAGCCTTCAAAGTAGTGGCAGAATGGAAGCCGCCAGATCAGCCGACACGTGTTTCGTTACTATATGTAACTTTCTCAAGGCTCATTCATTTTATTTATTCCTAATCACTTTGAAAAAATTATTCTCAGATACTGGAAAAGGCGAAAAATTTATCGAGGTGATCCTGTAAAAAATTAGAAGTTTCCGTTCGCCCCTTAAGTGTTCATGACTTGTTTGTAGGAAGATGGCCTTATTCCTGGGAAATGTTCATGAAAGGCATGTAAGTTCAACCTTTAAAGTCCATTTCTTTTAGCTCAGCGAGGGCTCTAGTATGCCCTTTTAGCACAGTAGCATTTTCCGAGGCTCGGGGCGATCTTATTACTTCCGGGAGAGTTCATTGTTTCCCTTCTCTGACACATAGCCTTGAGGGTTTGAACCCCTGTAGCATGTGATGGGTATGATAATGGATCATTCTAACAGACAGTATACATTTGGGTATCTCCTTTATTCCATATGTTTGTATTACATGTATTTCTCCTGTGTTCCTTGGTGCATTTTGTTTTTGCATTGACGTACTGCTACATTGAAAAATACCAATCTTGAGTCGAAACAAGTCAATGGTTTATATTTCAGTGACATTACAACTTCTGCATGCTATTATGAAGTGGGGTGCAGTCTTTTTCTTCCCTTGGAAGAAATGAAGCTGTGTTGAATATATATATATGTTACCCATTGGTGGTCAATACTGGATAATTATAGTTAGGTCCATATTTCCATAGAAAATTGCCTTTTTGTGTTGGTTTGGTAATAATGTTTGTGCCGTTTGACGAATCATCACGAAACATTCCAAAAATGTGCTAATTTTTATCTAGTTTCTTCATGGGAAACTTTGTGGTGAAGCATTAAGCAGAGTCCAAGAAAAAGCAGGGGTTTCAAAATGCAGACTTTTTTGGAGCATGTTATCGCAAATACTTCTGAACGGAATTACACCAAATTTTGGCAGGAGGCTAGATTATGGTCCAGGAAGCGTGCTTTTTGTGATTTAGTGTAACTTCATTCAGTAGTTGTTAAGAAATTAATATACCAAAATATTGGCATAGCTGGACAGTTGGGTTTGGGGGACTCTTGCAAGACAGAACAGAAAACAAGATTTATATACTTTCAAAATAACCATCACACTATGCATCTCAACATAGTACGACACAATGGATCAGCTATCTTGTAAGTAGAGGAAATTATAGTTGTATACTTTCAGTATGGCACGTTGCATCTTACTTTGCTTGGAAAGTGCTGTGGTACTGGTGAAAGGGGTACAGATGACAGGGAGCAGGAGGTTGCTGATTGCTCATATTGACTTGATTATAAGCTGAGAATATACTTAGTAGGAGTCTGTATCCTTGAATTTTCCTTTAGCCTTGAGGGTTCTGCAAAGCATTAACATAGGACTCATCGGAACATCAACTCCATGTAGGGAGCCCTTTTCTGCACTTCAGATGGGGCAATAGATAATATATGAGAGGATCTTACCTGAATTTCCGCTTGGAAAATTTGGACCGCGTACAAGTTTTCTTTCTATGCATTTCAAACCTAGTAACAACCCCAAGGCTTTGTATTCTGGACCTTCAAGGTCACTCCAAGCTGGACTAATTTGGGCTATACTGATGATAACTAAGTGGATATTGCTAATACAATACAACAGTGGTTACATAAAAGAAAGAAGAACTCACCAATTGTTGAATTTGTTTCCATTAGGCCATTTCCACTCCCCCATTGGCTCACGTGACAGACCAATCCAGTGATCATCTAAACCTTTGAAACGCATTACAAAATCCTGCCAATGAAAGGTAAAATATTTACATCTCACAAACCAGGAACTCCTGTTGTTGCTTCAAGGTTGCATTTTGACTGTAAGTGCAATTCTTCATCTAAAAACAATCTTTCCTAGAGATGCCTCAAAGTATGAACAGTGGCACTAAACAGATACCCCACTTCAACAGTGGCACTAAACAGGAACCTTATGCTTGGAGATGCTAAGACTAATGAACAAGCCCAGCACTTGTTATGACACAGGTTAGTATTTACCTGTAAACAATGATTTGAGGAAATGTTCAAAGGCAAAAAATATGTCAGAAATGTAAACCTTTTGGCAAGTTTAAAATGCCCTTTCAATCTTTGGAATTCATTATCTGCATGGTAGACAAGAACACCTTCCATTGGAACTTTTTCCTTTTTGTTTGAAAATCAATATGCCACAGATATTGTTTGTTATCAACAAGTTGCACATAGAAGTATTTCGACTTCTGAAAAAGAAAAATACCTTTAAAAAGGGGGGGGGGAGTATTGAATTTTAACACTTCTTGTCTCAATAAGGTTTCTAAGGGCCTGACCTAGAGTTTGATGAAAGGACCTTACTCCATCCACCTTTCAGCAGGACCTCAGAACACACAATTTTGAGTTGTTTGCTAGCCTGGCAGAAAACTCGGTTGATGGGCTGGAACCATCGACAACGCAGTTCCTGTCAATGTATGAAAAGTTTGCTAAACAGTACCCTCAGCCAGGACAGCCGGCTGTCATATTTATCACTAGTTTTTTGTGTTTCAAAAAACAGACTCTCAAAGCAGAAGTTTGTTTTTGAAAAAAAAAATAATGACCTCCACATCATGGGATTTTTCTTCCATGGTGTGGGGCAGTTTTCTTTTTTCCTGTCCCTCACCGCCAGGTTTTTCCTGGTGGTGACAGACAGGATAAAATAGGCATTACACTTTACTCCCTAGATAGGGCTGACTGTGCAATGAACGTCCTGCAATGATCCCTACTCTGTTGGGAATTTGAAGGAAGCATTTTGAAAATATTCAGAACAATATATTCAGACTGGATAAGGTAATGTGCCCCAATTAAAGTCCCAATTGTCAATAAGTGGCATAATCAAAAAAGCCTTCTTGAGATATAAGGTTGAAATTATAAAGGTTTATTAATTGAATAAAGTACATTACAGTATAGAAAATATGATTAGTCTCAGAATCTGACAAAATGCATAATAAATCAAACATAGAAAATTAGCATAAGGCTCAGTCAAATGCAGCCAGATTTGACTTTAGTCCCGAGAGAACATTAAAATAATGCTTTGTCCTAAGCATGAGACACGCTTGCAAGGGTATAATGCTTTCTAAGAATCAAAGAGTCAAAGGCCCACCTCCAGAATGTGCACTTTTCATAAGAAAATACATAGTGAAAATCACATAGTATTAAGTGAATAAAATGTTGCAAGGCTCAGCCAATCAAAATACAGAATTAAGCGCAACAATACCAAACACCATCCTATAAACAAACAATTATAAAATATATTAATAGCTCTTGACCTAATGTTATCGGATGTGACAGCACAAATTGAGTTACACACATAATGTCAGAATCGCATAATGAACAGACTACTGAAACACAGACAGGAAAGACCTTGCACAGTTACATTTGAAAGGAAAGGTTCCTCCATAGTTGGCCGATAACAACTTGCCAGCACAAAGCATCTCACTAGTGCACATTTTGCTATGTGTGATGAGAGGAGAAATGAAAACATGGACAGGCAGAAATTCAAGATGGAGTCAGGCCTAGCTTAGTCAGGCCTACTTTAGGCCTTGTTTGACCAACTTTAATAAAACAAAAGTTTGTAAAGTGCAGTATTTTCGTTTTTAGTGCAAAACATTTATGACACTTAGCAGACAATATTTAATAGTCAAAATGATCTCTCACACTTGCCTTTTGGTTACTGTTCAGATGGGCTTTATGCATGTTCATATAACACTAGCAAAGCATGGTCTGAAACAAGGCACGTTGGTAATGGACTTTGAGACATTAATATGATTAACAAGCAACTATTAACTTAATGTCTTTATTTCTATTGTCTGTAATGTGTTATCTTTTAAGCAAACCGCACCTCTACTATCACTTTTAGGATTTTTGGAGGACTTCATCTTTGTCATATTTTCAGGATTTCGGTGGAAATTTAAGTGCACTACTTTTCAGGATTTCGGTGTAATAATAGCCACAGTTTACAGACAACTTGTATACCTTGATTGAGTTACATTGTGCAGTTATATTTTATCGAACTATAGCATTTGCATAGCGCTCAATACAGTTGACAATGCCTCTTATTGCTTTCAGAGCAACTCAAAGGTAAGCTGGTGAGAAAGTCCACGAGGTAAATGCACCTTTTCCAATATTATTTCTGTAAACTGAATGGCAGAGGTTTGATTCCAAGTGAGTGAGTCTTGCATGCACCTGACTGCATTGTGACATACTAATTCAAAACATGTACCGCCCAGAATTCTGCTATAAATTGATGTGTGTATGTGTTCGCCACCATACCAAAATCTATATTTTTCAAAAAAATCTATCTTTTAGCTGTGGGATCTTATGGAGAAAGATTTGTTCTAGGGGTTGACATAAAAGTTGTCTGTGCAAGGCTTAAACATTTCCAGTTTTCCCTACAAGGAGAAGCATATCCCTGATAAAATACTGTGGGGCATATTTAAGAGCCCCTGTGCATCGCTCTTCCACCACGCAACACGGTACAGGAGCGACATAAATGTAAAATGAGATTTATAAACACCAAAAACAATGCCCTGCATGGCTTCATAAATCTTGAGTAAAGTAACACAGTGCAAATTGCTGCGTCATGTTACTGTGCCAGAAAGATGTTTCCATGAGATGTTGCATGGGTGTTCCCATGTAACATCCATGGATTTTGACGCATTCCCAGATTTACCAGAACAGGTAAACCTGGGAATGCACCAAAAAGATAAGCCTACCCAGGAGAGGCGTAACGAGGAGTAATATCTTTATTTCTCCTCGTTCTTTCCTCTTGCAGCACACATAGAAAGAGGAAACAATCTCTCAGTATTTATTTTGTGCAGGAAGGTCTCCCTTCCTGCACAAAAACAATCCTGCCTACAACACAGGAAGTCCTGTACTATGGTGCAAGGGTGACTTTGTTGGCGCTAGCCTGCCAAAACGGCGCTAGCACAAGAGAAAAGGACAGGAATGAGCCATATTGGATACATACGGTGCTTTCCCTATGACACAGGGCAGCACAGCAAAGGGACTTGCTGCCATGCCCTGGGCCACAAAATGTATAAATATGTCCCTGCATTTTCAACACTAATAATACCCCTTGACACATGTGGCACTCTGCTTAACAAGACCACATAGCTCCCTCCAGCCAGTCTACAGAGAGCTATAAAAGTGGGACAGTCAGCTGATGAAGGGAGAGTCTATGTGAGCACACAAATCCAATTCAGCTGCTTTACAGCACTCCTTTGGAAAAGTATAAAACATGCAGGGCCTCATTTACGAGAAACTGACTCATCGATATAGATGTGTCAGTTTCCTTGCCTCAAATGTCTTTGCAGCACCATGGATGTGCTGTATTTACAATACAGGGCTCCATGGCGCAAGGATTAACAGGTGCGTCAGAAATTCAGAAGCATCTGTTCGCGCAAAAGTGACGCATTGCTGGAGTTGGTCATAAAACTGACGCAACTGCAGCAATGCGTCAGAACACATAAGCGAGTCTCATTGTAAAAACCCTGCATCATTCCTTATGCCTGGTCTTAGCAGGCGTAAAGATTTTGACACAGCCAAGTTGTAGTGACACAGTGAAATGCTGTAAATTTCACGGCACCAGTTCTACATGGCTTTATGCATGGGAACGCCTCCCCTGCATACATTATACCTGGCGCAGGTATAACGTGATGCAGGGCTCTACAAACTGACACATTGGGCCCAATGCGTCAGTTTGTAGCTACGGAGCAGTGTGGCGCATTGAATGCGCCGCCATTGCATAAAAAGACAATGATGCAGCGCAATCTCCTCGTAAATGAGGCCCTCAGATGCATAATTACAACGCACAAAGTTACTCCACTTAGATCCCCACAGTAACAAGTCCTAAAGGTAAACTTTTCCGCAATTACTATTCTGCTCCAGATTCATGACAAACACAGCCACATACATAGCCAACAAAATCTTATCAGGCTGAGTTACACCTACCGTGACTACTCTCACGTGAATGCCTACTTTGGACTGCTTATTACTAACCTTGCAGGAAAAACAGAAATTGCCTACTTCTAATGAACAGCCATCTAGTGAAGTTACTGTAGTTTGTATATGCCATTAGTCTGTAACTCTACGACACATGTATACCAGCATTCTTTTTATAAATAAGGATTTTAAACACGTTCAGCCAGAGTTGTTATATTTGCAATTTGTATCTAATGCCAAGGATTGCTTTTATTTATCAAGGTTTTTAGCTGGGGGTGTTCATTCCAGAAGGTGACAAGTTGGATGACATTTTTTAGGACGAATTTTATGTTGAACTTTATGTTTTATGTACTTTTATGATTTTCTGTGTTTGAATCGAATAAGGTAATTTTTGACTGATTGACTAATGAAGTTACTGCGTGAATTCTTCAGTTTCCTTGCCGTGTCGATGCTCAGCAACCTGGTCGCATTTAGGCAATTGGGAATGCTTTGCAAGATAAGCAATGACCTGCAAGGGCTGCGTTTTCCAGTTAACCTGTAGGATGCAATATGGATGCCTGCCATATCCACAAACCTTTCCTCAGTAGGTTTCATGCACGACCTGCAGCTGCAGCCCTGCGGCCGCCACATTCATTCTCTTTGGCAATCACCGCCTTTGGTCACACCAAAGATGGAAGAGCAGAGTCCTTGATGCTTGATGACATCATCAATTTTGTATGTATGAAAAGGATCTTGCAACGGTCGCTCCCCAAACCACAGGGAATCTGGTCCCGCTCCACAGTGATGTATAGCCTTTATTTTTTTTAGGGTGGATCAAATGTAGTTCTCACCCATGCGTAGGAGTCCATCGTGAATTCCCAAGTGCCTTCATGGTTCAAACTCTGTCTTAGGAAAGGGCTGAGATGTCAGAAGTGTGTTAAATAAGAATAGGTGGGTTCCATATCAACTAGTGACACAATTGTTCAAATGTTAGGCGCTGTTAAGCCAAAAAGAATGCTCCCTTTGTGAGCCTGAGCTACCGTCACAGGAACACAAAAAGGGCATTCTTGGTCAACAAGCCGCTTGTCCTCCAGAAATCATCTTCCTTTCACCCAGGCCCCGTTGGCCCACCGAGCAGTGAATTCAGCCCACTGTGGGCGACGAGTTGATCCGCCCTTCAGTATCGTTGCTGCAGCACAGCTACCGCTCTTTGATCAGAGGCTCCTCTCTCTCTCTGCACCGGGCTGGTCCCTCCCTTTTTCTTCACAGGCGGAGAATCAAAGGTCTAACAAGCACTGAAGCATATAAAGTAACATCAATGTGTTTCGCCTATACGTTTAATAAGAAGGTTTTTTTAAAAAGTTTTAGCTTGGTGAGAAGTTGTGCAATATAAGTTAAAGAAACTCCGTAAAAGTGTTATGACTTGTTTATTGAGAAAGGCAATATATTGTGCAGGAACTGGTGGTAATACTATGTACTCCTGTACTTTCAAGTGATGTTGGTGCTATATAAAACTGACCCTAAAATAAAATTGTGAAAAGCAGGTTTAACAGTGGAGGCTATTAGTTACCTGTGTGCTTGTATGAAGTAGCGGGTAGTAAAATAAAGCACTCCTGTACCTTCGGGTGATGTTGATGCCATATAAAAGCATCCCACAAAAAAATTAAATACAAAAGACATGTTACATAGCAGCGTTGTATCATGTTTTTATTTAATTAATTTTCATTTTTATATTAATTCTTTCTCACTGACTAAGGAATCGCAAAGGGTTCTGGTTTTATTGTAGGTTGCACTACAGTTTGATACTGATTGCTTTTTCTATAGTTTGTACTATTAATATCTTTTTTGCAAAGAATGGTGGATGTTCTGCTCAATGTAGAATTCTGAATGTGATCTAGTGAATGTGAAGAATAAATGCAATTAATGTACTGGTTAATCTTTTCTTGAACTGAAATAAAATAAAATAAAATGATTTAAACCAAAAAATTATCTGTCTGCCTCGTATGTAGCTGTTTTTAGGTCTCGCCTACGCAGTGCGCATGCGCTGCATAGGAGGACCTTTAGCCATCGTTCTGCTCTTTTTCGAAGCACACACTCGTGCTTGTGGCGGCATACACCTTGCGGGAATGCGCAGGGGCACGCCACAAGCACGAGTGTGTGCTTCGAAAAAGAGCAGACAGCTCTCCCAAGCGCGCGCGCACCACTTGCGTGCTCCATTTCCATTAGCGTGCGCGCACGCGTTATTAGCTTATCTTCCGTGTTGAACTGTTTGTTTTTGTTTAAAATAATATATTTATAGACCACACAACTGGTAAAATATGTATCTCCACTTTTTAGAACCAAGATTCGTAAAGGCGCTAGTTGGGCAATTTATGCACGAGCGCTTTTCAAACTACCTTTCCCACTATGCACTGCCACCAACCGGCAATACGATTTAGGAAGTTACTTCTTGTGTAACATACACTTAAGAAAATCGGCCCGAGGAATAGGTTAGCTCTGCACCAGCCAGACTTGACTTTAGCCCCTGGTATTGTTGTGAACCGGGAGGTCTTTTATTTTTTCGACTGCAGGAAAAACGCTTTTCATGTACGTTTCTTTATAAGAGCGAGATGTTAAGTAAATTTTTTTTGCTATATGACTGTTTCCGGAAAGTGATGGTGCCACACAGCAGAAGTCCTTGTGTATTCCCGAACTAAGAGAGGTCTGACGGACGGGTCTGCGGTCGGACTCGGTGTCCCCAGACTGTGCTCGAGCCAAGGGAAGAGCGGCGAGGTTGTTGGGACTTGCCTGGGGGTTGGGAGTAGTACAGTGCACCTGTCTGATACTAAATGGGCGTTAGTTTGAGAACTCCACAGCCAAAGGAATTAATTGACAAAATGTCAGCCATCGGTTTTAATAACACATTTCTCTGTTGTCACAGGCACACCCCTAAAGACAGACGGCTCAGTGGGTTGAGGCATCGGCTGCACGCACACTTGTGTATCCGGCAAAGCTCCAGGCTTCATACTGGTAACATGGTTTTGGCGGTTCGTGCAGGGATCTCTGTGTGTGAGATCTCCCATCGTAGACTTGAATCATCGTGAAATCGATGGGGGGGGGGGTTGGGAAGGGTTGCTGAGTGCTCGCTGAGGGGCATGCAGTGCAGCTCGTAGGTCTCCATTCCAATGATGTAGTGAATGTCACGGAGATCGCTGTGTAACCAGCAGGTTCGCACGTTCAGTTACTGGTAAAAAAATACTTATTAAATCTCTGCAGACACCTGTGCGCCTCCAGCCGCCCATGGAAAACCTCCCATGCTTTGCCTCATTACTCTGTTCTTCTGTGTTAAAGATGCATGCATTTGAATAGTGTAGTAATTACCCATCAAGATTTTATTGTGGTGTTGCGTAGCAGGGACATGGCCGATTTGGTTGGTGTAGTTGGTACCAGGTTTGAGTCTCGGTGTTGACTCAACCTTTTGGTGTTCTGGGCAAATCACTTCATCTCCCCGTGCCTACCAAAAATAAATGTGTCTTTGTAATGTAATTGCTCCTCGTGTAAAGCGCTCCAATACCTTCGAGTCGAGTTCGCGCTATATAAAACTGAAGAAACAAGACTCCCTTGCATTCATTAACTAACACTCTCAATGAGCGCGCACAGTTTTGAGTAACTTTCTTGCCCTTTCGGGGATACTAGGACATACATGAAAACATTTTAAAACTAGGAAAAGGGACATTTTGGAGAGAAAAATCAAGACCGATAAAAATTTTTTGTTCAATCTAATGGACATCATTCGGGGACTACAGAAAGAGAGCCGGTAAGAACAAGATCTAACCTGTTTGGAAGGTCGCCGGAGACAATTTTGATAAAGAAGGGACATATCACTAATGACAAATTTTCAGTGCTGTTTCAGCCTGTACCTGTATTTTCATTCCTAAAGCGTGTTTGGGTTGCGAAAATGGCATGAAAGTGCCATACTTCAATCAACACCAAGCGCTGCCCAGAATCGTTCTCCTTTGTTTGGAGAAAACTGGCGTTGAAAGACTCACTTCTATCTCTATCCTCCCTTTCGCCATTTCGCATCAAACAGTCCGACTAATAGATGTACTAAAATCATCTTTGGCTTGGTGTGTTCTTGCATTGTGGAGATCGTACATATGTTTTTTTTTTTTTTTTTTTTTTAAATTTATACCCACGTATAGCCGCGAAGTTTCACAGGCCCATGCGTGATTTGCTGCTCCAATCCTTTTTTTTTCCTTTAAATTATGGGACTTCTAAACCTGCTTTACAATGGATTAAACAAGACTACAAGTCCCAAATTTCAAAGGGAACCAGTATTTGCAATGCAATAGGTCTCGCATTTATGTGAGTTTGAGCTATTAGCATTGTAAATAATAATGCCTTTTATTTACGTTTTGGTTTTTAAAACATAAATAAAAGACCTTGTCATTTACAATGTTAATAACTCTCACAAATACGAGACGTATTGCATTGCAAATGCTTGTTATACTTATGAAGTAGTATGTCTGTGTGTATGCACATCTGTCTACATATGTCAGTATGTCTATAAATGCATATATATATATCCATCTACATGTAAATGGCTGTGTGAATCTGTGTGCTTACTTATGTGATGTTATGCACATTATCACCCGAGAGGGTATCCTGACACTGTTCTGTGTGCCTCTGTCAACGTATCTATATGCCTATCTGCTTATCTCGCTACGCATTGCACTTATTTGTTTAGCCCTACATATATATTTCTGTGTGTGTCCATCATATGCACATTTTTAAACTCATTGTCATACTCTGTTCCAACCACCCAGAGCAGATTAACAAATTCTTCACAGTGCCTTTTATGCAAGCACGTCCATCAAGCTCCTGTTGTGTTCTGTTTAAAAAATATAGCAGCACTGTAACACATTTTGGTATTCAATACATTTTTGGGGTGTTTTTATATAGCACACACTCACCCTGAATGCACTGGAGAACTTTACATGAGTCCCACATTCCGCAGGAACACTTTCATCTTTAAAAACATGTTACACAGCAGCGCGAGCTGCTGTGGCTTCAAGTTAAAAAAACAAAATACCCTTATGACACGGTCAAGGAGCTCTACATCAGGTATTATTAGATCATCAACTCCAATTTTTAATTTGCATTATGATGCTTATAGATTAATGTATTTCTTTCGATTTCGGACACAGAATACAAAGTCAAAACCAGGACTGGATGCATCTGCCGACATCACTTTGATTTATTATCATTTTATGTTTCGTGCTGCTTTGCTGGCGGGTGGGCGGGGCTGCTCTGCTATCGGATGCAGCTCCGGGAAGGAGTGGTTTGCCCACTCCTAAGTGCACAAGACTGTTTGGCCGGCCCTCTTGGGCCGCCCAAAACAGACAAGCGATCTTTCCCTGTTCTCCATGCAGGCTGCAGTACAGCCTGAGCACAGAACATGCCCATGTCCCCATTCCATGACTAAGCGTCGAACCAGGATGCTCAGACCAATCACAACGCTGCATTGCAGCGTTGTAATTGGTTAGGGGAGCCTGAGTGTTTACCAATCACAATTCTGCGTTGCAGCATTGTGAGTGGTCAGGGGAGCCTGGCTGTGCTTCCTGTGCCTCGAATCCGATGAGGAGAGCAGGAGCAGAGACGATGGGTATTTATTTTTACATTGTGCACCGTCCCCCCCTTCTAGCGCCTCTCCCCCGCGCGCCTGCACCCATCCTGCACCCGCGAGCCATGCCGGCCGCCACTAAGGTTGACTATCTTTGGACACATGGATAGTATGAGCAGCTTAGCTCACATTGTAGACACTGGGGAGCATGTGGCTAAACAGTGTAAGTGGATTAGCATACATGGAGTAATGTGTGGCCCATACACAATGTCGGGCACATGGATAATGTGGGGAGGTAGGGCTCATGGACAGACAATGTGAGGGTCTTGGGGCGCAGAAGGAGTGGCATGTAAACATGGCTAGGAGCAGGGCACTTGAAGTGATACCCAAGACAGCCAGTGTACGGTGGGGCACAAAGGAGCCTGAGGGGCAGAGACAGTGTAGTGGGTGAGGTACCGATGACAGTGCCGGGGGAGGGGGGGATGTCAGAGTGTGTGAAGCTTCAGACAGACAGCCAGTGGGAAGGTGGGGCTCCTAAAGTGTGCAAAGCTTGGTGCACTTGCATAATGCTTAGATCGTGGTGGTCAGTGGAAATGAGGATTTTTAGGCACATTGGTTCCTGAGTAGCGTGCTGCTCGCTGTAGAGAGCTTCAGTGCCTCGTCTGGGGAATAAGCGACATGTAATGCAACGAAAGACCTCTTCAATCATGAGTTAGGTGCTCCTTGACAGTGTGAAGAATGTGAGGCGCATAGACAGTGTATCGAGGAGTTTTGAGCACATTTGACAGCCGGGTAAAGTGCTTGGAACACCATCAGATGGCAGCACTCAGTGTGTGGAGCTTCTTAAAGCTCATTGGCAGAAAGTGAAGGGATCTACCCCAGCCAAGGAGCACTTTATCACCCGAGCCCTCAATCCTCCATCTAAGGCAGGTAGCAGAGCCCATGCACTTGAAGCAGATAGAGCTCAGAGCAGGCACTTAGCATGCACTTGTTCCCCTGTACAGAGCTGCGACACTACGAGATGCTAATAAATAAAAGCACGGTGCAATTCCAAAATAGAATTACAAAAAGACCATACTCCGCGATCTGAAACTTTTGTTCCTATTCTTTCACAGAAGCAGATGAATATCTCAGTGCTTTAAATGGGCCGATACTCACCGGTACAGAGTACCGGCACTTCTTATTTTTACCGATCAGAGTACAGGCACTTCTTCACTGCTAAGGAGAGTACCGGTACTCATTGGAGGTAAATACCGTAGAATTACTATGTGTAACTAAGCAGACGTCGGCATAACAGACAGCAGGGGAGGGGTGGAGGACAAGGGACAGCAGGGGGGAGGGCAGAGGTGGGGACAACCACAGCGGGAGGAAAACAAGCAAATACCATCAGGAGGCGGTAATCAACGCTGAGGCGGGAAGGACAGGGGAAGCAATAAAGGAGAGGTTGGAGGGACGAGAAAGTAGCAGCGAAGGGGGAGGGGGGGGGGTCAGTGTCAGGGAGGGCTTGCAAACACACACACACTCCTACTGAGAGTTACTTGTAAACATTAAACCACCGACCAGGAGAATGAAAAGAGGCAGAGCAAAGGAGGAAACACTGCAGAGAAACTGCTGTCGGAGAGAGACATTATAAATAGGGCTCCCGGTGTTATGGTATTTTCTTTTTTTACATTTTCGTCTGAATTTATCCATATTTATTCTTTGGCCACTTTATTGGTATTTATCCATATTTATTTTATGTTTTGAGAATAAATTGAGTAATAAAATGGCAAATTTCCACATTTATTTAAATGAAGCAGGCAAATATACCAAAGCACTACTCTGACAGGTAAATATTAGCATTATACACACATATTTGTTAACATATGCCTGTATTTAAGGGAATCACATCCTGTTTTTAAATCCACAGGGTGTCTATCTGCTTAGCTGTTGGTCTGGAATTCATGCAGGACAAGAAGGACAGTTAATCACAGGAAGCACAATTTTCTGTATTTTTCCGCTTTCAAAAATAAATAAGTGAGCTAAAGAACAATGATGGATTCAACCCAGATCTGTGACTGGGGGTGAGTGTCTGAAAACATCCAGTCGTTTCCCCCTGAAACCTATAAAGGTTTGGGATGTTGAGTATCGCATTGCTACAGGGCATGGTCAAGAGCTTTTAATTTAGGGGGTTATTTACAAGCCCCTTGCGCTGCTGGTATGTCACTTTTTCTCATATTAAAAGTGACAAATTGGTGGTGCAAGGGACTTATAAATAAGTCCGTTAGTGTTTAGTGCGTGGCTCATGCAACCCTCCTTCATAATAAGCATGCTGCTTCTGCATAGCCATACAGCATTCGGCGTAAATAAAAATATATGATAAATAATTAAGTTATCATTTAAATAGTCATATGTTGGCGGGGCAAGGCTTTTTAACAGGTATTGGAGGATACATTATTGAAACATGCAAGGTCAACTTTTATACAAAAAAAAACTGAGTACGTGTGCAGAAAAGCTTGCTACATGAGTGACCCGCGGACACGCTGCTAAAATAAAACCACAATATCCCCACCTGAAAAACTACACATTTGCCAGTGCCTGAAGCATACATGTGCCAAAGCGCAGAAATATTGCAAGCATTAATTACAATTTTGCAGCACGAAACAATAACAAATAGAAGTAACACAACCGAGAGGGGTAAGAGGGTGGGAGTGCAGACGCCACATCCCAGTGAGCTGTAAACATTCACTTTTCATAGGCGGCAAACTGGGTGGTGCAATCTCGTCAGGGGGAGATGAAAGCCATTCCACTGAATTGGTGAGAGAGCAGTTTACACCTAAGTTTAATGCAGTGTTTAGTTTGTAAAAAAAAAAAAAATAAGAGACGGGCTCTCGTCAGCTTCACATTGCCCTGCTATGCTGCCAATTATAGTAACTTCTAACAGTCACACTCCTACAAGTGTGAAAATTCGGACTATTTCAGTCCCCCAAAGCTATAAGAATGGCTTGGGTGGCAGGTAATAGTCATTTTCAATGAATGATACATTAATAATTACCTGTTGTTGTGGTCATCTCTAAATTACCTAGACAGCGCCACCTTGTGGCATGCTGTCCCCAGCGCCAATGCTGGCAGTTACGTGCTGGTGCCAAGCACCGGAAACCACCGGCTCAAATTAAGCACTGGTTTAATGTTCACGACTCGCAGCAAACACCACCCTTCCAAACTGGCACCAGAGGAGAGCAAACAAACACAGACTCGAAGGAATGAACTATACTAACATGGCCCAGGGCTGTTCCACAGCCTGGTCCAGGTGCGGGTCTGAGGTTAGGCACAAGTGATGGATTTAACTCCATAGCTTAATTTTCATATTGGGAGTCCCAAGCTCTAATCGGTTTTGATGGTGAAACCCAGCAATTTTAGAATTTATAGGATGCGTTTGTCACATTATATGTTAGTACATTGCTGCTGAACTGTAAAGATAAATATATAATCCACCCTCAGTTACTAAGTACCTGAAATCAAGACACATATAAAGAAACGGGGGATGATATTTTGTAGAACAGAAGAAGCTCATCACAGAGTGCGTCTGTCACGGGGGTGCGGGCGAGCACAAGAAAATACAAGCACTAGAAGATTCAACACATCTCAGTTTAAGGCATTGATTACTTGAAAATTAAATGGAAAGCGTGTCAGGATGATGTGGTTAAGCAAAGCAGAGGGTTTACTCCCGTCCTCAAAAACAAGCAGCCGACAAAAAAGCTTAAATTGTGTACTGCCATGGGGAGACGTCCCACAAAAAAGGTTAAATTGGGTGCAGCCAATGGGAGACGTCCCACAAACAAGCATGCTTAAGCAGCCATGAAGAGATTAGGTAAAGGGTGGAGGCCAAAAAAAAGTTTTAAAAAAGTGGATGAATAGGAGTACTTGGGCCATGGCCTACTGATAAGAAGAGCAACAGGAAATGGCATGCGACAACCAACACAAACCACAACCAATAAAAACGGAGGAAAAGTAAAAGGCAAGCACACAAACAAATTAAAAGTAAGGGAGAGATATAAGCCCTTCTTAAGATTTAAATTAAATACAATAGATTTCACAAGCACAGCACAAACACTGTGCAGGAGAAACCTAAAAACACACTGACATGATTTTTTTTTATTACTGGGCATTAGGCCTTACATTCCCTAAGTGAAGAAAGGGAGGGGCGAGAACAATGCAAGAGAGAGAGCAGCTTCTGGTAAAAGAGGTGGAGCTGCACTATGGCAACGGCACTGAAGTAAGTAAACACTCATCGAGGGTGAACTGAATTCACTGCTGGAGCGGTGGTGCCAGTGATAATAGCTCTATTACCCTTTACTGGCGGGCAACAGTTGCTGTTAATTACCCTCCACTCATGATGGTTCTTTACCAGCGACTCAGGCACATAATTGCAGAGAAGGCAATTAAAAGCTGTAACTCCCAACAGGTATGGGCAATAACATCTAAATATTATATAAATATTATAAGAATGTTTATATTTTCTTCCGTGAGTTGTAACTGTAATGGTACTTCTTTATATTCATTTAGCCTCTCCTTACGTGGAATGCACTGTCTTGTTTGTTTATTTGTTAACCTGGTTGCTCCATTTCCTCAATCTGTATGCAAACCACATACTGCTGCTCCCTCCCATAAAAGACCACAAACTCCATAAAGGAATGCGAACCCGGAACCGCTGGTCTGGATGAAAATCCTCTGTGTCTTTCTGCCCTTGTCCTCTCGACCTTGAACCTCCACAATTTGTAACTTCCAAGAAATGTAAAATGTTGTCTCTGGGTCAAAGGTTAGCATGTTTTCTTTGTGCTTCAAAAACCTGGTAGGAGTCATACTTCTACATGATACCCCTTTAAGGAAAGCTTCCATTTTAATCCTGAGGATACCTTCTTCAGACCCCTATGTGCTTCCAAATCAGCAAGTTCAATTAATGTTGATTCGCATCAAAATTTACAAAATTGAAAATAAACTACTGATAACTTGAAACTCTCTGTTAGCTCTTAGAGCTACAAAGGGCCCTCACCATTCCCAAACTCTTTAATATTATTTAGCAAAAAGGTTGAATGTGCAAAACCTTGCTTAAAAATCAAAAATCCCTCAACAAGCCTCACAGGCTATTTCAGATTATACATAGGAGCTTTCAATCAGTATGTGTGAAAGCTTTAGTTATCGCCTCCTAGTTTCCACCAACAAACATCCAATCAAAGAAACATCTTGAAGACAAGCTCACATAACTTAAAAATAAACCTTCTATTGGCTAGTCAACTTTAACTCTATCACTGGGGATCTCACATCTCTCCTTAAAGTTTTCTAACCTTCCTGTGTCCACAGCGAAACGGTACCTTCACTGGTAGCTCAAGACTATGTAGTCAGCCTGTTCTTCATACAATACACGTATCTCTCACATTGGCTGTGGTGAAAATGTAGACACTTCATCCTCTCCTTACTCTAGAAAAACTCTCACGCAGCCTCTAATTTCCATCAGATGGTGCCCTATGCCAAAATTTCAGAAGTGGTGGTGATCTCTCAATTTTATTTTGCTTGAAATCTACATATTTACTGTCTAAGAATCTGGAATTGATCATAACCATGACACCTACTCTTCTACTGTGACCATAAGGGATGATGTCCTTCTCTTTGATGGGAAGGGATCCATCTTTTATCTACTCTTTTCATAATGAGTCTCATTTGATATTGTTGTTCACAATATCCTCCTGCATCCCTTGGTACTTAATAATTGTGGTCGTCTCTAGGCACTCCTTCCTTTCCCTTATGTATCTTATCACCCTTTGATTCCCACTTTCTGTGTTACTTTTCAACATTTACATATTCATCCAGAGGTTCTAACAATAGAGCTTGGAAATACTTTCTGTTCTGCAGCGGTGTTCATCATTGAAGATGCCACTTCGTGTTAGTGAGAGTTCGGTATCCTTTTTTGCAATCCGATCCCGAAGGAACCAGTAAAGATTTGTCATAAGCAACACGACAAATCCACTCTAGAACAGAACTTTTGCCCGAATACTATCCACCATACAGTGCCGTTTTATTGGATGACTACATGATTAGGATTGTGTACGGTATCCCTTAAGCCTCCTCTAAATTCATTCTTAGGTCATTTACTAATTTTTACTTATTATCCTAAGCATGAGGTGGACACGGTTCATTGGACTATCTTAAAACATATATCCTGCCTACACCTTGTGTTAACTGTGGGGTAGATGATACTTCTCTACACTGTTTATTGGTTTCACTGTAGTTATTGAAACGAATTCATTAATGTACGGTTTAATGTACTACAAACAAGGTAACTGGAAAAACAATGTACTATGTTTATTGTGTCAAAATAATGTTCTAAAAAAAGGTGTATATACCAGTATTTGGTTATTATGCCTTCTTATTTGAAATATCCAAGGTCCCTAATATATTTGAGGACTCGGCTGAGAGAAGAGAAGCAGAAGCTGAACAGAGCAAGCTAGACAGAAGGCCACATTCAATGGATACAAACACCTGCACAATCTCCCAGACTCTTGTCCTTTGCTCTAACATTTTTTTTAATATCCATCCAAATGTGTCCGTAAAATATTTCTCGGGTACAACATAACTAGGAACTCTTAAACAATCACCAAATTTCCAAATTCCCATTTCTGCCAATTTAAATCTACGCCCTTGTGTTCTCAATAAATTATACCCTAGAGTAGCTTAGTGTCTGGTAAACAAACATCCCTTTTCTAAGATTATTTTTCTAACTATCAGCTTGAAGTTCAAAATAGATTGTCCTGATATGATATGATAAAGACATTTAGTATAGCGCACAAACACTCCTGGAGGATATCTTGGTGCTGCTATACTTAAGAGAGGAGAGTGCATTCTAAAATAAACAAGGGCCATATTATCAAGAACAGCGTTAAAATTATCGCCGCTAAAGTGGCGATAATGGGCTTGATAATATGCCCTTGTAAATTTCCATAGAAGCCCATGTTCTGGTGTGAACATTGGCTTCTATGGGAATTCACAAGGGCATATTATCAAGCTCATTATCGCCGTTTTAGCTGCAGTTTCCTGCCGCTAAAGTGGCGATAATTTTAACGCTGTTCTTAATAATATGGCCCCATGTCTTCAGCCCCTTTTTGAAGGAAGTGAAGTCTGAGCAGGAGCAGAGACTAAGGGGGAGTTTATTGCAATAATAGGGGGCTGTGTATGAAAACGATCTACCCCCCTTTGTCTTGAGGTATGTATGAGAGGGATAACCAGAAGTGACTTATCCAAAGACCTTAGGCATCTGGGGGGCAGATAGGGTTTTAATCGAGTAGACAGATATGCGGCGTGGGATTTGTGGAGTGCCTTGTGTGTCAGACAACATAGTTGAAAAATGCAGCGCTTTCTAATCGGCAGCCAGTGAAGCTTCTGAAGTATCGAGGAGGAGGGCAAGCGAGAGGGAAGACTGCAGATTAACCCGGCGGCAGTGTTCTGAACCACCTGCAACTTGGACAGCAAGGTGTTGTTTACTGATGTCAGCAAAGCATTCCCGTAGTCCAGGCGGCTGGTAATGAGAGCCTGGACAAGAGTTTTCCCCGCGCTCTCAGGAAGCCAATGGAGGGCGTTTTTAAGAAGCTTCATGGTGGCAAAGCAGGTGCCACAGGTGACATTAACTTGGTCTTTCATGGAAAATAAATGATCTAACTTCACTCAAAGATTTTTCATTAGCTGCTCAGGTGAAGGGGAAAGGCCGAATTCAGAAGGCCACCAATCAGCTGTCCAAAGCTCTGCCACTTTACCAAATAGCATAATCTGCCTTGTCGCAGTTTAATTGGAGACAGTTGATACTCATCCAAGTGGCGACTTCCCTCATGCAATTTGCAAATTTGTTCTTCACTTTGTTTGAGTCAGGGGCACAGGAAATAAGGAATTGAGTATCATCTGCATATGACACGATCTCCACACCGCAGGCTCTCCTGGATTTCCAGTTCCCTACCCAGCCATGCTTCTTCAGTAACACAAGAGTCAGGCCTCAGAATGAGCATCGTCCCCACTCTGAAATATAATTTCCTTATTCAATTTCTTTCATCACATGATATGTTTGCCAATTAAATACAAATGTTACCTCTTTTCGGTCTTTCACCACACAACTCCAGAAACAAGTGACATTCTACTTCACTGCCATCCATAGATGGATGGCCTTAAGCTCTCCAAAGCTTAAGGCTTCCTAACCCGAGATCATCCAGTTCACCATTAAGAACACACCTATTTTACTCCGTTATCACATTTCCCCCAGACATTTTCCTATCCAACATTCGAGGTGTGTGTTGTCTGCAACACTTGCCTCTACGTACTAATTACCTCACCTGCTACATTACCTCGCATCCAACTAGTCAACATATATTCATCGTTTGAATATTAGTGTAACAACCTCTTACTGTTTCTTCGAAACGTAAGAAAACATCTGTTATCAATCTACAAGGATCCTGATGAAATTCACAAGATATGCTCTAACCTCATACAATCTTCATTTAATACGGTTCATAGTGCAAAAGAGGCAGTTTTGCAAAACGCTGTTCATTGTACCAAACCACTCATAACCGTGTCATACTATTTCGGTCAATCCATATCCGCTTACGCTCTACATCAATCCTCTGCCAATTCAACTAATTCAACTAACAATTCTCGTCCCTGAGCCAACTGGCCAACTGTGCCTTATCCACATTCAGCTCACTGGAACATCTTCACTGGCCTGTCACTCACCTCACGACCCTGAATCATGCTGACTACCTACACAGTGTCTCTTAAGGGCTCCTGCTTCCAGGGGCAAGCTCAGTCATACAAAAGATTCTCTAAACCATTCCACCAGAATAGCTAACACCCTGTCTTGTCTTCTCACCCACTCCATTCCTTCCCTCTTCTATCAATGAAAAGATGAAATGTTGGACAACTCAGTTATCCTTTTTCACCGTGATCTCTGCACAGCATTTGTTGCTAACATGCTCATGATTGGAAGAAATACAAATGACTGCATGGAATGCGTGTCCTGGTCAAGCACAGGCTCCATCCACTAGTTCTTCAAAGAGCAATGTATAGAAATGTCATGGAATGTAAAATTCTCAGGAGATTCCACACATAAGATTTGTGTAATTATAGGGCTTATTTGTGAGAAAAATTGTGCGGGCAACTCATTGTGAGTAGAACTGTGGAGGGAATTAGTATTACACTGATAGGCAAGGGGGAGTTCAAGATGAATCGAAATGAAAGACAAAGCAAATGTTCATGACTTTAGGGTATTTCATTTAAAAATAATTCCTAACCACATGTTTTTACCACCTAGAAAAAGAATGCTTTAAGAAATCTTGAGAGCAGAATGTACTTTCATTGACCCATAGGTGGCCTATAAAGTGTTCTTGCACCTCGCTTGTCTACTTTTCCTGTAGAACATCGCCAAGTGTTCCAATGAAGGCTGCCTTAGGTTCCTCATCCTTCTGGATGACCTTGAGTCTGTATTCTAAACTTAAAATTAACAACCAATGAACTGGAAAACTACAGAGCACGCTTCTCTGCATTATATAGAATTGGGCTTCTGCTGGTCTGGGGCTAGGATCCTCCTGCGGTCGCCCTCTTGGGGGATCAGAATCAGCCTCCTGTCATCTATGGGCCTGTAGTCTGTGTCTAGGCCCCTGCACAATTCCTTGGGTCTCTAGGTGAAGTCTCAGCCATGTATCTCATGAACAGAATTTGAATTAGATTTCTTAAATACTAAACTGTATGGCAACACTTGCCTGCAAATGCAAAACATGCCTGTGTGATATGATAGTGCTTTTTTAGGTTGAGCATTCGAGACCTCTAGTATATATTTTAGTATATACTTATTATATACTTATATGTGTATGTACTTTGTGGGCTCTGGAGATCAGCCCTATGACTTGTCTGCTTTCGCTTACGGACTTTTTTTCTGTTCAACTGTCTTGATAGAAAACGACCAGCAGAGGTCAGTAAAATACAGAATTGCTTTCTGCTAAGAGTCATTCTTTTTTAAATTTTTCTGGGAACTGCCTCTATTTAACTTTCTTGATAGAAAACGACCAGCAGAGGTCAGTAAAATACCAGAATCACTTTAGCATTCTCAGATACCAGTCCATAAAAATTGTCTTCCACAAGCACCCGTAGACAATAATATTTTTTTCAAATCTTGTATTTTCAGTGATATGACCACCGAAGGCCATGATTTTATATTAAAAACGGAGCTTTGGACTATACCATTTCCCGCTGAAAGGCAATATTTCTCTCCATGTGTTCCCATACCTGGTGTATCACGCAGTTTGGTGCTTACTTTCCCTCCATGTTAAAGTACAGTAGATTTTTCAGCACCCAGGCTAATGTGCTGCATAGCTAAATACATATAAGGTCACAAAGGCGAGACCGATTGCATTACAAATGCTTGTTTGTTATCCTGTCATTTGTATGTAGACTTAGATTGTAACACAGTGCACCAACTTTAAAAATATTGCAATGTACGCACATTGGTAAAGGTAAAAACATAATTTTTACTTCATTCTTCTTACAATTAATGGGTACACCCTGTACGGTTACTGTACCGAGAAGGTATCTAACGACAAACAATATAGCAGCTATTTTCTCCATATAAATATAATGCAGGGGATCTGGTGAGCAGTTCTACGAAGAGTCATTTCACACTTTTCATCTGTAGCAAACCGTTTCCATCCAACAATTACCTGGGATCCGCAGCCCAGCGAAATACTCTGGAATCCATTGTCCGGGGTCAATAGTGAGCGTGGAAATGTGTGGACTGTAATAACCATCAGGCAGGGATGGCTGCCACGGTTCATCATGTGGAAATGCATAGGCCTGCTGCTTCCTCAACCATACACGCTTCACCTTTACATACCAAAACATCTGGCCACTCGTGAGGATTCTGGATGTTCAGAATGGTCAGAACTATCAGATCCCAAATGCATTGTGCATCAGAGCCACCAGTTCCTTCAACCACTCTTAATAAACTTCGGCTGCGACACAGCAACAGTGGGAGGTGAGATATTTTCAACAAGCTTTTTCCTCTGAATTATTCACCACACTGAACCCCAACATGGCCATGTAGCCTCTGTATGCTATGCATGCCACTGGGTGCCACCTGCTGGTTAGTAAAGGATACTGCAAACTCTTTGATTAAAATATGTCAAGATTTAATTTGTGGACACACATAAAATGTCGGCACTTGTCTGTTACTGAACCCCAACAGTCATGTACTACGGGTACTTGCACTTAATTACTTCAATTAATCCTCTGTCGTGCATTGTGTGATAGCTTTACTCAAAGTACACTTATAAAGGAACTCTCCACAAGTTATTAAAGAAAGTGAGCGCAGCGTGGGCATTAAAAGTATTCACCGACTTTCTAATGCGCATTTCAACGCGGCGTCAAACAGTTCACACACCTTTTAAAAGAGGTTGTCTTCCATCTACACGAATTAAATTTGTGTTGAGGTATTCCTCATTCAATACCTTTCACAATGAGTAGTGATCAAAACTATTATTTTCAGTATGTATGGACGCGGTATTTCAAAGTGCAAAGCTGGCCACAAGGCGGCGGAATACTGTCAAAGACAAGCATAATGTCAACTAGTGAAAGGAGAGGTGGTTGGATGCATATGAATCTATTCTGGAGCAGCTGTGGTGGTCCAACAGAACTAAACCTTATGGGAAATGAGCAAAGGAAATCTGTTGAGGAAAAGGACAAGCCAGAGTTGGATACCTATTGTTACACTTCAGTATTTACTCCAGGGAATGTAGCAGAATATTTAGCAATATATATATTAGATACAATGTATCAGTTTTCTATGGCATCTATGGCACTGAGCGATGCAACGTCAGATAGCAGTATATCTGCGTGAGATACATTTATATACAATGAAACACAAAGGTACAGAATCCGTAGCATAAGGGAAATCAGATATGACAACAGCTTTTTTGGACCATGAGATTCAATAGTGACCCACTTCATGATCCCCCGCCTCCTCCCAGCCAAGTGGTGCTGCACTAAAACACCCACAATCATTGAAAAGCTCCTGCATGCACTTTTAGGTGTCTGAAACCTACAGAACAAACATTCCTCTCAAATGAACTTATTTCCTGGGCTTGTTGCTGTTCTGATGTGCAACCTATTCAAGGTATTTGCAATTTGCACCACAACATGCTTATTATATCAGGTCCTTGGATTCGTCTCCGCTCTGATCACAGCGATGGGGGAGCAGGTGTGCTAGTAAATGATGTGGACTTAGGGCCTGATTTGGAGTCTGGAAGTTCGAGGACCACCAGACTCTTGTGGGACCGCCCTATTATGACTTTGGCGGTGAGATCGCCATGAGACCACCGCAGTCACCAGGGAAAGGCTGTTCCCTGGAGGTGGCATGTCGGTCATGAGGCAGAAATTTGCTTGGCAGGACTGCCGCGGTCCCACCAAGCATATAACAAGTTTACTCTCCGACGGTGGTGTCATGGAGGTTCCTTCTCCATGTAAACCGTGGCAGAGAGGAAACAAAAGGGGCACTACATGGCCCCCTGTGCCACCACCACATGCGGATGCATGCAGGGGGCAAATGTTGTGCCCCCCTGTCTGCATTTGCCCCCGTTCTAAAACAACATGGACTTCACAGTTCACGCCGTGCTGCAACGCGATGTGGCAGTCCTGAGGTGGTGCCTTTCTAAAGCAGACATAGGCGCCTTTGAAAGGTACAGCCGTAGGACCATTACGCCACCTGCCAGACCACTTTAAACTCATAATCTGGCGGGTAGGTAGCAGTGAGTATTGGAGGTCCCGGAGAACAGCGTTGGCATGCCACCCGCTCCAGGACCAACAAAACGTTTAATCAGGCCCTTAGTAGTTGATTTTCGTGGTGATGAACCACACAGCAGTAGAGCGAAAACACCAAGCTCAATAAAGTTGTGTCAAACATGGTCCAGGGCTGCTTAAGAAGGACATGGCTGTCAGTGGACACAATAATGTTCTGGAGCAATGTACCATGTTAATGTTAGTTCTTTAGAAACTGTGCGCTCATAGCAGCACATTAAAATTCTTGGATAGACAGGAGGAGAGATTGGGAAGGACTGAAGTTGTCCCCGCTCCTCCTGCCAGCAGGAGGCACAGGACAGAACAAATGGATGATCATGAACATATTTAAGGAACCCCTTCAGCCCTGCCTACTCCCACACCTAACACCCTTTGGTCGCCCCTGCTGCTTCCCCGGCCACCTCTTCTCTGTTACTCATCATTCTTCTGTCCAACTCTGTCTCAAGTCCCACCTCTGCTTTGTCCCTAACCCCACTCATGCACTTCCCTTGGTTACGTCACTAATAATCTGCTGGTCACATTATAATTACACTGCTTCACTCACCCCTTCTTCTACTATACTACTTTCATAATCCATCTTAGATTTCTCAATCTTTTCCCTAGCTTTGCTCAACTTTACTTTCAATTTGCCATTAGCCGTCCTCTGACCACCCTCTGAAATGCACCGAGCCTGCTCACTGCCTCTTTCCCGATCCTTGTCCCCTTTGACTTCATCTCTTCCTTAACCCTTCCATTGACCCGCCTCTGTTCTGCTACAGCCCTTGTTTAGTCTTCTTTAAGTGTTCTCCTATTCCATCTCTTCAGACACCATTACATTTTAGTATTGCCCCTACTAAACCCCGAACACCACTCCTGCATCTCATCTAATCTATTCTCACTCCTGCTATGCCCTTAGCACTGGTCACCTCTATCTATTTCACTTCCCTAGGCTTGCTGAGGGTAATCTTTAAACCATGCTTCCTCCCTAAACTTTCTTCTGCTCCTAAATCTGCCCTTTTCCGTAATCAATTACATAATTTCCATAACTTACTTTATTTTTCACCTCAACCCTGTATCTGCACCACCTTTACTCCTCCCCTGACTCAGGGGCACATATATCTACACCCCTTCATAGACCTTTCCCTGCTCCCCTTTACTACAGTCCACCTTTACTACTACCATTCCTTGTTCCACTTGACCCTTTTCTAGTATGTTCTTTTCCTACCCTATCGCACACCACTCTTAAACCATATACTTACACTGGTTGTGCTCCTACTTCGCTCATAGCCCTGCCCAACTTCCAAACTTCTCTTAGCTCTGCACCCCCTCAATCTTAATTTTATTATTTGATTAATCACCCTGAATCTGCACAGTATGTAAATTCAGATACATGTACCTATGTGTAAATAATACCATTTCACAAGACTGCATATGAAAAAGAGAAGGGGGTGGGTAAATGCTCTAGATGTGAGCTATGGAGGTGCAGTGCTTGTGACATTGTAACTAAAGACAATAAATGCCACCAATGAGTGTTAATGGGACACAGGCCTCTTTTGAGTCAAGTTGGTTTATTCTACATTACGTGAGTGGGCTTATACACTATTTTCTTTACCACACAGAGTATTGTGGAGGTCGATGACCCAGGTACTTACATATCAGTTGGTGAGTAGTTCCTCATAATAGCCATTGCCTCAGATTTGTCTTGTTTAATCAATAAGTGACCATGGACTTAATTCCTTGGTCACTACCATAGAGAATATATATCAGTCCTTTTCATGTTGACGACGTGGTACACATCGTTCATTAAGTGTATAAGATATGAGATATTTGTGAACATTAATAGCTTTTGTCCATCACCATAAACACACCATTCATTACATATTTCTTTTATCTAAGGTATATACTTTCCTCCTGTCCTGATGAAGACCTGATCCCAAATCATCTTTAAGCGGGTTGAAACGTTGACACGTACATATTTTAACGCTTGATTTAATGCTATAGCAAATTGGTACAACACTGAGTCAACTGTTTGCCATTGTATATGTAGTTTGTATTACTGTATAACAAACTTTCGTTTGTTTTCCATGACTATTTTTGTGCACTTGTCCACGTTCATTCACCTTTATGGGCAGTGCACCATTATAGATCACCATTAGGAGCACATGCATGCGATAGGTGATGTCTTGTTTAAGAAAATAGATGCAGTCTATTCATAATATTGGTGTGTACTTGTTTTGTTTCTACATTTGATATATACAACTACCTCTCCCATCAATTGGGTACAAAAAGGACAATTTTTTAGTCTTTTGTTGAGTAACAATTTGTTGTCCAAGTGCTTTCAACAGAATGAACATATCCTTTATATGACAGGCCTAAGACAGGCTCTGACCTCATACAGTCTTCATGTAAGATGCTTCCTAGCAAAAAGAGACACTTTTGCAAATTGCCCTTTCCAGTAAAAAACCACAAAGACCATGTTTCACTGTGTCAGTCAAACCATTTCTTCTTATGCTCTACATCGCCCCTCTGCTAATTCAACTAAAACTATCTTCTTTCCCCTGAGCCACATGTGCCTTATGCGCATTCAGGTAATTTCTCTCCTGGCATCACCTCAATGGAATATCATCACTGGCATGTCATTCACCTTAACACTCTGAAGTATGCTGACTACCTTTGTGGACTCTCTTAAGGACTGCCACTTCCAGCAGCTGCAATACACATGCTTTATCTGTATGTACACTGAGATTGGTAGTTAAGTTGGGTAATTGTTGTGAAACTTTTTATGAGCAGAGATCTTGTGTTCCCTAAATGTTTGAAGACAACCTGAGTGCCCTTCATGTATAGGCCATCACACATTCTCCTCTGCATAATGTAGGTTTATTATTAGTCCATACACTTGTCTCTGCCTTAGCACTGCTGTTTGATTGTGGAAAAAAGAGCACCCACTTTCAAAAGAATGCAATGGCCACACATTGGTAAAGTTAGTTTTCTTTTTATTTCACCCACTTTCAAAAGAATGCAATGGCCACACATTGGTAAAGTTAGTTTTCTTTTTATTTCACCCACTTTCAAAAGAATGCAATGGCCACACATTGGTAAAGTTAGTTTTCTTTTTATTTCAATCAGTTTTATAAAATTTAATAGACATACTCTTTTGGGTCACTGTGCGCAGAAGGCATCAATCGACAAACAAGGCAACTTCCATTTTCTCCATATGAATATAATCCAGAGTATGGGGTAGTAGTTCTATGTTGAGTAATTTTACCTTTTTTATCTGTAATTAGACGACTCAAAGTACTACACAAGCATTTACATCCAACAAATACATGGGATCTGCACCCAAGTGCAACTCCCTGGAATCCATTGTCTGGAGCAAACATGGATTTATGTGGACTGCAATAACCATTGGGCAGAGTTGTTACCATTGTTTCTTAGTTTCCCATGTGGAAATGCCCAGGCCGTTTGCTTTCTCAGCTATCCACACTTCTCCGCATATCAGCAAATCTGGCCACTCATGATAATTCCGGACTTCCAGAAGCATCAAATCAACCATAACCACCAGATCCACTGTGCACCTGAACTGCTATTTCTTTCTACCACTCCTATGAGACAGCAGCAAAGTGACAGTGGGATGTGAGAAATTTACCCCAAGCTTTTTTCTCTGAAAGACTCACCACACTGGACCGCAAGATGGCCATCTAACCCTTTTATGCTACGCGTCACACTAGTGCCACCTGCTGAAAACTGTATCAAGATTTAATTGTGTGGATACACAACACATGTCTGCTCTTGTCTGTCACAGTACCACAACAGTTATGTACTCACATATGAAGGGTACTTGCCCCAAATTACCTCAATTCCCTGCTGTAAATAAGTGCATTTTTTGATACTGTGAATCAAAGTGTACTTAAAAAAGAATCCTCCTCCTCAGAGATTGCACAAAGTGGGCGCCGCGTGCGCATTACAAGTCTTCACCAGGAGTTCCATTGGTGATGTGGCGGGACAGATGTTCCCAAGGCGAGATGCAGGTGAGCCTTCACACCAATGACTCTTCGCTCTGACTGCCAGCAAGACTGCACCACTTTGGCTAGGGCAGGTGTGGGATTAAATGAAAACATCTCTGCCCAGTATGAAGTGGACTGCCATCTTGTCACACGTGGGCCTGCACATGGCTCACAGTTTCCAATGACTTGAGCCAAACTGAGTCAGGGCAATGACTGTGCATTTCAACCCTGCGTCAAACAGTGTGCACACCCTTTAATAGAGGTTGCCGACCATTAAGACACATTACATTTGTGAAGGGACGTGCCTCTTTCAATACCTTTCACAAGGAAAAAACTATTATTTTCAATTTATATGAAAGTATACATGTAAGGATGAGATATTTCAATGGAGCAAACACAGTCAAAAGGCAGCGGGCTACAGTACGGTCAGACATGCATTAAGTTAACGACTGATAGGAGAGGTGCTTGGGCGCATATAGATCTATTCTGGGGGTCCAATAGAACTAAACTTTATGTGAAATTAGCAAAGGAAATATGTTGAGGAAAAGGACAAGCTGGGTAAATGCTGTTACACTTCAGTATTTACTCCAGAGAAAGTCGCAGAATATTTAACAATATAGATATGAGACACAATGTCTCAATGTTCTTTGGTTTATGGAGGGAAATGTTCAATGTGGGTGTTCTCGGAGCGGTTCAATGTCAAACACACAGCAGGATATCTGTGTGGGATACATTTATATACAATTAAACTCAATGGTAAATACTTACACAATCAGTAGCATATTGGAAATCAGATCTGATTCCAGCTTTTGTGGACCATGAGATTCAACAGTGCAGTTCAAGTTATGTTAAAAATAGTCCTAGTCATGCTTAAGAAGGATGTGGCTGTCAGTGGACTTCCCTAGCCTTTTTAGGTCGAGCATTCGAGACCTCTTGTATATACTTTAGTATATACTTATATGTGTATTTATGTGTATGCTTCCGCTTAGGGAATTATTCATCTGTTCAACTGCCTCTATTTAGTCTTGATAAAAAACAACTTAACTGTCTTGATAAAAGCAGAGGTCAGTAAAATACAAGAATTGCTTGCTGCTGAGGGACATTTTTTTTTCTTTTTCTGGCAACTGCCTCTATATAACGTTCTTGATAGAAAAAGACCAGCAGAGGTGAGCAAAATACCAGAATCACTTTAGCATTCTCTAGATTCCAGTCCATAGAAAGTACCCGTAGACAATGATATTTTTTTCAAATCTTGTATTTTCAGTTATATGACCATCGAAAGCCCTGATTTTATATTAGAAACAGTGCTTTGAACTATACCATTACCCGCTGAAAATTAACATTTCTCTCCATGTGTTCCCATACCTGGCGTGTCACGCAGTTTGGTGCTTACTTTCTCTCCATGTTAAAGAACAGCAGATGTTTCAGCACCCAGGCTAATGTGCTGCATAGCTAAATACATATAACGTCCCAAAGGCGAGACCGATTGCATTGCGAATGCTTGTTTATAATATGATATGTCCCTATACCTTCTTCTCCTTTTTCTCGATCTTTGCCCTCCCCTCTCCCACCTTTACTCTCCATTTGGCATTAATCTCATGTCCTCCCTATAAGCAGTCACTGAAATACCCTTAACCTGCTCCCACCTCTGTTTCCATCCTAATTCCTTTGATTTCACCTATTCTTAACTCCTCCATTGACCCACCTCTGTCTTGGAACAACGCCTTGAATATTCTTCTCATTCCCTATTTCTGCTCCTATTGCATCTTCAGATGCACCTTATTCTGCCCGCTGCGCGCCAACACCACTCTGGCATCCCCTCTGTTCCCACTTCCACTTTATCCTTAACGCTGGTCCATTTTATCTGTGTCCCTTCCCTGGCCCCAATCCTCTCCATCGCTTGGATCTACCTAGACCCTGCTGCTCCTTTTAACCTGCCACTTTCCTAAACCCTCTTTTGTTCCTGACAATACCTTGTACCACAGAATTTTCTTCATTAACTACATGCCTTCCATAACCTCATCTATTCTCTAATCCAACCCTGTTTTTGCACCTCCTCCTTGCACCACTTTACTGCTGCCCTAACTTTGTGGCAGATACATCTACACCCCTTTATAGCCCTCTTCATGCTCCCCCTTACTGCACCTCACCTTTGGTACTACCATTCCTTTTTCCATGTGCCCACTTTTCTAGCCTGTGCCTTGTTCTTTTCCTATCGTGTCTCAGACCGCCCTTAAACCACTTTCTTACACCAGTTGTGATCTTAATTCTCCCCTTGCCCCGCTTTAGCGTCCAAAGTCCCTTGGCTATATTTATTTGAGTTTCAATATTTGATATGTTGTCCTGAATCTGCACATTAAGTAAATGGATAGAGCCATGTACTTTTGTAAATTATCTATTTTCACATGTCTGCATATCAGAAAGAAAAGGGGGATAATCTGCAAAACTATGGCTCCGCATTTCACTGTGCTTTCCGGAATCTGTGAAGTATGCAGATTTTCTAGGATGTTAATTGCACACAGTTAGAGCTTTGTAAGGAATGCAGCCATTTCTCAATTGGACTTCTGGCCATGACTCCAAAGAATGCCTTCTCCTGTAACTCAGAAATCTCCTAAACTGCTTCTCCAAGAAGGATTCCTGTGATTTGATACTGAGTTGTCTGGACCCACTTGCTTACCATTGATCCTTCGATGGCCGTTTTTTCCTCGACTGAGAGGTGATGGGAGTTACCCTATACATCTTTCAAATTCAATTAACAGTGCAACCCGTTTGGCTACACAATGAAGACCAGCAATCGGTAGCTAAGTTAAAGAAGGTTTATTACAAATTCAAAATCAAGTTAAGATAGATGATTCTTAACACCATGCTATAAAGATACAGAATAACTGGGAAACCCAGCCGCTTACAGACGTTTAGGCATACTAGTATTAAACACACAAGGAATTCAGGCACAGCAATACAAAAGAGCAAGACGAGTATCCGATGCGCAGGTTGTGTTGTCTATGCCTAGATAATTCTGTAATCACTCAACCTAAAGTCCAAGCTAAAAGAAAGGTTCTATACCTACTGAGTCTCAAAAATCAGGAATTTCATAAGGAAATTAGGGCTAAGCAAGGGAAAATAAGTAGAGATGGTGTTAGCCTTTCAGAAGTTCGATCAAAAGTCTTCTAAGTGTCAGAGTACAAGCGTTAGCACCACACTCAGTAGAGAATCAGGAAAGCATAGAGGTGTAAAACTCTCAAGGTCCACTTGAAAGTACGGTAAGGGAACCAGAAGGGATCTACTAGGAACCTGGAAAAATGCCTGAAACTCCAACGAAGTGAACACTAAGTTATAACACACAAGTCTTCCTGGGCAACACTCCTTGTATGCATCATCTTCAGGGGTTGTTCTTGTTCATTTCTCACGTTGCAGACTGAAACATTAACGAGTTATCCCACACTGGACATGGGAACGGTATCTCCTTCTCACACACTAGGTAAATCGAGTCACTGCTGAATAGCCCTTTCAGTTGACGCTCTGAATCTCCATGTACCTTTCGTCAAGGTCTCCCTCTCAGGCTCTCTCCTCTATCTCTAGTACAGTAATGTATCTATTCTACAACTAACAATGCATGTGAATATCTGCAAGAAATGTCACATTAGCAGAAAACGGAAATTAGCATTAGTAAAATACAGGACTAAATTGTCATGACAAGTTAAAGCATTAACTCAATGGTGCACAATTAATATCCGTGTGCAAATCTCAGATAATCAGGTGTCAGTACGGTTAAGAACTACATTTTATTCAAATATATGGAATGTTAATGCACACATTACATAAACTTTTCTATCGTTTTAAATGAAATCACATTCTACATATTTGAGGATGGTTTCCATTTAGTTTGCTAATCAACAAATGTCATTTAAAGTATTAAAGCACGCATTATGAGAGTCGAATTTCAAATTTGTAGTAAATACATTTGCTACGAAAGTAAGGATGGTTTATTATTTTCTCGTTAGTACAGATCAACACACAGTTTAGGTAAATTCACTAATCCTATGGTGAATGCACTCTTTAATAATGATGTCAAGTGCAACACTTACATTAATCCATTAAACCACACAAGTAACAAGTTCTGAGTGCACGTTCATGTCATGTATCTATCAAGTACTTCTGTCGCATTTGTGACGTATAAAGGATGGGCAATATTGCGCTGCACCACTAACATGATAGACCTCCCATTACACACAATGCAGTGGTTTGATTAGATATGTTTGTAATGCAATGTTTTGTAGGTGAGTGCTCCTTCAAAATGGCTCAAATTTTGGCAAAACGTCCTCCAAAATACAGCCAGCGATGCGGGTCATGCATGCCCAACAATCCAGTTACTACAGTCTCCAACCATAGTTTCCAACCTGCTAAAATGCTTCCTTTATGTTGTGAAAACAGTGCACCGATTTTTAAGAACAACGTCTTTCCATTTAAAAAAATGTTTTAGATCATTTTTAGATGCATTTAGACATATTTTATGCGTCAATTTTTTTCACTGTAAACGTCTGAACCTGGATTTCACCAGACGTGCTCTTCGCGGTCCGGTGTCACTATAGCCATGTAGGTTACTCACCATACTTACCACACAATGCCGCTGTCCAGAAGAGTTTCATGGAAGAAAATAAAGTACATTTCGCCTTTCTCTTGTGATGTATGAGGGCACATATGGATCAAACAGATCTGTTAGTGCGCTTACAACAATGATTCTACAATAACTTTTTAAAATGTTCAAAAATCTTCAAAGGTTAGAAGCAAGCCTTATGGATGCACTGAACTATTCATTAACCTTATACTATAAATAAACACAGAGGGAGTGAGCTGCTATCCCAGAATGCAAGCACTGCTTAAATCAAAGTGTCTGTGAGGATCCCACTGACTGCAAAAAAAGGTAGAGAAAGAGAGTTCGAACATGCATGAGTAGTCAAAGACACTCACCGAAGTAATTTGTGGTGTATAGGAAATGCATACAGAGCAGTCCAAGATCTTGCTCACAGAGTAGCTGTTTTACTTGGAGCCCTGCAGAGTCTACTCCTACATGACCAATGCAAAGAGCGAACGACACACATGTTGAGAGTGCATAAGAGGCATCGGTCGTGAGATGCATCTGTTTAAGGACCACAATACACGTCTCCGTAGAGCAGAAGATGCACCTGTCCATAGTACAGACAATGAGGTTGTCCATAGAGCAGAGGTTGCACATGTTCATACTGGAGAGATTGCACCTACTTATATAGCAGAGGATGCACCTGCCCGAAGAGCTGAAGATGCACCTGTCCATAGTACAGACGATGAGGTTGTCCATAGAGCAGAGGTTGCACATGTTCATACTGGAGAGATTGCACCTACTTATATAGCAGAGGATGCACCTGCCCGAAGAGCTGAAGATGCACCTGTCCATAGTACAGACGATGAGGTTGTCCATAGAGCAGAGGTTGCACATGTTCATACAGGAGAGATTGCACCTACTTATATAGCAGAGGACGCACCTGCCCGAAGAGCTGAAGATGCACCTGCCCGAAGAGCAAAAGAAGCACACGCTATACCTGTTCGTAGAGCAGAAGAGACACATTTCCAAAGGCAAGAAGATACGACTATCACTCTTGCTGGCTAACTGATGTCACGTGAACCCCACCCTAGATGTAGGTTTATAAAACAAGCATTTTCAAAGTAAATCGGTCTCTGCAATTCAAGAACTACTGGCTTTGTCAGTGGCAATATGTTTCAGCATTGCGTGGGCAGATGGTAAGAGTTCGCTTGGCAGATGCAGCACCCAAGCACCGGCAGCTGATGCGCTGTTACTCCTTTGTGTAACCACGGGCATACATGAACAAGGCATCCCAATTTAAATTTACCAATTGACTGAGGTGCTGTTGCAAGGCAATGGAGAGGATGTAAGGGATTGCTGATGTACTGTGTGCTGTATATCAAGCCACAAAACACTTACTATACAGATGCACTCCAGGGCCTAGAAGTGCAGTTGGTGGCATATGGCGCTTTACAATGATCATCCAGTGAATTGAAACAAGCCCCGTCTTGAAGCCTTTTTCATTGGTAACCAGCGAGCCCGTTATGACATGTTCCTGTTTATTGTAACTATCTCAGGGGTGTGGAGGGGGGTGAGAAGGAGTGAGCGCAGGGCAGACGGAACTGAGCGGTCCATGACCCCGCATAGCAATGGACACCGTGGAAGGCTTTGCTTATGTTCTGTGCGCTGTACCGTAAACCACAAAACGCTTACTATACGGATGCACTCCAGCGCCTAGGAGTACACTTGATGGCATGTGGCGCTTTACAATGACCATCCAGTGAATTGAAACGAGCCCTTCCCGCAGCCTGTTTTATTAGTAGCCATCCAGCCCAGTATGACGTGTTCCTGTTTTTGTAACTATCTCGGGGGTGGGGAGAGGAGGGGGGGGGGGGATAATGAGTGAGTGAACGGCAGCTGAAAAGAAGCGGCCAAGTTACCTGGCAAGGAATGGAGACCACGGAGGGGACTGAGGACTTTCTCGCACTCTCCCTGTGAATGGTCTCTTGTTTAGTGAAAAACATGCTGTGGCGTGAAAAACCAGATAAGAACATGATTCACAGGCATGTTTCATTACAGTCGGAGAAGCACAGGGCAAGATGCCACGGTGCACAGGAGGGAGCAAGCGACAGCGGGAGGAGAATGATCGTGGGATAAGGAATGAGATAAGATAAGAAAAAATACTGAGTGGAGGAGAGCAATTTCACGATGGTCAGAGAAGCACAGGGCAAGCAGACACTGTGGTGCGGGATAGATAAAGGGAAAGCGAGAGGAGGGTGATTGGGGGACAGGATAAGAAACAAGATAAGAGAACATAATTTACAAGCATGTTTACAGAAATTGTGCAGCGCTCAGAACGAGTGAAAATAGGACCGCTCCTGAGGTAGGCTCTTAAAACAAAGAAACAAGCATTGGTATAGCCAATAGGTCTCGCCTATGGGACCTTATAAGTGCTTAGCTATGCAGCATATAATCCTGGGTGGTGTGCCGCCAGAGATTGAATAGCTATACAATTACTATTTTTGCCATTCACAAAGCCAGTTTAGAAAGTAGGATTTTCCTTGCAACACATATGTATGCGTTTCTGCACACGTAAGGGTTGGCTAGAATTCACAGGGTATCTGTATCATATTGGTTCTAATATAGTTACTGGTTAGACTGACAGCTTTTAGTAAGTTACAACGACACAAATATGTTTTAAAATCATTTCTGTCACTGATGTCACTGCACAATATTACAAACACGGACGTGATAATAACTCTTATTGATAAGAATATGAAGGGCTGTGCATCCCTGTAAGATATTAGCTACACGGAAGGAAGGGTCACAGTGGCATATTGGCAACAATGTGGGTGGGCTCATTGACATACCACCACATACTTGCAAGGGGTAATCACTAGACCAAGTATATAACCAGGGCAATATAAAGGCCCCACTGAAGACGAATGTAATTACATATCAGCCTGATAACCTGCACAGGACACACTGCAAACGTGGCCTCAATTGTCTTTACCTGAGAATGATGAAGCACAGCGATGACCTCCCAGAGACTTCTTCCAGCAAACATAAGGCTGGCACATACGCAAGGCATGCTGACATTTTTCACATCAACACAGCTGTACGTTAACACATGCCATAGGACTGCTCTTCTCAGAAATAGCAAATAGTGGTATTGTAAGAATGAGGGAGGGGGTCAGCACATGGAGGAGGGGCGAGCAGGTGAAGGGGGTGCACATCCGTGACGCACACTTACAGACCTACAGAACAGGTTACGAAGCCAACAGCTGGAATTGTGAAAGTACAACATAAATGTGACCTGGGAGACTGAGGTCGGTTTTGCTGTGGGTGGCACGGGGAGGGCGGTGTGACAGGTTAGGGAGGGCTTTGGTGGCCACAGAGGAAAACGGGGTCAGGGTATTTTGCACAGGGTAAAGGAGACTCCAGTATGATGGTAGGTATGTGCTTATTCATGTTCACAGGCACGGATCCCACAACCAACCTCGGACAGTCAGCAAAGCTCATACATATTTAAAAGCACCAGTTTACTGGACACGTTATGCATTATGCGATAAATCATACAAAAAAAAAAAAATGAAACACTCAATTGAAATGCACACTCCCAGGATCGTTCTATTGGGGGAGGGTTACAAGGAGACAATGGGCATCCCGCAGTCTTCTCTTGGGGACACCAAGACGTACCACCTGCCATGGCAGCCAGCTGCAGACGCATAGGTGGTAATTATTAGGAGGTTTGCGTACTAGCGCTGGACAATGCAAGTGTCACGAGAACCCGCTGCCTAGGTAGCACTTATGAATATCCCAGTACATCTTTCAGCGGGAAGACGGTGCCGTCTCGCCGCAGGAGAACAATACATCATGAATATCCATACTTAATTTGTTGGTAAGGTCCTGTAAGCAGTCCTATCTTCCCCGGGTTCGCTTTACATGAGCACCAGTTATGTTGCACCAACATATTTATTACTTGTTAGGTACGGCAAGATTTAGAAAGTTGCCCACAACCACAGACAGCTGAGTAACAGCACAGTGCACGAGAAAAGCCAGTAGAGGGTAGGGCTGGGGCACAGTCACTGACTTCAGTGCTAAAGCACAGCGTGCCCTGGAGCCATTCTATGGTGTTAGGTAGGGCTGGGGCAGAGTCACTGACTTCAGTGCTGAAGCAGAGCGTGTTCTGGAGCCCTTCTGTAGCGTTAGGTAGGGCTGGGGCAGAGTCACTAACTTCAGTGCTGAAGCCCAGCGCGCCCTGGAGCCATTCCACTATGTTTTCGATTGTTATAGCAACTGTGCACCAGAGGGACACAATTATGTATGGCAAAACTTCCCCGTGAGTAAGGCTTCAAATTGTAAAAATAAAAGCGGCTGTACAAATTAAAGCACTACATAAACGTTTGGGAACGCTTTACATGAGCACCAGTTATGTTACAACGACATATTTATTACTTATTAGGTACAGAAAGATTTAGAAAGTTGCCCACAACCACAGACAGCTGAGTAACAGCACAGTGCTTGAGAAAAGCCAGTAAAGGGTAGGGCTGGGGCACAGTCACTGACTTCAGCGCTCAGGCACAGCACGCCCTTGAGTCATTCTATGGTGTTAGGTAGGGCTGGGGCAGAGTCACTGACTTCAGCGCTGAAGCAGAGCGCGCCTTGAAGCCATTCTATAGTGTTCGGTAGGGCTAGGGCAGAGTCACTGACTTCAGCGCTGAAGCAGAGCGCGGCTTGGAGCCATTTCAGGGTGATTTCATTTGTTATAGCAACTGTGCACAAGAGGGACACAAATATGTATGGCAAAACTTCCCCGTGAGGAGGGCTTCAAATTGTAAAAATAAAAGCGGCTGTCCAAATTAAAGCACTACATAAACGTTTGGGAACGCTTTATATGAGCAGAAGTTATATTACATATTTATTACTTGTTAGGTACGGCAAGAGCCCACAACCACAGACAGTTGACTAAAGTAGACTGGGAAGCTGAAAGCACAGGGGAGGGGACAGGAGGGAGAGACGGCAAGAAAGTGAAAGCACTCGTGCATGTACAGCATCTACCTTGCAGCACCATCTGTTTCCAAATAACAAGCGCAGCACAGACACGATAATTGGAAACAGATGGCAAAGCTGCTGGCTCCCGCAAGGTGGATGTTGTACATGCATGAGCGCTCATTAGAAACAGTGCAGTACCTGCAATAGTTTTCCAGAAAGTGCTGACAAGAGGTCACTCCTAAGCAGCGCTGGCGCGCTGATTAGGCGAGACCTAAACAGAAGTTCCTAAAAAGGTCCTTAAATGGGAGGAGTGGATGGATAGTAGTAATTGGTCCCTGCCCTCGGGGAGGGCCAAACACAGGAAGAGGCATGATGCATGCATGCCATGGACAAATGGGAAGAAAGATTAGAAGAGCAATAATAGAGCCAGAAAATGGGGAACTTATGGGCAGGCTAAAGCCCACAAAGTATATACAACATGTCTCTTTCAAGCCAGCGCATGCACTGTCTAGGGCTGAAACCTAAAAAAAACCTCTTATTCACAGCACCCCAACAATAATTCTGTATGTTATCATGCCTCTATGTGCTCTGACTTTGGAGAGCAACCCGTAGTCATATTAAGTGCCTGATCTCCATGGTCTTCCTTTTGCATGTATCCACAATAAACATCAGTTCCCAGATTAGTAAGCAAGGTGCAAGGACAGCACAAAGGCATCAGTAACATTTACAAAGCCAAACAAGGGTGGGGGGGGGAGATATACACCACCTTGTGTGGCTTTGTAAAGAAATGTAATGCAAAGCATTGGCTTGCACTGTGTTATGTTACATTTCAAGTTGTGAAGAATTCAATAGGTGGAATATGGGCAGACCCGTGTATCCACCCATGAATTTGACACAATTCTGGATTTGCGAAGGGTTGCAAACCTGGGATTGTATCACATCAGTACGCCTGCCAGAGCATTGTGTAACACAGAAAACAAAATTCTGCCCGCTATTTTTCTCTTTCTGTGCGTGATGCTTCCATGTATTTTGTTCACCAGTGCAAACATTAAGTTTCAATGTACATTTCTTTGTCTGGACAGTTTAAATACATGTGTTGGCCTACAAAGTATGCCTCTTAACTTACAAGTTTAATCAATCTGTTCTTTAAGACAACATGGGAGAAACAAATTACTCAATGTTGGTATGCAAATGAAGCAATGCAATTCAGATTCTGTTTTTCCTACATCAAGAATAACTTATTTTCAACAACTTTTAAAATCCATCACCAATGACTGACCGCTCCTGAAAGCTGACTTTTGCTAGACGCTGTCTGAAGTTAGGTAAAAAAGAAATAGGTAAAGGACCTTATACCTTTTAAAAAATGAGGCGCGGTACACCTAAAACGGCCCTGAATGGCAATCCCCACAGAGTATTTTTGTGGAATGATAATCAGAAACAGCTCTGCAAACTTCCAGTAGGATGCGCAGCTTAACAGGTCAGGTAGACAGCTGCCAGGTGCTGCCAGGTGCTGTCTTGTGTGGCACCTCCAGTGAGAACTAGTGCTTAGCCCCCAGAACTTTGCATGCTCATATTTTTGAGCCCACATTTACAATGTCAAAATCCAACTGCATGCCCCACACAATGCAGCAGGCTGTTCACTAAAATGACAGGGCAAGCTAGATATGTCACCCAAGACATGGGGCTCCTTGAAAAACATGCTAGCTCTGTAACAGTAATGGTGGTGTGCGCACTAAAATATCAACATCTGCACAGCTCATTCATTCAATAGCTTTGTTCCGATCTCACGCATGCTCACTAGACACAGTGGTGGGAACATCTAGGAGAAAGGAGCTGTGTCTTTCTGACCGGTTCTCTCTGCTCACACAAGGAGCAGGAGGGGGCGGGAGCTTTCTTGGCCTTTTGACCCTAAAGGAGGTCAACAAATGTTTGACTTCTAAAGTTTGATGAACATTGGTTTTGGACAGATGAAATAGCTGTGATATATTTTTTGGGCTAACCCACTGGCTCCATCTCAGGATGTTCATCAGTCACTCCCGCTTTGTAGCCAACAGCCGTCTACCTAATCAAAGCCGCAAAGCTAGGAATGACTGATCGTGGTCCGCACAACCTGGACCGTTTGGCGGCTATGAGAAAACAGCAAAAAGCACAAAAATTGTTTCAGATAAAACATACAACCTACAGATAGGACAGAATGCCCATAGACCACTCACTAGCAAACTGCAGCTGAAACTAGCATTATGAAAAAATGCAATACATAGCTGTCCCCTGGCTCGGGGACATTTTCATGCCGTTAGTCATTTTCAGCAAGCAGTGGGGCATATGTACAAGGGAAGTGGCGGAGCGTGTCGTTAGCCTCCTTAGCTTAACAACATGCCCCGCCACTTCTGAAACGCAGGGCTGCACCATATTTACAAGAATATGGTGCAGCCCTGCATTTCCCCCTGCGCTGGACCTGAGTTTAGCAGCTTAGCGCCAACGCAGGCACCCTTGCACCATAGTGCAAGGGTATCTGTGTGCAGGGGAAAATTGTTTATGTACCGAAACCGGTCCTAGGATGCTTGTTTTCCTGTCCAGGGAGGACCTGTCTTGGCAGTTCGGGCTGGACTGTTCCCATGAGGCACAGGGTCAAGACCGATTTGCATATATGGCCAGGTCTAAACTGGGGAGGCAGAGTGAGCAAACGAATGATGGATTTAACCCAGATCTCTTGACTGGGGGTGAATGTTCTGATTTGTTCTGCATTTCGTCCATCAATTGTGTGTCTTTTGCCAGTGAGTTACAAGGCGCCCATGCCTTGTAGATGCATGCTTACAATGACATTACAGGAGGTGCGAGTCTTCAAATGCAAAGTGCTGCAAGCTAACACTGCAGGATGGGAGGAAGGTTTTCCTCATGACATGGAACCAGTCAGCAACTATGCGAGCCCATATAGCACAAACACATGCTCTCACTCACACACAGCAACACACATGCATTCATATACGCAGACATTCACACAGACAGAAAAGGTACATGCATATAACCAACTTGTAAAATAAAATGTTTGCAAAAAATCGATTTTTTGTAAAAATACAGTTTTTATCAAATACAATTATTTTCAGTGGCAAGGACACCACAACAGCAGTGCCACAGTGAGAAATGTCATTTTTAGGGTTGACATTTTTAACAATAGAGCGCCACACAGTGAATGCCTTCTTCAAGATTTCAGAGACAATAGTATTAGTATTCACAAGAACACTCGAAAGCAGAATCGTAAGTCTCTACAAAACATTAAAATAAATACAAAATTTCAACCTTAATAAACCCTCTATAAATAGTGCTGCAGCTCAACTCCACACAGCACTATGCATGATTGAGACTGCCTACACACAGAACGCCATTAGATGTTTCAAACACATCCAGAACTTCAGTCGGGTGCCTGTGCCCCCGAATTTGTGTGTTACCCACTTTTCATGGCCCTTGGCAATACACTGCTCCTTTCACCTAGAATGCCTTCAGCCTTAGACTACAACATAAGGTTAGTGCATGTGTGAATTACACACAGGTGATAGAGGCAGGTTGTGCACTGTGGATGTCATTCAGTTGGTCCATACACTGCCTACACACTTCAGTCTGTAGACCTGCCAAGACACGTCATCTTATGTCCAGAACAAGCATCATTGCAAACGTCTACTTACTAGGCCAGACACTCCCATGATATGGCTGGTACAGTCATCATATGCTGAAGTACAGTCAATAATAGTCACTATCTCAAATAGAAGCTGAGAAATCCTACTCTGTAATTAAGTGAGTGACGTTAGCATGCTCTTTCGGTGTACAGGAGTTAAAGAGTTACCTTTGGGGCACTGAAGTTACCATCAAGACCAATGCAAACCACTGGGGTTTATTTTAAGCAGACCAGGTTAACGCTTAGAAAGGTTGAAGGCGAGGTTGACTAGGCTCAGCAAAAAGTTGTTGGGAGTACAATTTTTCATATTGTACATTTCCATAAAGCAACCATCAAGACGTGGAGAGTATTATTGCTACAGGAGATTTTGAGACTCAAACTTGTATTTCAGAAAAGGTTTAGAAACAAGCAGTGGCTGAGGGTTGCATTTAGGAAAAGGTACTGAAGTGGGTAACTGATGGTTAGCCAAACATAATATGGTTGGTGGTGGATCTTCAGTCGTTTGCCACAGTTTCTCCTTAGTTGTCTATCGAAAGGGTGTGTCTATCCAGAATGGATTATGCTTGATTCCACCCACCGTAATCAGAAGCAAGTTGGTGCAAACTGGATATGTAGACATGACTCTTAGTAAGAAACACCTTTGTGACACCTACAGATGGTGTAGAATGAATTCCAAGGTGGGATGCAAAGGCCATACTTTTGTGTGACCACGGCATCCAAACCTCTCTCACGCGCATGAATTGTGACACGGACAGGAAGAAATGGCTGCATCGGAGCATTCAAAAGGTTTTCAAGAAAACACTCTCCTGCTCACTTCCCCACAAAACCTCACCTCTTTTTTTCAGTAGATGTGTGATGGGCTCAGTGACAGTAGTAAAGTTAGGTAGGAGCTTCAGAGAGCCCTTGGACTAGAGCGGCTTTACAATGGCTCTAGGCATGCGCTCAGCAGCTCTGTGAGCACTCGTAACCAATATTACTGTAAGCAATGATGGAATGTAACGTTGATCCAAAATAGTGTAAAATGTGTTGTATTAAAACTTGCAGCGCAATAGCAGCAGACGTCTGCTAATAGAACGTTCTGAGATCAACCATACGAACTCCCATGCACAAGCATCAGGCTCAGGACAATTACGCAATGTGGTCCCACAAGACACAAAACTTAACACATTCCTTTTTCACAGGATCTTCAGATGCTCAAATATGAGCATCATACTCCCAAGTACATCCTTCATCTGTGTTGATACATTCTTATTTCGTAGTTACTGCTGTTACGTGCCCAGGTGAGATGAATGATAATGCAGGTTAGGAAGAGTTGTATATAGACTATTGGACCTGTCCCTTTTTGCAAATTATCTCAAAAATCTTTGCCTTCTTCCTCCTATTTTTCTCACCTTTTTCTTGTTAGCTTTAGGGCTCTGGGCACTTAACCACTGCTAACCAGTGCTAAAGTGCAAATGCTCTCTCTCTAAAATGTATTGGCATTTGCTTTCTCCATGATTGGCATATTTAATTTACTTGTAAGCCCCTAGTAAAGTGTACTATGTGTGCCCAGGGCCTGTAGATTAAATACTACTAGTGGGCCTGCAGCACTGATTGTGCCACCCACTCAGTGGCCCTTTAAAGATGGCTCAGGTCTGCCACTCCAGTGCCTGTGTGCACAGTAAAACTGCCATTTCACCCTGGCAAGTGCACCCACTTGCCAGGCACAAACTTGCGATTTTATTACATATAAGTCACCCCTAAGGAAGGCCAATGGGCAGGGTGCACTGTATGCAAAAGATAGGACATGTAGTGTTTTGTTTTACATGTCCTGGTAGTGAAAAACTGTTACATTCATTTTTCACTATTGCCAGACCTATTTCTCCCATAAATTAACATGGGGATTTCTTGAAACATCATTTAAGTGTAATTTCCCATTGGGAACAGATAGAAATTTGGAGTTTCGTGTCTCTGGACCCACAATTTAACAACACATCTTTTAGTGGAGTTGTTTTGTAAATTCAAGGTCTGAAAATGCCACTTTTAGAAAGTGGGCATTTTCTTACTTTAACCATTCTGTGCCTGTCTCTGAATACACGTCTGGGTCAGGGGGACAGTTGGGCCTCTGTGCATTCACTGTAGACAGTCACACAAATGGAGCTGAGGTGTGGTCTGCATATCCTGATAGCCCATCACCAAGCTGATGGGCCTTCCTGAGCTAGAGTGGTGGGAGGAGCGGACACCTGCACCAAAATAGGGCTGTGCCTGTGCCCACACAAAGGAGTCTCTTACACCCTTGAGTGTGTCTGGGCCCAGGGCATGTAAGGGCATGGTCCTGTGCCCTACAAAGGCCTTTCTTTATAGTCTCCCTACTTTAAAGCAAAATTGGATATAAGTACTGGACCTCTGACATCATATACTCAGAACACTTCTGGAGTGAAGACATTCTGCCATGCAGAAGAGCTGTTGTACTGTCAAGAGCGACTGCCACTTTGGGGTTTGCTTTGCTGTGTTGGCCTTCTGCTTCTGTCCTGGAAGTGAGAGAACTGGACTGTGCTCTCTACATCCTGTTTTCTAATGTTAATCCAATGGCTTGAGTTGAGCTTGCCTCCTGTTGGAAGTCTCAGGGCCAACAAAGACTTCTTTTGCTAACACCTGGGCTCCTTCACTGCGAGCCCTACTCTGCCAAGTGGTGCCAAATCCAGTTCCTGGGCCCTTGGAAGTGAGTTTTGTGCTAAAAATAAGAAACCAATGCATCAACTCCGAGCGTTGCTTCAGAACCAGCCCATCTCTGTGAACTTTGACGCTGCTGTCTGCACAGAAGCTGAGGTCCCGCTCGACGCAACAACCGCGACTTACAACACAGACTCTAATGTTATCGCAGTGCCTCCCAAGAACCGCCACTGTGTGAGTCTTGAGCACTGCTTCACCGATGTATGTGACGCACTGCTCTGACGCAGCGCCTGTGGTTCGACATTGACACCATGTGGCTTGACCCTCGATAGTTTATTGACGCCATCCTGCTTTCAGAACCGATGCCTCGCCGAAAGCGACGCATTACCTCCCAGCTGCAACGCATCGTTACTGTACACCGTTTCATCATGAACACCGCACAGCAGTAAGGAATCAAAGTATCATACCTGCAACCAATGCATCACATCCCCTGTGCTTCGCAATGTCCAAAGGCATCAGCGACTCCAGGAACCGACACTTCATTCACTGCAGGGACGCCTCACCTAATTTGTATAACACTCTGTCATCGAGCGCCGATGCACCAACGACCTGTATAGCAGTAAGGTACCAACGCATCCTTTTTGATGCCTCACCTCCCCTGCGTCACGCATCGTCTTTGATTTCCGACGCATCCAAGGTATTGTACAGGGGTCTGCGCAACTCCTGTAGCCAGCCAGCGCTCCATCGCAGTCGGACTGAACTCGAGGATTTGACTTGGCCAAGCGCGACCAGATTGCCCCAGTTGGAGCTATTGTTTTCTAAGAGCTATAACTTTATTTAAAACTTGAAAAATTAATATTTGCTGAATTTGTGTCGTTTTTGTCTTATTCTATTCACATAAATATTGACTATTTTTCTAAACTGGCATGGAGTACTTTTGTGGTGTCTTCACAGTGTTACTGTGTGTGTGCACAAATACTTTACTCATTTCCTCTGCGGATAAGCCTGAGGGCTCTGTGTCAAGCTACCTAGGGGATGAGCAGGGGTTTTATCTTTGGTGTGTAACTTACTTGTTCGAACTAGACTGAGGGGCCCTACGTGGACAGGGTGCATATCACTGCCAGCTAGAGACCCAATTTCTAACACAGACATAAACATGAAATACAAACAAAAGATTAAAAAATGTGACTACCAAAGCAGTAAATCAAAGGTGAGCGCATAGGAAATAGGAAGATTTGTAATGTTGACAGTATTATATATAGTGCCAAATATTTATACGATTTTATTAATATTACCAGGTAGGCTTATTGTAGAGGGTACTTACAGAGTATTCTAAACATTGACCCAGTATTGGAATATTACTGATAACCATTAGTAAAGCAGAGACCAACATATTTAAAGGGCAACAATATGTTAGGGTAGAAAGAATTGTTAATATTCTTGAGAAGAATGAGATATGGTTAAATATACTAGAGTACCATTTCACAATGATGACAAGAGGATCATTGATTTGCCTTTGGAATTCTCACTTGTCAATACAGGATATGAAAATGGCAAAGATCATAACCAATGAGGGTTGTACGCATGAAGAAGAGTACATATGCGGAGGAAAATACTAGAAAAGGACTACTTGGATCTACTAGAAGAGGTTGAAATGAGTTAGTCAGCAATTTGAGAAGCCAGTAACTATCAACAACATGGAAAAACAGTGAGATAGACAGGTTAGGTTATGCAAGTAAATATACACAAATGAGTCAACAGGTCAGACGAAACATGCAACCATTTTAGATGTTTGAGATTCTAATATTTTGTATGCCACCAATTCACCCGAATGTGAAATGGTTTAGCATGAGCTCACATTGAGGGCTCTTTCTTTTATACATGCTCCTAAACACCAAGGTGACATTCTACATCATATTTGAGGACTGCAGATGGTCAGTAGCTCAATGTTTAAAAACTCAGCTTTTGTCATTCAGTTTAAGCTAATTACAAACTCAATCTTTGTCTAGTTTATATTATTGTGAGCATCTGAAATATACATACCGATATAATTAGATGAATGTTCTCTTTCATAGTTTTTATTCTGGAACCCATTATATTTTGCTCTAATAGATAGTCCTTTTGATGGTTTCATCAGGAATTCCATTTTATGTTTTCCTTAACCAACATAACCAAAAATTGTTATATTTTGAATTAATGTGAAAAAGACAAAAACGTTTCAAAAGTTGAGGCAGGTAGATCAAACAATCTTAATAATAAATATACTGTATTCTTTCTTCTAGTCTCATGCGGTGTCCTGCAAGAGGCAGAAACTTGTATAAAAATAAAATCATGAAAAATAAAAATTCACACATGCAGATCCGTAAAGTGAGGCTTCCTCCAGCTCGTCGCCAATTGTTAAGTAAGACACAATCCAGAAAATGTAGATTAAAACAGGTTTATTCCATGAAATGGAAGCACCACCAGATACACGTCTTCCAGCTGCGGTAGGCTTCTAACAACTGTCCCTCTTGGATCACAGCCACCATCAGATGTTCTATTATAGAACAACATAATCACGCCGTGAAGCAAACTATTCAAACAATAACATTATAAGTAAACACAACACCTGCACTGTAATCTTTTGTCAGTCGTCAAAAGAATAAAAAATCTTTTAAAAAGTCTCTCTTTAAAAAAATATTGTTTGGGCCTTCTTACTCCTTACTTAATTCCAGCATAAACTTTTCGTTGATTTGATAGCTTAATTCCTTCTATCGTACCAACTATTCTGCATGTATGTTCATTCAGTCTCAAGCTATGCTCTGGCTCATATGCATAGGTTCCAATAGGATCATCAACAAATGTTATGCACAAGCCAAAAGCCTTTAACAAAGAAGCGGGCCTTTAATGGCTGGTAGAGCCTGCTACGAAGGGCTGTAAGGCTAATGGAACATTTCACCCATAGAGGGCAGACTGTTCTAATTTGTAAAAAACAAAGGCCACTCGGAGCCCGAGGGGGTTTAAATCCCCTTCGGGCTCCCTGCGAACTTTGTTCACAGCAAAAGCTGTGAAATGAAAAAAGCATTGGAATGTTGCTCTCTAGGCTTCTACCAACCAGTAGAAGCCTGGAGCACTCCATTGTCGACAATGGAGCGCTCAACATTCCAATGTTCTAATAGCTTTCACTTTTGGGAAACAGTCAACATGTTTTCACAGTCTGTTTGGCCCTTCAATTCATGGCTCCCAAAAGGAATGAATGAAAGAATGATTGGTTTTGTATAGCGCGCAGCTACTCAAGAAGTGTCCCAGCGCTACGGTAAGAAACTAGACTGGAAGCCAAACTTATAGCTTAAACACATGGGTCTGAAGAACTTTGTGGAAATTCGCTACATCTGTAAGAGCTTTTAAATATACTTGTAGCTGGTTACATAACTTGGCCACAAGTACCATGAAGGAAGCATCACCTGTCTCTTTCCTCTAAAAATAAGGACAGCAACCATCCATGCATTCCTGGAGCACAGGGCTCTGCAGGCTCGATCTGAGAAGGTTTTAGAAAAACATTATTCAATGCAATGCAATTTGTAATGTAAGAACAAGTGGATCTACACAAAATAATTTGCTACGCCAAGTCTTTCAAGTTGCTCAATGAATTTTGTGAAGTTTCACATGCGGAATACCCTTATATATAGACAGGGAAGCCTTCTTTCTTAAGATTCTTCCATGAATGCATTTGACATAGATTTTACACATGCACAGTTTCAATGATGACTTCACTTCTTGTGAGGAGCCGCTGCAATAGTTATCAGGCAGTAAGCCAGTGTTACTCTTCTTAGGACGGTTGCAGCCGGGGGCTTCTGAGCTAGAGTGCACTGACACCACCTCCTGTTATCTAATTAAAAACTGATTTTACAGAGGATGATCTTTAAAACTCGTTGTTCACTTCAGTCCAAGTCTATACATTTATATATGACAGATCCATATGCTCATCTGTACATACATATTTGAATTTGTTTTAAAGTGATTGGATGAAGATGGTCTCTTGAGAAAAAATGCTCACCTTCTTGGAATTTGATTATGATTCATGAATTTGGCGCAGTGGAAAACAGAGGTACTATAACAAGTATCTGACCACATGGGCAGGGGAGCCAGAGGTGTGGGAAAACATGATGAATAAACCAAGAAAAAACTTTGGGAAACTGCCTGTGATTCGCAAGCCAAAACACACTTGCAATCTCAACAGTCGCTTTTTGAAGTTGTGGATTCACATGATTTTTGTGGAGAAAAAAAAAATGAGAATCAGAGCCAATTTGCAACTTTCACAAAGGATTGTTCACAAAGGACTGTGAATTGGGTACATCCAATGCAGCACGGTTCGTACGACTGAGGGATTCTTCACTTCTCAACAGTTTAGCAGTCTCTATTTTTGATGCTGCAGCCTAGATGGTCCTGATGGATGCCCAAAATGCATTTCACAGGGTCTCCTAGTCATTTTATGGCATTTTACTAATAATTCTGGATTTTGCCACATGGTGATTGAACGGATCCAAGCTTTATATAGGGATTTCATGGCCAAGGGGATTTGTTTGGGTAAGCTATGCAAACATCTCTCGGTCATGAGAAGGACTTGCAGGTTGTCCCCCTTCACCCTAGCTATTTGTGCTCTATGTGGAACCCTAGATTAAACATCTTAATAATTCCATTGATATACCTTTTGGAAAAAGAGGACACTTCTATGCTACTAAAATGTCTATTTTACCAGAATGTTTGTTTTCTTTTTCAAACTTTAACATTCGAAATCCCAAACTCTATTTTTCCATAAGGTTAAAACATAATGGTCTTGGTTTATTTGGCAATTCAAGAAACCAGTAGGGCAAGCCCCCAGTTGCAATTCCTCTTACAGAATAGTGGCTGGGCTTTGCCCTGTTTAAAATTTTATTATTATGCATGCTTATCGACAAGATTATCACAGAAAGTTGGCCATTCAGCTAATGCATGGTTCATTACACTTCCTCTTCTAATTATTGAAAGACCCCACCCATTTCAATCATTCTTCTTTGACCTTCTTTAGAGCACCATCTCTTTGGAGAGAAGATTTTTTAGACTAAGTTTACACTTAGCTCTAACTTTTTTCAACCAAAAATGGCTTCAGGGCAGCAGGCATCACCTGCATCACCTCATACTTCTGAGGATGAATTTTTGGCGAAGGCACCACCCAAAGAATGTTTTTCTTCAGTGGTGTGGAAATTTTTTACTTTTCCCGAGGGGCAGAATAAGACCAATGCCACCTTGGTCACGTGCAAGATTTGCAAAAGAGTCCTGTCGCGAGGGGATCCTAACAAGAAATACTCGTGCGGCACGGCAAGTATGATGAAGCACATGAGGACCCTTCATCCAAACAATCTTGCACGAGAAGAGTGCCGACGGATGAGAAACACTCCTGCGCCATCCACCTCATCGCAGCCGAGCACCTCAAGAGTGCATCCATCAGCCCAAACCTTGGACATCCGTCCTCAATTTCAATTTTTAAAAGTGCTCTGCACTAAGTGCAATGCGACTTTGTGCTATGGTGAGCAGTCAATCGATCTGATCTGCCACCGGCAAGAAAGTCACATTTGCTAGTTTTTTTTTTTTGTTTTTTTTTTATTGTTCCCTGACGTTCATTGTTTGGTTTCTCCTGTTTTGTTTTTTGGGTTTTTTTTGCAGAAAAATGAAAAAAAAAGTACAAATTGTTCAGAAAACTCCAAAAAAATTATAAAAGAAGAAAGAAGAAAAAAAAAAGTTCTTGTAAGAACTAACTTTCCTGGTTTAAAAAAAGAGCTAAATTTAGCTAGTGTTAGTTTAGATGAATGTATGTGTAGTACATAATTGACTGAATTAATGCATTAGTAGCGTATGGTGAATGTATAAGTGCAGAACTATGAGGAAGTGCTGCAGCATCACACAGTAACCTCTTTAACTGCAGTGTGCTGTAGTACTTCCGAAGCACAGGGATGCAACATATGTACATAAATATGTTGTAATCTATGCTTCTGTCTGCACGGCTACTTAAACTGCAGCCATGTGGTGACAAAGGCACCCTTGCACCATAGTGCAAGGATATCTGTGTCATGTGCTGTTTGTTTTTCTACAGGAAGACACACCTTTCTGCACAAAAACAATTAAGCCTGGGCAAAGCACTACGCTACGGTCGCGTAGTTTGCGAAGTTCGCGCTACTTCGCACTACGCGAACTTCACGTAGCACAGTGCGAACACGCGTAGCGTAGTGTTGCATAGTGCTGCGGTCATTTTTTGCTTGCTCGCGGTCCTTAACGTCAAGTTGGCGACCGCGAGCAAGCAAAATGACATCCCGGCGAGACTTTTTCCTTGTTCGCGATCAGCAACTTCAAGTTGGCGATCGCGAGCATGGAAAATAAACCTCCCGGCGAGATTCCCAACGCGAGGAGGTCAGGTTTCTCATTGCGAGTGGTCGCGTATGCTCGCGACCGCTCGCGATGAGAAACTACCAGTTCGCGTTGAGAAAGCTGAAGCTCGAGTAAAAATCTACTCGAGCAGCAGAAAACTACAGCTCGCACTGTGCAAGATGCCATTTTCAATGATTGCACAGTGCCGGTTGCTTGTCCGCACTGTGCAATCATTGAAAACGACATCTGGCACAGTGCAATCAAGGTACTACGCAGTTCGCGAAGTGCTACGCGTAGCTCGCGTAGTGCGAACTTCACTTTGCGTAGCTTCGCGAAGTGCTACTTTGCGAACTACGCCCAGGCCTAAAAACAATGAGAAAATGCATTTTTCTCCTTCAATGTATGCTGAACATTTCAGCATGCATTGAAGATATAAAAATGTGGAGAAATTAAAACAATTCTCCTTGTTGTGCTTTCCTACACCAATTTTAGAATGGTGCACCATTCACACACATTTCGAGATTTATGATTTCTGATAAATCTAGACATGTCTTGTTCTATGAGTATTAAGTGCAATCATGCACAACAACACTCATAAAACACCCTTTCAACACAAAGTGGTCTGCATGATGAGGTTGTATTTACATGGAGTATAAAAAGTGCACAGAGTGCCTTTTCCTCTCTTTGTAAATATGAAAGAGTATCTTACACAATAACTATGTTACAAAAAGTGACATATTTCCAGTTTTAAAATTCCTTGCGAATGACAAAAGGTAAGCACAGAGTTTTGTCTGCAAAGATGTTCAAAGAAGAATGATTGAAATAATTGCGGTCCTTCAATAGCTAAAATAGGAAATATTATGAACCCCTCAAATCTCTTTTTTAGCAGGTCACATGATATCTGATTATGGTCAGATTTCAAAACTACAAAGGTATAAACAGAGTGTTTTAGAAACATGTTTCAACTTTGTAGCTTCTTGCAGACCTCCTCATTCTGCATATTGAGACTTAGTTAAACTTACCTTCACAGTAATAGGAATAAAAAATGGTACACATTTTTTTCACTTTTTCATTCCAATCTAAATTCATAAAAATTGCTTATTTTAAAATTTGGATCTGTGAAAGAAAAGGAAAAAAAAATTATAACATGTAATAATACATTTTTTACAACACAGCATAATTTCCACAAAGTAATTTTTTTGCCTCTTTTGCTGTTCTCAGAATATATTAAATTTCACTAAAAATAGTGATTCCAATCGTACTCATCACTTAACAGCGGGCAAAAAAAAAAACAATCACAAAGATTGTTAAAAAACAAACCAACATGCTATTCTCAAAAACAAAACAAGATACAAATCACAGATATATAAAATGCATACAGAAAACAACATTTTATAAGTTTAACTTACAAAAACTGTAAATGTTGTCACTTTAAAATATTCACTGAACCTAAGGATGAATTTTTGGAGGATGCACCACGCCCACAACGTTTTCCTTCAGTGATGTGGAAATTTTCGACTTTTTTCGAGGGGCAAACAAAGACCAATGCCACCTTCGTCACGCGCAAGATTTGCAAAAGAGTTCTGTTACGAGGGGATCCTAACAAAAAATACTTGTGCGGCACAGCAAGTATGATGAAACACCTAAGGACCCTTCATCCAAACAATCTTGCACGAGAAGACTGCAAACAGATGAGAAACACTCCTGTTCTGTATCTGTAAAAAAGAATCACAAATAAACGTATATTAATAACTTTCAAATTTATACTATTCCATTACTGTAAAAACACATTTTATATAAAAACTGACTAAGAAACTATAGCCCTGAACCACAAGTGTGACGATGGTTAAAACACTACATGCATAGTGCATACTACTTTGAAGCAGTTCATGCCCTAAAGCCTACCTCACTAAAAGACTACATGCTAACTGACTAAATGATTACAGTACTATAAGGAGACACACTGGGTGAGTGACAGGGTGTTTGCTAGAAGTGTATGAATACTAACTAGGGAATTGAAGGTGTGAAAGACAACTGTGTAGGTGATTAGAGGACTGCATCCATACTGCATAGGCATTTAAAGCAGTCCATGTGCTAAGGCCTGGCTCACTGCATGACTACTTGGGTACTGACTGAATGATTAGAGTACAGCTAGGAGAATTCCTAGGTGAATTTATAAGTGGTAGGCTTTTTGCACAGTGAATGGATTAGTACTTGGTACTGAATGGGTCACTAGAGGAGTGCAAAGGGAGTGACAGGATGTTTGCTGGACTGTATGGATACTGACTAGGGAATTGAAAGTGTGAAAGACAAGTGTCTAGGTGGTTAGAAGACTGCATACATAGTGGATAGGGGTTTGAAGCAGCCCATGTGCTAAGGCCTGGCTCAGTGCATGAATACTTAGGCACTGACTGGATGATTAGAGTACTCCAAAGATAGTATCTTGGTGAATTTATAAGTGTTTGGGTTTTGGCACAGTGAATGGATTAGTACATGATGCTGAATGGGTCACTAGAGGACTGCAAAGGGAGTTACAGGGTGTTTCCTGGAAGTGTATGGATACTGACTAGCGAATTGAAAATGTGAAAGACAAGTGTATAGTATGTTAGAAGACTGCATGCATACTACATAGACATTTCAAACAATCTATGTGGTAATGTATGGTTCACAACATGAGTACTTGGAAACTGACTAAATCATCCGACTACTGCTAGCTTAGTGCCTGGGTAAAACGTTAAAATTTTCAGTTCTAGCACAATGAAGAGAATAGTACAAGGTACTGCACTTTAGTGTCAAACCCCGATTCATTTTATCAATGCATAACCAAAGAATAGCTTCTAAAGCTACTAAAACTTGACAACATGACCGATTTTAAAACAGTTATCTGTCATCAAATACACTATGTTACCAAATGCTTCTCTCACAATCCTTACCCAAATGTACACAGACTCACAGTGTGATTTTAGCCAAGCAACACTATCCCTAGCAGTTTACCAAAACTCATTCACTGGTCTAGAAGAGGTAATGGTACTGCACACAATCTACATATTTAAGTACAGCACATTAGTGTCAATGCATTATTCATTTAATCAACACATAAGCAAAGACTGGCTTCTAATGCTACTAAAACTTGACAACATGACAAGTTTTAAAAGAGTTATCTGCTAAAAAATACACGATGTTACCAAATGCTTCTCTCACAGTGGTTCCTAAATGCACACAGACTCACAGTGTGATTCTAGACAACAACCACTATACCTAGCACTTTACCAAAAATCATTCACTACTGTGGAACTGATAAGGTAACTGCACACAATCTACATATTTCAGGACTGCACCTTTCTGTCAAACCCTGACTCATTTAATAAAAGCATGATCAAAAACTGGCTTTTAATTCTACTAAAACTTGACAACATGACATGTTTTTAAAAAGTTATCTGTCAGAAAATACACAATGTTACCAAATGCTTCTCTCACAGTGGTTCCCAAATACACACTAACTCACAGTGTGATTCTAGACAGGCACCACTATCCCTAGGAGTTTACCAAAACTCATTCACTACAGTGCAAGTGGTAAGGGAACTGCACACAATCTACATATTTCAGGACTGCACTTTTGTGTCAAAGCCTAACTCATTTAATCAACGCATAAGCAATGACTGGCTTCTAATGCTACTAAAACTTGACAACATGACAGGTTTTAAAACAGTTATCTGTCAGCAAATACACGATGTTACCAAATGCTTCTCTCACAGTGGTTCCCGAATGCACACATACTCACTGTGTGATTCTAGACAAGCAACACTATCCCTTACACTATACCAAAACACATTTCTTCATCTAGAAGAAGTACTACATTTTAGTATAGATACATAATATAACTCATTTCACAAATTCATAAACAATGACTGGTTTCTAATTCTACCATAAAAACAGCACAGTTATCTGTCTACAAACACATCAAAAACACAAATGCTTATCACAGAATGGTTTCTGCATGCACACACACTGTCAATAAAATTGTAGAGAAAAAAAGTACTACCTACACTTTAGCAGGAGAAATACATTAGTCTGATTAAAATGAAAATAGTCTACATACATCCCCTCACAGTTGAATAACTCACCTTTCAAATTGTTTTGTAGATTAAAAAGTATATCAGTCACTCACCATATTTTCTTTTACAGAATCTCTGCACTGTGCACCTCTCAGCAAAAACAATCCCAAAATCACAATCCTTCACACATAAACGCAAAAGCAAACACACATTTCTATTGGTTAAACATTTCAACCCTTTCCAACTGAAATACGTTTCAACCCTTCCCCCAATCTGCCTTCTACCTGTTACCATAGAAACAGCTCATGGAACACTGCACTGAGCACACAGGTCACAAGTTCAGCACACAATGTTGCTAAACAAGACAGGAAGTGTGCTTGACTTTTCAACATATCAGCTTATCATATATAATGTTCCTTACAATCTGTTTTTGTCAACCAATAAGAATCATACCTTTAAAAAACAGAAATATACACCCTACCTTTCAGTGTAGAAAGTAGTCATACAACCAATGATTTCTTGTCTTTTTTCAAAAACCAATTCCGTGGATCAGCGCACCCCACGCGAGAGAATCCGTGCACCCAACGCGATTCGCCGTTTAAAAAAAAAAGGGGGACCCCAGGGGGTCCTTCTAGGACCCCCTAAGCACCTCTAGAGGGTCAGAGTATTTCCACTCTGCCCCCTTTATATGTTTTACACACTTATTCCCCTTGCTTCTTCAGCCTTGCTTCTACCGAGGCAGAAAATGGCCGCCAACAGTTCCTGGTTTCGAATGTAGACAGACACTCGACAGCCAATTAGTACTCAGCGTGCGATCCGGAGGGTGCACGCTCGGTTCGGGGAGGGTGCGCTTACGGTGCGGGTAGGGTCCGCGGATCCTCCCCGGCCATAGATATTTATGTAGTTTTAATTCTAATTTTCTCATGAACTACTGAACGGATTCACACCATTTATGCAAAAGGCACGAGTCTGAACTGAGGACTACCTCCTTACCAAATGTGGTGTCATTCCGTTCAGCTGTTCGGGCTGTAGCTGCAACAACAGATACTATGGGAAATTGCATGGGGAAAACGCGTTTTGGGACCCCCTTTTATCTCTGTCCCCGCTTGGCGAATCACCGTGAAACTTTCAGGATAGGAGCGGACCGGAGCTGGACAAAAGTTTTGTAAATTTTGCGAAGATTCGTCAATCGGCGCCAAAGTTACACCAAATAGAATGTTGAGGATTTCCTATGGAAAATAGGTCCTAACTATATCTACCTTTAATATATATATATATATATATATATATATATATATATATATATATATATATATATATATATATATATATATATATATATTACCTACTGGCGGTCGCCAGTAGGTAGTTATAGTTAGGACCACGTTTCCATAGGAAATCCTCAACATTCTATTTTGAATAACTTTGGCGCCGGTCGACGAATCCTCGCGAATTTTTCAAAATAGGTGGGGCGCTACGCTCCGCTCCTACCCTGAAAGTCTCCGGGGGATTTGTCAAGCGGGGGCTGAGATAAAAGGGGGGTCCCAAAACGCGTTTTTCCCATGCATTTTTCCATAGGACCTTTAGACAGGGCTACAGCCCGAACGGCTGAACAGAATTACTAGAAATTTGGCAGTGAGGTAGTCCTCAGGTCAAGGAAGTGCCTTTTGTAGGTTTGGTGTAAATCTGTTCAGTAGATTCTGAGAAAATAGCCTTTAAATCAATATATCTGAGCCAGCTTACGGTGCGCTTACGGTACGCTTACCGTACGCGTACGGTGGCGTGCGCGATTCTGATTGGCTCTTAGATCTTAGTAAACATTCGAATCGGCCGAAACCAGGAAGCGGCGGCCGCCATTTTCTCTCTCGCACTGATAGTTAGGTTGTAAAATAAAGCCAAAAAACATGTAAAGGGGCTGTTTAGACAGCTCCCACACACATAGCCATGTTGAGGGAGTCCCCAAAGACCCCCCAAGGCCAAAAATGCAATTTTTATTTTTTCGCTAATTTCGGAGATTACGCTTACCGTACGCGTACGGTAAAAAATTAATAAAAAAAAAAAACTATCCACACTCTCCCCACCCCGTGTGCAATCGGTGGCCGTAGGCCACCAATAGTGCATGGCTTATAAAACGTGTGATAAACTAGAATATTATAAACAAAAATCAAAAAAGGAAAAATTATCCACACTCTCTCCACCCCGTGTGCAAATGGTGCCCGAAGGGCACCATTTGTGGATGGCTTATAAAAATTGCGAAAAATTAAAATATTACCTTTCAAAACGAAGTGCATCATATGTCCTCCATGTGCGCACGGTGCGCGAAGCGCATCGTGCGTACATGGCCCATCTAGCGTGACGTGGGCACGCGGTGCGCGTAGCGCACCGCGTGCCCACCGTGTGTGCACGGCACTAACTGCGTAAAGTGGGCGCGCGGTGCGCGAAGCGCACCGCGTGCTGACTGTGCGCGCACGGTGCGCGAAGCGCACCGTGCGCGCACGGAACGAACTGCGTTAAGTGGGCGCGCACGCCACGAATGGCGTAAAGTAACTTAGCATTTAAAAAACCGTACAAATTCACTGAAAAAACCATAGGTTTCACACACGTTATAGTTAGGAATTAGCATTTAAAAAACCTTGCAAATTCACTGAAAAAACCATAGGTTTCACACATGTTATAGTTAGCGGAAATTTTACTGATAAAAAACCAGTGAAATTCCCCCGTTATAGTTAGTGCAGGCAACTATAACTCACGCGACCGCAATCTTCTGCTGATGACATATGTGTCTTTATGAAAAAAAAATATTTGTTATATATGTATAGCTAAAAATGTATGGAAGAAGACATGGGCAAATAAGTGTCTAAATACAGTATTAGCATCAGCAGAGGATTGCGGTCGCGTGAGTTATAGTTGCCTGCACTAACTATAACGGGGGAATTTCACTGGTTTTTTATCAGTAAAATTTCCGCTAACTATAACATGTGTGAAACCTATGGTTTTTTCAGTGAATATATATATATATATATATATATATATATATATATATATTCACTGAAAAAACCATAGGTTTCACACACGTTATAGTTACGAATTAGCATTTAAAAAACCTTGCAAATTCACTTAAAAAACCATAGGTTTCACACATGTTATAGTTAGCTGGACATTTCACTCGTAAAAAACCAATGAAATTCCCCCGTTATAGTTACTGCAGGCAACTATAACTCACGCGACCGCAATCCTCTGCTGATGACATCAGATATTACATCACTGTATTTAGACACTTATTTACCCATGTCTTCTTCTATTAATCTTTAGCTATACATATATTACAAATATTTATTTTTCAGAAAGACACATATGTCATCAGTGATGTAATATCTGACGTCATCAGCAGAGGATTGCAGCCGCGTGAGTTATAGTTGCCTGCAGTAACTATAACGGAGGAATTTCATTGTTTTTTTACGAGTGAAATGTCCAGCTAACTATAACATGTGTGAAACCTATGGTTTTTTAAGTGAATTTGCAAGGTTTTTTAAATGCTAATTCGTAACTATAACGTGTGTGAAACCTATGTTTTTTTCAGTGAATTTGTACGGTTTTTTAAATGCTAAGTTAGGTTTTTTTTTTTTTTTTTCAGGTTTTACACCGTGCGCGCAACGTGGGGAAAACGCGTTTTGGGACCCCCCTTTTTTCTCGGCCCCCGCTTGACGAATCACCCCGAGACTTTCAGGGTAGGAGCTGAACGGAGCGCCCCATTAGTTTTGAAAATTTCGTGAGGATTCGTCAACCGGCGCCAACGTTATTCAAAATAGAATTTTGAGATTTCCTATGGAAACTAGGTTGTAACTATAACTATCTACTGGCGACCGCCAGTAGATAATATATATATATATATATATATATATATATATATATATATATATATATATATATATATATATATATATATATATATATATATATATATACATTCCTATAATTCATTATCCAAGGTGCTTTGTGAGATGAAATACTTTCCAGAGAAGATCCATTGTAATTTGCTTTTGGGCCAAAACATCGACACTGGAATGGGGATTTCCTAAGATTACATTTGTTTTTATTTGTGTATCAGTATTTGTACTGGACTGAACTTTTGAATACATGGACACCCATGTTGTATATATGTATCATATTTTAATTGTTTCAGTATTGCACTTAAGAGCACAGCACAGTCTGCACTTTATTGATTTGTTATCGAGCAAAACATTTGATGTAGGATTTAGTTTCACATGTGTTGGAGTCAAAATGCAGAACAAGTGGAGTACAAAGGGCGAGGATGTCCTAAAAAGTGGGGAAAAGTATGGGGACCTTGGAGGGAAATTAGAGGGATGTCTTGAGCTAATTCAATTGAGGGTAGAGCTAGGGGGTCGTCGAAGTGCAGATTAACATCTACCAGGAGGGTAAGATTTGCAGCGAAACCGGCAAGGTTGACCACTGTTTCCAGCAGGGATTTACAAAATTGACCTATCGCCCCTGGTGGGCGGTAGATAAGGATGCCTGACAATGAGAGGTTGGGTGTAAATTCAATGAAGAAATGGGAGTTCTCGCAGTTTAGCAGCGGACTGCCTAACCAGCGACAAGTCAGGTAATCTTTGTAGATAATAGCGATGCCCCGCCCTTGCCTGTCGCTCTATCCAGCCTCTGAATTAGATATCCAGGGGGAAGTGCTTGAACAATATCCGTCTCTGAGCTGGAATTGAGCCAGGTTTCCTTGAGAAATAGAACTTCTGGGTCGGAGTCTTTTAAAAAGCATGGAGATTTCAATCATATGCTTGGGCAGAGATCTACAATTAAATAAAACCAGTTTATGTACCTTCTCAGTGAGTGGAGGGGAGCCGCGAGTGTAAAGGGCTCAAACTGACAGTGTTGGCACTTATCCTGGAGTGTCTGGATCGAGATTGGATCGAGATAGAGTGTGTACAATTTGGCCTTATTGCTTGATTAAACCGTTTAAGTTGCTCGATAGTATATTGATACTGACCTGGGAGAGGAGAAACAGGGTTTCTGGCCCCTGGGCCCAGACGGGTGCGGATGGGCGCAGACGGACTTGTCTTAGGTGCTCCCGGTATGCACGTCCGCTGCACGGTCGCGGCATCTGACGCTTTTATTGTGTCAGACGTGCATCGGTTTCAGCTGCTAGAACGCTGACCTGGCGCCAAAGTGCCAGTGCAAGTTGATTAAGAGCCCCACTACTCTCAGAGCATTGAACACAGCTCTTCCCTGCCTCCTAATAGTATTAAGCTAATAGCAGCTGTTTTTTTTTTTTTAAAACAATGTCAGCACGTTTCGCGTTTAAAAGCAGTAGCAGCAGGTATCACGTTATAAAACAATAGCAGCAAGTCTCACCCTTTTTTTAAAAAAAATAGAGGCGAATTCTAAAATGTAAGAGGCAAGAAGCAATATACAAGGATAGGGAATTGGTGCCTCTAGTCACCTAGTTTGTTTTTCTCGGCTCTCTTCTGATTAAAAAAAATAAATTAAGGAAAAGAGTCTGCTTCTAGATGTCAGGGTGCGATCATATGGACACCCTTAACACGAAATAAAAATGGCAAATACATGGCAAAAGCAACTTACACTTTTGAGTAATTTATACCTTTGCTTAAGTTTACTACTTTTCTGTATCCACAAACTCTGAATGTAAATTTGCAACCGAAGTTTAAGTCACAAGTCTCCACCCCTGGAGTATAGCAATTGACTTCTCTTGTGTTGGTGGGTGACTCCCCTCTCTTCACCTCTCCCTGATCCTACATGAACCCCTCATCCTCATCCCTAATACCATCCCTTTTTGGAGTAAGTCTACCCATTTTAAAAGCCACTTCTCTGTGTCCCACCCATGTTTACTACTAAAGAGTAAACCTAAGTATATGGACACTCCACAGCAAGAACTCTTCACACATATATAAATCATGGCTGAGGCGTACACTCTGCACTGAGTTTGTGGAAAGTACTTTGCAGTACGTTTTATAGCACTACAAAGTGAGCTATAAAGTGCAGTGTGTGAACGAGGTCCTCCATGTAAAATCTGGAGAAATGTGTCCACCAGGCCTCGGACTAGGGAGTGACATGCAGAAACTGGTGTGGTAGCAACAATTTCTGATGCCATTCCCCATTCAATTGGGCTTTGTGAGGGAATACCGAAAATGCTGTAGTAATTCTGCATCATGCAGTCATTAACAACCATCATAAGGGAAATTCTGTGTGCGAAATTTGCGCAGTGCTATTTATTCAATACATGTAATACCAGTTTTAGGGCCCGATTCACAGAACTAACTTAAGACAAAATCCTAAACTTACTACTTTTGGTATTCACAGAAGTTAGGATTTAGTCTTAAGTTTGTCTTAAGACAAACTTAAGACAGACTTAAGACAGACTTAAGACAGACTTAAGACAAACTTAAGACAAACTTAAGACAGACTTAAGACAGACTTAAGACAGACTTAAGACAGACTTAAGACAAACTTAAGACAGACTTAAGTTAGGATTTTGTCTTAAGTTTGCCTTAAGTCTGTCTTAAGTCTGTCTTAAGTCTGTCTTAAGTTTGTCTTAAGTTTGTCTTAAGTCTGTCTTAAGTCTGTCTTAAGTCTGTCTTAAGTCTGTCTTAAGACAAACTTAAGACAAAATCCTCAATTCTGTGAATACCAAAAGTAGTAAGTTTAGGATTTTGTCTTAAGTTAGTTCTGTGAATCGGCCCCTTAGTGTTTAAGTAAAAATGAGATCCAGTAGTTAGCAAAATTTCTTTAGCTGTCTCTGTAAAGATTGTGAAGTTCATGCTGCAGATAAAGTATTGTCTGGCAAACTTTAGCATATCAAAATAAATATTTGGTGTTTACTCGGCAAGGCATCATGACAAGCAGCAGAAGGGTACTGTTAACTCACATTAAACAATCATGATCCAACCATGAACCATGATCCAAGCCAAAGTGTTTGCCCTGTTTGCCTGTGGGTCTTAGTAAAAGCTGGGACGCCATCAGAATGCAGGATAAGAAGTTTAAAAAAAGAAACAATAGGACAGCAGGCCTTTTCCATCTCTGCACCCTGGATCTGGGACAGCATTCCTGTATCCAACAGGACCACGTAACGGCGATCCAATTTAGGAACAAGTTGAAGAAGCACCCCTTTAAAGAACCCTACATCACAATATATAAACCAGCTACCTCTGCTATTACTTGCTGACTTCATAATCATCCTTGACCCTGTATATTGCTCCGCTTCCTTTTGGCTAGGTCTGTGCAGCAGAAGTACCACATACATCCATACAAAGATAAACAGAAGCAACTCCAGACCAGTTTCAGCATGCTCGAGTCTCAACAGCGAGCTATAGCGTCCCATGGCGGAGTGTGCACAGGACTCACACCTGAGCATACCATTCCATTAAATCCCACCTCATACTATCACTCCTTACCACAAACTCCATTGAACAGTTCCTCTATGTGTGCACTGCAGTTAGAATTAATATCCCTACAACCGCCGACCTCGCCACCGTCCCCCGCATCAGGAGAACTACCACCGGTGGCAGATCATTCTCCTACCTTGCCGCCAAGTCCTGGAACACCCTCCCCATCCTCCTACAGCAGACTGAAGACCTACTAACCTTCAGGAGGCTACTCAAGACCTGGCTGTAGCAGCATCCCCCCCCCACCCAGCGCCTTGAGACCCTCGGGTCAAATGTCTTGATTGATTGATACGATACGCAAAACTCGGCTCCTCTCCAAATTGCCACAGTTCCTCTTGAACAATACGCTCCTCATTTAGCAGTGTATGATACACCCAGAAAAAGAGCATTTGTGCAATTACATCACAAATATAATACCTCCATGTATTCTTAGACAAATGGAAAAAACACAGCCAGTTCTCCAACACACTACATGCTTGTAGGTATTCTTTGATATCAACCCAGATCATGCAGTCATTGTTTGTCACTGAGGAAGTCATTTAAATAAATATCCAGAATGATCTAGACATACCACCATTGCTGTATGAGCTACTGGTTATTCCATAATCCACAGATATGGTTTATTATGCAGCTTCACATAATAAACTGTGTTGTAAATTCCCAATGAGGTCATTAGTCCATGCAGATCTTGAATCAACAGGTAGCCAATTCTGTGAAAGCACCATTATTTGCAATTGGAACATACCACTAATAAGAGGGTGTCAGAAAACACCCCAAACATATATCTAGTTTCCTCAAAGTAGATGTTAGGAACAGATAGATGTCATAATCCAGAAAAGTTGATGTACAGTTCACCTTGGACACACTCACAAATCACTTAGTCTATACTAAATACAGCCTACATTCCATTGGACGGTCATCGATGTATGACATGGATCACTCAGGCACCAGTTCATTGGCTCCATTCAACCATTACCAATATAATCAGCACACGTGCATGGCAAACACCACAGCAGCTAACACTTGAATGTATATTACTTGAGAATTGCAGCATGGTGCCACAGTAGCAGTGATGATGCATGTGCGCTCATACACCCCCATTGAGCCACTCAACATCAACCACCCTCAATGTGTTTACAAGAGAACTATACCACTTCCCAATTAAACAATCCATCACACTAGCCATGAGTGAGGCCACATGTTGCTGCACAGAACCATCTTCTTGCATATTATTCCAGAGATCCTTCGTTGATCCCTACGGCTCAAATTGTTGGCCACACCCACACAGGAGGAAAAGTGCAATACAAAGCACAAACATAACAGGAATAAAGTGGATAAGTGTTAGGCGTATTCAATTCAATTCAATTGTTATTGTAACAGCATAAAACGCCTTTCAGGCATTTCAAATAAAAATAGTCCTTCAATACTGGACCTGTATAAAAATATTTCATACTTTACTTCAGAAAAGTGACATTCACTATATAACAATGAATGTAAAATCAAAACATTCCTTCAATAAAATACATGATATAAAATGGTGCATTCAACAATTAAACAGAGGAGAGTAATAAATAAACAAATCAAGAACCAAATATATATTACCAAATAGTAAACTACTTGAGCTGTGGTATAAGGAGGAACAGATACTTCAAAGGCTAGCACAAATCATCTCTACTACAATCTGTATTGAGACATACTAATATACCCCAGTATTTACAGGAAATAAACACTTATTAAACCACTACTTTTGCAAATTAACTCTGGATACATTCCCCAACTGGTGTACTTCTTAATATAAAATATGAACAGCAAACAAGTGCCTAGTGTAATAAAGTGACTAGTGTAGTGAACATCAGACTTAAGTCTGTATACTGTCTACCAACTGGTACGTCACCGAATATAAAGTGCGAACAGTTAAAGGCAGCTAGGAGGGTGGACATAAGACTAGTTTAAAGTGCCGTAAGATGCAAGATTCAAAATAGTTATGGAAATGTGTGCTTGCTGATCGATTTAGCACAGTTAGATTATTTTTATTAATATGAAGCTCATGCATGCAATTCCATGCAGTGTTACCTACATGTATCATGACTAACTGTACTGAGTACAACTTAATATCAAACTGCGATCACTATCAGATGCATTGTTTAGGTCGAGCCTAGGGGCAGCGTGCATACGCTGCTCGCTCTGCGAGGCATCCTGTATTGGAGTATGTACTGGAAGCCCCTCCCACGCTCCGCTCATATTTGTCATTGGCTTATGTCATTGTCCTTCGTAAATGCGGGCTTCTGATTCGTAAATAGGCTTGTTATTCCCTCCTTGGTACCGCCTTGTCTGCATTTGTTACCTCACATAATAGCTGTACATTTTACATGGCTTGTTACATGGTCTGCGTTATAAGTGGGTGAGTGCTAGTTTGTTTATTCACAAATGGGGACAATGGTGGCTGCTTTTTTTGTATTTGCAGTGCGCCCACACAGGAAAATGCCAGACACTTTTCGTATTGAGCGCTATGCCGCTCTAACTTTAAAAGTGGCTGCCCCCCGCAGCACTCACAGCACAATGATGACGTTCTTTCACCTTTTATTTTTTGTTAATACATTTGCATGCTGAAGTTAAGGTTAAGGACCCGACGCTCAGTTTAATCTTCAATTTTTAACTATAAGGTGGAGCACGGCGCTCACTTCAGGGACACTGCGCTCTGTTTAATTTTAATTTTTTTTACACTTTAATGATGAAAGCGGCGCTCACTTCAGGGACACTGAGCTCTGTTTATTTATTACTTTTTAGGTCTCACCTAGCGTTGCAGCGCAAAAGTACCACATACATCCATACAAAGATAAACAGAAGCAACTCCAGACCAGTTTCAGCATGCTCGAGTCTCAACAGCGAGCTATAGCGTTCCATGGCGGAGTGTGCACAGGACTCACACCTGAGCATACCATTCCATTAAATCCCACCTCATACTATCACTCCTTACCACAAACTCCATTGAACAGTTCCTCTATGTGTGCACTGCAGTTAGAATTATTATCCCTACAACCGCCGACCTCGCCACCGTCCCCCGCATCAGGAGAACTACCACCGGTGGCAGATCATTCTCCTACCTTGCCGCCAAGTCCTGGAACACCCTCCCCATCCTCCTACAGCAGACTGAAGACCTACTAACCTTCAGGAGGCTACTCAAGACCTGGCTGTAGCAGCATCCCCCCCCCCCCCCCCCCCCCACCCAGCGCCTTGAGACCCTCGGGTCAAATGTCTTGATTGATTGATACGATACGCAAAACTCTGCTCCTCTCCAAATTGCCACAGTTCCTCTTGAACAATACGCTCCTCATTTAGCAGTGTATGATACACCCAGAAAAAGAGCATTTGTGCAATTACATCACAAATATAATACCTCCATGTATTCTTAGACAAATGGAAAAAACACAGCCAGTTCTCCAACACACTACATGCTTGTAGGTATTCTTTGATATCAACCCAGATCATGCAGTCATTGTTTGTCACTGAGGAAGTCATTTAAATAAATATCCAGAATGATCTAGACATACCACCATTGCTGTATGAGCTACTGGTTATTCCATAATCCACAGATATGGTTTATTATGCAGCTTCACATAATAAACTGTGTTGTAAATTCCCAATGAGGTCATTAGTCCATGCAGATCTTGAATCAACAGGTAGCCAATTCTGTGAAAGCACCATTATTTGCAATTGGAACATACCACTAATAAGAGGGTGTCAGAAAACACCCCAAACATATATCTAGTTTCCTCAAAGTAGATGTTAGGAACAGATAGATGTCATAATCCAGAAAAGTTAATGACCCAAAACCTTTCAACACACATTGATGTACAGTTCACCTTGGACACACTCACAAATCACTTAGTCTATACTAAATACAGCCTACATTCCATTGGACTGTCATCGATGTATGACATGGATCACTCAGGCACCAGTTCATTGGCTCCGTTCAACCATTACCAATATAATCAGCACACGTGCATGGCAAACACCACAGCAGCTAACACTTGAATGTATATTACTTGAGAATTGCAGCATGGTGCCACAGTAGCAGTGATGATGCATGTGCGCTCATACACCCCCATTGAGCCACTCAACATCAACCACCCTCAATGTGTTTACAAGAGAACTATACCACTTCCCAATTAAACAATCCATCACACTAGCCATGAGTGAGGCCACATGTTGCTGCAAAGAACCATCTTCTTGCATATTATTCCAGAGATCCTTCGTTGATCCCTACGGCTCAAATTGTTGGCCACACCCACACAGGAGGCAAAGTGCAATACAAAGCACAAACATAACAGGAATAAAGTGGATAAGTGTTAGGCGTATTCAATTCAATTCAATTGTTATTGTAACAGCATAAAACGCCTTTCAGGCATTTCAAATAAAAATAGTCCTTCAATACTGGACCTGTATAAAAATATTTCATACTTTACTTCAGAAAAGTGACATTCACTATATAACAATGAATGTAAAATCAAAACATTCCTTCAATAAAATACATGATATAAAATGGTGCATTCAACAATTAAACAGAGGAGAGTAATAAATAAACAAATCAAGAACCAAATATATATTACCAAATAGTAAACTACTTGAGCTGTGGTATAAGGAGGAACAGATACTTCAAAGGCTAGCACAAATCATCTCTACTACAATCTGTATTGAGACATACTAATATACCCCAGTATTTACAGGAAATAAACACTTATTAAACCACTACTTTTGCAACTTAACTCTGGATACATTCCCCAACTGGTGTACTTCTTAATATAAAATATGAACAGCAAACAAGTGCCTAGTGTAATAAAGTGACTTATTAATATGAAGTAATATATTAATATATTAATATTGCTTTTTTTGTATTTGCAGTGCGCCCACACAGGAAAATGCCAGACACTTTTCGTATTGAGCGCTATGCCGCTCTAACTTTAAAAGTTGCTGCCCCCCGCAGCACTCACAGCACAATGATGACGTTCTTTCACCTTTTATTTTTTGTTAATACATTTGCATGGTGAAGTTAAGGTTAAGGACCCGACGCTCAGTTTAATCTTCAATTTTTAACTATAAGGTGGAGCACGGCGCTCACTTCAGGGACACTGCGCTCTGTTTAATTTTAATTTTTTTACACTTTAATGATGAAAGCGGCGCTCACTTCAGGGACACTGAGCTCTGTTTATTTGTTACTTTTTAGGTCTCACCTAGCGTTGCAGCGCAAAGCGCTGCTCGCTCGGCGAGAGATTTTGTGTACGAGGGGTTTTCAGAAAGGGACTCGAAGCCCCGCCCCTCATTTCCATTGGCTTGCATCACTGTTTATGCTAAATTTTGGCCTGCCATTGGAAATAGGGTATTTTGGTTGCCGCCCTTTTGCTTTTTGGTCCGGCCCATCCGGACTGGCTCGTCTGCTTTGCATCTGTCGCAAAGTACTTTCTTATCTTTATGGGTCCATGTGTTTCTAATTAGTGTGGAGGAGCGCACTGCCCCCGACCTCTCAAAGGAAAAAAAATCTTGGTTTCGTCAAGATTTTTTTCCTTTGAGAGGTCGGGGACAGTGCGCGCCTCCACGCTAATTAGAAACACATGGCCCCAAAAAGACAAGAGATCGATGCTTATTTATTCTTCTGCGTGGCACCATGCGCGCTTTAACTTTCATAATTTTTTCAGAGGGCCATGCGCTTACCGTTTTACATTGCGGCCCGCACGCAACACTCCCGGAATGCTGCCCTTAATGAATAATGGCGAGCACTACTTGTTTTAATTTTCAGAGTGCCATGCATGCTTTGACTTTTATTATTTTCTTTGAAAGCGGGCCTAGCATTTTCCGTTTTACATGGCGGCCTCCACACACCACTCCCCCATCCTTGCCTTTCCTGTGGCTTGTGTGTTTTTTCCCTGATGCTGTGTCTGCTTTATGAAGTTTCCTGCAGGGCGCCTTTGTTTTCTTTCAAGCAGCTCAACCAACTGGTTTAATTAGCTTGCAGTTGGTGTTAGAAGTCCTGCACACTGTTTTCACATGGCATAAACACGGTCATGAAAATTACTACATTACTACCCCCCCTCATCCCCCCCGATGACCCTGAAGGCATCGTTGGCGCCCACTATGTTGCGCTCCCTGCTCAGATTTAACTCTTAAAAAGGTGTCAGATTTCCTTTCATTTTTTTTAAATACCCGATGTAGCATGATGAGCGACATTACTTTATTTATAACCCAAAAAAGACAATCTTGCTCTGTGTTTTACATTTTTTTAATGCAATTATTTTATTCTGTTCCGGTAATTTTTTATTGTTCTGATCTGATGAAAGCTCAACCCTGTGCTGCATGCGCGCTGGGACGGGAGAGCCAAGGGTTAGCTTTTTGATTGAGTCTGCCTCTTTCTCATAAGTTGTGGAGTTCAGCGAACAGCTGGCGGGAATAAGCTGACTGTTCCGCTGGGTGCCTTACGGCATCATGAAGCTGCGGTGTGAGGTGGAGGTTATTAACCTTATGCTGCCCACCTTCGGCATTAGAAACCGAGGCACAGGCACTGTCCATCGGCAGACAGCATCTCCATAGCAAGTCCGGGGCCAGGAGTGCTTCCGTCTACTTGATGATAAGGCGAGGTCCAAGAACAAAGTAAGGGCTCGCTCCAAGGGGCTTGGGTTGGCTGCAGCTTCTGCAGGGCCCAGCGGAGACATCGCATACATTTACCAAAAAACACAAACGTACAAAAATAGCACCTCTCTGTACACAGATCAAAAAAAGTCACCCTTCATTTATTAAACGTAAGCTTACTGATTACCATGGTTGCCACTTGAGCGTGTGAAAAATCAGACCACATTTTGTCGGTAGGAATATGTTTCAGGTATAAATCTGGGACTGTAAGCTTTGTGCTCTTGGATGCACTCTAGATTTAATATAAACATTACTATCCTGTTTTATAAATTGGAATCTACATCGCTGCCAAGTTTCTGATTTGCTTTTGTGCGACACGTTTATGTTTTCGGTGCGATTGTGCGTGACGCTTTCACACTTTACTGCAAGCAAAACAGTTTATCTCCTAGTAATTAGATATATTTCTAGTATATACCTGTTGTGCAGTATAATGGTCTGTAAGTAGCCTTAAAACACCATCAGTGTGGGTTACAGCCTCATCGAGTCTGCTCGATCTTCTGTATTGTAGTCGCAAACATCTTGGCAATTCTCTTTTTTTCTCCACTCCACATCTGTATCATTCTCAATAACCCCTACACTCTCACTGCACCTCTGCATTCAAGGATACTCTGAATCCCTCATACATAATAATAAATGCAAAGCAGATTGTGGTCAATGCTTCTAGTCTTTTTCCTACTGGATTTTTTTTTACTGGAAGAACATATTTCTTATTAAGGATATGGCCACTTTTCTCCACAAGTAAAATGTAAATCCAATTTCTTTTTAGTGCTTTAGATTATTGCTGTTTTTGTATTACTTTCCTGAAACACCTTAACGGGCTTTATTTTCCGTGTGCTTTCATTATTATTAAGTAGTGCCAGGGTGACAGCAGATATACAGATTCCTTTGCCCCGTGTTACTTAGAGCTAACACATGTTAAATTTACAGCCTTTCTGTGTTTTAAAGATTTTTTTTTATTATTGCATTCTTGTAATGTATCAATTGTTTTATTATGGCTCAAAACCAAAGCAGCAACCATTTTTTTAAACAGATTTTATTGCGTTTTACACAGCTCTCACAACATACAATATCTCTGTTGCAAGTAAGTCAATTGTACAATAATGTCTCACTACCCTCGATTCATTTGAACATGTTCTTGCTTCTCGCATTACAGATTGTCTCTAGTACTGCAGTACATTTCCAGATCTGGTCTGCCTTCGTATCCCCTCTCCTCCCCAACACGCAAACTTAAACATAAACATCACCCCTACCCCCTCCCACCTCCCCCGGCACGGCTGTCTCCTATAACTACCGGATATTTTCCTGTGGTCCCTCCTCTCATGCCACGTTGTGTGTCGTTATCCTTTGGCCGCCCTGAAGTAGCCCAGAACCTCTTCAGTGCATGGGGTCCTACTGGTCTTCATCCCCTAGTGCCTGCTCTCCCTTCTCCCCCTTGCTCTGTCTCTGGGGGCTTCTCTGTCGTGGGGAACGCTCAGGGGTGGTGGCTTCAGATCCAGCATCCCTGTTCTTCAGCCCCACCATCAGGACCTCCCATGTCCGTGCCCTTTCTAGTGTTCCCAATCCCCTGCTCGCATTTCTGAGAAAGATTCTGCCCTCTCTTCCTGCCCATTTTTCTAACTCTCTCTTCCATCTCTGTATGCTGGGGCCCTCTGGAGCCTTCCATCTGCTAGTACCCTCTCTTCCTGCCCCTTTCTCTAACTCTCTCTTCCATCTATGTATGCTGGAGCCCTCCGGAGCCTTCCATCTGCTAGTACACTCTCTTCCTGCCCCTTTCTCTAACTCTCTCTTCCATCTATGTATGCTGGGGCCCTCCGGAGCCTTCCATCTGCTAGTACCCTCTCTTCCTGCCCATTTCTCTAACTCTCTCTTCCATCTATGTATGCTGGGGCCCTCCGGAGCCTTCCATCTGCTAGTACCCTCTCTTCCTGCCCATTTCTCTAACTCTCTCTTCCATCTATGTATGCTGGGGCCCTCCGAGCCTTCCATCTGCTAGTACACTCTCTTCCTGCCCCTTTCTCTAACTCTCTCTTCCATCTATGTATGCTGAGCCCTCCGGAGCCTTCCATCTGCTAGTACCCTCTCTTCCTGCCCATTTCTCTAACTCTCTCTTCCATCTATGTATACTGGGGCCTTCCATCTGCTAGTGCCCTCTCTTCCTGCCCATTTCTCTAACTCTCTCTTCCATCTATGTATGCTGGGACCCTCCGGAGCCTTCCATCTGCTAGTACCCTCTCTTCCTGCCCATTTCTCTAACTCTCTCTTCCATCTCTGTATGCTGGGGCCCTCCGGAGCCTTCCATCGGCTAGTACCCTCTCTTCCTGCCCATTTCTCTAACTCTTTCTTCCATCTCTGTTTTCTGGGGCCCTCCGGAGCCTTCCATCTGCTAGTACCCTCTCTTCCTGCCCATTTCTCTAACTCTCTCTTCCATATATGTATGCTGGGGCCCTCCGGAGCCTTCCATCTGCGAGTACCCTCTCTTCCTGCCCATTTCTCTAACTCTCTCTTCCATCTATGTATGCTGGGGCCCTCCGGAGCCTTCCATCTGTTAGTACCCTCTCTTCCTGCCCATTTCTCTAACTCTCTCTTCCATCTATGTATGCTGGGGCCCTCCGGAGCCTTCCATCTGCTAGTAATCTCCCGTTTTGCCAATATGAATGCGAGGTCCTGGGATTTATCAGTGATCTTAGTCTTAGCCGTATGGGCACAAAAGCAGCAACCAGGACTCATTTTTTGGCAAAACATGCATGTGAGGCACGCCCTGTTAGCTAAAACATATATAGGGTCATCCTCCTTGAAAATTCTTTGCTTTGGGCTGATCTCTGTAAACTACAACTAAACCCAACAGTTTCCGAGGCATGCCTGCCCATACAAGTGTAATGAAAGTATGTCTGCCCAAATATGCCAATAAATTAGTTTATAAATAACAACCTGCCTTTCTTTCTACGCTTGAACGACTAGCCCAAAAAATTATTATTAATTGCCAATTTCGGGGAAAAAAACACAATTTACTTTGCTTATGGGATGCTAGATTTCAGACATCCCCCAATAGTTCTTCAAACAAAACATGCATTTTAGAAACAAAAAGCATGATAGATTGAGTTGGTTAAACTAATAATAACTTGCAAGCATCCTTATTAACAGGCAAGCTCAAAACCACCTCTAAATAACTTAAAATATAGTGAAATATATTGGCTCATGCACTAACATTACAGTGAAGTAATTACTTAAATAAACAAGCATTTGCAATGCAATAGGTCTCGCATTTACGCGAGTTTGAGCTATTCGCACTGTAAATGGCAATGCCTTTTTTTATGTTTTGGTTTTTAAAACAAAAATAAAAGGAATTGTCATTTATTTTTTTACTTTAATGCAATGCAATAGGTGTTACTTTTGGTATTGTAAATAACAATGCCTTTTAATTTTTTTAAAGACATTGCCATTTACAATGTCAATAGCTCAAAATAATGTCATTGCGAGACCTATTGCATTGTAAGTGCTTGTTTTAAATGCTTCTGTTAATTAATGACGACCGTCCAACACCCCAAAGAAGAAGGCTGGTTTGTTGTTAAAACTATCCTCCCGAACTATCCTTTAGCATAGCTCTGCTGCAGCTGCAATGCTGTAAATCTCATAACTCAAATAGAGTCCACAGCCAGTTCGGTCAAATGGAAATATATTCTGAACAAAACAGAAGCAAGAGGGTTACTGTATCCCCACTACGCAGCAGTTACAAAAAGAGTCCGCCTCTCTTGACCATTTAATTTTCAAAAGATAAGACCTTGTTGGAAATATCCCTAGTCTGAACAAAATATAAACCCACCTTCTTTGATAAGGCTGTATTTTATCCAGGTAATCTGTGAACCCTACCTCAGTCCTAGACCTGAGATAGGAGTCTATTAGGTCACCAGGTCACGCGCTCCCAGCCATGACATCCCTTAATAAAGTGTAATAACGCTCCTTAGCCAAATCTGCCATATCGGGGCCCCCCTGCCCGGGATTCTCTCAAAGGTTAGTCAGGCTCCTAGCTGGTTCCATATAATGCAGACCAGAGACATGCCTCTTTATGGATACTGCTGCTCACCTCCTCTACGGCGTCTAGATAGCTATTGACCTTTATGCACCTGATTAATCTAATCCAGTATAAATCTGGCTGAATTCTGGCCTGATTAGCTAATGAAACTATGTCCAGTTCCTCAAAAATAATAGGAGCTATGGGAATTCCTCATCCCAGACCCAACAAGGATCTAAAAAAGTTATCTTCTGCTTCTTGTAGCTTCTCTACTTTTTCGTACCCCAATATCTCGGCTCCACACAAGTCAGCCTCTACTGCCTTCTCTTCATAAATTTGCAGGGTAATACTACAGAACTGACCCTGCCTTATAGATAAACGTAAGTACCACTCGATTGTTTTGTTGCAGAGAAATGTTTGCCTTAGTTACATGGTCATTCCAGTTTAATTTGCTGTTCCGACGAATGCCAAGATTATTTTAATGGCTGACCACCTTGATTCGCTTATTTACCATGATCTTTCTTTTAAATGCTGGGCACTGACATATTACCATTTCCTTTGCTTTGGTGATGTTAATGACCAAGCCCTTGCTAGTACAATAATTCACGAATGTGGTCAACAATTTGTGCATGGTATTCTCTGTCCTGGAAATAGCACATCATCGGCAAAGAGGAGGATAGGGAACTTGCTACCTGCAATTTTAGGATCATCAGGGGGTATTTCCAAGAGATATTCTACTACATCTTTTATAAATAAGATGAAAGTAGTGGGGCTAAAATACACCCTTGTCTTACCCCCCTTTCAATGAAGAATGGAACTCCTCCATAATCTTTGGATGCGGTATTATCATGATGCAGACCTTTTAAAGCTTGTGATAATGGAGTCGGAATCTCCAGTTGCTCTAGAACTTCCCGTCATTTAGGACGATTGACCAAGCTGGATTCCCAAATGTCATTTTATATATAAAAGCTGCTCAGATACACCTTGCCCTGGACTAGAACTATGAAACAGATTTTTTTTTAAATGGACACAAGTAGAACAGGAATTCATATGGCATCCCTCCTAAATGGATTGTGTGGCTTCCACATAAAGCACTTGCTTCTAACGGGATGCTTAGAACCACACAATCCCTGTTGAGCTACTGGCAGCAGTTGATGGGAAAAATAAATCCTCTACTTTTCCTTCCCCATTTTCACCCATTGTCTAGAACCAGAATTTTCCACCAGGTCTTTCAGATCCAGAATTTCAATTTCATGAAAGGAATCACCACCATCCCCCATCATTACGGAAATTGTTTTATAATATGACTCCCTCCCAACTCACGAAGAAATTAGAGACAAATTTGCCATACTTATTGGATGATGACTACAGGATCACCCAGCCATTAAATCGGAATGATAGCAGAGACACAAAAGATAAAGCAAGCAGAGACAATACATATTTAGAATCTGTACTTATCAATAACATAAGACATAAGCGCACCACTTGGCTATATCACTATTTTCAAAAGCTGGGTCCCTACCATAAGCACACGTATATGACACAAATTGGGAGAAGGATCTCAAAATGGAGATTTCTCAAGACACCTTGCTAACAATCTGGAGAAGGGCCGCAAACTCATCAATATGTGCGCAAGACAAGGAAAATGCCTATAAGCTAATGACAAGGTGGTATCGCTCTCATAAGAGATTGAAAGTAATGTTTGGGAGCGCAGACACATCTTGCAGAGGAAGTGGTGATTGTGGTGCTCTGATACGTCTGTGGTGCTCCTGCCCAAAATTAAGATGCTTTGCTCCAAACTTTTATCACACATCAAAGGTACAACAGGCTTTTTGCTTCCACTAAAGCCCATGATGATGCTCTTGCGAGATCATGGCGGTACAAAAGGGGGTGGTGATGGACGGAGCATCAGAACCAATCAAACACTCACACCCAGTCAACAGATCTGGGTTTGATCCATCACCGTTCTTTAGCCCACTCTGCCACCCCAGTTCAGACATGGCCATATGCAAATCAGTCTGACCCTGTGCCTCATGGGAACAGTCCAGCCCGAACTGCCAAGCCATGCCTTCCCTGGACCGGAAACAAGCTTCCTGGGACCGGTTTCTGGCATTTCAGCCGTCTTCAACCAGGCTTGCTTGAACCCAGTGGCAAAGTGAGCAAGGGACTCACGTCTGAGCATACCCTGCCAACTTATGGTGAACAAAGCGGTACAAAAGGGGGTGGTGATGGACGGAGCATCAGAACCAATCAAACACTCACACCCAGTCAACAGATCTGGGTTTGATCCATCACCGTTCTTTAGCCCACTCTGCCACCCCAGTTCAGACATCGCCATATGCAAATCAGTCTGACCCTGTGCCTCATGGGAACAGTCCAGCCCGAACTGCCAAGCCATGCCTTCCCTGGACCGGAAACAAGCTTCCTAGGACCGGTTTCTGGCATTTCAGCCGTCTTCAACCAGGCTTGCTTGGACCCAGTGGCAAAGTGAGCAAGGGACTCACGTCTGAGCATACCCTGCCAACTTATGGCGAACAAAGTGTTACAAAAGGGGGTGGTGAAGGAAGCTTGTTTCCGGTCCAGGGAAGGCATGGCTTGGCAGTTCGGGCTGGACTGCTCAAATGGAAAATGTATTCCTCATGCTTTGTGCTAAAAAACTTAAAATAAAATTGTAAAAAAGAGAAGCAGCTTACCCGATGGTTTTTTCTGGCACGTAGGGTTTCACTTTTTCAGGAGCAAGAGGTGATACAATGCTGTCATGATTTTCTGTGATGCGTGTTTTGCAAGATGTCTGTGATGCGAATGCATTCAAGTAATTTTTATTGACTGTCAGCTCGATGCATTACGGTTCATGCCAGATAGTCAAGCTTGAAATAATGATGTTTAATACTGTTCGTGAGCAGGCAGAATTTGTCTTTGTCAGGCTGATTTTAAGGTTGGTTCTTGAAAACTAATTCTGGATTTGATCGAGGCATGGTTTAGGTCACTTGTAATAAAGGCGGTTTTGATGTAGAGATGTGTACTTTCAATGTGTTGATGGATTACGAAGCTGCTAGAAGTAATTATGGATATAAGGAGTATCATGGACAAACTGAGGAATATGGAGAAGAGTATGAATCCAAGGGGGAATGCTGAGGGAGACAGGAAGCGTCTTGGATTCTGTGAGTTCCCATCTGGAAAGAGATAAACTATTGCAGGATTGTGTCAGAGAAACTCATGTTTTTCAGGGTGTGGTGATCAATTGTGTCAAAGGTAGCAGCAGGGATAATGGTTCTTGTTGGGTGAGTCATCAATTACTTGAACTGTATCTGCTTCCATGCTGTAGCGTGCTCTGAAGCCGGAATGGCAATCTTGTATTTCTGAGAATAAGTTCTTGTAGTAGGGTAGTTACCTCTTCCTCCATGATTTTTGTTTCAAAAGGTAGATGAGTGAGCATGTGGTAGTTGGTGTAGCTCGTCTAGTTCAGGTTTTTTTCAACAAGGGTAGGATCTGTCCAATTTTAAGAGTTTCAGTGTATGTTCCTTGGATGAGGAGATGTTGATCATTCTAAGTAGGGATGGGAGTGCATCTCCTTGAAGGGAGCTCATGACGGATGACAGTAGAATGTTGTCTTTATAGGAGATGGTCTTGTTGGAATTGAGGATGTTAGCAAGTTTAGCTTAAAAGAGGGGATTACGGTAGTTCATCAGGGGAGTGAGGAAAGTGAACCTCTTTGGGGTGTTTAAAAATGAGTTCTGATTTTCTTCTTCTTATAATTCAAAAAGTGCTTTAAATGTTGCACTTGATTTTGTGCTTTACAGCCTTGAAGAGTTTTTTTTCCTGTTTGCTTTGGTTAGTCGCTTCTTTGATAGAAGTTTTGTAGAAGCTGGCTTTGGACGTGGTTGTGAGGCATGCCACAGTGAATTGAGTTGGCTGAGGGTGTTGAGGCTCTTTCTTTTCTTCTGAAGTAGGCTGGTGTGAGTTGGAAAGGTAAAACAGTTCATCTTGGAGGATGTTTATGGTAAAGTCCTTAGATTACCTGAATATTTGTTTTTCTTTTTTCACCTGCTTTCAGTGCATTCTTTAGCATGGAAAACAGGGAGGGGATGGTGCATTGGTATGTCAAATCGAGGAGTTTAGGTCCAGGCAATGAATTGAGGGTGAAGATTGATGATGAGATTAATGTGTAGCTTTTGGTGTGGGTAGGTTTCATGATATACTGCTGGAAGTCCAAGTGCTTGAGAAGTGTTCAGAGAGTTTATTTCACTGTATTTGTGCTTCTGGTATGGGTAGACTAAAGTCTTATGACTTGAATGTAGAATCGGAGAGATGGCAGGAGGCAGAGGTGATGTATTCTGAGATTTCTTCGGTGACGTTCTTGTTGGGGGGCCATACAGGTTTCTAGACCAAATTGAAGGAGGCTGTCCGGAACGCAAAGAATTGAAGTGGCATGTAGGAAGTTTATCTTGCTTGGGCATTGTGCTGGGAAGGTGGATCTGTGTTTGACGACAAGTCCTCTTCCTTCCTTAAGTACATAATCTAACATTTGATTGATATGCTTTGAGAGGCTGAGGTCTAGGATGTGTGGACGTGGGTGTGAGTAGATGTAGGTTTTGTTTTCATATGTTGTCAGCTGTCTTGGATCAATGCAGTGTATGTTAACGTGTACGACCTGGGGGATCTGTTCTGATGATATTCCTGTGTGAGTGGGATGAGCAAGAGGTGTTCTGATGTGGTGCAGGCCGCACTTTTGAGAGCATTCCCTCCCTGTGGGGTACCGACTGGTAAAGCAGCATGGTGGAGCCAGCAGGTCTCATGAGTGTGCCACAGTGGCTGGTTGTGTGGTGACGCTAAGTGGTTAATAAGAATGTGATATGGCCAGATGAATGACTCCTCCCTTTGAATATTTAGCAAAGCAATGTAATTGTGCTGTTTTAAATACACATTCTTTGTTTTTAATGCAGAGTGAGTGCCTTTGTTATGAATTTAAATCATGTTTAATCCTGTTTAAAGCCCCCAGTTGCAACTCAGAGCATCCCCAATAGGCAAGACTGTTTAGGTCCTGTCCATAACACAAATTTAGACACAAGTCTACTTGACTGCATGAGTCCACTCTATCTCTCATTCTTACAGACGCATGATATTTAAGTCAGCTTTTTAAAGAGTAATGCTACTAAACAGAAGTTCCAGCCACAACAATGCACATCAGAGTAAGACTGCCATATGTTTGAGTTTTAGCTATAGAAAGCTAAATACATAAATAATAATAAAGGGTGCACACGCTAAATATTATTACTTTAATACTTTAATGTCAGCAGACAGAACACAGCAAACATTTTGTCTTTGAAGCTTTTTATAAGTAGAATGCGTTTTCTTACATTGAACGTTTTGATGCGTTGACATCGCTGTCGTTTGGCTTCCCCAGGTATCTGTTCAGCAGGCAACGCTTTAATCCCATAGTGTAAAGCCAGGTCTTGCTTTTATCCAGGGAGCTAAGAGATATCAAAGCTGACCAGAGGCAGCCTCCAACCACTAACCAATTTAGAATGGCGAAAGTGCTGATCATATGGGCGGCTCCTTTGAAGCTCCATTACAGTCCTCCATGTCTGAAGTAGGCGACTGACTGGTGTTTTGTTCATACACATATATGTGGCCGTCCTGTGATCTTTACAGGTCTTAATATTTGCTATTTTAAAATTCATATCCCAACATACTGATAAACTGATGCCTGTTGTGGTAAGGATATTTTGAATTTGATTGAATTGGATTATATGGCACTAAATTGGGGATATTGAATTTTCAAGGTGGTATCTTATTCTGCCCAGATGATGTCCTCTAAGGATTATTTAGAGGTGGCAAAATCAAATTATGATGTCAAGGTTATGGTAGTCTGGGGACAGCCTGAATATAAAGGCTCAGGACAAATGCTGTCAAAAGTGGCACCTTTCCTTGTCATATGAAGCGCTTAGCATTTGCAGAGAGCAGAGTTTGACATTTAAAAGACTTTGGGTCTGATTTAGATATCAGCAGTTTACTCTGTCACAATGGTGAAGGATATTCCATCTGCCGGAACTTAAATCTCATTCTATCCTATGGGATTGATATTTCGGCGGACGGGATATCTGTCACCGTAGTGATGGATTAACACATCTGCCAATATCTACATCAGTCCCTTTGTAGCTGTGTTGGTTGTCAGAGCAGAATAGAGTCTCAGTTGCACTGAGACATCACATTCTGCACACTGTGCTCTGGCCTATCAGGTTGGTTGGATGTTTTTTGAGCAATTGTGTGTGTTTGTTGTGTCATTGAGAGGTGTGCCGTAGGGCTTTTAATAAATGTTAACGCATCTCACAGGATGCAAGCGTCGCTTCTCAGAAGATTATAGACAGTAAGCACTTGGTGTTGCTGGAAGGGTGCCATCTGGGAGCTGTGTTGGTTTACATGAAGTGTTCCCTTGGATGTCTGTGACTTGTGTATCTTGATGGCATCTGTTGTTTATAGCAACACAAGTGTAGACTCACATTTCGGATTGTGAAGTATGTGTTTTGGAAGTTCTGTCTAATATCTGCTTTTGTATGTGTATGTTTAAGTGGCAATTCATGCTGACAAGTATTCAGGTTTACTTCTAATACAAGAGGCCAAGCCAAGGTATCCAGATAGTGATGTCAACAAAATCAGACTAGCCTTTTAAAAGTAGGGACACTGCTTACTGGCACACATTTATAACAAATGATCAAGATATCACTCTGAAAAGCAATAATAGTTGTTGACATAAGCAGGATCTTTTCACCACTTTAAAGGAACTGACTTCACCTGCCCCCAGACTAACAGGCCAATTCTGAGCAGGGTGTTCATCCTTCAAGCCTTTTTTCACACTCCTGATTCTTCCAAAGTGAGTCGGTCTAGTTGAGCGACACAGGTCTTTAGCTACACGGAAATGTGGCCATGCCATGGTGAGACAAGAAAGGGTTGAAGGACTACTGTCTGCAGAACAAGGCTTGTTTGATATCAGCCTATTTTCCTCATTCCTCCATCCAAGAGTAAACCTTCGTGTTATTTGCTATTGACACCGCCAAAGTTTAAGCTCACACAGTAGTGTTTGTAAAGTAATGCTGTGAAGCCAATGTATCATTCTCACAGATATACAATACATCAATATTTAGAGCAATGGAATCGACTATGTTTTTGACCTTTTGGTGCAGTTCTTGAAGCATCACAGCAGTGGCAGATGCAACATATAACCCAACTGGAGACCGGCTCATTCTTTTCTGAGTTTCCCTTGTTCTTGTCTAAAATGCTAAACAGTATTGATTTGTAGTCATGACACAGTTGTATTCTTTTCTATGCAGAAATGTAAAACACCTTTGACAACTAGGATGTAGACATGTCTCTCAGAGGTAGATGATAGGGGCCTATGGTTAGAAACTAGTTACAGAATTAGGCATAAAGAGGTTTTGTCAAGGCTACCTCAAAAACAACAACTTTCAGAAACACATCTCTTTGAAGAGGTGATGGCATCCATTGCCAGTGTGTTGGTCAATCAGGTCCAAGCTTGTGAAATGGTACTACTGGCCCTTAAAAAAGAAACAGGTAACTTTTGGAAGCCCTACAATACTGCCACTTAAACTGGTGAACCTTTCAGAAAATGTATGTATTTCCTGGCAGTTGCGAACTACAAGTGGCCACCCTCAACTCTGTGTTAGCTATTCTCCACATGTTATGGACAGTATAGGATATTTTATCAGGGGTAGAAGGGGCATCATTATACAGTCTCTCACATCTCTAGCTTTATGTCCTCGATGAGAGGACAGGGACCTAAAGCCACCCGCTGTGACAGATCTTATGGCCCGTAAAGTTCCTACCTACAGATAGTGTTTACCCTCAGATTCCTAACACACCATAGAAGCTCATTCTCCAATCAGTAAGAGTGACTGATAGATCTTGTACAACAAACATGTAGATCGCTTAGCATAAAAGATGTCCCATGCTTCTAAATTGGTGCTTTTAATGGTCCTGAGCTACATCCTCAGCTGTACCTATCAGAAGAAACACATAGGGCCTCATGTAGGTAGCATACCAGTTACCACTTCTAAAATATCGAACGATACCGAATCGGTATTTTAGAAGTGGTAACTCGTATGTAGGTAATGAGTCGGTATTTTTTACCGATTCGTTACAATTCGGTAATTACCGAATCGGTATTTACCGATTCGGTAATGAGGCATACCTTCCCATTGATGGGAAGGTATGCCTCATTACCGAATCGGTAAATACCGATTCGGTAATGGGGGGAACACATGCAAGGGTGGCAGGGTGTCACATTGACACCCTGTTGCACCCCTGATTCGGCCATGTGTGCACATGTGGCACACATACATGCCCTAAGGGCATGTATGTATGCCACATTGCACACTGCTACGCGCGTAAAAATGCATAAACACATACATTAATTATTTACCACCAACTATAAGTTGGTGGTAAATACCGACTCTTAAACACACCCACACACTCCCCCTACATCTCGATTTTGGTGTCGGAATTTACCGAATCGGTAAAATTACTGAATCGGAAAAGTTACCGATTCGGTAACATTACCGATTCGGTATTATTACCGAATCGGTAATTTTACCGATTCGGTAAATTCCGAAACCAAAATTCGTCCCCCTACATACCAATAGCCAAAATACCGGTAGGTAACGGTATAATTACCGAAAATCGGCCGTTACCGACCGGTATTTGGCTACCTACATGAGGCCCATAGTGTGGAAACTGTACAATAATTTTCTTAGCATTAAAAAAATAACACTGAAATGATCCCATACCCTTTTATTGACCATTTACTACAGTGTATTTTGCACTGCATTCTACTGACAAGGTCTGCAGCACTATGTGCACACTCGTTAAATGAAAAGTTCTCTCTTTCATATGTTGGAAATTGGCCATGTACATGGAGAAATGCGCAATCTGAGAACACCTTCCAGGTGGTAAGAGGACCATCATCATTAGCTTGGAGGTTTGTAAACGGGCTACCATGAGATGCACCATATGGCCGAAGCACACTAACATTAAAGTGTTAAGCCTCTTCCTAGCCATGGTTCTAGCCGGTGTTCGAAAAAGGGAAGAGACGGAGCACTGAGTTAGAGGCCGTATCTTTTTAAACTTCACTGTAGATGAAAATACCCAGAGTCACCACTCAACCATGGAATGGCTGAGTACTCTCTCCAGCTGTATGCGTAGCCACAGTAAGGGTTGACTCCAGCTCCTAGAGGGGGCCTAGAGAATATCCAAGGGATTGTGCTTGTGCAGAAGTCCTTGTTGGTTCACTTGTAACTAGAGGTACAGGAGGGATTGACAGCTCCAGGCTGTCCTCTGTGGATAGTCTCATGTTCTAAAACTGAGTGTCACACTACCACCCTTTGATTCTAGGGAGTGGTAAAAATAACACAGCCCTCAAAAATGAGCCTGGCTGTGCCTGTAATGCCTTTCTTCTCAACAGTAAATCAAGTCAAAGTCCTGCACCAGCAGGAGAATTTTGTTGGAGAATTTACTTTTTCCTGTGTGAACCTTAAGATGAGTTAGTGAGTGGAAAAGTAAACGAGAGGAATTCAAATAACTAACAGAGTGTGCCCTGACGAGGAGAGTGATCTGGGGCTAAGACATTCTTTAATGAAACTCTGGGTTACCAGGCAGACCAAATACTATGTATGACTGTAAACACTTTTGCATAATTTGTTCTACTGAACATAACACAGAATCCTTGCTAATTCCCTAGTTCCCCTTTATTTCATATATTGAAAGAAAATGACAGAAGGTTTACCTAAATCAATAAGAAGCTTCTTGGAGACTCTAGATTAAAAAAGGACCTTGTATGAGAAAAGAACCAGCATGGAAAGAAAAAAGCTCTTTTCCAAGCAAAACTAAATCTGAAGCTGGAGCCCCCAGTGGTGAAAAGCAGCTGCGATAGACATGTTCAGTTGGAACATCCTACAGTGTGAAGAGAAGCCAGAGGACAGCGATGTTTCAGCGTGCCAAAGAGAGATTTCATCCAGTATACAAGTATTATAATGAAGCAAAATCGAAAACATTGGACTAATAGTAATGTGAGACACGTTACAGCGAAGGGTGAGACTCAATGTCCAGGGGTGGCATTCAAAGGTTGCAGAAGACACAGTGTGGGTGGTGATGACTCTTGTTGCAGGCTTTGAAACTTTTAGTTGAATAATTATTTCATATTAGAGTAATATACTAAAAGCTTGCATGTTAATGAAAGATGTCAAAACCAACCTACACCTATACCATGTCTACATTTGAAATGCCCCATATTATTTAGTGAACTTACCATTTCCTTTTGTGTTGCAATGACGGCAAGGGAGGCGTCATGGGAGTCGCAGAAGCGTTGGCTGTCGGTCCAGTTTCCTTCAGTTTCAGAAAAGAAGTAGCAGATGCCCAAGTAAAAGATCCACCCATCCGCACATGGAGGCAGAAAACGTTCCTTCATCTCTTTTCCATGTTCGCAGGGTTTGGTTTGTTTAACTGCAATTACAAAGAAAAGTGTGAGAATCTAAGAATAGAGGACAACAGCAGGACCAGAAGTCAAAGGAGACCTCTTCTTCAAAGGACGGCTCTTCCAGTACCATGTTGGCCATGAATAAGTTACACATGATGTGTGTATGTATCAACCATTTCATGGCATGTTGTCCACGTAGCCTCCCTTTCCACATTGATTCCCTAAGCTGCATGGAGACTGGCAGGCATGCACCTGCATTTGCTTCGCCATTTTGGGGACCTTGGACAGATTGCCCTGGATCCATTAACATTTGCGATTTCGTACAGCAGGTGGTGGTAGGAACTGGTATCTCCAAACCCAAGGATGGCTTTAGGTTACCAAATATGATCTTCACCATGCTATGTCATTAGGCGTTTCTGTCTTGCACTAGCATATTGAGACCCCAATCACCCACACACACAACTTCTCTCCCTATTAAACTAGTTACTTAAATTCGCCTCCAAGTTGATACTTATGTGTGTAGTAAACACACGTACCTTTAATCCATAGGGCAGCAACCATGCTTGCGAGGACATTCCAGTAAGATAAGGCAAGTTAACTGAGCTTTAATGTAAAAGGAAATGCTGTGCTTATTTTGTGGCAATAACACTGCAGAGGCCTAAGCCTCATCCTGTTCATTTTAGGATTACACTTGTCACTAAATGCCAGAATTGCACGTAAACAAGCCAAGTCATACAACCTGGAAGCAGCTTTCTTCATCTTTCTTTTCCCATTGCAGAAACACAATTTTGCTATTTGGGTGCCGGTATATTACCTTTATTAGCAGACATTTCCAGATTTGGTGTTAAGTTTCAAGAGCGTATTCAAATTACCTTTTTTTAATTACATTCGGCCAGCATATGAACTTTGCATACAAAAAATATGAAAAGCACAGAAAGCAGTCATGAGCCACAGAACCACCAATTGTAATACAATATAATAAGCAACTGCATAAAAAGACTGACAGAGGGTAAACTGGAGGAAATCGCCTTTAAATGAGCATCCCATATAGCCCTTGGCTACGTATCTTGCATATGTGGTTGGCCCTTCATCCATAAGTTAGGTCTTAACGCGTGTATTCAGCACACCCAAAGTTCAACGGAAGCACACACAGATAGCAGGTGAACTGGATATCCCCAAGAGACTGACCGCCAACTAACAGATGAATAGGATGTCATGTAGTCTTACATTTAATTCGGGAAATTTAAAAGAAAGGGAATTTTTAAGGAAAATTTAAAGAGATATAAAGAAATATACCATAGGCCCTCTTAGAACTTATATCCACCAAGGTGTTTAATCCCTCAAACCTAGTCCAAAAGTTCAATTGCAACACCAAGAAATCGGTTTTGCAATTGGTAAGGGGGTAAAGGGGGTGTCACTTTAATAGGTAATGAAACAAAAATATACAGAAAATTACAAATTGGTTTTATTACACAATGGATCACATCAAATCATTAATAGTTACTTCATGAACAGCATTAAATACTATATGGCAATCCTAACTATTGTGAATTTGAGAGGAACAGACTATGGAACAATAATCAGGATTGTGATATCAACTGGTCACGAATATGGGACAAATGTATCCTCTCCTGTTGTATGCTTCTTTCCTCCCTTACTCCCTCCCATCTATTCCCCTGACATCTCAAAGCTCTTTTTTTCTGAAGGGCATTGAGGAGAACTTTGGGGCAAACTGTTAATGACACATTCAGTACTGTGTCACAAATCTACTATTTTACGGTGCAAACGAAACCACAGCCCACTCAAATAACATTCTTATGAAAAGACTCCAAAGCTAACTATTACCTGGTGTGAGGGGACCACAACACAAAAGGAAATCAAAGTCCAATTATTTTACTTTAGACTCAGCAGATAATTAGCTCTGGTATGAAACAAATTAGTATTACTTGTGCGAAACAACAGTTTTTGTTACCTTTCAAGGGTTTGTAAACTTTCCTGACATTTATCGGTGGGAAACAAGGGAAGGTTCCTTCTGATTTTTAGCTACTCTGGGGCAGCACACAGCCAGTTCAAACCCAAACCTGCCATGGGCAGAAAATACCATTGCCTTCTCTTTAGGCATTCTGTTGTTTCGGACAGGTTGATTGATGGGGGTATCAACAAATCAACATGCCTTTTTACACGCTGGGCAAGGTGGTTGTGGAATTAAAGAGGCGCAACACTCAGATTTCTCCTCCAGAGAATAACAGGATCAGCTTAGATCATCAATGTTTCACCTTCAGGCACAATATTGTGCTCACTCCTAGCTAGAATCTTTGTATCTCAACCATCCAATGTGACTAAGCAAGCAGATTGTGCTCTGCATTTCATGTAAAAGGTCAATAAAGGTTTGTGTTGTAAGTTGTGGTCCATAGAAATACTTCAGAAGTTATTACTTTCCCTACCCACTCTGGTGATACGTGTTATTGCATATCACTTATTCCAGCGGTCACCTCTGTGGTCAAGCAGCATTAGAGGGCAAAGGACTAAATGATCAGGCCATATGAACACTGAAGCTAGCATCCTTTCCAGGAGGAGATCAATAAACTCAGTAACAACTAGCCAGCGGTAATGGCCATTTTGCAGTTCTTTTTTTCTAAGCTGGAAGGTGGATGCCAAGGCTGGCTAATACTAGTTTTAAGAAGTTATACCTCTGTAGTCTGTTCCAGTACACGTCTAACACATGGCAGGCTATAAAAGAGAAAATGGAAGGTGCACTCGTTATGAAGTCATTACACAAACGTCAAGATTTGATCCAGAGTTACTCCTTTTTATTCAATAAATATTTTAAAACTGGCACACAGTCAACACGTTTCGTTCCCGATTCTTGCCAGAGGGAGCTTCGTCAGGCCTCCAATATCTTCAGCTGGTTGAATAACAGAAAATATATATATATTTGGGAATTCGGACCCAATGGGGCAGAAGGTTAGCCTCAATAATGGTATGATTGGTGAAGTTTCTCGCAGCTCAGAGGAATAGGCGTAAAAAGGTTTCATGCAGTATGGTCGAACTGTAAGTGGGGTCCAAAAATCATTTTTCAATCATCGAACTGTGAAATTGCGTAGTAACGCTGTATAGGCTAATGAAGGAAAGTCTTGTTGTAACGTGGCATGATAACCATTAGTACATGGCAGGCTATAGACTGTAAAAGAGCTTTAACAAGAAAGGTACACTGTGCTAAAGTGATACTGGAATTTCTCATGCAGCAGGTGAGTACTGTAAGTGTAGTGGAGTGTTGTAGTTGTGTACTGTGCAATGCCAAAACATAAGATAATTATAAAGAGTGAAAAACAATTCTGTGATCATTGCTGGCTTCTGGGGAGGGCATGTTGAGTGAGAGGTTCAGCTTTAGGGGCAGCTTCTCGTGTGGAATGACTGACATCTACAGGATCATAGAGTACCAAGGTTATCTGGACTAGGCTGGCATTACTATGATGAAATTGATGGATACAAGCCTCATTTTCCTGACCATGTAGGGAATGAGTGTGTGAAGAGCAAAATAATGTAAGCAAATATCCCAGATCAATAAATCCATATTGCCTTGCACTTGGACTGTAGGTGTGGGAATTTGGAGGCAAAGTCTGTGCATTTTGCATTTGCAGTATTGGTGAAAAGATTGATTGTCTGGGTGCCCTACTGGCAGAAGTACCTGTGAAGGACTTGTGGGTTCAGTCTCAATCATGGACTTGCAGATGTGTCCTGCATAGCAGCTCCACAGAATCGCTACCCACCCCTGATAAATTCTCCAATTCTAGATGTAACAAAGTGTAATTGGTTGATTCATTGAATGCCAGATCTTTTGTGCCTATGCAAACAGGTGGAGGGTAATGGCTGTCTCATGCTTTTGGGTGTAGTACATGGGCATCGTGTTATCTGTCTTTATGAAAAGTGTTTTCTCCCATATGAGTTCAGGAAAACTGTGAGAACTGACAGATGGCCAAGAGTTCCAGGTTGCTCATGTGACGGCCCTGGTATTGTGCAGTCTAGGTGTCCTGAATGGTCATATTGTGAAGATGATCTCACCGCCTGTGAGTGAAGTGTCAGGCATAATGGTCCCGAGGGGAAGAGGGTTGAGGAAAGGCCTGACGAATGACAAGTTGTTGACATTTCCACTATAGGGGGTACACCCTGGGTTTTGACCTATACCAACACTAGATGATCCCACTGACCTTTTGCCTGTGACCATTGCCTCTAAAAGCACTCCAGAAGCAGGTACATATCCAGTGTGGTGTGCGGTACCATCAAAAGGCATGAAGCTATCATCCCCAGCAGTTTCAATACTGTCCTTACAATGACAGGACATCATGTGTGTAAGAGAGGCACCAACCTTATGCCTGGGTGGTGACAGCATTTAGAATGGAGTCCAAGAAGAGTTGGATGTGTTGGGGTTGGAGATGGGATTTTTTGAACTGATAGTAAACTCTGGCCGGTGCTAGGCATGGTATTTGCTGCTCTTCTTGAACAAGTCATCTTGTTACGGAACCATGTTAATGGCATTATACGCAGATGCAAGGCCACAGCCGCACCTTTGGAGCCATAGTGATCCTGAAGGGAGGAATCTTGAACTAGTGGTGTTGTCCACTTACTACAAAGATGATATAGTTGATGAGTTGAACGGAGATGTGGAAGTAGACGTCTTTTATATCTAACGCAGTCATGAAGCCTCTTTATTGGAGCAGCATGATGATATCCTTCAGAATGCCCTTGTGGAAGTGCACCGGGATGCAGTGGTTCAGAGGCCTGAGCTCTAGGACTAGCCTAAGAGACCTGCCCTTCTTAGGGATTAGAAAGTAGTGGGGGGTACACGTCTTGTCCTCACTAGCTTGGGGCATCTGTTCGATGGCACCTCTTCCTTCAGTTTTCGTAGATGGTCACATCAACTGAGAACATGACTGCGAGGTGGAATGTTCTGGGGGAGTGGTGTGGAAGTCAGAAGCTCTGCCTTACTTTCAAAAGCACTCACTGATCTAGGTGTCCTGAAAGGCTTGCCACTGGATAGACAGTGGAGGTTTTTGCTCCACTTATGGGCTGTTGCTTCCAAAAGGTGAATCATGGAGTAGAGACATGTAGACCTCCCTTTGTGATGTCGGCATCCTTTTTACCAGCGGTATTTATGCACTTCCTTTCCTTGTCAGGCATGTCACCTGTGACTGTTGTGGAGGCACATTTACATGCAATGTGCTCCATAAGCAAATTGTGTGGAACTTGGCCTCAAATAGAAAGTGGGTCAGACAGGAGAGCTTAAACATTTTCTCCATCCTAGGGGTGATGCCTTTAACTTGTACTGGTTCTTTAAAGTGGTCAGCGGTGTTCTGCATGCCCTTTAACATGGAAAGATACTCGATGAACCTCTAGGTTTTTAGTAGTATCTCCACAAATAAATCATCCATCTTGCATGGCATGCATTTCCACGTTACAGTGTTGGGTGGCCCACTAAATCACAATGTAGGTGGAGGCTTGTTTGGCAAAGACAAAGGCTCCCAGGTTGTGTGTTATTCAGTGGCTAGACCTGATGGTCAATGCCTCTTAGCGGAGACTTCGGGCTTTGAGTACGACTTCCTTAGAAGTGATGCTCTGCTGCAGTCCAGAAATGTAGGACAAGATGTGAACTTGGTTTTTGGTCCTGATGGTTTCAGGGTTAAGGCTAGAGCTTCTCCTGTTCCTCCTCAGAGACAGGTGAGGAAACTGCCTCTTTACTTGCCGGGCCCTTTGCAGGCAGAATCCGAGAGCGGCCTGTTTCTTCACCCTCCATGTCGAGGAGATACTTTTGTCCGAAGACATTGGGATTTCTGGAGACTCTTGATGTTGCACCCTTTTGAAAGAGTTCCTCAGTGCTTCATACATAAAAGAAAGAGTGTGGGTGCCTTGAGGCTCTGCTCAGAAGCCCGTGTTGAAGCAATTAAACGTCAGCGGGCCCAGTACTGGTGATGCGTACACTTGAATTCACCGCACTCCTCTTTAATCCACTACCAGGCACTCCCTGCCCCTTTATCTTGCTCTTTCATGTTCCTGCTTTCTCCTTTTTACATCTTTCTGGTCCTCCAACATTCCACTTTGTTTATTTTTCCCTCCCTTGCTTGAAAATAAGTGCCAGTACCCAAAAATATTTGCAGGAGCGGGCCCCGCTGGCAACCACCGACTCAAATTAAACACTGGTCTGCTTACAATGTATTGAGAGGCTGAATTCACCACAGGCATCGTCGTGATTAGAGGACAAGCAGAGGCTGCATACACCGTGCTGGTCTGTCCACAGAAACTTGGCATTGCAACTGCGACTGGAAAGATATCCATTCCATAACAACCCGCCCACACACACAAAGTCATTCACTGAGTTAACACATGAATTTAACTGACGCTGTCAGTGCTGGTCAGTTGTGGAGGTTACAGCTGCTGGCTGTGAGGTGTAGAGGTGCTTTAGATTGCTGTACACTGAAGAATGCTTGGGTGATTTATGAAGGTTCTGCACGTCGGTTGTTCATTGTTGTTTTCCAAGTTACTGGGTCGAGAATGGAAGAGTTGGTCCAGAAAAGTTGGAGAAGAAGGCCTCGGCCTCGGAGCTGGAACGTCCAAACCAAATGGCAGAAGAAAACAATCTGGGGTGGAGCCAATGTTCTAGTGCATTGTGGACCAAGAGAGTAGTCACAACAGGTCTTGTGACTCGATACCTCTTAGAAGAGGAAACAAATGGGGGAAAAAATCCACAGCAGCACTAGATGGCAGGAGCATGCAGAGAATATGTATCTAATAGACGTTGATCTACAAAGTGTGATTTTTGTGATTTGGAGTAAATCTGTTCAGTAGTTTTTGGGAAACAAAGGTTAAACATTGATAGATATCTAGCAATACATACTACTGCGTTCGCAAAGCAAAATAGTATCCATGTAACAGAGCTTAACAAGGATTCTTACAGTGCAAACCTTCATTTCTCATAGTTTGTCAGAGGGGGTATCCAACACCAAATCCATGGCCTATTAAGGTAATCTATGGGGTTCCTTGTAACAAAACATCTGTAGGCTTTAATTCAGAATAATAATAATCCGCCCTTAAACGTTTCTGGACTTTAATGTATACTTTTCACAATCAATATATCAGGCCTCATGTCCCTATCACTGTATTGTACTCACAACCAACTCAAGCCCATTGTACTGAGCGTATGCTTTCCACAAGGCAACCATCAGGCATAAAAGTAAAAATGTATAGAAAATTACAGTTGCCAAAGCAAAATACTACTTCTCCTAAGAGAGCCTGATAAGGAATAATGTGGTGCATATCTCCTATCCCCACAGTTTGTTGCAGAAGATCACCAACACCAAAAACTTGCCTCTTACAGGAATCTGTGAAATTCCATGGTACCTATCTACAGGCCTTAGCATAGTGTAATAGCAATCCATCCTTAGGAGCCTATAGTCTTTAACAGATGCTTCTCACAATAAGTAGGTCAGGCCTCTGTCTTTGTCATAACGTTGCATAATAAACATACCAAACCTATGAAATCTGATATGCTTTCCCAATGAGCAGAGGAAGCCTTTACCCTTTAACACGGACTTTATTTACACTTTACCCAACACCAGCTTACTACAGTGCACGTACGTTAGCAACGAGACTGCATAGTTATAAAATGGCAAATATGTAGAAACATGCGGCTTCCAAAACAATATGCAACAACTCATCAGAGCGAACCTCCACAGGCTTTCTTAGAGTGCGCGGCCAACGTCAAAACCCTTACCTACTATGGTAAGATGTGAGATTCCATGCAACAAAATACCAATGTGTAGGCTTTAATATAGAGTATTAACAATCCACCCTTAAATGCCGATAAACTTTGATATATGCTTTTCATTATAAATATGTGAGGCCTAGTCCCTTTACCAGTTCATAATAAACAGATCAGGAATATAGCTATGATCTTTGCTTTGCCACCATAACCAACTCTGTCCTGCTGCATCAAGTATAAACCTTCTCACAAGTTTAAAAGTGCAATCTTTGTAGCGTAAGAACATACATTTGGGTCAATCAAATCCTATATTCAGGGGGACCAACATGGGGTTAGAGACTAAGACCCTCTCTCAGTAGGGCTCTGAAAGTTCTTTTTTGTTGATCACAGAAGGTCAAGTGAAAGTTGCAGTCAAGCCAGACCTAAAAGACCATGAACTTTAATGACTAACCTCTTGTTATCTGTGCTGATGTCAGAGAAAAGCATTGTAAATTAGTTAGTTCCCTTCATTAGCTATAACTGGGGAATTTTCCTTCAGTGACCTTTGCTTTAATGTGAGTGAATATATATTTTATATATATAGGGAAAATGCTACTTACCTTTTAAGCATCTGTTATTAGTGTGCAGTGCTGTGGATCCAGATGCTTAGCATACTCATGCCATCTACTGTTGGGCTCAGAATTTTGCACGTTGTTTTTCTTCGAAGAAGGTTCCCAAGTCACGAGATGCAGTGTTACTTCTCCTCTCGATGTACACTGTGCATTAGCACAAACTCCATGTTAGATCCTTTTCTGCACAGCAGGTTTAAGGCTGTTTGGAGTGTGAACAAAACAATATGAGGTGTTAGGGCAATGCATAATGAAGACAATTATAGTAAAAAGATCCGCATCATTGAATGCGCACACGAGGAGGAGGGAGGGTGCATGTGAATCTACAGTACTACATGCTATGCGAAGATGCTCTCAGGGAAAGGAGCATGTTCGGTTCATAGAATGAATGGCTGTGGATACAAATTCTCTGCGTAGACGGTATAGCAGTACCCTCCAAGTTGTGGTGGCTAGAACGTGGATAAAGCAGGTTTGTGGAATAATGTTCTTAATACTGCTTGGACGACTAAGGCTTGTTGCTGGGCCAATATGTCCACACAATAATGTTTAGTAAACGTCTGTGCGGTTGACCAGCTGGCAGCTTACAAATATCAACTAAGGGGATGTTGCTGAGGAAGGCAATAGTAGCCCATATCTAACGAATAGAATGTGCCCTCTGGGGCATATGAAGTGCCCTTTTGGCCTTGAGGTAACAGGTTTGGACACATTTGATAATCTTCCTTGCTACATCAGCTTTGGAGAAGGCCTGTCCTATGTGAGGCTCAGCAAAAGAGACAAACAGTTCGTCTGATTTGCGGAATGGTTTGGTCCTGTCTATGTAGTGCGTAAGAGACGTTTTGGCATCCAAAGTGAGCAACGCTCTTTCTGCTATGAAATCTGGCTGTGAGAAGAACACTGGGAGTTGTATGGTTTGATAGAGATGGAAAGGTGATAATACCTTAGGAAGGAACAGGAACTTAGGGTTGGTGCTGAAAGAAAACCTACTCTTGTCAACCTGCATAAAGGGCATTTGGATGGTAGAGCTGGTAGGTCACTTATGCACCTAATGGAGGCAATGCCGACTATGAAAGCTACTTTTCATTAAAGAATTTGGAGGGGAGATGAGTGCAAATTGACGAACAGTAGCCCCTTAAGTCTCGTAAGCACTGTGTTGAAGTTCCAAATCAAGGCTGGAGATGCTTAGGGGGTATGACAATCTTTAGTCCCTCCATTAATTCTTTAACTAATGATATCCTGAGCATAAATGTATGCTGACTGTTTTGCATGTGAAGAAGCAACCACAGTTAGGTGGAGGCAAATGGATGTTTAGGCTAACCCCACCTTTTGTAACTGGGGAAGGTAGGTAACAATCTTTTGCACTGTAAACTTAAAAGTGTCTGATATTTTTGCATACATGTAGGCTGCCTTGTCTCTTTAACCTTTTCCATGCGTCGGACGGCCCCCGGCTGTCCGACGTCACGGTGGGCGTGGGACGGCCGGGGGCTGTCCGATCTGCGCACGCGTCAGATTCGGCCGCACCCCGGCAGAATGTTTGCCGCGGCGAAGCGGCTAAGGATGGACAAACATTCCTGGGAAGGTGAAGATACCCAAACTCTAGGACCTCAGGTGCCAAATCACAAGACTGATTTGTGCTGGATCTTGATGCCTGACTTGGCCAGGTCTCTGTATGAGCAGGTCTGTTTGAGAGGAAGCCTCTTGTGGGGTCTGACCAACAGTTCCAAACGAGTGGAGAAGCACGGCTGTCTAGCTCAGGTTGGGGTGCCTAGAATGAGGGTGAGAGGTGTTTGTCTGAGCTTTCTGATCATAAATGCAAACATTGGGAGAAGTGGAAAAGTGTAAGCAAATATCCCTGATTTGTTAATCCACAATGGATTGCCAATTGGCAGTGTGTGAAGGTATCTGGTAGCAAAACTTGGGCATTTTGCTTTTTCTACGGTGGCAAAAAGGTCTAAATGCAGAGTGCCCACTGTTGTAAGTATGAGTGGAGGACCTTGGGGGTGGAGTTCCTATTTGTAGAATTGTTGATCCTGCTGAGTAGGTCTGCAAAATTGTTGGCTACCCCTTGTAGCGGTTTCACCAGTGGATGAACAGTGTGGCGGATACCCCAATGCCAAATGCTGTGTACTAGGTGAGAGAGCGGAGGTGAAAGTGTGCCACCCTGCTTCCATATGTAATACATAGCTGTCATGTTGCCAGTTTTGATTAAGACCACTTTCCCCGGCATGATTTGGAGAAAGGCTTTCAGGGTGAGTTCATTGCCTGTTTTGCATGCTAATTTAAGTGGGTGACCCAGCCCAGGAGAGGGATGTCTGTGGTAACAATCACATGAGGAACTGGGTCTACAAAAGACCTGCCTTACACCTTGTTGGTAGGTGTTCACCGTTACAGAGCGCAACAAGCTTTGGAATAAATCAAACACTAGATCTTCCCATTTACGATGAGCTAGTGATCATTGAACAATCTTGCAAAGCCCACACGTGCAACCTTGCATACGCAACTATTGCAATGCAAGATGACATCAAGCCAAAAGGCGCACTGGAATATGACTAATCGGTTGAAAATGATGCAGTAGGTGTTGAAGGACTGAAACCACTTGGCCATTGGGGTGTGCCTTGGCACTGAGTGATGAGTATGGAACCAAAGAAAAGCTGCCATTTTGAATGCAGGAGGTGAGATTTGATGGTGAACATGGTGAAGCCTAATGCATGAAGCAAGGAGACCGGCAGGTTTTGTGCGTTAGACACTATATCCTGTTGTTGCTTTTGATCAGCCAATTTTTGAGTTATGAGAATTATTGAATTCACTTTGCGGTGAAGGTGCACCGCACCTACTGCTAGGCAATATTGTGAACAATCTTGGGGCTATAGCAACTCACAAAGATAGCACTTTGAATTGGTAGTGACAACCTCTTACCACGAAACGTAGATACTTGGTACTTGCTCTGAGCAGGGTCAATGGTGATATGAAAGTAGGTGTCTAGGAGATCGAGAGCCGTCAAAAAATCCCCTTGCGGCAGAATGGGTGACCTCTTGCAGTATCGTCATCCAGAATTGATCTGCAGCCATCTTTCGTGAGAATTAGTAAGTAAAAGGAGCATGTCTCTGTACCCTGTTGTAGTGGGGATACAGACTCTTTTGCAGAAGTGCATGCACCTCTACTTTGAGAAGGGAGTGGTGTTCAGTACGGAGTTTGTGCATGAGTAGCAATATGGTGGGAGTGGCAGAATGCAGTTTGAGGTTGTAACCATGTTGCATAATGTCTAGCATCCATCTGTCTTAGGTGACTTGTTGCCGTTAATGGAGAAGACTGCAACAACAAGGAAATGGACAGAATACTTGAATTATTCTCAGTCGCTGGTAATCGCTTGGGTCACATCCCAGCACATCCTTTTTCGTACACCATGCCACCTTAGCTTGGACCCAGCCATTTGCAAATCAATCTTGACCCTGCTCCAATGGAAACAGTGCAGCCTGAACTGCCAGCTTGGGTCCTCCTTGAACCAGAAAACAAGCAACCCAGGACCACTTTCACTCTGATTAGGGCTCATTAGCCTGATATAGCTTAGTTCCAGTGGCACAGGGAGCACAGGACCCATATCTGGGCATACCTGTTGCCCTTAGGATGTCAACTGCAACAACAACAAGATGATGTATGGAATGCCTACATTATCTCAGCCAGTGGCAATTGCTCGGGTCCCATCCCAGTACATCATTTTTTACCCACCATGCCACCTCAGTTTGGGCCCAGCCATATGTAAATCAGTCTTGACCCTGCTCCAATGCGAACAGCCTAGCTCAAACTGCCAGGCCAAGATCTCCCTGAACAGGAACGCAAGCAACCCACGACAGGCTGTATTTCTTGTTTTCTTGAGTTGTGTGTGGTATTTCTTGAGCGTGGACTTGTAAGTATTTCTCGCGGTGGTGTCCTGTCTGGTTCTCGATTTTCTCTCCAGCAGTTTGCGGAGGCATTTTAGGTTTCTGATCTCTTAGGTGTACCCACTGGCTTGGGTGTTGGCTCTTGAGTGTCTGACATTCTTCACGGGGGCTAAGGTGTCTGCGCTGGTATTATTCCAATTGTTGGATGCTTTGATGTCTGCATGCAGGTTGCTGATGAGGTTTGGTTGGGGGCAGTGAGTGTGCTGGTCTAGTCTGTGTCCTTTATCTTGTTCCAGCTACGTCTGAGGTTGTAGGTAGTGTTGACAGAGGGGGTTTCGGCATCAATTATGGTTTGGAGCACTGAATTGGCGGTGGCAGGGCCAGATGGTTTCGGAGACAATGAGGGCTTCCGTGCTGGATTCAAACTTTGGGTGTCGTCAGCCTTGGAGGGAGGCTTGGCACCCTCTGTAGGCCTACACTGGTGCTAACCAGAACCTGTGAAGGTTGTCACCCGTGTGGGGGGTTGCCTCAATAAGGGTGCTTGGGGCTCAGTGCCCTACTCCCCTAGGAGCAGTGCTCCAACTTGGGACAGGCGACAGTCTTTTGCTTTTCAAGTACTGGCACACTCGCAGTTCCTGTGTGTTCTTCATCTGTGGACCAGACTTCGAGGCTAGGAAGTCCTCTTGTCTTCTGGTCTACTTAAGACCCACTCAGCAGCTCTTGAATGATGGAAGGTTGGGCAGGAGTGAACGCCAAGGGCCCAGCTTCCTCCGCCAACTGGGTGCTGAAAGGGTCTTTTTCCACATAAATTTCAGTATTGGTTGAAGGTCTTCTTGCTGCATGTTGTATACCCAGTGACATTCCCTTAAGTATCATAGGGTTTATTCGACCAAAATGGTAGGCAAGAGGGGCAGTTAGTGTTGTCATGGTTGGTGGACAGAAAAAGATTACAGACCTTCTGCTGGTCAGTCCATGATATGTAGGGTGGCATTGAGGGCAGTATTGGAAAATCACCTGAGGCACATTCTCAGAGGAAAACCCATGAGGAAATGTCTTCGGCCCCCAAAAGGATTATGCCTTGATGCCACCTGAGGTAGACCGTGTCCCAGAAATTCAATGTTTATTTGATGAGAACTTATGAGAAGTTAGTTCAGGTTAGCAAGTCGGCACCTATTGGGCCTGACGGCAAAGTGAGAAACACAATGAAAGCCTAATCGGTGCACATACGAACCCAATGGCAGAAAAAAAACACTCTAACATGGAGTTTGTGCCCCTGCGCAATGTACATGGAGAGTAGTCCCACAACGTCTCGTAACTCGGGAACCTTCTTCAATGTAAAACAACTGGCAAATATCCAAGCCCAACTGGCAAATGTCCGAGCAAGAGTATGCGAACCATGTGCCTCTACAGCCACACATGCCAGGAACATATATATTTCACATCCGTGGTCAACACTCTATAGTTATAATTACGATAGCATTTCAAGAAGGAAAGTGTTTTTGTTTGGCTAAAATGTTTGATGCAGTTTGCTGAATCCTCACAAAACTTTCCACAAAAAAGTAATGATTTCCCACCTCAGCTCCTGTGTGGAAAGTTTCAGGGTGATCCATCATCTGTGACTGAGAAAAAGCAGAAGACCCAAAACATTATTTTCTCAAGTTAATTCTCATTGGACATTTTGGGAAGAGATGCAGAACAAAATGTCTCTAAGAAAGTCAGATCATTACTAAGAAAGTGTGCTTTTTAGGTCTCGCGCCAAGCGATGCAGTGCGCAGACCTGCCCGCTCAGCGAGAGTCCTTTTGACTGGGGTTCCGATACGGACCCTGGAATCGTACACGCTTGTGCGTGTGTTTTTACTTTTGTGGCCTGCTATTAGCCTTTGCCTGCGCGTTTGTTTTTAAGCTAGCAGACAATAGGCCAAAAGTGGGCACATTGGTCCGCCCATGGCCTGTTGGTGTCTATTACGTGCATTCTTGCCATATGGTTTCAATTATCGTGCCCAGACACGGGCACGATAATTGAAACCATATGGCTCGTTGTGGCGCGCGTGCACCAAAAATTCTAAAACGAGCGGAGCCGTGCGACTGTGGGTCAATTATTCCTCGTGCACCACTCGCGGGCTTCTTTGAACCGATCGTGAAAGTGAAAGCGATCGCATTCCCAGCCGCGTGCTTGCCGCCGTCGCCACTCCCGACCCCCTTGTTCTTGGTTACGGACCAGAGATAGTCACAGATGCAGTCATTGTCCGATGGCTCGAAGCGTCTGCGCCTTAATACTGCTGCTCTGGTGCCTGTAATGGCAGATCCGCTCTGTATGGCATGTAACGCTGCTGCCATAACGGCCTCTTATGAATGCCATGACCAGTGTCCGTCCTTCTGGACACCAGCAGTGAGTGAGGTCGACGGGCGTTGCACAGGAAAAACTGCAAGTCACAAGCGCTGTTGCAGCTGTAACATGGGGGGAAGCAGGACGAAGTAGCTAAATCCTCGGTGCACTCTTGATTCTGGTGTTACACTAATCAGGGGTGTGAAAATTTGTGCAATTCGCTTTTGAGGAGTTCGGCGAAATCAGGGTTAATTCTGCGCTTTCACACCTCGGAGCGAATCGCGTCATTTTATCCATTTGTGCGCAAAACAATTCCCGCTCTTTCTGGTTGTCGGCATTGTTCCGTTCTCTAGCGCTAAAATTTTACGTCAGGCTGCAGTTTAATACTAGCCATTGCCTTGCAAAAAGTGTTACTCCAAAGCTTAGCAATAACTCCAGCGTCTATTTACACAGCCCCTTCCTGACTGGCAGCACTAGCATGCAGGACAGGCAAATCCCTGAACAAGGCAACAGTAAACCAGACTTGCATTCTTACTCGAGTGTACCTTGTTTCCAGCCCTCAGAGTTCGCTTTTTGATCACATTCTGCAGTATGTTTCTTTATTGACAACCTTCCCCTTTCCTAGAGACACATTATCATTCTGCACGTCCTCGGTAACCCGGACACATATCCCTGTTTAATGTTGCCTAATACCGGTCTTGTGTACAATACCTACACCCTGGGCAGAGTCTGGGCAATGAAAATACCAAGGGCCATGTGACCCAATGAACAAGCATTTGCTAGGCAATAGGTCTCGCATTATTAAAGTTTGAGCTATTGGCTTTGCTAATAACAATGCGACACCAATAGCTCAAACTTTAATAATGCGAGACCTATTGCATTACAAATGCTTGTTGTGATCTGGTGTAAATCAGTTCAGCAGTTTTCAAGAAATTTGAATTTAAACAGGTGCGGAGGGTGTGCTTGAAGGGTTTAAAAAAGTAGGTATATCTGAATGGTTAGTCCAGTTGGACTTTTAAAATGGGACATTGCTTGTGCTCTTTGCACCAGTCTTCTGTGCTTGGGATTTATTCAGTGGATATATTTGTCGATTAGAATGTTATCCTACATCAGATATAAGTATAAACTTTGTGGTTGATTGCAAGCATTTGGAAGCCCTTTAGTTATCAGTTTAGATGCTCGGCGAGAGGACATTTTAAAAGGTGTTACCTTCTCAAGGCATCAAACATCACTGGGGCTCATTACAAGGGAGTGGTTCTCCTTGTAGTCAGTATTTACCAACACCTACTGTCATGCAATTTTAAGCTTGAAAAGGCAGCCCAGCAATTGAAACTTTAGCAAGAAGTTCATAGCTAAGCTCAGAACTGGCCAGATCAATCAAAATGATCATCAAAATCTGGAGCTAAAGATCAGCCTTAACCCGAAAGAACTTAGCTCCCTACCTCACTAGTAATATCTTGGGAAGAGTGGCCATGGTTTGCCCTTGCTCGGATCTCATATTTTTGCGATCAGAGAATATATCAAAGGACCTGTTGTGTCGAATACCACACCTTGACTAAAGGTGACAAACTCTTGTATTTTCTGAAAGGTGTCTTTGGTCTACCATTAAGCTCTTGGGTCTGTTCACAAATGTCCCCAGTAGTCTTGAGACACAATTCTAATTGAAAGTGAAATCAAGAAGCGTTGGTAAGGCGGTGTTTATTTTACTATTGGAATGGTAATCTTAGACGCTTTTTTGTAGACCGGGTTTATTGCCTTCTTCTTGAATTAAAAAATGACTATCTACAGGACATGTACGTTTTCTCACTTAGGGAGAACACCCACCAGACCATTGTTCCATCCTACTCCAGGGTTTAATGAAGACAAACTACGCATCTTAAGCCTCTGACAGTCTCACCCGTGACACTAAGAACTTGTGTAAATGGCCTTTAAATAAAACAGCTGATATTTTGTATATTTAAAGGAAAGCCATAAAGTTTTCGCCAATTTTCGTTTCACTCATGATTGGCGCCTTTGCTCATATATTTCTTCTAGGGATTTAAATTCATAAGCAGTTTACTTTGGAGAAATACAGACCTCAGAAGCACTCTATTTCCTAATTTGCAGAGTTCAATAAAAAATGTTTCTAGCTAAAACAGATTAAAACTTTCTAGGATAAGTTGTAGACAAGATGTCAGGCAGTGGCAAAACCTTGGCAACGGTTACCTGGTCACCTCTTAGTTGCGGATTCCTATATACTACTGCTAATGTTCATGCACTGATACTAATGATGCAAAATCTTGGTCCACTAAGCATTAATGTGTGTTAATATGTCAAAGTAATGAACTACTATCATAAAGTGTGCAAATCATGCCATATAATTTACCTTTTCTTACTGTGTAATTTAGTGTACAGCAGCACATAATTAAGTCCTGCATCGCGACCTAAATCGGGTGCCCAGGTTGTACCTCAGAAATGGGTAACAGATTTGGGTAACAAAGTTGTATGTTTGCTCTAGTTCAATCAATTAACTAGGTAAACAGATAGGTGAGTTCACATACTTGTTATTCCAAGCTAAGAAAACAGAATAAGGCAGCGACTTCGAAATCTGCGACCAGCAGGCACTGGCAGTCGCAGTGGTATAGCCTGGGGGAAATGTGATAACTTGATATCTTTCAGAGGGGAGGCCAGTTAATATAATAGGACATTTAAAACAATCTAGAAGTCGTAGGGAGCGGAAAGCTTGATGAAGAATAACTCTAGCTTCTGATGTCGCACTGTGAGGTGAAAGGGAGCTCAATACTGAAGGCCACTTTTGAAAGACATACCATTTTTGGTCAACAGTGAAAGCTGACAATGTTCCCTCTAACCCAATCTCAAATACAAAATTAGGACTACTACTGTGTCGCTCTGTAAACTTTGGCCCAGATTTATGGAAGGATTGCATAGCCACTGCATTAAGCAAAGTGACGCAAGGGCAACAAGAGCTCTAAGTGAGTTTACTATATCTTGCGTGGCTCTGTGTGGCATAGTAAATCTGCAGTAATGCAATGCTGTCTTGCGTTACTCTGCCCTGGGAAGCCATTCGCTGAGTGGAGTATGGGTCTTCCCACTCACCCACCCATGGATTTTGACGTATTCAGATATTTACTACCAGTAGGAAACCTGGGAATGTTTCAAAAAGGTACGCCTTCCTAGGGGAGGGGCAACTAGGAATCATTTTTTCCTCATTGTACGTGTTTTGCAGCAGATGTAGAAAAATAATCCTTCCTGCAACAAAGGCACCCTTGAACCATGGTGCAAGAGTGTCTGTGTTGATGCAGGGCTGCACTATGTGTGCCAGCACAGGGAGAGAGCAGAAAACACCATTACTTATCTGATATGGGGCATTCTTGCACTCTCCATTTGACGCAGCACAACAAGTTGTCCTGCTGCATTGCATCTTCGTAAATCTGTTCTCTTATCTCTCAAAGTAATCAAAATAGAAATATTATCCTATTGATGATCTACGAAAATTCTCATATTTGATATCTGCTCGGGAAAGTGCTGTTCTATGTTCACCGAATAGAATATTGTATCATTCAGGCAAGAGGTTCTTTTTGTACAGCCTCCACCCAAATCCTGTTTCCTCCATGAAACTATATTCTCAGTGTTTGTCAACACAAGATTCTTAAAGTAGTTCCACACTTTCCCAGGATCTAGCAGTCTAGTTGTCCTCCAGTTTGGCCTGAAATATGAAATGCCCAATGCTAGTGTTTTGTTTTTTGAAACAGACAGGGTAAATCAATAACAAGAGGTTGGACATCCTTGCACATGTGTTTTTGTTGTCCGACAGCAGAACTCAGAAATGTAGAATTTTTCTATGGTAGTTTGTGGTGCTGATAGTGGTGTAGCCTCCCTCATTCAGTGTTGTTTACTGTATATTGTGTATGAATGGAATACTCTATGTTTTTGACATATAAAAATAGGGAGGCTCCTTTTTCATAACTGCCATGCGCGGGGTTCTCAGACTGGTGGACTTTCTGCCAGTGTGTTGATTGTCAACCCTTTACTGCTCATCTATGCAGCTCTACCGCTTCTAAAATCAACACCCATCACGCCCACAAAGTACCCATCAAAAACACACTATGAAAAGAGGACTGCTAATGTCCCAGATGTTGTTTTTTAATAGAGAGGATATTACTGAGCACCTTAATGGCAAACATGTAGGATAGCTTGCTAATCAAAGTTTAAGGTGATCATAGGAACCACCGAGTGGGTCGCGGATGAAATTTGTTGTTCGTGTAGAGAAGCACTCTAACTGTGACAAGTGTAACCCACAATCCTGAATAGTACTGTGAATATTTGTTGACACGCCACCTGTGTACAATGGCAATGTAATGGACTCTTGGGGCAGTAACAGCTTTGGAGAGGCCTCCTTCTAGTGCTAGAGGCAATTGTTCTTTTGACCAATGGAATGGTTCGCCCAAAACACTACAGTCCAGTCTGTGCAGGAGCCATTCCTTACAACAGATTTGACAAAACCAACATAAGTTTAAATGTGACAGGTAATACGGTTTTAAGACCTGATGGGCAGTCAAATGGATTCATGGCGCGTTTGCTAACCACATTAAATCACAATAAAGAAAAAATTAATGTATGGACCTCAACCTAGATAAAAAGATTCTCACAGCCGCACTTACAAGGCACACTTGGAGATGAAAACACCTGGGTTATCAGGGCAGAATTATGAACTTTGTGGAGAAGCCAACTGTTACATGGATTGTTATACAATATTGGTTGTCCCTTGTTCCCATCACCGTGCCCTCTCCCTATTCACCATTGGTACAGTCCGTTCCTTCTGTCAGGGTTCCATGGTGACAGTTGGTTTGGCAGTTATTGGATGTCAGTGTTGGATGATGCTGTAGTGATCCTGCTGGATAAACTTCAGTGTTCCACCTCACTTCACAGCATCAACATTATTTTCTGTAATAAATACCCACAAAATCACACTAGTAATGTCTGGATTAAAGGTAAATTCTGAAAACTTACCTGAAAGAGAAATTATTAAGGAAATTGCCAGCACAGCCAGAACAACTATGAGCCCACTAATGAAGAGTAGCTTGATCTTTTGGTTACCTGAAAAAGAAGAAAGATGATGTCAGCTAAAATGTAGAGCACAGTTCCACTTAACACAGCGCTTAGCCGTTTGTGGAACTGCGAAGTTGTCGCCATCGTATGTAATCTATTTTCAGTGAGCAACACATTTTCCAAGATGGACTCTGCACCCTTTGCCAAACTTGCTTCAAGAATGACAATAAACCACATTTTCTGACCTGACAATCCTTTAACACTCCTTTGAAATATTATTAGCAAACATTTCGTACAACCGATGCCTTTGGTTCCCAAATGACATTGTTGTGTTGATATCTTGTCCCTCTTAGTTGCTGCTTAGATGATAGAACAGTCTTATCCAACAAGTACCACGTTAGCTACTGGGAACTCTCCAGCTTCCTGTGTGTAGCTCTCTGTGTGAAGCCCCCCAAATTAAGAAACGTTTGATTGGCTGAATTAATATATCTACACCAAAATGTAAAATTGTGTATTCAAGAAAAAATGTGTTACTTCAGAAATACTGAGATGATGTTTGGAGAAAAATAGTTGAATTTCCAAAATATATTGAAAGCTGAAATTTGATAGATGAACCATGTGGCATTTCGGGAGACTAATATTATGTTGTTGCAACAAGCATTTCAGCAATGGCTGTTATATGTGTTACCCAAGTAGAGGCATTACAAACGGACAATGCTTTTCTACATCACTACTGGCGACCCTGCCAATGCAGCGAGGAGATCACTGCTGGAAATCTGGCAAAGGGTGGCCAATACTGTAATCTTGTCTGATGTGGTCACTATTACAACACTAATAATTTTGGTAGCTCAGCATTATTTTCATTGGACATAAGTAGCTCTTGAAACAGAGAGGTTGGAGACCCCTGGGCTAGATTGACTGGGAGGAGCATAAACTACAGAAACTAATAAGAAACAACTCCAGCTTTAATACGCTCACACATGCAAACAAAGGCATTTAATACGCTCACACATGCAAACAAAGGCATACACAAATGACGTGTGCGAGTGCTAACACATTAAGGGGTTTATTTATGAGCCCTTTGTGCCGTTGGTGCATCACGTTGCATGACACACCGATGACCAACCTCTGCGTGAAATTTGCAAGTACATGTAAAGCCAACCTGTGTGGCTCTACGTGTGCTTGGAAATCTCGTCCTATTTCACGCAACACCCATGTCCACTGATGCATTTCCATATTTACGAGCAATCGTTAATCTGGAAATGCGTCAGGATGCTATGCCACCCCCAGGGAGAAATGTTTTAATTTCTCCTCGTTTTTTCCACTTTCAATGTGTGCTGCATTCTACAGCATGCATTGGAAGAGGAAATCACCTCAAGTGATTGTTTTTGTGCAGGAAAGTTCATCTTCCTGCACACAAACAATCTCCCCACAACGCAGGCACCCTTGCACCATGGTGCAAGGGTGCCTGCGCTGGCAGCAGTTTGCCAGCAGTTTGTGTGCCAGCGCAGGGAACGGCACAAAGATGCTACATGTTGCTGTAAATATGGTGCATCCCTGTGCCTATAAAGTAATGCAGTGTGGCGCAGCAAATTAACTTGCGGCACCGCGCTGCGTTAGTTTCCCATAAATAAGCCCTTAAATCAATACATGTTGGAGTAGCAAACAACAGCTGCCTGGCAAGTGAGCAACATAAGACTGCAGCACCGTAGGATGACACAGGATGATCATACCTAAAGGGCCACGAGCTATTATTAGGTGTCCTGAGAGTGATCCCTCAAGCCTGCATTTACACAGGTTGTTACTAGGTATGCCGTGACAGTGAGCAACATAAACCTGGAGTACCGAGTACCAATTACTATGAAAATGTAAAAACTGGCTGGCAGCTGAGACTGGAAAGCCATCTCCAAATAACAAAATGTTCACAGCATATATGAAACATACGCAAATTAAGGTCACAGTATATTTGTAATTAAAAGGTTTAAAAGCAATTTCATTGAAAATTTCTTAATGTAGCAAATTTTTTTTTAAATCATGAATTTTTTAGTATCTTTAAATTTAGAAACAAGTTTTGGTATATGTTTGCTACATGCAAGCTATACTGTAGTTTTCTAAATACATTCAAAATAGGAAAATGCCCAGTTTTTGTGTATGTCGTCAGGGTGGTCTTCTTAGTGTGATGCTTACACTCAAGTCCAGACATATACATGAGGAAATGCCTTTGCTTCTTATAGTACAGTGCTAAAGGACAGCGCTGTATTTAGAGTCAATGTGCTTAAGCCACCTAGCAGACCTGCGTCTGGTCCTTGAATCAAGTAAAAACACTGTACAGCTCTTTCTTCCCATTCAGACCACAGACCAAATGGAGCCTTATCTGAATTCAAGTTTAAGTAATTTTGAGAAATTCTTACTGACAAGATTGTGATTTAATATGTTCCATCAGCTAATCACCTTTCCAACGATAAACGATTGGGCACCTCAACTGACCCTATGTCCGTGTGACGATCTTTCCGCCCAATCGACTTTGCACGTAATCATGTTTTGCAAATACTATACCGAACCAAGAAAGTTATATCTGATCCCTTTATTGAAACAGATGGGCCTAAATCAATGTCGACCAGCCCTAATGGTTCTCCAAATGTTAGAAACAGAACTATTGGCAAAAAGAAACATCACGAAGTTTTTAAAATTCTGTGTGCGACACAGAACAAACCTCTAAACGGAAACTTGTTCCCCCTCTAAACATCTAAAAATACGGTCCTCAAGAATTACTTAAAACATACCCTACGATGAATTGGGATCACCCCCCTACGCATCTTAAATCTGCTATTGGGGGGTTTGTTTTCGTTCCGTCTTTTTAAATTTTTAACACCTACACAATTGTACTCACTGATTAAGTCACGAAAGGCATACGAATACTTCTTTGCTAATTTGCACATATTCCTATCCAGTTAGGCAAAAAAACAAAATTATTTATTTTAATGATCAACTCTTTCAATACTTTTTTTAAAAAAAATGTATTTTAAACTGTTGTCTAATGTAAATTGTAATTGCTTTTTTTAGGCAAATGCTTTTATGGTCTGTAAATGCCTTACCGAATAAAGCTTTTTCATCATCATCATCATCAATGTGGGGCACTGAATGGAACATAAAGTGTGATGGTCCCTTACAGCTCTGATACATAAAACAGCCCACCATGCATTGTAATGGAAGCACTCCCTCAGAGGCTATTGATACACCAAAACAGCTAAAGCAGGAGGTGAGATGTTTACTCCTCAGATGCCCACTGTATGTACATTTTTAGAAGAGTGGTGAAAAGCTCTGACAGGCCTAAAGACGGCTGCTTAGAACCTTGTTTACTTTTTAGGTCTCGCCTAGCGATGCAGTGCAAACGCGCTGCCATCGCTTTGCGAGGCATGCAGTATATACTATAGCTGAAAGCTTCGTGGAAGCTCCACCCACTCTCCGCCCCCATCTTTTTCATTGGCTTGTCTCTTAAATGCTGCCTTCCAATTGGTTGTAGGCTTGTTAGTCCCTCCTTTATGACGAGCATGTCGTCATTTGTGTCCTTCCACGGCTACTGGCCCCTTTTCATCCTGTGCCTCCTCCCCCGTCCCGCAGTCCGTGCCTTCTCAGCACCCCCCCTGCACTCGCGTTCATGCCTTCTCGCTCCCTGCACTCCCGTTTTCAAATGCTTGTGTTCTGTTTCTCGTACAACCAATTGAAATGAGTGTTGCGTGTTTCAGAGCAGTTTGGTGCCGTGGTAGATTTAGTTAAGGCTGGGAGTGGAGCTTCCGTCAGTTCTCCAAGGGGAAGCGGTCTCGTAATATGCATGTTGATGTAGCAGGCATGCCCGCAGAGACAGTGAATGGGTTAAGGAGTCAGGCAGAAGTGGGAGGTGCCTGCTCTGCTTCAGCTGCAGGCAAAGGAAGTTTACAAATGGGGTCGAACTGCTGCTGGACCAGGGTGCTGTTGTCATTGCAGCCAGAGCTAGAGGTGCTCCTCACCCGGTATTGCTTCCCTAGTTACCTCCGCTGTCCCTCTTTCCTCACACCGGTCAGTGCTGGTGTACTGGCCCCGTGCAGAGACACCCACCGCATCATGGATCGCCGCCCCCGGGCAATGAGCTGCTTATACCTGGCTGTAAGATTCGAGCTGCTTCTGCTGTCACATACCAAGCGCGGCAATCTAGCAGCGACGGACATCACTCCAGGTATAATAGCATTCTGTTCGATTAGGAGTGTGAGCACTTGTCAGTGCCCGTGCCCCCACCCTCGCACCCATTGTCCAGTGATGCAATGCAATAGGTCTTGCGTAATTACGAGTCCTATTGCATTGCAAATGCTTGTTTGAGTAGTTGGCAAAGAGCAGGTAGAGGTGCCACAAGTAGATAAGGCTGTTCTGCGAGAGGCCGGAGCGCGGTGAGTGGCAGGAAGTGCTCCAGCGAAAGCTCGAGAGACATTAGCATGTGGTGGGTGTTGACGTTACTTCATTATCGAGCCTTAGTGTGAGCCCCGGCGTCCAAATGAGGAGGTCCATTAACGCACACTGTGGGTGGGGGGTGGCAAGTTGATCTACAGGGGTGTGCCGTAGAGCCCGGGAGGTGAGTGAGAGAGTACCGCGGGGTTCGCAGTTCAAGCTGATGGTCCATTTCACTTTAAACACACCCATATGGGACTGATAACACCATACAGTAACGCTTTCTTGCATGCCTGGTAAAGCAGTTTTCAAAACGTCATTGTTTACAGTATCTTGTATATACTCGGGATATCAGATTATAGCCCACATAAAGTAGGGTGGGGGCTCTTTATTATATATGATGCAAGTAAACGCTACACTGGCATTTCATTCTTACTGTACACTGTTCAGGATCTCTGCTTGAATTGAATCCCACCCCCAGTGCAAGTGGTGTATATTCCTGCAGGTTCCTTGCAGACCCTGTCCGCATTTTTGTGTTACTTATTTGTCAGTTTCTTTGCCATTTGACTTATTATTTTAAAACCCTTACCTTCTTCAAGGTGCTGTGGGCATGTGCCTTCTCTCTTTGTGACTGTCACTGGAAAGAGTTGTGGGCGTAAACACAAAGCATAGTGCCACCAGTTGCTGGTTGTTTGTTTGTTGCCTGAACTTTGCACTTCGTGTATTGCCCTGCCTCACATTCGTGTTTTATTTGGAACCGATAATTCCCGAAAAGTTCATTGCTCTTTGATACATTTTAATGGACTGTATTTATTTTATTTGCAAACTTTTTATAGCGCTGTGCGGCAAGCTAAACTACATCTGGGCACTTTCCAGTCCACTTAGTAAATCCTGGAAGTTTGACAAACCATTGCTCTACAGAGCTTCCCTAATTATAGCCGCCATTGTAGAAGCTGTAATTGCCTGTCTGTCTGACCACTAACATATTCTGTTATATTCCATCCTGAGATCACTAGAGGAGTGGGTGAGGGGTATGTAAGTGCACTGCTTCTGTGCAGACCCAGGTACAGATGGAATTTCCCAGCAGCACTATGTACAATAAGTTTGGGTGCATATTCGCGGGATGGGCCAGGGGTCCGAGTGCTCACAAGATGCCTTTTTTGAATTCTCGAAAAACAGGCTTCAGGGAGGTCAGTCAGATGTTTTTGTTCAGGACGTCTGACCCGCCCGACCTTCCCTTTGCATTAACACGTTTATACTCACCTTAATGTACTATCAAATCCAATTTTCTTAATCGCAGTGTTATTATTGGTCGGTGAACTAGCAAAGTGTAACCTGCAAGGTGCATGTTTGAATCCCCCTAACATAGGTCGGTGGGCTAATGCACCAGCTGGAGTGCGCAGTGTACAGCCAGCAAAGTCCCCGAGGATTGACGCAGAGGTGGGTGGGTGTGGGTGTGTGTGTGTGTGTGTATATAAACTGTATATTCTTCTATTAACTTTATGTTCCACTTTTATCTTGAGGTAGTTTCTCGGAACTGGAGGTCATTAAAAAACCTCACGCAAAGCACAAATTACTGCAAATTTCAGCCTGACGTTATATCTTTGAATGCAATTCCTGTCATATTTTACTTATGATTTTAATTTGAAGGAACCAACTATGTTATGACATCCTTGAACGTATTCCTAGTTCTTTCTGCACAGTGTTTCCGCATATGTATTTTTTTCCTTTTTGCTGAATCAGTTCGCTGCCCTGCTGTTAAGTGAGAAGACTGATACTCCATTGGTTATCAAATGGCCTTTTTACCCGGACTCCGTAAGGAAGAAAACTCCTTCTGGCGTTTTAGTATAGAAACCCTTGAGCATAAACATTGGCAAAACCCAAAGGTCTGTTGAAGGTTGGCAGCCATTTGGCTTTGCCGGTGCTTGTTTTATTATGGCTAGTTATTTGCAAAGCTTTGTTTAAGATGCAGCTGCGCCCTCGTCGATCTAAAGGGAAAACAAATGCATAAAAGCACCTTTTTGGGCCTTAAAATGCACATGTTGCCTGAGTAGTTCCTGGCCCCTGAAGGAACTGCTTTGTGTGAATGTGGTCCTTATGAAAGGGCAGTCAGTCACTAGCAGTGAAGATAGCCTGGTTGAAGTAGGCTGACCCCATGACCCCATGCTATATTCTGCAGTGGTTGGAGGAAATGTGAATGACTCTGCAAAAGACCAATAGATGAAGAGGACTGGTTGAAAACCCATATTACAGGCAGCGAACCAAATAAGATGAAGTAGGGGGTGAGGATCTGGCATGGCAGACCTGCCCAGTAAATATGTGCAGGTGGAGAAATGGAGGCCAACGATGCTATCCCGTGTGGGAGTGCTCACACTGAGTAATATTAGTCTGAGTACCATCAAAGAACTTCAACAACTAACTTACTTTCCAGACCCCGCTACAAAGCCTTTGATGCAGTACCCTCCTCTTCTCCACGCCCAGTTTCTTCCACCTATACAGACAGAGTTAATTGTGTGTGCTCTAGAAGTCCCTAAGATGACCATAGGTGGTCTGCTAGTGTTTGCACACCCTACAACACAACTTGTAGGTGGATAGCCACTGCTTTTCAGCCATGCGACTGGTCCACAGGGCAGTAGCATCATGAGTTGGCTATTTAAAAACCATGATTCGGAAGGAAGATTCTGCTCCCTGTGGCTTATTGGATGGTTTCTGGCAACCACCACTCCCCACTGTACTGTACTGGCACAGAGTTTCAGCAATGCTAAGTCTATCATGCACAACAAGCCCTGGATATAGTTGTCAAACCCGTGCTGTCTGTTAGGCCTAATTTTCTCCCTGCCTTTTGTTGACCTCATGAATAGGAATATATTGACGTTTGGCTTTAAATAAGGTGTTCATCTGAAATCAATAGGGAATTCTGATAGTCCGCTTTGGTGTTCCCCTGCATGCAGATGGTGCAATACATAGTTGTGTAAACATTCAAAATTGTATTTTTTTCCTACAGTGCCAAACATGTTGCTGTCTGAGCATTCCCTGGCGACCTAACAAACATAATCTTTCAATTTACTGTTTGTAAGCCGAGCACCAAAACTCAACGGGATCTTGGAACCTTGGGCCTACTCTTACTTGAACCTGTTAGGTCTGGCTAATCACACGCCTCTTCTTTGGATACATTTGACCACTTTGCTATGTAACCTGTTGGAAGGTTGGGTAATACAGAAGTCTATTTAACAAGTACGATGATGGCCATGGCATTTCCACCCCCCCGCCCCCCAACCCGAGAGGGGTTATTTTTTAGGTCGACCATTCGAGACCTCTTGCATATACTTTAGTATATACTTATATATTAGTATATACTTATATGTGTATGTACTTTGTGGCCTCTGGAGATCAGCCCTAGGACTTGTCTGCTTCTGCTAAGGGGCTTTTTTTCTGTTCAACTGCCTCTATTTAACTGTCTTGATAGAAAACAAAAGGTCAGGAGAATTCCAGAATTGCTTTCTGCTGAGGGACTTTCTTTTGTTATTTTTCTGCAACTGCCTCTATTTAACTTTCTTGATAGAAAACGACTTGCAGAGGTCAGTAAAATACCAGAATCACTTAGCATTCTCTAGATTCCAGTCCATAGAAATTGCCTTCCACAAAAACCCATAGACAATAATATTTTTTTCAAATCTTGTATTTTCAGTGATATGACCACCGAAGGCCCTGCTTTTATATTAAAAACAAAGCTTTGGACTATACCATTTCCCGCTGAAAGGCAATATTTCTGTCCATGTGTTCCCATACCTGGCATGTCACGCAGTTTGGTGCTTACTTTCCCTCCATAATAAAGAACAGTAGATGTGTCAGCACCCAGGCTAATGTGCTGCATAGCTAATAATACATATAAGGTCGCAAAGGCGAGACCGATTGCATTGCAAATGCTTGTTATTTCTACTGCTGCCTTCAGGACTCTTACAACCAGGATCCGCAGCGGAGGCGAGAGGGTTATCAACTCCAAGCCAAAGGCAGCAACTGGAAGCTTTAGCAACCCTTAATTGGCAACTGTGATGAAGAATGCATAACTGGCACAGTGCTTGATAGCAGACATGTTTTTTAAATGACGTTCCATTACATTGTGCATGTCTACAGTTTCAACTACTGGCAGATAACGTGGATTCCAGAGAATCATAAGGTTACTAGCCAGACAACAAGATTAGCACCTCGTGTCAATGGGTTTCAAGATTAATTACTTCGCCAATACACCAAATGTAATCATAGCTCCTGAATACCACCCATGCTTTGTGGTAAACTTTATCAAAGTCTCTCATTGTTCCAACCATTTTCCTCCAAGGACAAAGTTACTCAGATAGACAGGCAAAGTTTTTTTTTCTTTTTTTTTAACTTTAGAACGGAGTTAAATGTTGAGTGTTATGTACTAGGAAGAGATATATGCTAAGGTGCTACCGCATGTAAACTATTCAATGGGCGCAAAGGACAAATTAGAGGATCTCACTGACAGTGAAGTTCCTCTTTTGATATTTCCCACACATTCACCTGCTGGCCAACCGAGCTGAGGATACGGACAAGAGATAGTCATTATTTCCAAAATTAAGGGACCTGGACTTCCTCTATATCTTTCTATACTTTTTGGTTCCCCTCTCTCATGCGCAATGAACATGAAAGAAAGACCTCAACAATAAAGAGGAGACAAACAAGAGAAAAAGCCCATGAACAAAAGCAAGACCTAGACAAAGTAGAACAAACATTGAAAATGCAATGGGTCTCGCCCTCGTTTCAGTTAAAGCAATTCTGTAATTAGGTGGCTTTTTAGCTTTGCTTTTATTAGTGTTTTTCAAACTTTCATGTACATACATGCATATATACGCATATATGTATACGTATGCATGCATTTATATTTATATAGATATGCAGAAGTATATATATACATGTTTAAATATGTATGTATGCAGAGGCGCAACTAGAGCCAAATTTCGGGGGGGGCTAAGAAAAAATTTCGGGGGGGGGAGGGCGAATCTTTAAGCAATAGGCAGACTGGAGCTGATTTGGGGGGGGGGGGCTGAATCTTTAAGCAATAGGCAGAGTGGAGCTGCAGGGACTCTTAGAAGGGGTGAAACAACAGCGAGGCCTCATTAACATGCAAATGGTCTTTTAAAGACCTGTGAAGTGCTCGGGTGCAGCTGTGTGTGTGCCCGGGAAGCTGTCTCCTCCCGGGCTGCCACACACGACGGGGGGGGGGCAGGGGGGGGGGACTGAAGCCTTTTGAGTCCAATGGGTGTTGCGCGCCTGTATGTATGTATATATGCAGGAGAAGATTACTTCCAAAGAAGAACCGGAGGGACACAGCAGGGGAATCTTTGGAAAAAAGACCTTATTGCAGGACAGGCAGCATGACGCGTTTCGGCAGATTAGCCTTAATCATATGCTTGTAACCAGTAACTGCATCAGTCCGCTATTCACACAGAGAGTCAAGCTCCCATAGGTGGAAGCCCAGCTGAGTCCTGTTGTTGGAGATGTCATGGCAGCCTGCATCGGTAGACTACCACTCCCTGGAAGCACCATCTCGGCTAAGCGGAAGAACGTCTTGAAACGGACTAGTAAAATCCCAAGTGAGTGCTGGTGACGATGAGTAGTACATATATATAAATGTGTATATATATATATATATATATATATATACACCTAGAGAGGTAGAGAGAGGTAGGTAGAGAGGTAGAGGAGGAGGGGTAGAGGTAGAGAGGTAGAAGTAGAGAGGTAGAGAATAGTAGAGAGAGAGGTAGAGAGAGGTAGAAGAGTAGAGAGTGAGTAGTAGAGAGTAGAGTGAGTAGTAGAGTAGTGGAAAGTGAGTAGTAGCGAGAGTAGTAGAGTAGTAGAGAGTAGTAGAGTGAGTAGAGAGTAGTAGAGAGTGAGTAGTAGAGAGAGAGTAGTAGAGAGTGAGTAGTAGAGTGAGTAGTAGAGAGTGAGTAGCAGAGTGAGTAGTAGAGAGAGAGTAGTAGAGAGTGAGTAGTAGAGAGTAGACAGTGGACAGTAGTAGACAGTGAGTAGAGAGAGGTAGATTAAAGAATGAGTAGTAGAGAGTGAGTAGTAGAGAGTAGAGAGTGGGTAGTAGAGAGTGAGTAGTAGAGACTAGTAGAGAGTGAGTAGTAGAGAGAGTAGCAGAGAGTGAGTAGCAGCGAGTAGTAGAGTGAGTAGTAGAGAGTGAGTATAGTGTAGTAGAGAGTGAGTAGTAGAGAGTACTAGAGCGTAGTAGAGAGAGGAGTAGAGTAGTAGAGTGAGTAGTAGAGAGTAGACAGTAGAGAGTAGTAGAGAGTGAGTAGAGAGTAGGCAGAGAGTGAGTAGTAGAGAGTAGTAGAGTGTGAGTAGTAGAGAGTGAGTAATAGAGAGTAGACAGTAGAGAGTGAGTAGAGAGTGAGTAGTAGAGAGTGAGTTGCAGAGAGTAGAGAGTGAGTAGTAGATTAGAGTGTGCAGTAGTAGAGAGTAGTGGAGAGTAGTAGTAGAGAGTGAGTAGTAGAGTGAGTAGTAGAGAGAGTAGTAGAGTGAGTAGAAGAGAGTGAGTAGCAGGGAGTGAGTAGTAGGGAGTGAGTAGAAGGGAGTGAGTAGTAGGGAGTAGTGGAGAGTGAGTAGTAGAGTGTGAGTAGTAGAGAGTGAGTAGTAGAGTGAGTAGTAGAGAGTGAGTAGTAAAGTTAGTAGAGAGTAGGGAGTGAGTAGTAGAGAGTGAGTAGTAGAGAGTAGTAGAGAGAGAGCGTAGTAGAGAGTAGTAGAGTGTAGTAGAGAGGGAGTAGAGTGAGTAGTAGAGAGTAGTACAGAGTGAGTAGAGTGAGTAGTAGAAAGTAGTAGAGATTGAGTAGGAGAGAGTGAGTAGCAGAGTGAGTAGTAGAGAGTACAGTAGAGAGTAGTAGAGTGAGTAGTAGAGAGTGAGTAGTAGAGAGTAGTAGAGAGTGAGTATTAGAGAGTAGAGAGTAGTAAAGAGTAGAGAGGAGTAGAGAGTAGTAGAGAGTACAAGAGAGTGAGTATTAGAGAGTAGTAGAGCTTGAGTAGTAGAGAGTGAGTAGTAGAGAGTAGAGAGTAGTAGAGCGTGAGTAGTAGGGAGTGAGTAGTAGAGTGAGTAGTAAAGAGTGAGTAGAGTAGTAGAGAGTGAGTAGTAGAGTAGTAGAGAGTGAGTAGTAGTGAGTAGTAGAGAGTGAGTAGTAGAGAGTGAGTAGTTGAGCGTAGTAGAAAGTGAGTGGAGTAGAGTAGTAGAGTGAGTAGTAGAGTGAGTAGTAGAGTATGAGTAGTAGAGAGTGAGTAGTAGAGAGTAGTAGAGAGAGAGTAGAGTAAGTATTAGAGAGTAGTTGAGAGTGAGTAGTAGAGAGTGAGTAGTAGAGAGTGAGTAGTAGAGTAGAGTAGTAGAGAGTGAGTAGTAGAGAGTGAGTAGAGAGTGCAGAGTAGTAGAGAGTAGAGTGTAGTAGAGAGTTGTAGAGAGTGAGTAGTAGAGCGAGTAGTAGAAAGTAGTGGTAGAGAGTAGTAGAGTGAGTAGTAGAGTAGTAGAGTGAGTAGTAGAGAGTGAGTAGTAGAGAGTAGTAGAGTGAGTAGTAGAGACTGAGTAGTAGAGAGTAGTAGAGTGAGTAGTAGAGAGAGAGTAGTGGAGAGTAGTGAAGAGTGAGTAGTAGAGAGTGAGTAGTAGAGAGTAGTAGAGAGCACAGTCCTGTGTCTGGTGAGGGGTGTCCTGTGTCTGATTAGCAGTGTCCTGTGTCTGGTGAGAGGTGTCCTGTGTCTGATGAGCACAGTCCTGTGTCTGGTGAGGGGTGTCCTGTGTCTGATTAGCAGTGTCCTGTGTCTGGTGAGAGGTGTCCTGTGTCTGATGAGCACAGTCCGGTGTCTGGTGAGGGGTGTCCTGTGACTGATGAGCACAGTCCTGTGTCTGACGAGTGGTGTCCTGTGTCTAATGAGTACAGGCCTGTGTGTGGCGAGGTGTGTTCTTTGTCTTGTGAGTGTGCTCCTCTGTCTGGTGAGTTGTGTCCTGCGTCTAGTAAGCGCAGTCCTACGTCTGGTGAGTGATGACTTTAGTCTGCTGAGGGGTGTTCTGTGTCTAAAGAGTGGTGTCCTGTGCCTGGTGAGAAGAGTCTCGAGTCTGGTGAGGGATGTTCTTTGTCTAGTGAGTGGGCTCCTTTGTCTGGTGGGCAGTGACCGGTGTCAGGTGAGGCAAGTCCCGCACCTGGTGAGCAGTGACCTGTGTCTGGTGGGGAGTGTTCTGTGTCTGGTAAGCTTTAAATCCCGCCAAAAAAAGGAAAGGGGGACGGAGCGAGCTCTAAAAGTGTGCACCCCTCCCACAAGGAAATAAAAAACAACACACAAACCCTAGGGCTGAAAGACTGCAAACAGTAGTGAAAGGGGCCAGCTGCTGCTTCTGGAGGGTGCAGCCAAGCCAGGGCTGCAAATAACCTGAAACTGCACAACTTGAAACTGCACAGCATAGCGCCTTCAAGTTGCAAAGAGCGCAATCCCCCAGTTAAGAACATTAACTACAGCAACACTTCAGGTCCAGTTCAGCCATTAAGTTACCCCCATAAAACGAGGCATCACAGCATGTGGGTTTCTACGAATTTATTTAACTTCCATTGACAGGGTGTCAACGTGAAGGGGTCCAGCTGGTCGACTTTAAGGAAATCATGCATGCATTTTAACTGCTGAAAAATACCCATTTTCTTGCAGAAATATCCGTGCAAAGAGCAGCATAAGGTTTCTCCGATCTCCCCTACCTCTTGACCGGAAAGGCTAGTATGTTGACAAAAAACATAAAAGGACACTGAACCTTATTGTTAGTAAACCTTGACCTTCCTCCTCCTCCGACCTTAATCCTGCTCCGGGAAACCCTTTTTGGGTAGCTGTGTGCATTATAACATTATTTTAACATAACATAACATAAACTTCTTTAACTCCTTCGATGCGTGCGTCGGCCAATGGCTGTCGTGAGCTGCGCACGTTCGTTGGCTGACGCGGCCCCGCCCGCGCAAGATTTCACCCGCACCGCAACAGATTTTACGCCGCGGTTAACGGGTTAAACAAAAAAAGGAAGAAATCTTGAGACACATTTTGTTTAAAACTGCAAAAGCGCAGAGAACAGAGAAATGAAAAGTGCTGAGAAGAGAGAAATGAAAAGCGCGTCAGCTATTGTTGAAGGCAAACGCGGTAATACAAAAAAAAAGTGCCTAGCGGCTAATTAGGAGACACTGTCTCCTGCTGCAAGTAAAAGATCAAATCCTGGTGGGGGGGCCAAAAGGGGACAGGGTGGCAACCCTCAGTGTAATGATTGCCTCCGGTGCAATCATTACACTGTGTTTTGCATCATCCATGACGCAAAACGACGCGCACCAATCACAATTGTAGGTGGAGCCACGACACGACTTCTGGAATCATATCGATTCCAAAAAGCCTCTGCATGGCAGAGCAGCGCATGTGCTGCTTTCGCCAGGCAGAGACCTAAAAAGGGAGGTTTTTTTTAGACCTAATAACAATCTGGCATCTACTGTGAGGTATTTTTCCCATTAGCCAGTCAGTAATGAGCAGCAAGAAGCCCTATCAGAGCCCATGAGCAAACCCATCAGGGGAAGTAGGGAGGGCCACATAAATGTTTCAAAGAAATACATCACAAAACATTAGTGTCCATTAGTTATACTCCTCTGCTTGAGGTCTGTAGGGTCATCTTCATATGGAAATTATTTGATAGTAATAACCAGTGTTTATTTTGATCCAGTACTTGCCCGTGTTTATTTATTTATTTATTTATTTAATTTGTATGGCGCGTTATAACCACAGGGGTCAACACCGGCAGTAATTCAACAGGGCTGGACACTTGCACTCTACTGTGCTGGACACTCTAGGGAGGTGCAGTGGCAAGTGCATCAGGCAGAAGCTTAGCCCTGACTTAAATAAACAAGCATTTGCAATGCAATAGGTCTCGCAATTACGCGAGTTTGAGCTATTGCCATTGTAAATGTCAATGCCTTTTATTTATGTTTTGGTTTGTAAAACATAAATAAAAGGCATTGTCATTTACAATGGCAATAGCTTAAACACGAGTAAATGCGAGACCTAATGCATCGCAAATGCTTGTTTGAAGAAGGTTTTGCCTTGTGTGGCCGTCCTCTGTGAGTGCTAGCAGCTGTGGGGACTATATGCAGTCACGGGAAGCGCAAGGGAAGGAGAAACTGGCAGGCAAGGGAGGTTTAAATTTACAGATGCAGCAGTGCGGCGAGGGGCTCTTGGACGGCGCCCGAAAACATTAAAAAAAAAAAATTTGAAAGCTGGCGCCGCTAGACAAGCAATGCGCGCAACTAAATAAAGAATTAAAAGTGGGCACCGTGCTAAATATAAAACGCGGGGCCCGATACTGTGCCCAACTAAATTAATAATTAGAAGCGGGCACTGTGCTAAATATAAAGCGCAGCGCCAGATACAGTGTGCAACTAAATAAATAATTAAAAGCAGGAGCTGTGCTAACTATAAAAGCGCGGCGCCGGAGGACATAAACAAAACTGTGCAACAAACACTAGTAGGGAATAAATTAAACGAGTAGTTCCCAAAGAACACACATAATACTTCCAAGGGTAAGAAAACCGTAGTTTACCGGTGCTCCTCACATTAAACCAGAAGTGATGTATGGGACTGCTAACCAATAGGGAGCCTGTAAAGATAAGCGTCCCAGGAGTGAACCAATTGCATGCAGCAGATGGGATTACACTCTGTATTGTGATGATAATAGGTCTTGCAGTCAACGCATGTGTGCTGACGACCAAACAAGCATTTACAATGCAATAGGTCTCGCAATGACATTGTTTTGAACTATTGGCATTGAAAATGTTATTGTTTTGTTTTTTTCGCCTCGTGAGGCATTAATTAAGTAATGGCGTTGTAAATGACAATGTCTTTTACCACCTGTTAACCCCTGCATACAGACATACATAAAAAACGCACTACAAATGGGCACACATGCATGTACACGCTGAGAAACGCACGTACCCCGTGAGACAGACACACTAATACATAGAGGAACACGGGTGCACCAAAGCACGTGATCACACATACAGGCACACTGATTCACAGGCACACTGAAGCTTTGGGTCTGAATGGCCCCGTTCAAACATGGCTGAAGCCTGGCTCTGCTCCAGGCATGACAGTCTACTTCTTGAAAATGCAAGTTATATAAGTATATAAAAAGAAAGGAGGATTGGGTTGGTTACTGTGAGAAACCATTGATCAAGGGCATAGGCCTAATCTGTTTATTGTGAAAAGTTACTATAAAGGCAGAAGGCCTGATTGGGTGTGGCTTATGGATGGATGTGCTCTAAACGAGCTCTGCACTCAACCCCGGTTATCCGTTGTTTATCCTGGGGTGAGCCCAACATCCGTTGCCTGGGAATACCATCCTGCGCTCCCTGATCATCGCGCTGTGCTTGCAGCTCTAAATGCCGCTGTGAGCGGTGCTCTGGCAGTGCTGTAGGCCTCGGTTGACTGGGCTGGGGGCCCGGCCTGCGGCTGGCATGCAGAATTACTGCCTTGGGTTGCGGAGGACCTGGCAGCTAACCCGACGGTGGACTGTCGTTCAGTGGCCAGGGAAGCCAGGAGGGGAGGTACAATGCAGAGCTGAGTCGCTTTGTCAGCCCCCATGACACCGAAGGAGGAGCGCAGCTTTCATGGAATGAGGGGGCTGTCATTGGAGCATCCGAGTGTGAGGTAGGTGGGTCCCCCTGGTGCTGCCCGGGGGTCATGCATGAGAGCAGCACTCACCGCGAGTGACTCTTGCCTCTGGAGTCGTTGTGCTATTCATAGCTGCACTCCCCAGTGACTGGCGCACAGCCGGGCTGAAGTGATCGTGGGACTAGTGTGCCCGTAAACGGACGTCGCTAGCGCTCCATGCAGCGTGGAGGAGAGACATGTGCCAAGCTTGCCTTTGAACGGGTCTGGATTCGATTGGGCCCTACCCATGAATGCATTTTGCCCAGACAGTACTCCCTAACGGAAGGTTAGGACATAGTGGTATTGAACTGCTGTATTATCTGCTGGGGCACTGCCGATACCTACACTGTATCAATGCAATCCCTGCTGTGCTGCAACATTTGGGCTGTTCAACGGAGCACTCGCGACTTATCACCTGCTGCATCCTTCTGTGAACTACTACCCCTCTCTGTCCTGGCTGCTACACTTGCTAGGGTCCTGCTGTGCTGCGGTTGCTTGAGGCTGCTCCTGCTACTGCGCTCATTGTTGCTAAATGATGCAGGTAATCGGGCTCTCTTCAACTACCATATCTTGATGGCTGCTACAATAATACTGGCATGGTGCATGGCCTGCAGTAGGAGTTGAATGCCTCGTGGCTTGCCTCGCTGGCCTCATCACCGCTCCACCGCAGTTTTGAGGTCTCGCCTCAGACAGCGCATGCTGTCTCTTCGAGACATTTAGTAAGTGGCTTTTAAAAGTGCCACCAGAGGCTTTTGGTGGCCTAAAGCTTGAGTGCACGTGAGCGGGCACGCCCGCAGCCGCCATCTGCCTTTCTGTCATGGCTCATTAAGCCTCCTCCACCCCCCTTGCTGCCTGATCTCACTACCCCCTCCCTTCTCCCCCTCCCTCCTCGTTAGCTTATTATTCTTAACTTTGGAAGCATCTGATGTGAATTTTTCAAGGAGCAATTCACTTCCGACTAAGCCAATGCCGCCTCAGACAGTAGACATTTTCTGGTGCTTGTGTGTTTCTTTTCGTCGTATTTGGCATATAATCACTGTATATAACGTTACACCATTAAGCACTCTTAGATCTTTTTCACTATACGGTAACTTGTTGCACAGTGCCCGTTTTTGATTTAATTATTTAATTCTTTAATTTGTTACAATTAGCGTCCAGTTGTATTAACTTTCTCCACCCCTGCTTAGCTGTTTTCACACTAGTTGCCCCGTCTACTGTTGGGGTTTCCGTTTGGACTACATACAGTTGGGACGAGTTTGTGGGGTTACATTTCACGTCAGCCTGTCCATGCAAGCCACTGTGCTTTACCTATGGGATTCCCTTAACCAGCACTGCGCTGTGATTAGGCCATAAGCCCTAGCTTTCATTGAGATCGCACTCGCATCTCACCATCTTTATGGCGTTTAGCTCCCACGCTCGTCAGACTTTAATGCGAACATAGGCTAGTTCACGCGTCTCCATCACATTTTTATTCCCCCACTGCGCCGCCACTCTCATTTCTTTACTTCTTTCACTGTCCTCGGAACCTCTCCCGTTTTGGCATCGGATATCTATCCACGATTTGGGGCATTGTCGTGATTGTGCATGTCATTCTCTGCAGCAAAATTACAGTTAATCAGTTTGCACTGTCATTATATTTCACGTTCACCGTAAAACACAGGCATCTTGTGACTCCTAACGTAATGCAACTCAGTTACCTGCCTATAAACCTGCTACTTGCACATAGCCTGGTCTGTGCCCGTGTCTTCTTTGCTGCCTGCAACCACTACGGGACTTGCTGATGACATATTTCCCCACATTTCATGATTTTCATAGTGACGTGACAAAGATTGCAAGCATTTGTGAAGCTGCAACAAATTTCATAGACTTTTGCAAAGTATACCTTTCTGTGCAATTTGTATGGCCTCATTCAAAATATAGAACCATCTTTATAGTCAGTGAAGAGGGTGGCCTCATCAGAACAGGAATATATGTTTGCTATATATGAATGCACACATGTATAATCAGATCACACTCTTTATTTCCAAGAAATGCATTCTTACAGAAATATTGCACATTATTCAGTTCATTGACATAAGCAATTACAAATATCATACAAATCTACAATAAATAGCAATTAATTAAATCAATACAGCAAACACAACACCAACCTAAACCAAATGTAAAATGGTATATAAATTAAAATATCTTAAAATTTATTGAGCAATCTGCAACCCATTCTCCCACACGTATCAAAATGTTTGAAAGCGCAACAGTTTAACCAACACATGCAAAGCTCATTCCATCAGTTAAAGCTACAAGAGAGCATTATACAGGCCTACATAACATAAACCGGCAGAGAGACAATCCATTTAAAACAAGCATTGGCATTGCCAATAGGTCTCGCTTTTGGGACCTTATAAGTATTTAGTTACGCAGCACAATATCCTGGGTGCAACAACATCAACTGTTGCATGGCTAAACAAAACTAAATACTTATAAGGTCCCAAAAGCGAGACCTATTGGCTATGCCAATGCTTGTTGTATGCAGCAGCCACGTCTGTGTTCCTGAGGTCCTAGGGCTGCTCGTGCTGCCTTGTGTAGCTCCTTGTGTGGTGCTGGCAAGTAGGCCCTGGCCAGTGGAGTAAAGTTGTGTAGCACAGATTTTCTGGATTCGGAAGCAATGGGGCATCCACAGACGGGCACTCAAGGCACGCACTTGAAGTTCTCCGCTGAACAGGGCCGGTTACCAGGCGACACTGGTCATGGTGATGACTCCTCTCAAGTGCATTCTTAAAGCGACAAACCTAATGCTGTCCTTGCAGCTGTGGACAAAATTGGCAGTACACTGGAGATGACACACGCGGAAATTAAAATCGATGTGCCCTCTTCGTTATACGCACCTTTGGCTCGCCACTTGGTAAATAGACTACCGAAGATTTCCTTTGTTCAAAGTGAAGGTCCCGCTGCAGTACGCCAGGGCATTCACAAACAAGTAACCTGAGACTGCTAATTATAACCAGATGGCCCCGACAAAGATAAGAATGTGCTTCGCGACAGCCGCAAAGAAGACGACCCTGTCCATATCTACAAATATATGTATCTCCAAAGGTTTCCATAGCTTGATGGAAACTATTTCTTGTATTTAGTAACAATGTGTTTTTCAGATATCCATGAACAACTGCACTACACGGCTGAAAATGCAACTTACATACACAAATCATAAGCTAAGCAAGTAAAAGTCACATTTCTTACTGAAGCAACTACACCTTAAACCACCGACCACTGTTCTAATTCCAATTCTGTCCAAGGTCACTCCTTCAACCTATGTACGTGAATAGCCAATCTCCCCAAATCATAATGCTGCCAACACAACAGCCAATTGTGCAATGCATGTAATAGACAACATCTTACTGTGGCTATCTGATACACGCAGAGCACATCAAAGTCCCCCAAGGACTACTCTATTTTGATGAACAGCTGCAATAAATGCAGACTTCTTCATTTCACTGCTTGAGGGGGACTGCAGCACAATATGAATAGCGATCATTAGGTCTGCGGAAATGTCAATTTCTATCTGCACACCTGCAAAAATACATTACTGACGAATGTCAGAGGAAGTTTTTATTATTCAGGCACCGCTGACGACCAATCACAGGAGTTTCCACCCGCTTCAAACTTTCCAAGAATTGTTTCTAAAACTAAGTATTCTGTGATTTAAAGCAAGCTTTGCTCTAGATTGTTCGTTGTTGCTATGACGGCAGCTGACCTCGGATTCTTGTCTTGAGTGAAGATGGACCTTTCCAGCTTACTTCCTTACAGAGCCATCAAAAACCTATGCGGAAGGCTCTAATTAATGAGAAACAAACAGACTTATTGAGGCCATGCACACTTGAGAGGCGACCCTGAAAACACAACTGTCAATGTAAAGAGGCGCGTTGCAAACAAAGCCGCCGCTAGGCAGCAACAAACCAGAAGAATAACAGAGCGGCAGCCCCTTTCTCTCCATTGTTTGATCTAATAGCCCGGCGAAGACAATTCGGACACTAAGTGCGCTTTAGAAAATCAGCAAATGAAATAAACAACTGCAGCCTGTGGTTTCAGAGCAATGCCCATTATTTTAAATTGCCAATTTGAAACTAACTATCGATCCAGCATAGATGGCGGCGGCCCTGCATGGTGCCCATTGCAATTACTTCATGAGTATAATTGAAGCGGGTCTTCAAAAGAAATTTGAAGCAAAGCACCCGGGTATTCCTGCCTTCTTCTGATCTTCCAGTTTATTACTAACTGGATTTCGCCCATGCTTGCTCATCTCCGACGATAAATACATCCCATTCCCCCGCTGTCCTACAAAGTGGGGTCTCTTCAGCGAGGCAGCCGGATAATCCGAGGAGCAGAGGAGCCCAACATGCCGGTCCTTTCATCACACGCCTCCTCTGAACTTCAATGACTCCAAGCAATGATTAAAAACCACATTGATCCGACGGAGAAAGTAAACTTTACAATTACCTTCCGAGACCAGCTGCATCTGCATCGCGATTGAACACGGCTGGCACGTCACATGACAAAGAGGTAAACAGGCTTAACGCACCAGCCGCTATCTGTGTCTTTCCTCACACCTCGCCATCTCGGAAAATGATAACAACTTGTCAAAGAATCTGTTAAGAAGAACAAAACAAATACTCGCCATCTGTTTTCACTCAGCTGCTTGTTAATTTTGCATCGCGCTTTCACTTTCACTTTAAGAGAAAGCGCGATGCAAAAATAAACACGTGGCTTAGTGAAAACAGATGGCCCCCTAAAGATAAGAAAGTACTTCACGACAGCCTTGAAGTAGACGAGCCTGTCCGGATGGGTCAAAAGCCCAATCCCAACACGTGTTTCGTCTACATTTTCAAGGCTCAATCGGCTTCTATCAGTACTTATTATCGTGAGATGATATTTCTGATCCACACGGTCCTCCGACGTGGGTAATATCTCAGTAGGTGTATTCAATGTCGTCACTTTAATCCAAAATTGTTGGCCAACGTCTAGTTCCTTTGTAATCTCATCAGTACCTCCCCACATGCCGGCATCTTCGAGTACGAGGCGATGAAACACGTGTTGGCATTGGGCTTTCGACCAGTCACAGTTACTGACATTAAAGAAGGATCAAGAAAAGAAATGAAGATCTAAGAATCGCATTATTGTTTGCGTGGAGAGTGAATATTCGAAAAGTAATACTGTACTACTTTAGTGTCATAAAAGTGTCGTGTGCTAGGGAATTTATGCATGATTGAGATGAGACTACCATTAGCCTGGCATATGCACAGTCTCCCATGCCGGCCTTAAGTTTCAAACCCATTATTGGTGTAATTATGACATTACACAGGGAGAGAGCACAAACTCAAACTTTGACTAATGAGGAAATACAGTTTGGAAAGGTGGCCATTGTACACTGTGCTGATTCACCCCCTGGCATGCACGTTTACTCACTCAAGGGCTCACTTTTTCACCATTCAATGTGACACCTACTCTGTTAGGTGTACAGAACAATGCAGAGAGCAAGAGTTCCAGATGATCATGTTGTAATTCTCTGCAGTTATAGGGAGAATTGGGTACACAGAAAAGCCATCTACATCAGGTCCCGTTCTCATGATCTGCAGCCTAGCAGTAAAGGGTGATCCCTACTCAGGATGTTATTGTAGGGGTGGTCTACAGCTAAAGTATAATATTGACTCTGTGGAGTGACTTCACGCCAGGTCTCATTCATGAAACAGAGGGACCGAGGTCTCTAGGGTCTAAAAGCAAAGCTGTCTTTGCTGACCACTTATTCTAGCTCTCCCTAGAAATGTCACGTCTATATGGATGTCATTAACCACACATTGAGACTCGGCATTAGAGCCTGCAACCCAACGGGCACCCAGTCATATGAGGCTCATGCACATAGAGTTGAGGCAGCAACAGCCCCATGTCACTCCTAAATTAAAGAGTGGCTGTTGTTATCCCACACTGGGTAATAATCTGCTTCTCTTTAGCTCTTGGAGACCGAGGCAGACATATGGGGTGCTGTTTTTGGGGTGACAGAGTCTGATCGGTGAGGCTAAACTCTTTCTAAAGTTCTCCAGTACCAATCACTTCCCTCCGAAGAGATCAGCTGTAGGCAAGTTTGCAAAAGATCTGTTTGTAACTTTTTTATGAAGAGCGTAGCTGTGGTGAGTATTCTCAATGACAAACGTGGACATAATCAAACCACGGCTTTCAACCGACGCCAGATGGCTCAGATTCACCCTGGACACCAACTTCATCCTCAAGGACTGTAATGCCAAGAAAAACAGGACAGCTTGGGCCCAGATCTCGCTACTAAAGATGGTGAGACTGTTCCAACCAGAATATTCCCCAGAAAGTGACTATCGTCACCCACAGAGCCAAGACAAGAGACAAAGATGTGCAACAAAGAAAAAGCAACATCACTTCTCCTTGTATCTAGAATGAAATCCATTGGAATGGTGTCCATCGGGACCGGTCCATTCCTGCTCCTATTTAGAAAAGAGCTGAAGGGGCGTGGCCACGACGCCGACCAAGATGGCCGCCTGACGCGGGACCTCCGACGCACCGGAGCTTGTCAGTCATCCCGTTTCTCCTCCGGAGAGCATTTTTTCACCGCAGACATAGGATTTTCACGTCGGAATGCAGCGCGCTTCTGGTGAGCGCTTTTTTACGCATTTTTAGGGCCGGGGTGCCCCTTTTCTCGCCGCATTTGTTCTCTCCTCAGAGAGCGGCCGCCATTTTGTCTGTGGCGCGATGCTCGTTTTTCTGCCGGCTTGGCTGCATTTGCCCCACATTGCCCTTTTTTTGGGGTTCTACGCCTCCTGATTGCTGTGTCATCCATTCTGGGCGCTGCCATGCCACATGGATATCTTCTAGCCTGTGCTGCTCCACGTGGATGGAATGAGGTAGTTTCTGATAAATGACTTTTTCTTTGTTATGTTCCTGTCTCCCTTTTTGATTGCACTCATCACTGCCTCTGACGGAGGACGTCTATGACCTGGTTGGTTACTGACCCTGCACTCTTCATTTTTGCTTAGTTGGGCACTGGCTTGTCTCTGCTCGCTCTGGAACATTTCTTTATTCACTCCACAAGCTCTCCTTGGATTACTACTCCACCTCTATGCGACTGAATCCCTTCATTTTTTTTTGGTCTTTCCTCACAGTCGCCCTCTTGTTTACTGCTTGTCAATTCTGACTGGCTTCTATGGGCAAGCTACGTAATCCAAAGTTTGTCTTTACCCCTTCGGGGAACTCTCCTGTGGCAACCTCTTCACCTCATTTACCGACGGACTCTCCTACCAAGGTAGCACCAATGGCGGGAGTAACCCTCCCTCGCTCCTCCTCAACACAGCCTCCTTCAAACAAATCCTCGCCTCCATCAGCTTCATCTTCTAAGCGCCTTAAACAAGATGCGTCTTCATCAGAGAAGCCGTCATCCCCTATTTCCATGGAGATGCTTTTTGAGGAAATTCGTGCCCTTCGGCCTTTTGTTGAGGAGACTAATAGTAAAATGCAGTTTCTTGAGGAGAAATGGTCATCTATCGACAACAGAGTTACAGTTGTGGAACAACAGGTTTCGGACCTTCATTCTACCTCTCAGAGAGTTTCCTCCTTAGAAAAATCTGTTCTGGCGCTTCAGCAACACACGGAGGAGTTGGAAAATAGGAACAGGAGGAACAACCTCCGTATTTATGGTTTGCCGGAAGCTTTAGAAGGGGACGACCCTGTGCTCTTTTTCTCCTCCTTTCTCCCGAAGCTTTTGGACATGCCATCCACCACCTCCCTCAATATTCAGAGAGCGCATAGACTTGGTCCTCGTTCATCCACGTCAACCAGGCCAAGGGGAGTCATTATCCTTTTTCTGAAATTCACAGATCTTCTCTCTGTCCTTTCAGCGTCCAGAGCCAAGCGTCAGATCTCCTGGTTGGGTCAGAGAGTATATCTTTCCCAAGATGTTTCAAATGCTACTGCCTCTCGTCGGAAGGAATTTTTGTCCCTGCGAGCTCCGCTGAGGTCCCTTGGTGCTAGATTTGGTTTATTTCACCCGTGCACTTTCAAAGTTACGTTACAGAATCAGACTTGGACCTTTCAGGATCCTGCTGAACTCAAAAATTTCATTCATACCCGTTCTAATTCTGCCATGGAGACCTCCTCCTCTTCTTGTGGCTGACTGTTTAATTGTTTTACACTTTTTGATTACTTGAAATGTCTAACTTTTGCTTCCTTTACAGGTCATCCATTTCTGTCCCTGCCTCTGTCTCCGTTTATTAATTCTTCGTATTAGATTATAATATGTTTTTCTTACTCACATGTTTCTAACCTCAAACTCCCTCATACCTTTTCTAAGAATTGTGTCCAGTTTTTGTCCTTCAACATTTGCATTCTCATCCTTGGTTCGTCATAGTATGTCTTCATGTTCTCAAATGTTACTCTTTCTTTATTCATTTATCTAGATGGACCGACTCCCCCTCATCCTGGCTCTTCGGTTATGTTCCTTTTGTTCCGGTGCGATCCGGCCTGGTCTCCCGTTTCGGGGGATCTGTCTCGTTGAGTGTCGCCACTTCCCCGTTGTCCTATTTCGTACTCCCCTCAGGTATGTTCTCCTCAGTCGTCCCTTTGGGATATGTGCTGTCTCTCCTTGTGCTTATTTTCCTTTCCCTTTTCCTTTGTCCTTTTTTCTTCCCTGTACTGGTTGATCAATTCCGATTTTCCTTTGTTTCCATTCACCTCTTTTCCTCTCTTCTCAACCTATTTCATCGATATTTCTCAAAGTTTTCTCCTTTTCGACTTGTCTTTTGCGTATGCCTCTTCTTCTTTACTTCTTCTGTCCTACTTGATTCTATGTTATTTGTTAATTCAAAGTTATTACATGGAATGTAAAAGGTTTTATTAACCCTATCAAGCGGCAGAGAGTCTTGTCCCATTTGGCCTCCTACAACCCAGATATTGCTCTCTTGCAAGAAACTCACCTTAATGATGTTGAATCCCTGAAGTTAAAAAGAAGTTGGGTGGGTACAGTCTTATTTTCACCCTCTGACAACAAAAAGAATGGAGTTGCTATCCTTTGTCACAAGAGGCTTAAATGTACAGTTGTGTCCCAGGAGACGGACTCTGAAGGTCGTTGGGTACTGGCTAAATTATTGATAAACTCGATTCCTTTGACTGTGTTTAATGTCTATGGGCCTGTACAAGCAGATTGTTCTTTTTGGCCTTTGATTACAGAGAAATGTGTTCAATATAAAGATGTATCATTTGTTTTTATAGGTGATTGCAACCAGATTGTTGACCCGTTCCTCGACCGCAAATCCACAGTCCGTTTCACACCACATAAACCCCACAAACAATTTCTTAATACTATTTCACAATCACATCTTATTGACTCTTGGCGCCTTTCACACCCTGACACGTTGGACTATTCCTTTTTCTCTCCTCCTCACTCATCCTTCTCTCGTCTGGACTATATTTTCCTCTCTAATTCTTTATCTCAGAACGTTCTGTCTTCTTCTATTGAACCTATTGTCATCTCGGACCACGCTCCCATCGTGACAGATTTTGACCTTCTCCCACCACAGCCTAAACCTTCCCGTTGGCGCTTTAACAGTGCACTCCTCACTGATCCCAATTTTTCTTCTTCTTTTCGCTCTTTCGTTGAGGAGTTTTTCTCTCTCAATTCAGACCCTAGTACTTCCCTTCACACTCTGTGGGACTCCTTCAAAGCCTCCGCGAGGGGTTTCATTATTGACTTTGTCTCTCGGAAGAAGAAACAGTTTATTCAAAAGCGGAAATCCTCCCTGGCTCATATTAAAACTCTAGAGCACCAGTTTTACACTTCTTCTGATAAATTTATGTCACCGGATCTCCTGCGAGCTAAGTTAGAGTTCAACAAATTAACTCCAGATAATGCTTCTTCGATTCTCCTTCGCAGTAGTGCACGGTATTACGGAGGTCGCAATAAATCTGGTAAGCTCTTGGCCAATTATCTCAAATCCCGTAAGGAGCGCACTCTTATAGACTCAATATATTCTTCTGCTGGCACTCTTCTCCACAAAGACAAAGAAATCCTTGAGCAATTTCAATTGTTCTATCAGAATCTCTATACCCCAGAGTGTCCTCCCACTCCTTCCCTTATTCAGAGTTATTTTGAGAAGCTCCCTGTACCGTCTAACTCTCACCTGAATTTTCCGGATCTTGATCTCGATCTCTCTCTTCAGGAACTTTCTGCAGCCTTGTCAGCCCTTACTAAAGGGAAGACCCCTGGCCCTGATGGCTTTCCTGTGGAATTTTATTTGCATTTTTCAGACATCCTACTACCTAAACGTTTAGCCCTCTTTCAATCATTTTCCTCTTCTGGCAAGGCTGAAGGCACTTTTCAAGATGCCTCCATCTGTTTGATCCCCAAAGAAGGCCGCGACCACCAGTTTTGTAAAAATTACCGACCGATTTCGTTAGTCAATGTAGACTACAAAATCTTTGCCAAATTACTTGCAATGCGCCTAGACCCCCTTATGCCTCACCTCATTGGCAAAGAGCAATGCGGATTCGTTAAGTTAAGGGCAGGCTTACTTCGGACAACTCTCGCCTTCTTCTTAACGTTCTAAATAAAGCTCCCTCACTTTCAACCCCTCTTGCTGCTATCTCTGTTGACGCAGAGAAGGCCTTTGACAGGGTTGACTGGTCTTTTTTGTTCGCTTCATTGCGGTGGCATGGTTTTGGTCCCAAATTTATATCCCTTGTCTCTCTCCTATATTCTGCCCCCAAGGCCTCGGTGCTTGTGAATGGACAACTCTCTCCCTCTTTTACTCTTCAGAGAGGTGTTCGCCAAGGTTGCCCTCTTTCCCCACTTCTTTTTGTTTTATCTCTCGAACCCTTCTTATCCTCCATTCGCAATAACACTTCCATTTCTGGTTTCCCATATGGCTCTAATCAATTGAAACTTTCTGCCTATGCGGATGACATCTTACTATTTATTTCTGACCCTGAATCCTCCGTCCCCCCCTTATTATCCGAGTTTCACTCCTTTTCTTTGGTTTCCGGTTATAAGATCAACTCGGACAAAACCGAAATTCTCCCTCTCACCTCATCCTGTCTTCCCCATCTTTTCTCTGCTACTGGTTTTGCATGGAGTAGCTCCAAGATTAAGTACCTTGGTATTCTGTTTTCCAACTCCATCTCATCCTCGGTTAAATTGAATCTCTCGGCAGTTATTTCCAGGATTGATCAGTCACTCTCAGCCTGGAATCCCCTATTTCTCTCCTGGTGGGGTCGTTTGGATTCAATCAAAATGATGATCGCCCCTATTTTAATTTACACCCTCTCTATGCTACCGGTTCACATCCCTGCATCTTACTTTAAAAAAATTGATTCTCTTCTTTCTCGTTTTCTCTGGAAAGGTAAGAAATCCAGAATTTCCATTGCCTCCCTCCGTAAGCCTAAATCCAATGGTGGGGTTAACTTCCCTGATTTCCGTCTTTATCATAGATCCTTCTCTTTACGTCAGGCCTCGAGATGGATCTCATCTACTCTCTCTCCTTTCACCCCCCTCTGGCTTCTTATTGAGCAATCTTTACTATTACCCTTCTCTTTTGCCGAGGTGATGCGATTCTCTTCCAGGAATCCTTTTTCTCTTTGCCCCCTATTCAAACATACCTCTTCTCTTTTAAGCCCTTTGGTTCTTCCCTCCGAGGTCACACGTACATCCTTCTTAAATTCTACTATTTGGTGTAACTCTCTTATCCTTTTAGGAAATAGACCTATTTTTTGGAAAGCATGGAGGGTAAAGGGCATAATGTGGGTCAACCAACTTTTTGACGGTGTATCCCCTTGCTCTTTTCCCCAATTTCAACTTTTATTTCGGTGCCCTCGCTCCTTTTTGCGGAAATTCACAACCCTCATGGCAATTATCCTTGATTGTTTTTACTCTCTTCCCTCCTCATCATCATCGTCGTCGTCTCCTTCTCCTCTTCTTAATATTCTTGCTACACTCCCTAAAGCATCTCTCATCTATAAATCTCTTGTATCTTCTAATCCCAATCGTGTCAAATCTAAAATGGAGCTCGCTTGGGAAACGGATTTTTGTTGTACTTGGTCAACTACTCTTTGGGATAAGCTGTGGTCCAGATCTCTAAAAATCTCCCGCTCTGCTTCTCTTACTCAATCCTTATTTTATTTGTATCACAGGCTTTACCTTTCTCCTCTTTCTTTATCCCGCTTTTCTCCCTCCTCCGACTCTAAATGCTGGACTTGTTCTTCTTCTGATGCTGACCTTTTCCACATGTTTTTTCTGTGCCCTGTTGTCTCTACCTTTTGGGGGAAAGTGTGGTCGTGCCTCTCCCGTATCTTCCCTCTTCCTTCCTCTTTTACACACTCATTTCTCTTTTTGGGTAGCCTTTCTGACTCCTTGAATCTCCCTGCTCATCTACACGGTCTCTTTGACCTCACGCTTGCGCTTGCCTTCCAACATATTTCTTCCAACTGAAAATCTTTAGCTTCTATCTCCTTACAAGGCTGGTGGAATTCACTATGCCACTTTCACAGATTGGACGTTTCCTTTGCCTCCTCTTGTAAACCTGCTCGTAATGTTGATTTTTACTGGTTGCCTCTCACCACGTATTTGGACTGCTTGGCCCTAAAGAAACCTATATGTCTCAATGCAGAAAATTTTAAACCTCCTTGAACGTCTCGAACTCTCTCCTTTGCTATTCACTATAAGTTTTGTTTAATATTTTTACTTGTTTTATGATGGTAATTTTGCATCGCTGACTTTTTACGACTTTTACAATTTGAATATGTGTCGTAATTTTTAGATATTGTATGGTTTATTTTATTATCTTTATATCTTCCTTTCCCTCTCCCCCTCCCTTCCTCCCTTATCCTCCCCTCCCATTGCCCCCCCTCAACGTTAAAAATCCTCTTAAAATGCTTTGTGGTTTCTAATACTGATATTAGCAGTGTTAAGTTTCTCAATGGTTTTTGTATTGCAATCTATGCTGATATCTCTCTTTTGTCATCAATTCTTTAATAAAGCTTTCAAACATAAGAAAAGAGCTGAAGACGCACTTTTTCTAAGAGCACTACGTCACGGCACAGTAACAGTCCACTTCTCTCAGGATTCAACGACACTGCCAGTGACTCGTTGAATCCATCCCATTGACCCTATGCCTGTCAGCTAGGTGCACAATATACACATACCACATACATATACATGAAACAGGTTACAGTGCAACTGGTTAGGGATTGTTAAAGGTTCGAGTTCAGTTGCCCTAACACAGCCCTACAAGTGCTATCATTCCTGACATCAAGAACCCAATGACCGCTATGACTAGGACCCTTCTCCCTAAACAATTTACTTCACTCCAGACTTACAACACCCCCTGCTCTCTTATAGCTCTGTCAATGGACTATAATCCTTACATAATGTGCAGCATTACATTTTATTCTATTCCTGAGTCAATCACAGAACTCTCCCGATGCACTCCAGTACTACTACTGACCTCCAGCAGCCTCAGCTCTTTCTTTCTCAAACACATACTCGCACACTCTTACGGACTCTCCTAATTAACACACATAGTGATGCTGTGACTTGCAGCATCCCCACTAATCAGTGAAGTAACACACATTTCTACTAGTGCAGCAGAGTCCTGGCTTGCATCACTATAACAATTTATTTCTGTGTGTAAGGTACACTGCTCTGCTGGTAAACTCACATTCTCTCCTTATCTTCAGCAAGCCCAGCTGGGTCTTGCTTTCTCTTTACACAAGCAAGCACACACACACACACACACACAACTTTACTGTTACATCCCAGACCACGAGCAGTCCCTGTTATCCCCCACCTGACTGATCGACTGATCCACCACAGGTCTTTAGCAAAGACCTGCAGCTAGCAGCCCTGAGTGCAGTATTGATGTTAATGCAATCCGTCCAGGCACAAATGCACACATGCGCGCACACACACATGCACACACACACAGGGACTCACATGGAGCTTTGTTGACAAGTCTCTTGATGCACAGCACCCCTCCTATTCTAGACCTTATTGACATACTCACTGGTACCAACACACTTATCATCCTACCTGGGAGACTATTTATTTAGCCATTAGTGGCTTACAAATCAATAGTTTTGCAAATGCACTCGGTTCTGAAATGCAGAAGCTGTGCCAGCCATTATGAAAGGCAAAGACACACATACAGACACACATTTATGTGCACACTCACGCACACTAAAGGTGGGGTAGCCACTTAAGAGTCAATCAAGATGCCTGGCTCTGGCTCAGCTCGAGGTCCTCTTGGATCCTTGAGCCCAAAACAAGCTGAGTTTTCATACAGCTCCTGCCTGCCACCCAGCTCTTACCTGATGTGCCTCATATTTAAAACAAAGCATTAATCTTTGATGAAAAACAGGAGCGAGAAAGAGATATCTGTCTACTGGCAGAATTGCACAATGTGGCGTCACAAACTATGGGATCAATCTGGCTTCCCCACTTGACTAAGTTGTGCGATCCTAGGTGTAGGAAATTGGGTTATTAGTTGTGTGCTGCATAAGTAATAGGTCCACAATTGTCCTTACTGGGAGCCAAGAACCCCATTGTAGGGCCACAGTCTCTTAGGGTAGCGAGGCAGAGCCATCCAAGGCCTACTCAGGTTAGGTGGGGTGGGCTAGTGATCACCATTCTCAAACTCACAATAATAACACTCAACAATTGATTGTCCAGTCAGTACTTTTATCTTTAGACAAAGGAGAAGTACATTTATTACACACACACTACTAAACCCTGTGCAATAATGAACAAATATGCACATTGGCAGATGGAAGATACCATAGAAGACATCATATAATCACCTGTGACCCCCAAAAGGGGTCACACAAACATATCAAGTGAGCCTATTGGTTTTGTCCAGGTTTAAGGGCAACAAACCACATATGAAAATCATCATTGTGTATTGTATTGTATTGTATTGCAATTGCATTTATATAACGCATTCTACGCCTGACGAGGCAGTGAAGCACTTTTTTGGCGAGTAGCACGCTAGTCCGGAACCCATAAAGGATTAGTGATGAATTAGTTTAGTGAAATATGAAAGTAATTTGAATGGTGGATAGGTTAGTCAGTTATTTGGATTGATAAGGATAGCGGAGGGATAGAAGAGGGGAAAGGGTTTGCATTTATATAGCGCTTGTTACCCCTGATGGGGTGTTGAAGTGCTTTTTTGGCGAGTAGCACGCTACTCCCGAACCCATAAAGGATTAGTGGTGAATTAGTATAGTGAAATACTTAAATGCAATTATCAAAAATATTGCTCAAGCATTGTTATCCTTATTAATACTGATGAATCGTATCACTGTTAGCAGAAACGATTGGCATCATTGTGGTGGCTGCTCTGCCTCCCAACCCTGAGAGAGTCCAGCGCTACAATGGGCTGCTTGGTTCCCAGTAAGGACAATTGTGGACCTATTACTTGTACAGGCCACACAACGAATGACCCAATTTACTACACTAAGCAAATATTTTATTTCACTTTGCTTCGCTTTTCTTCATTATTGCACATGTGAGCACATTAAAAGTGAGTTCATGATGTGCACTGTACAAAAACATATCTTATGTTTGATTTAATAGACTATAATGCTGTTCCATGTAGAATAGAAATCCAGGCCAGATATAGGGTGCACATGAGAACTGACCTGCCTCTTAGTTTACTAATGGTATTATCGTCAGGGTGGGGGGGTGCATGAATGTTTATAAGATCATGTGGATAAACTATAACTTTTAATAAATCTCTCTCAATACTGTGATTTAATCTAAGGCACTAATCACATCAACATGTTAAATAAATACGCTTTTTTATTTGACTTTATCATACTTTATACAATGTTTGCTCCATGAGTGAAAAGTCAAACATTTTCATGCGTCAGCCCAATGCCCGTCTCCAAGACCCAATCTGACTCAACTCCCTATTAAAAATAAATATTGGGGTGTTGCTCCAATTAGTGTTTTTATCTAAATTGCTATTTGCAAATAGCTAGTCCTTATGTATGAAACTTTTTGTTTCATACTTGCAATTCCAAGTGGGTCGCAATTCGACCTACCTCATGAATATTAATGAGGTAGTTTGCAGTTTGTAACCCATTAGGAATGCCTGCCATCACAGGGATGGTGGCCTGCTGAGGTCAGCATATCAACATGTATTTGATTGCCTTTGAATAAAGGTTTTTGGTTTTGTTGAAATGCAACCCATTTTCCTTAAATGAAAACAGGATGAGTTCCAACAAGAAAAATGTAAACGCTTCATTTTCATTTTATACGAGCAGGCAGTGGTCTGTGGGACCAGGCCCTGCTTTTAAAAAATGTTTTTGCAACAATAACAAAGGGGAAGGGGTCCATGGGGACCACTTTCAATATGCGAATGCATTACCACCAACTTTGAGTCAGGCTTGAAATATCAAGGCTTTGCGACTGCATTCCGTGGTACAAACTTGATACACAACACTAGAAAGCACTATTGTGGAAGGGACGCCCTAAAGAAGCCCTTTGCAAATAGCGATTTCTACACCCAAACTGCGATTCTGGAGAATCACAGTTTAGATGTTTGCACATTTGGAAAAGCATTTTTGCCATTGCAAACGGCCCATTCTGCAAATGCTTCCTAAATATGGCTAAAAGAAACACACATTGCCTGCACAGAGCTATCCTCACAGCAAGACATGCTGTATTCACTAGTAAAATAGCACACAATTGTGAAAGAATTCATATAACACAAACACTCTCAGGAAGAGTTACCTTTAGCTGAATTTTTAAAATACAGTGTGTTACAGGGGCCTCTTTGTGAAACAACTTTGTTCCATGTTGGGCTTAATGTCCCAGTTTGACCCTTTCTAAGCACTCTAGACAACAGGTGTTAATATTACTCTACTTCATGGTACTCAGTTTTGAAGCCTCGGGAGGATGAACAGCTTAGCTGGCCTGTCCAGGATTCATTCTCATTATCTGCAGATCATACTGCTGTCAGCAGCAAGTAATTAACATCTGCTTGGGCATCCTCAAAAGCACCCGCCTTGTAGTCTGTCAACAAGAGTCCAGATGCTACAGAGGCCAAAACCAAGATGTCATTAACACTAATATTCTTTTTGGTGGGGTGAGGGGGCCAGAGGTTAGGGATAATTGTATATCTGGTTCACAGAGACAGTCAACAATATGACTCCCTTCTAGCAGTGCCACTCAATAACCTGTTGACAAGAGGGTGCCAAACAAGGGGGTACATAATACTTTGTCTAGTGTGACCTACTACCCTGACAACTTTGGGCTCACATCTGTTGGGCATTTACACAGGGGGATTAGAAGAGGCCTCCCCTCATATCTTGAAAGGGGTCCCTGCAACCTTGTGTTGTCCAATTGAGGGGCAAATACTTTCTGAGAGCAAAGTGAGCCAGGGACTACGACAAGGGACCCCAAGAAGCAGTTGCAGGCTATACCAATTCAAGATAACATAACCTTATAGCAACAAGCCATAAAAATGATGCATCTTCCAGGGCATTAGAACCTAACCAGGTCTGTGGCCAAAAGAAGAATGAAGAATTATCTCACACCAAGAGTAGTGCATCATCGGCAATATTGTCCCGCTTCATAATGCCATTTGCAAGAGTAAGTTTAGCTTATTTTGGGGAAGTAAATGTGTGAAGGCACATTTGGGATTCACACAACATGGATTTACACTTGTAAAAAGAGTTACTCACATATACTTTTGATGTGTGAGTAAATCTTCTCCCAGTGGGTGTTAAATGAAGAAATTCCCTTAAAAGTTTTAGATTGTCATTGTTTGCACCAATAACCAGGTATGTACAGAATATATATTCAGACTGGATAACCCTATACTTAGTTACTTCTAAGAAAGACAATTAAACTACCAATATTTATATTTACAGTAGGTTCAGATACATTGCAGATCAAACTGAAAATATAAAGGTAAAAAGGCACTGAAATGCAACAAAATGCTTTTTAAGAATCCAGATCATAGCGCCATTCCAAAAGTATGACTTACTCCAAAAACACCATCAAACCAAAGGGTACAGCAGCACACGGTGCATCCTTTCCAGTAGGTCAAGTGTTTTGTATAGGGCTTTGGTGTGACTTTCAAAAAAACATAGCTTAGCATGCCATATTTTAAGCAGGGCAGTTCACACCCATTGTAGCCTAAAGTGCATTTGTTCTCTTTCCAGTTAAGTTTATATAGCTGGCTTCAACAGACGGCAACCATATTGGGCTAAAAGAAATAGATGTTGCTACTGACATACTTAAAAGGGCTCATTGTATCAACTTTGCACTACGGGCGGGCATAACTTGTGTAATTCAGTGTGGTGTAATCACGCCAAATTAACTACAAATTCCAGGAGCTTATGCAGAATTACACAAGAAGAGTAGTTCTGCATTTAGCGTTATTTTCTTAGCGTAAAAAAGGCCCCCTTGCAAGGATGCATTTTGTGCTAATAAATAGCACAAAATACTTACATAATCAGCCGTGCAAGCAGCTACTCACGCTTGATAAATGTGCAACTGTGGTAGCATTTTTCCCCAAACTACTCTTAATTACCGCAGAGGGCGTAATCGCATTATACTGTGGCATAATTAAAATTTCTCCCAGGCCTACTTTGCATATGCTCCGAATCGTGACCCGAATATTGCACGTTCATTTCCTTCAGAGACACTTCACTACTACTGAAATGAACACAAGCATATGAAACCTTATGGATAATCTGAATATTCTCAACAGCAAATCTGCCACCATTGACAGTCCCAAATCCCTAGGTGTCATCCTGGACAAAAGACTCAACCTCCGATCCCAAATCAACACCATGGCCAAGTACGCCCACTTTCAGCAGTGCCTTCTGCGGGGGATCCGGCATTTCATTACTGAGCAAGACCTGAAAACTTTGGTTCAATCTTTGGTAATCTCCAGAATGAACCACTGTAATTCTCTCCTTGCAGGCCTCCCTAAAAAACACCTATCTCCTCTAAAACCCATCCCCCATTCGGCAGCGAGTTTCGTCTATGGGGCCAAAAGAGACTACCATATTACAACCATACTGATATCTGTTCACTGGCTTTCATTGACGCAATATATAAGACTGTCTGTATTACCCATAAAGCTATACACACTTCACACCTTGCTACCTGGCCAACAAACTCAAAGGCTCCAGACCTTCCTACAATGCTGAAAATCTACAGCTCGAACCTCCAACTTTCAAAAGGGAAAAACTTATGGTGAAATCCTTCTCAAGTAATGCGACTAGAATTTGTAACTGGCTATCTCCAAGCCTTCAGACCACCGCCTCTTTCCAGTTTTTCAAAACAGACCTAAAAACTCTTCTGTTCCAAAGACACTTATTTCAATAATTCACCTCACCCAGCTCCCCACCATGCACAAACCCTCATTCCAGGTCGTGACCCTGATTGTCACATGACACTTGCAAGAGCTACTATGAACCTCCGTCTCAATTTTGAAAATATGTAATATGTGTGATGCTGTGCTAGCGGGTACAGATTGGGCTGCTCGGTACTGCATGCGCCGGCGCGAGTGATACACGCCACACAGTTAGTTGCTGCCCGAAGTGCAGCCCCCGAGCGGGCGATTCTACTTTTATTTACCCCGCAGGCCACGACTGGTCTGCGGATGTCGTGCAGCGGTCCTGAGACAACAGGAACGCTAACCATTACATCCCTTCCCAACACAGTCCTTGAAAAGAAACAAATCAAACAGTTCGTGTGAAGTGCACACAGGTTTGATATACCTGTACAGAGTGTAACGGCGTTGGTCTAGCGTCATCAGCATACAAAGTCGGTGTGGGTTCGGGCAGGGGTTTGGTCACAGGTTGTACCCCTGTGGATGGCTTCGCAGACGCGGGCTACCGGGGGTCATGTTGTTTGGAGACAGGTCAGGGTGTGGCGAGATGGTAGCCTCCGGTGTTCCCCTGCCTCCGTCGCTCCCTGCTCCTCTGCCTGGATGTTCTTGCACTGTGACAGCCGGGCCAACTGGTCAAATCTCGAGGGATTTTCTTGAACCATGAAATGTTCCGTGAAACTTAATTTCCTCTCTGCGCAGTTACCATGGTTCCGTTGTGGGAAGTGACCTTCCAGGCCCCGAGCTCGTAGTTCGTTCTGAACTTGCCTCCTGGTCGACAGTCCTTGAGGAGGACAGTGGTCCCTGGCCGGAGTGCCCGTGGTGCGGCATGGCGGCGGAAGCTTACTTGTTGGTTTTGACGGGTTCTCCGATCTTGGGCTTCCTCGGCTTCCAGAGGTGGCGGCACCCATCCTGGACATGTGGGTAGAAAATCTCTTCTGGGGCCGTAGAACATCAGCGACCAGGGGCTCCTGTGTGGTGCAATGGGGGGTGCTTCGGTACTCTCTTAGGAATTTGTGAAGCCGCTTCTCTGGGTCAGCTTGTTCGACCACTGATATGCGAACATCTTGTTTAACGTGCGCATGAAACATTCAACATCGCCGTTTGCTTGTGGCCATTGAGGCGTGACTCGCCGGTGATGCATTCCTCGTTGGACCAGGAATGTGGCGAACTCTGCCCCTTGAAACGGTGGCCCGTGGTCGCTGCGGATCTCATGGGGAAAATCAACCATGGTGAACACTTTTGCCAGGACGGTGCCCATGTGGTTGAATACAGTAGACACAACTGTCTCCACTATAGGGTACTTGGAAAAGGCGTTCACAAGCGTGTGTTTACCTCCAGGGAACCTGCCGAAGTCTATACTCACCTTGGACCATGGAACGGTGCATGCTTCTTCAGTGATCACCGGAATTTGAATTTCTGGGGTGCTTGTCAGTTGACACGGCGGATAGTGACGGACAAAATCTTCAACCATTTTCTCTAATTCCGGGAACCAAACCTTTTTTCTCATTTGCGCTTTCATCTTTGTTATCCCCTGATGGCCTCTGTGAGCTAACTGGGTTGCGCGATGCTTTAGTGCTTGAGGTATTACCAGCCTCGATCCTCTTAATAAAATTCCATCCCCGGTGGTGATGAGTTTGTTTCGTACTCGCCATGTTTTCACAAGGCTCTCTCGCTCTTCCGGGGCCCAGTAGTTGCCTTGTCGGAGATAGTTCGTCCACGACCTTCCTTGGACAGCTTGTAGAGTTCTGGCATACACTGCGTCTGTAGCAGCCGCTTCTTTGATGTTGTCCAGGGTCATGGTTTGGGGACAGGTAGCTATCGATACCAGGTATACGTAGTGTTCTGCACCTTCGGTGTATTCCTGTGTCTCTTGCGGGATGGGGTGTCTTGACAGGAAATCAGCGTGGTTTTTGGCTCCTGGCCGGTACACCCCCTCCATCTCGTACGGCTGTAGCTGAACTGCCCATCGTTCAATGCGGGGAGGAGGGTGAGGCGCAGTCCCTTTGAAGAGAGGAACAAGGGGCTGGTGGTCAGTGAACATGGTGAATAGCTGCCCCGTCAAATATAGATGAAAATGGCTACAGGCCCACTTTATAGCTAATGCTTTCTGCTCAATCTGAGCATATCTTGTTTCGGTGGGCGTGAGTGACTTGCTGGTGAATGCCAGGGCTGCTCATTGGCCAGGCTCTTGTTCTTGGGCCAGCACTGCTCCTAGCCCTACTGGGCTTGCGTCGACGAGCACCTCAGTTTTCTTCGTGGGATCGAAATATGCCCGCGTGGTTTCTTCCAGGAGCGCATCTTTTATTCCCTGGAACGCCTCTTCTTCTTTCTGACCCCATTGCCACTTGGTGTCCGTCCTGGTAAGGGCTCTGAGTGGCTGGGATGAATCTCCCGCAGTACGTGGTCTTTCCCAGAAAGCTTCTCCCTTCTGTTGGCGTTGTCGGGGTGGGGGCGTTTTTGATGGCGTGTGACTTCCTCGGGTCTACTTGGATGCCTTCTTGGTTGAACACATACCCAAAGAATTCAAGGGATGGTTGGAAGAATTGGCACCTGTCTCTGTGCAACGTTGCTCCGTGCTCACTGAGACGTTTTAAGGTGTTGCAGAGGTTCTTGTGGTGGTCAGCGGCAGTTGCTGAGTGGATCAAGATATGGTTGCTGACATTCAACACCCCTGGTAGCCCTGACAGCATCTCCAGTATCATGTTTTGGAATACTTCCGCGGCCGAGGATATCCCGAAGTTGAGCCTTTTATATCTTCGTAACCCTAGGTGGGTACTGAAAGTGGTGATGTGCCGGCTTTCTTCTGACAAAGGAAGCTGGTGGTATCCTGCATTCAAGTCGATCTTCGAAAACCACTTGGACCCATTGACATCTGCGATGATGTCATCCATCGTCGGTGTAATGTGGCGTTCCCTTCTGATGGCTATGTTCGGTAGCCTCATGTCAATGCAGAGGCGTATGGCACCAGGCTGCTTCGGTTTTTCTGCGATGGCAATTGGGGACACCCACGGAGTCGGACCTGACACTTTCTCGATGACCCCTTGCTCTTCCAGGGTTTCTAGTTCCTTTTCTACCAGTGGCCGTAGATGGAAAGGTAATCTTCTTTGTCGTAAGGTGACCGGGGCAACCGTCTTGTCAATGTGTAATTTGATTGGATCACACTTGATGCACCCGAGCCCTTGAAATAGCTCTGGGAACTGTCCGAGTAGCTTCTCTACTTGGTGGGTCTAGATTCTCCTGGCGAACGAGACGAGGCCCAGGTCCTCTGCCGTGTGGCTGCTCATTAGGGTGTCTGCTTCCCTGTCGATTACATGGATCGTGGCTGTGACTTCCAGGTCATCTGCTTTAATGGGGACCGAAATCTTCCCTTACAACGGAAGAGGTGTGTCAGCTCCGTATGCATATATCTTGGTCCTGGACGGGGTCACTGGTGGACATGGTCGTAGACGTCGATATTGTTGGAGGCCCATCACATTCACTGTCACTCCCGTGTCGATGACTACCTTTATCTCCGTTCCTGCGAAATGGACCATGCACGTTGGCTGGGGCCTGCGACGTCGCTTAAGCTCCCGTGCGAAGGAAATCAGGTATACTTCCTCATCATCCTCTTCTGACAACTCTTCAACTGGCCCATGGTATCTTCTGCCTTTTCTTTGGGCATCTTCAGATGGTGCTGCCTCCGTCACGGACAGTTGTTGTACCGCCCGTGTTGGGGGCTTTCATTTCGGTAATCACGGCCTCTGTTTCGGATCCGGCATACGGTGGCAAAGTGGTTAGGCATACCGCAGTTGGTACAGGTCTTCCCCTGTGCAGGACAGTCTCTTGCTGTGTGTGGCTCGTGACCGCAGTATCCACATCTCGGCTTGGACGTTTCCGGCTTGGGTTTCCTGACGGCTTGGTCCTGAGGGCATCTGCCCGTTCCGTCTTGATGGCGTCGGACCGTCCCTGGGGCTTGATAAACGCCTGGTCCATTTCGTTTGCTCTGGCTGCGGACAAATTGTGCGACCTCATCAGTATCAGCATGTCCTCAAGCACGATCTTCCGTTGGCGTAAGATGAGGCCTCTAAGCGTCTTGTCTCTGTATCCCTGGATGAGCTGCGCCCTGATCTCTTTTGGTTGGTCATCCTCGGTGCACGTGCTGGCGAGTTTGCGCAACCGGGCGTATAACGTGTCCATGGACTCTCCTTCTCGCTGGCAGGCTTGCCTCAGCTTGAACCACTCAAAATCAGGGTTTAGTTGGGGGTCAAAATGGGCGTCTAGCACGGCCACCGCTGCGTTATAGTACATGGCCGTTCCTGAGTTGGGCAGGTGTTTAAAAAGTTTAAAGATCTCGTCCCCAGCGTAGTGCAGTAGCAATGACCTCTTCACCGCTTCATCAGTCTCACGGGTCGCGACGAAGTAATTGTTTAGGCGCTCAATCCATATCTTCCATCTGGGGGATGCCGTCGCGGGATCCTCCAACTCGCTGAATGGCGGCAACACCCCGGAGGCCGCGTGTTGGAGGGGGGGTGAGCGGGTGCCGCAGCCTGGTTGTTGTCCCCCATGGCGATCCGGGGTGTACAGAGCTAGGCTGGCGAAGAGCAGTCGGTGTGCCCCTCACTGGTGGGGGTTGGTCAGCAGGGGTTGCAACACCGAGTAGCAGCGTGAAAAACCCAAATTGTGAGGCTGAGTGGTAGCAGGCAAGACCACAGGCAGGCACAGAGGCTGTTGTGAGACTGAGTGGTAGCAGGCAAGACCACAGGCAGGCACAGAGGCTGAGGCAAAGAGTGTGCACATGGAGGTGCAACTCGCAGGGCTGATGGTGAGCAGGCAGCCTACTAGTAGGCCGTGCAGATTCCAGGCGGGGGCATGGCTTAACCGCAGTGATTTCGGGGTAGGAGGCAGGAGATGGACTGGCACGTGAGAGCACATAAGTCTTCCTTGTGGGCCAGAACAGCTGTTATGTGGCAGGGTGCACTCACCCGATGGGGCGCGCCGCGTGCGCGGAATGTTGTGGTCCGCGGCTCAGCTGCCGCGACCGAAGATGAAGGTGTCTGGCGGCAGCGTGCTGTCAGGGGTACCGAGCGAGGCTTACGGCCCTCCTCGTCGCCAGTGTGACGCTGTGCTAGCAGGTACAGATTGGGCCGCTTGGTAATGCATGCGCCGGCGCAAGTGATACACACCACACAGTTGGTTGCTGCCGGAAGGGCTGCCCCCGTGCGGGCGCTTCCCTTTTATTTACCCCGCAGGCCATGCCTGGACTGCAGATGTCATGCAGCAGTCCTGAAACAACAGGACCACTTACCAATACAATATGTATTTGTGCAACTTAATAAGTAATCTTGTGTGAATATGTAACTTGTTAATCTGTAACTTTCACCACAGTTAACTGTAGTAGATAGATGTATTGGCGCCTACTACCATCTTAGTCTGAATTCCTTATTTAATTTACTTTGCTCGTTTGCAAAGCGCTCTTGACACCTCTGGGTAAAGTACGCGCTATATAAAACGCAGACATAAATAAATAAATATAAAGCTATCGCTGAAACGCCTTGTAATAGATACATGTGAAAAAGAGGTACTTAAGTTTGTATTCGGTTTAAACATTACGAAACATCAACTATACTCAGAGAAAACATATTAATGTACAAGACTTTTGAGAACAGCAATTTAACAATTCTATCTTTCCACCAAGAGGTGGCGCAAGTGGCAAATAAATCACAGAAGGAACTCGACGTTAAAAATAATACTCGTGTGCATAGACCAGCACCTACATACATTTGGAAGAGGCAGAGCTGCCAACTTTGCTGTGTGTTTGAGGAGGCGTGACCATGAAGGGGCGGGGCTTAACGCGAGCACAGCGCAGCGCAAGACACTTAAAAAAAACAAAAAAACAGCCCTTCCTCCTAGGAGGAGACTGCACCCGACTACTGTCCCCTTTCCCTCTAAAACGCAAACTCAAAGCTTTTGAGGTAGCTATGGGGGCGGGCGGGGGTGTAGGACCGTTTCAAACTTAGTAACGGACATTGGCTGAGCTAACGCTCCTAAACAATTAGCTGGAGACGCCTCTGCAGGGGTTTCCAGCTAATGGTGCGCTCAGTTTGATATGGGCTTCTCAGGGTGACCCTGTGATGGGAGCCGACATCCTGTGAAACACAGTGGAGCCTGTGAGCAGTGAAATAAGGAAACTTGAGGGGGGCCCACTCCAAGGTGCATGGAGCCCCCCCACGCCCCCCTCAGATTCAATCAGGAGCTCTCAGGCCGGACTATTGTGCCAAGCCCCCCCCCCCCTTCCCCTCCCCTATCCCCCCACACACACATGACCTATGTTACACTGCCTGTGACTTGGCAGATCTGTAAACGATTCGGTTAAACCCATAAATGTAAACACCATAACCATGTGAGGTTTAAAATACAGAAGAGCGTTCAGAGCCCGCGTTGTCGCTGCCCCCCTTACCCAGCGATAGTTTTCTGTAATCCGTCGCGTGCTCTTCACGCTGGAGTTTCACCGTCAGCGGCGCCGCCCATGGCATCGGCGCGGTGTACATCTCGCGTATAATAGAGGGCAGCCGTCAAGGTCACGATTCCATGCAGGCTATTTTAATTGTTTTTTATTTTTTAAACCCCCCGCCCCCGCTGCCTCGCGCAAACCCTGAACCTCACTGGCTGTGCAACACCAGAAGAAAGACAGCCTGAAGGGCGGGAGCGAGCTGTACTTCCCGCACTCGTTTCTCGGAAATCAGATGACCTACAAGTAGAGACGCGTCAGCGCGAAAACGAAACCAGCATTGGCATAGCCAATAGGTCTCGCTTTTGGGACCTTAAGGGTTTATTTAGAAGTAATTATTTTGCAGTGAGTGGTATTATGTAGGATGTATGTTGCATTTATTCTTTTGTTATTATGTGTTGTGTAATTATATGGTTGTGGTATTTTGTGCAGTTGTGAGCACAGTATAATTATTTGTAGTCTAATGATGTGTTATTGAGTGATTTTATATAGTGTATTTTTTTGCATTGAGTATTGTGAGTGTATGTGTCATGTAACTATGTGGCAATGAGTGGTAATATGTGTAGTGTGCGTTGAGTATAGGTGTTAGGTTAAATACAACCTTTATTGTACATTTACAGTCATATGCAAGTAAGAAGCAGGTGCTCACGTGCGCATCCCAAAATGTTTTATTTATATTTCAGTAGGCCTACCCACTTGTGTACTGTAGCCGACAACAACCCAAACAGGACTAAAGTTTTTGTTTTCGTTAAGTAAGGTGGAGGAGAGGCGGCCTTGTTTAGAAACACCTCGTGACACAGCCTAAATAGAACAAGCATTGAAAATGCAATAGGTCTCGCCTTTGATCAAGTTAAAGCCATTTGCTTTGCTAATGGTATTGTATAGCTAAGCAAATGGCTTTAACCTAGTGAAAGGCGAGACCTATTGCATTTTCAATGCTTGTTTCAATTTGTTAGAATAGATGTGCAGACAGCCGTAAGGAGGATATGCTTCAAACATTACCCACATCCAGGATCCACCACACTATCATTCTGCACACAAACCAACATCAACAAGTGCACAAAACACGATTCCGATACGCCATAACCTGCTGTAATTGAACATGAGAGCATTGACGTCACCCAACCGCACAATAACTTCATCTATGAACTTTCCATTGAGTGTTGTCCTAAAACAAACGAGCCTGTCAGTGTATTACGAGGATTCTTTTCTCACCATGCATTCAATCTACTGCGGAAAATGTGTACGATGGATCCATTTCTGTTTTTGAAACACGGTGACTTTCTTGCCACTGTGAAGGTGCTATTCTGGCTTTTGACCTTACAAAGGTCCCCTACGTGCAAGACTTCATGACGCAAAAACATTCCATAGTAGAAAATCTGAAATTTGCCTCCTGGTTATACCCTGCCCTACATTAGATATATAGTTGAATGCACAAGGGGGTCCATTCTGTATGTTATGAAAAATTGAAAAATGGAGGAAGCATTCAAACTTTATATAAAAATATATAAATTATTACTACACCAGTGCTGGTTCTCTTGTTTTTTTAACTTAGGAAGTCCAGGCACCCGGTAGCCGATAGTACCTGGCCATATAAAGTAATGGATATTAAACATTTGAAAGCCGTGTTCCTTCTGACTTGAAACACCCTCATAACTGCTGGTGACGTCAAACGACGAAGGGTGTAGTTAGACGGTAAGGAGTCTCTGTTTATGACCACAAAGGCAACATTGGACACCACACAAGCAACTTTAACTTATGTTTCCTAAACCTGTGGACAGTCTTAAAATCACTACTGAGAGTGTTTCACTGTTCGTAAGAGGAGCCAAGAGAAGCAAAATAATATTTAATTTTAAAAAATGTAACGCGTCCCTCTACTGCATCCCCGGAGCTAAATGCAGCACCCGTGAGCACCGCAGGCCCAAGGGGCTGGCAGAACCAATGTTTGAATGCTCGAGGTCTGACTCTTTGACCTGCTCACATCCTGCATGGCGATTCCACCCAAAGACAGCAGGGGCTGTGGCCACCAGAAGAGCAGTGAATACCAGTCCTGAAACGGAAAGCAGAGCCTCATTCAAAAACAACTCATCGAGAAGACATTCCAAGGGTTTAGTAAATCGAAGAGAAGAAAAAACACACATGCTGCTCTGAAAAGCAGGCCATGCTCCCCGAGTGCAGGCAGCAGAAAGACTCAGGGCTTCCCCAACAGACACCGGAACTGCAGAGCAGGCAGAACAGCCCCGGTGCTATTGGCAACAAGCGACTATAGTCTCTCATTTCCGTTCTACCTCAATTTCTCATTGGGTACATTAAGCAAATATAATCATACTGCCCAACCACGTGGACTTGCTTATTCCTTTGATTTTCTCGCGTTCTGTACTTACAAGACCTGTTATTAATAGCGTCTAGAAACGAAAAAGTGAGGTATGAGCCGCTATATATTCACATTAGTTTAACAGCATCATCATAAAGCATAACTATGCGAACAGCATCATACACTCTGTGGTATGCAAGGCGGAGCTAGGACGAGGCTTCTGGAATCGTATAGATTCCAAGAAGCCTCTTAAGACGAGAGCAGCGCATGCGCTGCTGACGTCACAAGACCTAAAAAAACAGCCTAAGGCGGGGTGGGTGGGAGGGAGGTGGAGGGTTTGTAGTACAAGTAATTAGAAAGTGCCTTGGAACCATTGCACGGCTTTATCTCTTTCAACAAGTCTGCAGACTATGGACATGTGTCCACAAGTAATAAAAAAAGGATGGCGTAAAAACATCCAAAAGGAGGATAGCGAAAACAAGCACCAAATGTCAATTGTTTAGAAAAAGGATATGAGTTTAGTTTAGTTTATTTATTATGCATGATTAATTAAAACCTTTACATATACAGAGGTAAAATTCCACTCATTTCGTACTAAAATCGCTATGTACAATAAAAACATTTTTATCACAATCAATAAAATAATTAACACAATTTTGCGAAAGTTAGCTGTAGTTATAGCAACTATAGCTGGAGGTGATTTGGTCAGGATTTCATCTAAGCTTGGTCTTTCGGCAATTCAGTCCGGATTTCTTTTAGTCTCTTTGCGGTAATATCAAGAAATTTAATTAACCTACAATTTAGCTGAACCCAGGCGGGGTTAAAGCACAACATTAGTGCTTGTCTGCATGTTCTGGCTCCATGGTGTTTAAAGACGGGTTTTAGTAGGGTACTCCTGATGTCTTAGCTTTTTACAAATGCATATAATGTGAATTGCGTCTTCTGTACCGCTACTACATAGCCGGCATTGATCGTTTTCGTCCTTTTTCTCCCAGGGAGGCAAGAATTGGTTAAAAGGGCCTGCCCCCAGTCTTAGTCTGAGGAATTTTTCCTTTACAATAGTTTTCAAACCCACTTTCAAGTATGGTTGAGGTGTTAAGTTGTTGTAAGTGTGTAAGACCATCCAGCCATGCGATCTTTTAGCTAGGGTATTTTTGTCTTCTAGTGCAGATAGGGTACGAGATACCTTTGTGACTGTTTTTTTAAAAATTTGATGATTGCTCTGGACTTCCCACAGTTCTGTTAGCCCCAGTTGTTTTATTGCTTCCTGAAGGTATACTTTTGCCGGGGTTTTCCTTGAGAGGGAGAGTTCTGTCCAGAGTAGCTCATTCAGGCTTCCCTTGACATCAAGTTTAATTTTATGCCAGCATTTCACGTAGGCTCCCATGCGTTCCAAGGTCTGTTTTTGGAGTCCGAATTCCAATCGAATTTTGGCGGGGGAGGCCGTTCTAGGGAGGTGGAAATTGCGCGGTATGCCTTTGATATTATGTTTTCGAGGGTTGCGGCGTCTTTTCCCTTCAGCGTTTCACTCCCGTAGTAGATAGTTGGCTGGAGTTTTGCTTGTATGATTTTAAGCAGGGGGTCAAATGACAGATCCGGTAGGTGCTTCTTTAGGGGTTTAATTGTTAAGTATGTTGTTACCCCCTTTCTCCGCACAGCTTCTAGTTGTGGTTTTGCTGAGTTATTTTGGTCCAATATGACCCCTAGGTATTTGTAGTTAACACCTTGATCCAGGCGATGTCCTTCTAGGAACCAACTGTGCTGTTTCCTCTTGTGGTAATTAACCGCCATGGTTTTTGTTTTGTTATAGTTTATTTTTAATGCGTTGTCCTGCGAGAATTTTAAAGTGGCGTTCAGTAGGTGTTGTAGGCCAACTGGAGTTCTGCTTATCAAAACCAGGTCGTCTGCATATAGCAGGCAAGGTAAGTGGACGTTCCCAAGTTTTGGTGCGTGGCCTGCGCTGCTACTCAGTTTCTCTGGTAGATCTGCGAGAAATAAGTTGAAAAGCATGGGCGCTAAAACACATCCCTGTTTAAGGCCTTTTGAGGTAGGAATTTTTCTCGATATTTTACCACCATCTGTAAGCTTTATCCTAACCCATGTGTTGGTGTGCAGGTTCCTTAGTTGGGAGAGTAAGTTGGAAGGAATTCCCCAATTATCAAGTTTTCGCCATAGTTTGGTACGGTCGACGTGGTCGAATGCGGCGGTGAAGTCTATAAAACATAGGAAAAGTGGGTATTTTCCCTGTTTAGCAGCATCCATGAGCAGGGTCAATGCCATTATATTGGTTATAGTTCCTTGACCTTTTCGAAAGCCAGTTTGTGTCAGGGGAATTATCTTATTATCTTCATCCCAAGTAGATAATTCTTTTAAGAGGAGCCCGGCAAAATATTTAGCCTCTATGTCAATCAGGGTAATTAAACGGTAATTTTTTGGGTCTGTCCTTGCCCCTTGCTTATAGATTGGGCTTATGATTGAGCCTTTCCATGAATCTGGAGTTGTGAAATTTATTGCTGCGTATTGGAAGATGGGTTCCAGTGCCTTGCTCCAGAAGACCGGGTCGCTTTTAAACAATATTGGTGGGATGCCGTTAGGGCCCGGGGCTCCTGATGATCGGCCCTTTGCTATTTGATTCATTATCAGTTTGGTTTTTTGGGCCGTGTTCTCTCCGTTTGTTGGTAGTTCTGCTATGAGATCTGTGGATAGCTCTATACTTTGGTTTGGCCCTGTCCCTTTAAGGTTATCAGATGGGTGCTGGCTGTAGGGGAATAATTGGTTTTTAATCTTGATGCAGCTCCCAGAAGCTTTAGGTTTAAGGTGGCTTGTTAATTCATCGTTTTTGTTGAAATGATTAAAAAGAAAGTTTGCCCAGGCCTCTTCGGAAATATTAGAATTAATTCCGCAGTATTGCGGTTGTTGCAGTTTATTCATTGATTGCCAAAATTTAGCGCTATTTTTTTGTTTGGCATCATGAATCAATTTGGCCCAAAAATCGTTGTTCTTTGTTGTGCGTCTTAGCCATCTTCTCTTTTTTAGGAGGGCTTTGGTTTCTCGTAGCGACTGTCGCAGATGTTGATTATCTGGTCGTCTCCGTAGTTGTCTTAATGTGGAGTTTATTGTTGTTTTAAGTTTTTTTGAGTTTGGACTGATGTTTTCCCAGTTAGGAGGGACATTTATATGTGTCCTTGGACTTTTGTTTACAGGGAATCTTTTTCCGAGTGAGACGGTGAAAGTCTCCCATATTTCCAATGGGTGGGCTAAGTTGTCTTGAGCTTCCTTCAGCACGTCTTTAGCCTGAACAGTTACATGTTCTATATTTGTTGGGTTGCACCTAATGCGGTGAAGGTTTGTCATTCCCACTGAGATGATTGATGTTTCGGCCTCCTGGTGCAATATTGCTGTAGAGTGAAGTACCATCTCTTGTGGCATATGGTCGCTGAAAGTGTTATTACCTATACTGAATGATACAATTTTATTGAACATGGCTAATGTAGTGAAGGTGAAGTCAATTGTCGTTGATGCTTTAGATGAATGATACGTTGGTGCTGGAGGGTTGTCTTCTTTAAATCGGCCGTTAACTGCCCTCAGATTTAAGTGTTCGAGTTCTGACAGGAAGAGTATTGAGCTCTTCGTAGATTTGTTTGCCGATGCTTGGCCTTGGTTAGGAACTCCCCAGATGCCAGTCAAGTCGAGGCAGAGATCATCTTCCCGTGTTGTACCTAAGAGGTGCATGTTAAAGTCTCCTGCCAGAATGACTTTGTCGGTATTTTCCTCTTCCATTATTCTCGATAGTTCATTGACTACTTCCTTAGATGATTGTGTTTTGTTTTTTGGATGAAGGTAAACGTTTATCAGTATTACCTTTTGAATTTTCTGGTCAAGGGACATTTGGATTGCTGAGGCTTGTATACAACTTGGGGAAGTGATTTGCATTGTTAATGAGCGCGTCTCACCGAATTTCAATATAGAGGAGAAAAGGAGTAGGCCGCCCGAGCGGCGGCCGAATCTGGTGTTTTTTATTGCTGGTTTGAAGCATGAAATATATCCGGGGAGGTCAAAAGGTGTGTCCTCCCAGGTCTCCTGGAGTAGTATGATATCGAACTTTTTAAGGTAGTTCAGAAAGTCCGGGTCACATTGCTTGGAATTTAGGCCGTTGATGTTCCAGGTACTTATTTTGATTTCGTGAAGGTCCTTATAAGGGAACAATTTTGGCGATGTCTTTTGTCAGTTTGAATTTGTTAGCAATATTGTCCGTTGTAAACCTTGCCTATCGTTCATGGCCAGAGAATCCTTTGGGATGAACTGATTGGCTGTTGGAGTACGGCTTCTTGCGCCACTTAAGATTGACGTTGTTGTGCGTTGTGGGCTGTCTGGAGTTAAAAATGGGGTTGGGTATTGTTGAGTTTAAGCAAAAGCAGTAGCTTTTTTAAATTTAATGGACTCCCGTGTGTTGAAAGGTTGGCAGCTTAGATATAATAAAAAATATGTCCGTTGTAAGAATGTAATATTCACATATTATGTGGGTATAATTAATGCTAGTATGTTGTGGTGTCTGAATGGTAAGGTCCCCCTTTTTAATATAAAGAAAAATATAAGCTTTTTAAATCCTTGTATGATTGGTTAATTCGAAAATACTGCAGGTGTTAATGAGGTAAGTGAGATGTGATAGAATGAAAAAGAAATACACACAAGTACATATAAAAATACATAGATGTACGCCGTACGCAACACACACATTTACAAATGAGCATACATGCCATGACCTCTCTCTCTCTCATGCGTATACAAACACACGCACGCACATAAATACTAGCCTCACACACAAAGGCAGACCTTCCTACTCACAAACACATACGGGACATACACCCCACTCTTCACAAGTAAATACTGCGTGTCTGTAGCGTGGTTGCGTGCTTAACCCTTGTATAGTGTGGTGTGCAGGTACACTACCTACCGCACAAACACCAGTGCTTAATTTGTGCCGGTGCTTTCCGGTGCTTAGCACTGGCACTTATTTCTTAGGGCCGGGTCTACACTCCATTTTGCCTCTCTTAAGTTCACATGGGTCTTCCCGGTGAACACCGTAAAATATTTAAAATTCGATAGCACATGCCTTATTATGAGGCACATTCCGCCACTCTGGGAGCAAACAGCTGAGCAGTGCCTGCCAATGATCCTGCCTAAGGCTGATGATCGAAAATACATTGTTTTCCCTGGCTGCTATCACGTCCCTGTCCCACCTGCTTGATAAGCTGCGCAGCCCCCAGAGCAGGCCAGCCTTCTCGAAAAGGCACCCCCTCCCCACTCTCTAACTTCCGCCCTCCTCTCCGCTTCTGCTTCCTGCTCCTACAGTGATCCTGATGTCACTCTGATAGCGGGAAAAGGTGGGCATTTTCCTTTCTAGAGGGAGCATTTGAAAAGAAATAATACAGTGGCTCCCGGCCTGCTCCTCTAGTCCTGAACCCTGTCTGCCACGGTGCCACCGGACTGCCCTTACAAGCCCCGGGAGAAACCACTGTAAGAAGAGGGGCGCGTGCAAGGTGCAGCAGCGTCTATATCATGCTTCATGTTTCAAGACTGGGCTGCGGCCGTGGCGCTCCTTCCATCGCTCAGGGCTGAGGGCTCCTGTGATCCGAGGATAGTGGGTTTGAGGCCGAGCCGTTGGCTGCTTCTCTGGGTGGCTGAGGGGCTCCTGGGCTCTGTGTGTCTCCGTCACTGAGAGCAGCATGGCCCCGCCACGCAGCGCTCCACATTGCTGGCCGCTGCTCTTCCTGGCACTGGTGGGCCTCCAAGCTGAACATTCCCAAGGTACTGCTTCCCTACTCTGCGGTCTGTGGTACGAGAACCAGCTCCACGCTGGAGGCCATTGAGGGGCACTACTGATGGGGAGTGCTGAGGTTTCAGGGCAGGGAGGGCACACAGCGAGGTGACAGAAAGCGGAGCATGCCTGCACTATGACGCAGGAGCGACGGGTTTGTCAAACTGATTCTACATTTTCTTAAACAACAGCAAAATGGTGAAGTCGCCTATAAATTGTATGAATTAAGCATGATTTTGTAGGTGGTTTAAACGTGGTTAGCATGTTGCTAATGGTCTGCATCTGAGCTCTTAAAGATTGGAACACAGATGAGCAAGAAAGGAAATTACGAAATGTGACAATAGCTGCTCGTACAATGTATGCTGTAAAAGGCACTCTGCATAGGCCATGGAGAATAGAGGGGCCTTCAGGGCATTCCTTCTTTTAAAACACTTCTCCCAAAGAAGGCAACATCACACCGCTTGACTCAGCTGACCCAAGGCGGTCTGCCCCTTACCATGGCAGTGTGCTTGATACTTTACCGCTCCTTGTCTCTCGTTGTTTGTGGTGATATGACTTAATTATTGTGCCCAGTAAGTACTGGACAATGGCACCGCATTTTTCATCTTCAGTTGTTTAAATGATGGTGCCAGCCAGACATGCTGCAGAGATGCTGAACAAGTTCATAGAGTAGACAGCCAGGGAGTAGTGGAGGTTAAAAACAACAGATCGGTTTTGTATGTGAGAAACACAGAACATCTTGGGTAGCTTAGAAAAATCTCAGAATGGATGCAAGGTCTGTGGGGTGTTGGAATGGTCTGGTAACTCCTGGGCGATACTTATTGCAGTGCATATCTGGCTCCCTACTTGAATGTTCCTCTCCTTCTCCTCATCACCCTACAAGGCTGGTTGCGTATATATGTCATTACTTAATGGTTTAATACGATTTAAAAATTAAACCTTAAGAGGTAACAGAGCCCTTTGTTCCACTGTCTGCCGCCCTTTGAGACTGCTAGTGCTAGCTGACTTTAAGACAGGCATTCTTAAAATATTGCACGTGCCGTCTAAATGTAACAGTCTGCCTTGAGAAACCACTTCAACTTTTCAGACAAGGTCAGGTGATACAGAATTTTTCTGGAGCTAAATCATGTCAGCAGACATTTTTAAAAGGTTAACATCTGCAGAAGCTCATGCAGCAAAAATATCTTTAAAGACCCTGAAAAGTTGGCTCTGCTTTGTCGCATGGATCGGCCTTAGGATTGCAGTGCGTGACTGGCCTAAAATTTGCCTACAAAAACCTAAATAAATGTTATTATAGGAAACACAAAAAATTACAAACTGAAACTAGGCAAGCTGTAAGGAACGTTTTGTTTGTGACATGGTATTTGCACAAGTGCATCTCTAATTAACTGTCTGGACGCCAGCAAGGACCAGTGCCCCGTCCATGTCTAATAGTGGCTGAGAGGCATTTGTTTCCCGCTTCTGTTTTAGTTGTGCAGTTCTGATACATTGTATGGTATTTGTGGATTCAGGTGTGCCATTGTTATGGCCTAACAACACTGTCCGGTGTGGTAATTGCAGAATAGTCCGGCCCCGGGACTTCAGTCGCTTCTTATATGATGGAGAGAGACGAGTGCACCTGAGAAGGACTATGGGACATCCAGTCAGAAGCTAGGAAGAGCTTGAGACCAAAAAGGAGAATGCTTTGTAATGTACACTGTGGTAGTGCCGGGGACAGAAAGGCGCATTGCTGATTTCATGTCAAGGGTAGAGGATGTGGCATAATGGTCGGAGCTGCCCACTTTGGAACGGAGGAACCAGGCCCAGCTGCGACCATCATGTCATCCACCCTTGCCTAACAAACAAATGAACGTGGCCCAGTGTAACGTAACTGGTGCTCAAGAAAGTGCTATAATAATCTGAAGAAAAAAGGGTGAAGACGAGATGGAGAGTAAAGGAGCAGTGAGTAGCCTGGGCCTCCCGGACCCTAATCCAGAGAAGAAAAGTACCTCCCAAGTAGTCAGCAGTGCCAGTTGAGGATGTGGTTGGAGCAACTAGAGTAAGTGGGTGGAGCCACAGGTGGAAGTGGGTGGAGCCGAGGGAAGTGGGTGTGGCCTCCCCCAAAAATTTGAGCACCTGCACTTCATATTTTACCAATTAAGCACTGACAAACACATGCCCACACACAGACTTAAGACGAGGTGGTACGTGTTTTTTCCATATATATAAACCTTGATCAGGCAGCTGCTTCAGCTCGCAGTCTGAAAAGCACCCGTCTCATATATCACTAGAAAGGTCCTCTGTGTCCTGATAAGGCCCGATCCAGTGCAGCGGGACGCACAAGTGAGCGCCAGGTAGTTTTTAATAAGGCAGCCTTTTAAAAGTATTTCAGATTGGAAGGGAGGGGGTGTATTCTTGCGATATTGTTGAGTGTTGAATTACAGTTTTTACAGAAACGCCTTTGTGGTTGTCATCAACGTGCCAACCCTGGCGTGAAGGAGCGAGCAGGGCTCCAACCACAGCCCCTGACCAGATCCGCTCATGACTGAAAGCTGGCCCTGTCGCCAGCTCAAGCCACAGAGTGCTCCTGTGAGCCTTCAAGGCGTGTGTCTGCTTGTAAGAGGCCTTCAAGGCGTGTGTCTGCTTGTAAGAGGCCTCCAAGGCATGTGTCTGCTTGTAAGAGGCGTGTGTCTGCTTGTAAGTGGCCTTCAAGGTGTGTGTCTGCTTGTAAGAGGCGTGTGTCTGCTTGTAAGAGGCCTTCAAGGCGTGTGTCTGCTTGTAAGAGGCCTCCTAGGCGTGTGTCTGCTTGTAAGAGGCCTTCAAGGCGTGTGCCTGCTTGTAAGAGGCCTCCATGGCGTGTGTCTGCTTGTAAGAGGCCTTCAAGGCGTGTGTCTGCTTGTAAGAGGCCTCCAAGGCGTGTGTCTGCTTGTAAGAGGCCTTCAAGGCGTGTGTCTGCTTGTAAGAGGCCTCCAAGGCGTGTGTCTGCTTGTAAGAGGCCTCCAAGGCGTGTGTCTGCTTGTAAGAGGCCTCCAAGCCGTGTGTCTGCTTGTAAGATGCCTCCAAGGCGTGTATCTGCTTGTAAGAGGCCTCCATGGCGTGTGTCTGCTTGTAAGAGGCCTTCAAGGCGTGTGCCTGCTTGTAAGAGGCCTCCAAGGCGTGTGTCTGGGCGTGTGTCTGCTTGTAAGAGACCTCCAAGGCGTGTATCTGCTTGTAAGAGGCCTCCAAGGCGTGTGTCTGCTTGTAAGAGGCCTCCAAGGCGTGTGTCTGCTTGTAAGAGGCCTTCAAGGCGTGTGTCTGCTTGTAAGAGGCCTCCAAGGCGTGTGTCTGCTTGTAAGATGCCTCCTAGGCGTGTATCTGCTTGTAAGAGGCCTCCATGGCGTGTGTCTGCTTGTAAGAGGCCTTCAAGGCGTGTGCCTGCTTGTAAGAGGCCTTCAAGGCGTGTGTCTGCTTGTAAGAGGCCCTGGGAACGTGCTTGGAAGCCCGGGTTTTAACGTGAACATGTAGCCACCCAATCCGAGTTTCTGTGCCTGGGAGCTGAGCTCGCATCTTTCAATTCCAGGCAGAAACAAGGCTTGTGCATCAAGTGCACTGAGTGTTGGTGTCAGCCTTCGGGAGCCTGGACCTGAATCTGCTGTCCTGCCCCAGCCCAGCATCCCTCACAGCCAGGACAGGCAGAAGGAGGAAGCGGTGCGGGAGAGATACCTGCCCCAGCATCGAGGAGGCCACGCGGTCCCAGAGCCCTGCTCGGCTGCACTCACCTGAAGCTGCAATGGCCGCTAATGATACAAATCCCCCCTGGGGCCTGGCCCACCCGGAGGGCATACGAAAACCAAGTTACAATGAACCAGCAATGAGATTATTTCAGAGTGTTTTTCCACATCTGGAAGCGTGGAGTCATGCTGTGATATGGATGGTATGACCTCATATGTCATGCGGGAGTACCGCAGCACTTTAAAAATGGCATGAATGTGTTACTCCATGTATCGCTCAGTCAGCGTCACTTTTGACACTTTCCGCCCTTCTGCACTCAAGGCTCTCAGTGGTGCAATGGAAAAGAAGAGTCCGCATACAAGGTATGGCAAAATCACCCTAAAAGGAAACCACCGCTCATATCCAGGAAGACCTTGGACCGAGTGGGGGGGGGCGGTCCTGTGAGAGGTGGTGGACATCCCGGGCCGCTTGGCGTGGAGCAGTGCGTGATCTGTCATAGAAAATGTGCCAGGGCTCTGGTCAGGGGGCCGCTGCAGCTTCCCCCACACGTTGCCCCTGCCATGCTGCCAATGAGAGTAACAACCCATCTACTAACCATCACACTCCTACAAGTGTGACGATTCAGACTATCACAGGTCCCCAAAGCGGTAAGAATGGCTGGGAGGCAGGCAGTAGATTTTTTTTTAATGTACATTGAATCAATAATTACCCGTAGTTGTGGTCATCTCTGAATTAGCCCGACAGCGCCACCTTGTGGCAAACTTTCACAAGCACGAGCCTTGACAATGAAGTGGGTGCCGAGCACCGGAAACCACCGGCTCAAATTAAGCACTTACATTGAGGCGCCTACTTTATACCCCTCACACTATTTGTGATCTTGCCAGCATGGATCCCATCTCCTACTAATGACATTCTGGCCTTGCAAACAAAAATTCAAACCCTTTATCTTACTTCTACTTGTTTCTTTTCTTCCCTACATTGCACAGGATGGTTGGCTCTATCTAACGCGTGTCAAACCGCCAAAAACACGTGTTTTTCCCGAAACCTATCTTCCTTTAAATAAGATGTTGTTAGGGGCAGCTGTAAAGAATGCTTCTGGCAGAAAAAACATGCCCTGCTTTTCCAAAGCCGGTCACATACTGTTAACATATTTTTCCAAGAAAGAATGGCAACCGAGATGAAAATCCTACATTTCCACTTTTAAGAAGCATTACTTCGGAAGGTAATATTTTCAGAAATGTTCGGCTTCAAATGTGGGCTTGGAATCCCTAAATGGCAGACAGCCAGGCGGGCAACTAGAGCCAAATTTCGGGGGGGGGGCTGAAAAAGATTTCGGGGGGGGCTAAGTCTTCCAGCCATAGGCAGAGTGGCTGTAAGAAGGGGCGAAAACGCAACAAAAGCCTCATTAACGTGTAAATGGTCTTTTAAAGACCCGTGAACTTCGTGAAGTACTCAGGTGCGGCTGTAATTAGACGGACGCCTGCCCGCGAGGCTGTCTCAGCCGGGCTGACACACATGATGGGGGTGGGGGGGCTGAAGCCCGGTGAGCCCAATGGGTGTTGCGCGCCTGCAGACAGCCAGAGACGGGAGCAGTCGGGGTCAAGTAGGAACAGGGACACAATACAAGTAACAATGGGTTGAAATAATGAACTGCAGGGAGACGAAAAGGGAATGGGAGCAGGACGGGCAGCGTGGCATGTGAATTACAGCACATTAGCCGTGAACATTTGAAATTGATGAGAGGTATGGGAATCGGCAATGGGAGGTCCTGCAAAGAAGCTCAACACTTACTGAGGACACAAGCAGCTGGGAGCAGCGACGGGTGCCGAAGCTGAACAAGCAACGAAGACACAAGCAGGAGGAAACAATAAACAAGCGCGGCCACGAAAGTGAAAGCGACCACGCTGTAACATGAGCAGTGGCGGCTGGTGACTTTTGAAAGTGGTGAGGCGGAAAGTTACCGTGGTACTGCACTGAGGCGAGCGAGCGTAGCGAGCGAGCCCGAAAAACCTACCGGGGTATAAAAAAAGAAAAAGAGTGGATAAATGGAGCATTTTCAAGCAAATTTGAGAAAGCAAGAAGGTTGATAAAGCACTTGCGAAAGTGTTATGAAATCAATAGTAGAGATTTGACGTAGGTAGCCAGCCGCTTGTTCAGTATAATCAGAGAACTTCACTTTTCAACCCCCAAAAACACAACGCACTGACTCACTTATAAGCACTGTATTTTCCTTTACAATTGCCTTCTCAATATTTTGGCAACTGTGTACCTCCTTCACACACAGTTGCACAGAATCACAATCGCAACTTAAATAAGTGACCTTTGCTTTGATTGTTCAGCAGAGAGGCCAGGGGTTGGATGGCTAAGTTTTCTGAACACCTTTTTGACCCACTGACAGGCACTGTGAGAAATTGACCGTGATTTCCAAAGTTTACTTTTCCAAACTTTCATTGTGAACCATAGATGTATTTATTTTACAACTTTCCACTCAACACTAACTTTACGAAATGTTCAGATAGAAGCAATAGAAATATTTCTAATGTTACATTGATTATGCTGAGCTAGTCTATCGTGCCACAGTGGTCTCCGCGGGCCCCGGGCAGGATATCAGAAATGCAGTCTTTTTGCAGAGGCATCTGGCTGCTCAGCACGCAAAATGCACTGTTGTGCTGTTGGCTCAGCAGATGTCGCCACATCTGTCATGTGTTTAGTGAGTCACTGTGATGTCTAGACTGTCTTGAGCCCTTGGATGCCATACTGAAGAATCGATACACTTTTCTCTCCCTCCCCCAGTCAAATCAAGGTTTCTAAAATCATGTATCAGTAAGATATTATCACAACAATCTTACAGTGTAAACACTTCATGTTCAATATATAAAACTCTCCATGTTCTTTGGAAACAGCCGATCTAAACCGACCATTTTAAATAAAGTAAAAAAATAGATGACATAAAAACAACCATTAATTGCAGTCCAAACACAAAAGATTGGAAAAAATACATGCACATTGAATGGTACAGAAATAAAAACACAGACTGAAACCCAGTTCCCTCACAGATACACATACAATTACAGACAAGCTGAAAAAGTTCTAAGCAATTTAAAAAAGAAAGTTAAGCTTACCAGACCAGGTCCGCGCTGCGCCTCTCTGCTTCTCGGCCGGGTCCCTTTGAGAGACCCCCCAGTTTTTTCATCCACTTAAAGCCCTGCCTAATGCCATCGAAAATGAGGTCAGTAATGTGGAGGAGATAGGCCAAAAGTTGGTGGGAAGACAGACCACCCTAAGGCTGTCGGGTCTAACTGGCCCCCTCTGAGCCTCAGAGGTCTGATTGATTAAGTTGATGAACCTTGGTAGCACACTCCCACACAGTGAGCTGTGTGTTGGGTATTGTGTAAATGTAGCCCTCTTAGAAGGTGCCCCTGGATTAGTGAAACGCGGATAAAATAGATAAAAGTTGCTTAAAAGTCCAAGGGAAGGTGCCTTAGCAGTCTACCTAGATGGCAGTTGGGGTGCCATGTTGGTTTGTGACTTCTAGGATAGCCGTTACTGCCACTGATTATAGCACCCTTCGGAAAGCACTTGCCTTGTGGAAACCGAACTGAGGCCACAAAGCTGATTCACATGGGCCACGAGACGTCAGAGAACATTAGTTTTAGCTCACCAAATATACCAGGGACATGGGGTCAGTTTGCCACCAATAGCTGCTGAATTCATAAGAGCCATACAAAAGCATGTAACAGTCATAGGGACATTTTGTTTTTGCATGAATCTAAATCGCTGTTCATTTTTGTGGGTGATAGCTATTACGGAATTGATGTAAATCCACCGACGTCTAAAGCGGAAAGAAGATCACTTATGCACAGTTTATGTAGCACAAAATGGACGTGAAATTACTGTGGAGCGGTATCTGATTTCCGTCATCTGAATAATCATTTTCTCAGCGGCAAACAATCTTCAGGAAGCGATGGATTAGCATTCACCCCTGCACCTGAGCTGGCCAACGAGATTCTTTAGATGCCGCGTGCCGTCCCGCCGTCGTCTCTCTGACCACCGCGCGCTACTTCAGTAGCGTCATTACTATACTATGTGCGGCTGCGTCCAATTAGATGCGTCCTCACGGTTATCCATTAAGTCATCGGCGCAATCAACATCTCTGCGGTGCATACACAGGCTCAATAATTTTATAGCATTTAACACCATCTATCGCAAGCTCCACCGATTGCCTCCTCTCATGAAGTGCTCTAAATGCGCTCTCACTTGATCTTTAGTTTATAGAGTTCTTCCTGTTTACAGAAGATGCCCCTACGACTGTAAGCAGGAACAGCACTGGTTGGCAACCCCTCTAAGCCAATACTTACGCTGCTCCAGCAGCGCCAGCATTGGCTTAGAGCAGGGTGACTCACCGCCCGCCTGCCCATTAGGAGACCGAGGTTTGAGCCTTTGCTCAACCCTCGCTCTCCTAATGGGCATGCGCCAGCCACAGCAGACAGTAGTGCGCATGACTGGGCACGGAGCGAAAATTCGCCTCCTTCACCCAGCATGCGCACTGCTGCCTGCTGTGCACTCTGCGCCACCCCTGGTCTGCTGCATGCTTGTCAGTCACTCAGCAGCATGACGTCGGACGGCCCTCCCCCTTCAGAATCTGAAGGGGGTGGGCAGTCCGAGTTCATGCTGACTGACACTGTGACTGACATGACAAAACAGAAAATTCTCCCTCGACGCCGAGGGAGCTGCCGGTGCGGGCGGCTTGTGGGGCAACGCCCCAGCGCCCTTAATGGACGCACCGCCACTGAACATGAGCCACGATAAGGAGGGATGCAGCTGGCACAATGTGCGCCGCTGCTCGCTCCAGAGACGCAAAGGCCGTGGGAGGGAACCTTTAGAGAAAAGGAGGGACATGCACCCACCCTTGGTCAATTGTGTGCTTTCTTTTTTGAAAACCACACGCAAAGGCCAATAGAATGTGTGGAAGTTGAAAAACCACACGGACAAGTTTTCAGAAAGTCTGGAGTAATTCCAAGAGGCCTCCCCATAGAGCAGCGCATGCGCGCTGCGCTAAGCTCGACCTAAAAATGGCAGGGGCGAGGGTTGGGGTTGCAGATTCTGTTTTTCAAGGATAGGAAGTCTGTGGGTCTGTCCTTTGTCCCTGGTTGCTGCTTCAGGAAGATCTCCCACTTCATTGTGCTCATCTTATGGAGGCTCCAGCTTGGAGTCAGTCCCGGTGCTTACAACTGTGAGACACATCACTTTACACAATGGTTATCATGTTGGCAACCTAAAAGACATACCCCACCCCAATGTGCACTTTACAAAGTACAAATTAAGTGTAATCACATTCCTTTACAATGATGCGCATCTACGAGCCTTCCCTTTTGCACGATGAGAATCCACGGTGGTGGACTGAGAAGCGGGTGTATTCACCGATAGCAGACTGGTATTTTTCCAGAACCACTGAGAAATACAGATGCTGTAGCTATGATATAAGCTACACAGAATCCTTTGGAAACATACTGTTAGATCACTGTAAAGGAAATTTAGCAGATTACATCTGACATGCATCAGGACTCACATGTTGGTGCACTAGTCGATTGATTTTGTCCTGAAGAGACCCTTACATTCATACGGGGTCAAAACATTGACAAACCCCTCCCTCTTGGTTTATAAACAAGTGATGTTTGTAGGGACTGTGGACTTTTTACAGCACCCTGCTATGTATGAGTATAGATCAGGAAAAAAAAACATTAGGAGATCTACAGTGTCTTATATCATAAATATTGTAAATATACATTCACCGTTTAAGCACTGCGTTGGCTGCACTATTATACATTTTTCACATACCTTTGCATACGAATTGGTAATATATGTATTTGACAGAAACTATAAGCAGTCCTTTGCTCTAGTTTTTTTAACATGCACGATTAATTAATTCAATTTGCTTTAGATGATGGATTCCTCAAAATTGCTAACAGGTGCCCAAGCTTTGGAATGAGTCCCACGGGACAAATATTTATGTAATATATATTGGCTGAAGTGATTGACACTGATGGTTGTGCCCAGTTTGCACTGTGTGTGGAAAGTTTGCACTGCATCTGCCATGCTGATGTTGTGTCTATTCCATGTGTGGGAAGCTTACACTGCAGCTGTTGTGCTGATGTGTCTGTTCCATGTGGGGGAAGCTTGCACTTCTGCTGCCATGCTGATGTTGTATCTATTCTTTGTGTGGGGGGCTTGCTGCCATGCCTGCTGTGCTGAACTTCACCGGCACTGCTGAGGCCTTGGCTGTGTCTCGTCTGCACGTGGGGAGCTGCTGTGCTGCTGCCATACAGATGTTGTATCTATTCTTTGTGTGGGGAGCCACAGTGCTGCTGTCAGGTTATTGTATGTTTGTGAGGAAAGCTTGTCTTTCAGCAGCCGTGTCATGCATGTGATTGAGTTACAGAAGCTTGCCTGGGTTTGTTTCATCCACTTTTTAATGAACACATATTGTGCTGGTGTCTACCAAGATGTGCTTGATTTGTTTATGTCAAGGAGCTGTGACCTGCTTTGTTGACTCGGCTTTGTATGAAGAAGACGTGTGATGCTGGTGCTTGCCCTGTGTCTTTGTGTTTTTTGTATGCACGACAGGTGACTGAGTGCTGTCCACGATGTGCCTGTCGTGTGTGAAATGAACCACGCTTGCAGAATTGCTGAAGTGGTAGTGTGCAGCGCAGACAGTGGACAGCACCAGCCCAGGGGCCACTCCCTAATAAAACCTTTCCACGGGGACACCTACATTTTTAGGTCACGGCTAGTCAAAAGGACTCACTATTGATGGAGAAATACTCAAAACTCACCTCAAAGCTGGTCCTGGGACAAAAACAGGTCTGCAGTTCGGTGCTGGGCAGAGCCTGGAATTGGCCAGGCCAAAGGGCAGTCGTGGGAGCTGGGCTCGGGCAATTGCTGCTCGTGCACTTGGTTTCATTTTCCTTAAGAGCTGCTCCTTGTGTGCTCTTGCCCAAATATTTTATTCCAACCAAACATTTTTCTTCTTTATTACGCATGAAAGTGTTTTCAAATATGTGAGTTTAAAATACAGCGAAGGCTGAGTTATTGGGCATACTTACTTAATGTTTGGCCGTGCTGCTATTCAACACGGATAAAAGACATTGTCATTGACCACGCCAATAGCTCTCGGATTGCTGAGACCTTTTTGCTTTGTCAATGCCTGTTATAATTTTAGGCAGGTGCACATGTGAGGACAGCCTGGCATCTGTGGCAAAGAGACCTGCACTTGCTGGAGCTGGCATGGTTATCCAAAGCAGGATCGGAAAATGAGGGGACGTCATCGAGTTTCTGCCAACCAGGGCTGAGAGCAGAAGCGAGTGGGCCCTGCCCTCAGGGAGCAAGGGTGGACTCCCGGAGGGGGTTCGCCCTCCTCCATACGTGAAAACGGGAACATGCACTTACAGCCAAAATAACTTCATGTACCCAGCTGGAGTTTAGAGGATGCCTGGCATGGGAGTATCGGAGGTCCCCACGCTTTCACACACTGCCCCCGACCCTGGGGCAGATTTACAAGAACTGGAGCATCTCTGCATATTTGCAGAAGAGTGCCAGTTCATTAGCGTGATGGAAAAAAAAGTCTTGCGCCACCATGGGTGCGCCGCAACAATGCGGCGCACCGTGGAGCAAGGACAGACAGATGCGTGACACATCTTATGTCAGAAAGGCAACGCATTGCTGGAGTCGTGCCGTAAGCACGACGCAACTCAAGCAATGGTCAGGAATGCCTATTCCGACCATGCTGCCTCACTCCTTATGCCTGCTTCAAGCTGGCACAAGGTTTTGACACAGTGGCATTGTAAAAGTCACTCCGTGACACTGAGTCACTTTTACGAGGCTTCCTTGCGAGGGACCACCCACCCTGCATACATTATACCTGACGCAGGTATAATGTAGCGCAGGGCTGTACAATGTGACGCATCTCCCTAGATGTGTCACGTTGTAAATATGCTGCATCCTGGCGCATTGTTTACGATGCTGCTGCGTCACAGAAGTGACGCAACAGCGGTGTAAAGTTGGCGCAAGGGGCTTGTAAATCTGCCTCCCATGTTGCCCCATTACTCCATCAAGCGAGTTGCGTTCTGCGCAGCTTGGAGCAGAGTCGTAACTTGTAACCTCACTGGGCCCTGTTTACAAAGAAAACATAAAACTCCTGGCGTCGACTTGGAACTCCGCATAGACACACATCTACTTTTTGGGGATTAACAAACATTCCCAATAAATACAGGTGCGGATTTCCTGGTGTACTTCTGGGAATGTGATGGAACTTTTCCTGCATCTCCTGTTTCCTCCACTGATTCTACACACTCGAAACTTCTGCGCAAGAGGAACGGCGCCTCCTGTGGGAAGGCACTTCTTTCTCCACAGGGAAAACCCTTCCGGCCATGATATCCTGCGCCGGGTCAGCGTGAAAGGGAAACTTCAGCGCGTGCTTTGAGGGGGGGGGGGGTTCCGTGGAGATCCCGCGCTACTGTCCCTTACAGCCTGGGGGGTGAGGTGATGTCATCACGCATGTGCCAACCAGTGCCAATGCGAGGAGCGAGTGGGCGCTTCCCTCAGGGTAGACTCCTGGAGGCTGGTGACTGTGGTCCCCCTCTTTAATATGTGAAGTAGGGTGACCAACTGGCATTGGTGCAAATTCAGGACGGTGAGTGTAAAAATTCAGGACAAAGGGTCAAAATTCAGGACACAAATTCAGGACAGGATGTCAAAATTCAGGACAAAACTTCAGTACAATAGGTAAGTTTTACAGACACATCAGAGGAGGTCGCGCAATAGTATATAAGTAAGCCCAGCCATATCCAAACATATTCAACCATTTGCAAACCTATCCATCATGTATCCTTCCATCTATCATTTCACTCATCCATCCCTTCATCCATCCTTTCACTCATCCATCCATTATCCATCCACCCTTTCACCCAATCCATCTGTACACTCATCCATCCACTCTTCTACCCATCCATCCATTCACTCATCCATCTAGCCATTTACCCTTTCACCCATCCAGCCATCCTTTCACTTACTCATCCATCCACCCAGTCACTCTTCCTTCCACCCATCCACCCTTTCAGTCATCCATCCATCCTCCATTTCTCTCTCCATCGACCCTTTCACTTAGCCATCCTTCCTTCCATCCATCCACCCACCCACCCATCTACTCATCCACTCATGAATCCATCCATTGACCCTATCACTCATCCATCCTTTCTCTCATCCATTTATCCTTTCACTCCTTCACTCATCTATTCATCCTTTTGTCCACCTACCCTCCCTTTCACTCACTCATCCATCCTTACATCCACCCTTTCACTCATCCGTCCATCCATTCACCCTTGCACTTATCAATTCATCAATCCATCCATCATTTCACTCATCCATCCACCCACTCATCCACCTTTTCACTCATCCATCCTTTCACTCATCCATCCACCCTTTTACCCATCCAGCTACCCTTCCACCCCTACATCCAGCTATTTACCTTTTCTCTCATCCATCCTTCCACTCACTAATCAATGCATCCATCCTCTATCATTATCCATCTATTCAATCTTTTATTCATCCATTCACCCTTTCACTAATTCATCCAGCAATCCACCCATCCCTTCACTTACTCACTCGCTCACCTTTTCATATTAATTTTGAGCTGAGCCTTTTTGAGAAGAGGCCCATCAAGAACTTCACCCTCGCTGCAGGAGCCATTCCAGGACTGGGACAGAAGCCGCCCAGGGCAGAGACAGGAATCACCACAGGCAGGGCCGAACTGGCCATAGCGGGCACCGGGCAATCCCCCGGTGCGCTGCACGGGTGAGGGCCGGTTTGGGCCACTGGGGTCCGTTTTTGTTACAGGGCCGTTTTTGAAGCATAGCTGCAAAATCGGACTTGTAACAAAATTGGCCGAAAACTGGCCCTGGCAAAGAACTCAGCGGCACCCCCAACCTCCTGCGGGGGTGAGGGAAGGGGGCAGCCGAGCACTTTGCCAGGGCCGGTTTTGGTTCCCAATCCGGCCCTGACCACAGGGGGGTACAGGAGCCATCACAGGCGGATGGGGGAACAGGAGCCACCACATGGGGGGACAGGAGCCATCACTGAGGGGGGGTGGGGGGGGGCAGGAGCCATCACAAGAGCGGGAACAGGATCCACCAGGGTGGGCACAGGGGTGGGCATGCAGTATTCTAGTATCATCTTGGTCTCTTCCAGGGTGGGGTAGGGCTCCTCACCCCCTCCTGGACAAGACACCGAGACCACAGGCTCTCTTTCTAAAATGTTAGTTTTGCCATCCCCCACTGTGATGTACAGTACTTAAAGGAGATACTTCAAGAGAACCGATTTAACTGATTGTCCTCCATACTTTGTTAATAGTGTGGGTGCGATTGTGCCATTTCTTTATTTTATTACATTATAGACTGCATGCTTGAAGAACTGGGGTTTGCTAACAATTTAGTAACAGTAATTAAGCTCTGTGAAGAGAACCACACCCTGCCTCGGTGTAATCAGGGCCGGTTCTGCGATTTTTGGGGCCCTGGGCAGGAAGGGAATGTGTGAGGCCCCTCTAAATTGCAGAGACATGACACATTCAGGGCTGTTTGCATCTGAATAGATGCCCCTGCTCCTGAAGCTGCAGCCCCTCCCTCTCAATCACCTTCAAGCACCTCTTAACAGCTCATCAAGGGCTGAAGGTGTGAGGGTCACCATCCCGCTGCGCCTCTCCAGCGCTGCTGGGTATCTGAGCTTTGGTACAGCATCGGAGTCAAGCAGGGAGGTGGGTGGAAGCTGTGCTGGCTTTAGGGTGGTGCGGTCGGTGCCCGGTTAAAATTACGGACAAATGGCGTCAGTTAAAGAATCCTTCACGGACAACGGACAGGCGGCCAAAATTACGGACTGTCCGTGAAATTTACGGACGGTTGGTCACCCTAATGTGAAGACGTGAGCCTACACTTACAACCAAAAATAGCTTCATGTGCCCGGCGGTGCACACAGGATGCCTGACGGGGGTCTATCAGAGGCCCCCTCTCTTTCACACACTGCCCCGTTCTCCTGAAGTAAGAACCGTATTTTTGTCCCACTGCCTCTAACTTCAGCCTTCAGACGGAAGGATGCGTGATCATCAGGGCCGGACTGGGAACTGAAATCAGCCCTGGCAAAATTTGGCAGACCAGCCCCCGTCAAATTTGGAAGACCAGCCCCCGTCCAGCGTGTAGCGAGCGAGCGCAGCGAGCGAGCCTGACCGCTATTAGGGGGGTTTGGGGGGGTTCTCCCCCCAAGAACATTTTGGAAAACAACCGACCAAAATTGTGAATTTTACAGCACATTTTTTTTACATATTCAATTGTATCAACTTTCAAACCACAGTAAATAGTAGATGATGACCTTCAAGAGCACCAGGTTACCCACCCAGTCATATGTACCCATAGACATTCTTTCAGAGAGCACCAAAAATAGGCACAAGTAGTAAATCAGAGAGAAGTAAAAGTGAGACCAGCCCCCACATGGTGTGTATCGAGCAAGCGCAGTGAGCAACCACTACTAGGGGGTACTATGGTGTACATGGACCTGCTCCTAAAGGGCAATGGATCCTTTATCAAGCTTATGAGTGAACATGACGTCTTTCTTATTATCTCCTCCAAGTTTCTCCCCCCAAATTTCCATTATTCCCCCCTTTCCTTTCCCTCCTCTCCAGCATTTCCTGGCTTTAATTGCGTCACTGGGGGATTTCAACATATGACACTGGCCTTGTAACCATAACATACAATGATCTCCTTTATCAGTACAATTTAGTGATCTTGCGCCATGGGGGGGGGTGGTCGCAGTGGTGGACATTTAGGGTGGTATGGTAAATCTGGTCCCATTCTCAACAGATCAGTATTACAATTATTCAGAGATAGCAACGAGATTGTTGAGCAGGCAATGCAATGCAAGCTGTAATGGGAATGTTTTGAAAAGTTAGGTAGAAACTTCAATGCGGAAGGCCGGTGTTATTTCTACGAGACTGCGTGATTTCTGCTACTGTACGGTACCTGTGCCAATCAATGCCTCTTAAGTGATGAATGTGATCTGGCCTCAGGCTCTCCTCCTTACTGCAGCATGATGTTCTATTTATATCATTTTGTAGTGGCAGGCCACATGAAGTGAGTCAGTGTAAAATTGCTATAGATTTCGCATATTTGTGTGATTACATATTTGATTTCCGGCCTCAGCGAGGTAGCAGTACTTGCGAGATAAAGAACACAGCGTGGAAATAGAAGCCACTGTTTTGGGGGAGGTCGCAGATTATCTTGTTGAATCAATGCGCTGCTTCAGAATGTACAACCGCATAGAAAGCTGCACCGTATAGAAGTGCGTGATCCCGGCTACTTGGAGAAGTGTCCAATAGCAATTGATTTCATCATGACAAAGAAGTAATACCTTTCCTGGAAAGGTATTACTTCTTTCCTCCCCTTCAACACTGAAGCGACCAATTTCGGCTTTAACTTGCTGGTATAGGCACGCCCTGCCCCCCCAACCTCCCTCACTGCACCCACCAGCACGTCACCGCCTCCCTGAGTGTGTGTCTGTTTATGTGCGCCAGGGTCAGTGTTGTTTGGCACATGGCTGCCAAGTGCTAACTCGCTAGCCAAGCGGAACTGATTGGGGCCGTTTCGGTTTCCTCACACAGCAAAAGAACAGGCCCTAGCAGCAGGAGGCGACTTTCAAAAGAGACACTAGCACTGAACACGCAAGTGCACATTTTACCAGAGCAAACTCCTTTCTTGTGAAATCCGGAAAATTAAACAAAATATAGGTCATGATTCATGAAGCAACTGAGCCAGCGCATAGGGAACGCACCGAGGGCGACCTTCAACAGATGGAACTGATACAAGGGTACAAAGGCCCATTAGAGGTCAAAAGTTACATTGAAGAAGATGGTAGCAGCGCTAAGCCCTTTACTCTATAACCTGCACCATAAGATGTTAAATTACAATCCTATATCAGAATCGCGAATGATCCTGGAACCCATAAGACACTTCTTGTAGGCTAGCTTCAAATTCTGTTCGCATTAGTTGGTGAAAACTTTATTAATAAGAACGTGCACGAGGGGCACACTTTGGAGTGCTTTAATAAAATGCTGCTCTCCCGAGAGATGTGATTTGTCTAGTACTGTTTTTATTTAATGTATCCCCATAATCGTAGCGAGAGGATAATGTTGCTGCAAGGGTGTGGCCCTAAAATAAACAGCATCTTAAAAGAAAAGCAGCTGCCACCTTTGACTTGCCTATGTCCGTTTCAATGCAATGCCCTCTTCTATGTTGAGGTCACTCGCCGATATTGTCGATGCGATGCTGAAATTACTGAGATAAGTAAAGGCATGTAAATATTGTGCGCAGCTCATCATCTTGTCGCTGTGTGCCTTGAATACGAAGCACACTTCCTACAGCGAATACAAAATCAGGCACCATGTTAGCAGCCGGTTAAGGGCGCTGTCTCTCAGCACACTACATCGGTTATTTAGCATGAATACTGACTGCACAATCACAATGACATCTAGATACAAGAAAAATCCATGTGCACCACACAATAATTTGACACCGAATTGAAACATCTAACCTAATTCAGGAAACAATGCGGATTACACTACAACAACAACAATCACCTTGATGTAAGGACTGACCGCGGCGTCGACCAGGCTGACTGCCATGTATTGTTGGCAGTATGTTCTGTTAAACTCGGTAATCCACATGAGACTTCACTTTCATGTTCAGGACAAAGCCTTTGTCCTGAACATGAGCTAAAAAAGGCCCCGCACGTTAGCCTAAGCAGCGCAAGTGCCAGAGCCCAGTGGCAACACCAGGCAGTGACCAGTGGAAAACAAAACAAAAGGACTCGGTTGTGTAAAAAAAAGAAAAAAAAACACACACACACACACACACACACACGCACACGCACACGCACACACACACGCACACACACACGCACACACACACACACACACACACACACACTAGAAAGCCATGTTGTCTGCTTCAAATATATTTTTCAGCACAAGCCCCAAGTTGAGTCTTGTGCTGAAAAATATATTTTAAGCAGACTTGCGGACCCCAACCTTCGCCCCAGTTACAGCCCCCCCCCGAATCAAGCAGCACAACAGCGCCACCAAAGGGAGCACAGTCACACGTATCCACAGTGCTGCACTAGCATAGCCAGACTCTCGCAGGCACAGGCAGGGAAGAGGAGGTTTCAAAGGTGGGAGTATCTAGCAAGTGACTCTACTCTGGCTCCCTCTGTGCAAGCCTTCAGGGAGAAATCCTCTTCATTACTACCTCCACCTGACCCCTGACTCTGCAGCGCTCTCCCTTACAGACTTGATTATCCACTTTGCTACCACCCCTCTCCATTACACCTTATCTCACAGCTGACCTTGGGACCCAGCCCCATATCAGCCTCCATTCAGTTCTACTTTCATTATTCCCAGTAAAACAATAGTAAAATCACCTTCAAACTTGAAACATTGAATATAGCAGTAAATGTAATCAGCATGCATGTTAAAGTATGCTCCACAGTTGTCCTAATCACCTGACTGTTAATTAAATAAACAAAAACAGAGAGGCCATGACAGGGCCGTCTGTAGTGCTGGTGCAAAAGTCTTTTTGACCTATTTTTTTACCTCTTTCTCTGTAGATAACTTAACAACCACCCTCCAACAGTGCTCTTTATCTCTCCGTAGCCACTCCCCCCATGGCCTCCTCCTCAGACTCCCTCACTGCCACCCTCCACCAGCGCCCCTCATCTCTCTGTAGTTCCCCCCACCCCATGACCTCATCGGGTTCCCTCACTGCCATCCTCCACTAGTGCCCCTCATTTCTCTGTAGCCCCCCCACCCCATGACCTCCTCCTCAGAGTCCCTCACTGCTCCCTCCACCTGTGCCCCTCATCTGTCTGTAGTTCCCCCACCCCATGACCTCCTCCTCGGATTTCCTCACTGCCACCCTCCACCAGTGCCCCTCATCTCTCTGTAGTTTCCCCCCACCCCGTGACCACCTCCTCGGATTCCCTCACTGCTCCCTCCACCAGCGCCCCTCATCTCTCTGTAGTTCCCCTCCACCCCGTGACCTCCTCCTCGGCTTCCCTCACTGCCGCCCTCCACTAGTGCCCCTCATCTCTCTGTAGTTGCCCTTCACCCCGTGACCTCCTCCTTGGCTTCCCTCACTGCCACCCTCCACTAGTGCCCCTCATCTCTCCGCTGCCCGTCTCTCATATCCATTCCATTCGTTGTATTGCGCTACTCATGAGTGTAGGGTGTCACAGTACTTTACATGATAACAGCACACATTATACAGACAATAAATCAGTTTATGCGGAATGTCACATCAGCCAATGAGGATTACAAGGTGTAGAAATCACTTCATCCATACTGGTGGGCAATATATTTTACGGGGGTTTGGTTGGGAGAAGCACAAACTAAGGATTTAAAGAGTACTGCAGTGGTTGAGGGTTGGCTTTACTGATAAATATGTATAACTGCCCAAACTCTTTTTAGTAATATTAGATTATTGAAAGAATGGATACGTTCTAATTATATCACAACACAAAAAAGCGAAATTTGTTAGTAACTTCTGAACTGCAATTAACACAAGGATATCTGTGACAGGTGGGGTAGTAACCCACTGAGCTATTCCCATAAAATTCAGTTTATCTGCATGTATTTAAGAACTAGCAACAGACAAATGGTTGCTCTACAGCAGGATCGTAATAAATCACAAGTTATCTGAATAGTTGTTGTACATCGGTGGCAGAATGACTCACTGTGAGTGTCAAGGCTCATGTTTGGGTGGGCTTGGCCCACCCAGCCTTCCCTCTAGAACCGGGCCTGGTAGGTAGTGGTACTGCTGGCATAGCCGGAATCTTGCTCACAGGCAGCCACCACCTCACCCCGGCACCCCTGGCCTCCTCAGTGATCTAAATGCCTGACTAGACTAAATCCACAAATCCAGAGTGACTCAGGGGCGCGCTAGTAGTGCACTGCGCAGCGCTCTCGCTGTGCTGCCTGCACAGAACTGGCCCGGGCCGGGGATCAAACAAAAAGGTATAGGCCATCGGGGATAGGCATTACGTAGGCCATTACTTAGCTTAGGCCAAGGCCCTGGGCCGGGGGAAGGCCTATACCCTTTGTTTAATCCCGGCCCGGCTAGTGCCAAACAAATCATGTTTCCATCCTGATAATAATTTCAAAGACTCACCTCTGCGGGTGGCGGGCGACGACGGACAGTCGGTAAGGTACTAGTGAGGGAGGGACAGGCAGCAGGCAGAGGCTAAAATTATAAATACATTATGGGGTGCCCGTGCCTCGATCCCTAAGTCTCTGACTGTCTTCTTAGGGGGCAGTGGCTGGCTTTGTTCTGGAATGCTCCTCGGCCGTGGACGGGATCACAACTCGCGCACTATTCATTGTTGGAACCCCAATGCGCATGTCACCAGTACCACACGGCCGCCCCACCCTAAGGTTAAGTAGGTGAACTGGAGCCGGCAGACACATCTGCGACTGCGCGCTGCGCGCGAGCGCGACAACGCATCCCAACGACCCACCCCCTATTATGATTAATTATCATTCATACATACATATACATGATGATATTTATTTATAAAATTGTGATTTTTTTTTTGTCCCCGCACGGAGCGAGGAGAGAGACAGAGAGAGTAGTGAGTTCTTACCTGATTAATTTTCTTACTAACGCGGTAGTCGGACCAAAAAACTGGCCCCCCAGCAACGAAACCGGCCCCCAGCCAAAAAACCGGCCCCCACCCCTGGCAGCCTACCGGGGGATTGCCCGGTGCCCGACATTGCCAGTCCGGGCCTGGTGATCATGGGCGTGTAGGAGGGCGGGGGCGCGCGTTAGTACCCAAACAGGAAGGGCGAGAGGCGTGCCTAGCAGGGCAGCTGGGGGTTTGAAAACAACATGGCTTCTGAAGACCGGAGAGAGTAAAAGCTGGGTGCATGTATCATTCTATGTTGTCAATTCTTCAGGGCGGTCGAATTTTGGGATTAAGCCGGTACTCCCTCAGTGCAGGGGAGCAATTCTGCACCAGATGACATTCAGCTAAATGAAAGAGCCTGTCTTCACCCATTGATTACATGCACCCCCTAATCAGAAGGGGGCCATAGACAGGGGCAATAGGCATGGCTCACTGTTTGGTGGGGCGGGTGTGGGGGTTGTAAGAGAGGATGCGGGGGGTTTAGTAGCGGGGGTCACGCAAAAGGTGAGCGGGGGTTGGAAAAAAAAAATATTAACTTGAGGCGGGGTCCCGCGTCTTCTGTGCTTCTGCTCTCCTGAGTCTGCTTCCAGGAACAGGAAGCAGGCAGCCAGGCTCCCACCCCTAAGCCAATCACAACAACAATGCAATGCAGCATTGTGATTGGTCTGAGCACCGTGACATGGCGCTCAGCCAGGGGCTGTAGGGGTGGGCATGTCCTTCATGCAGGCTGTAATGCAGCTTGAATGGAGAGCAGGGAAATGCGCATGACTGTTTTGGGCGGCCCGAGAGGGCAAACCACTCCGCCCCTTCCCTGCTCCTGAACAGAGCAGCCTCTCCCACCCTCCCACCCACAAAGGAAACATAACATCATAATAACTGAAAGTTATTATCATGTTATGTTTCCTCTTCTCGCACTGCTAAAAGCATTGGGCCGTTGCTCCTCCATCATAGCGGAGGAACCGCCACTGGCCATAGAGTTTGGCAGCATTCGTGTAACTGGTCAACTCTGCATCTTGGAATGACAGTGCCACCGTTTTTTTAAACAATTTTACCTTTTGTGAGTTGTGAAATAGAAAGGATAGTCTGCTGCTTTTTTTCAAATTATTTTTGAATGTGTTCGGCCGAATGCCATGCCTCTGCAGCATTGAAGAATGGTGAAGTGGGATGTTTTTGGGAGAAAGTCCTATTCAGATGATGTACAGGAGTTTCATGCCTTTTGTGTTGTGTCGGAAGTTTGCATGGAGTGTGACCATACTGAAGCTTTAGTGGCATATTGGACTCTGATTCAGCGGGGCTCAGATCTCAATGGCTATTACAAAAGGACCATCCTATAATTACAGGCGAGTGGAGCGAAACTCCGCAGAGTTTTTCTACTATGTGGAATTTTAGTACAACGCCATGCATTCAACCCTTCTAATCTTCTATCTATTTGCTTCAACACGCACTGTTTCCTCTGTGAAGTTTTCTCTTTCAGATTGGTCTCTTCAAAGCAATGAAGATTGTAATGGGTACTACTTGGAAGAGTAGGGGGCTCATAGTAATTTTTAGGTCTCGCCTAGGCAGTGCATGCGCTGTCTCATCAAGAGATGGTGTATACAGTATAGCGGGGAACGCTCCACCCACTTTCCGCCTATCTTTTTGATTGGCCGAAATCCTAAATGCTGCATTATGATTGGTTTTTGGCAAGTTAGTCCCGCCTTTTGATGGCCATGTCGTAATTTATGTCCTTCCATGGCTATCCGCCCCTTTACTTTAAAAACTGTTTTGTTCCCCTGCCTCCCCTGTTCCCGTTTGTGCATTCTTTGACGCCTGCACTTCTGTTTCGAATGCAAAAGGTCTAGTGTAAATACGAGTCCTATTGCATTTTAAATGCTTATTTTGTCCTGGGATTGGCTGTGTAAATTCGCACTCTATTTTGCCTGACCTGTCCAGAACTCATGCGCAATACAGACGGCTATCTTATGCATGCGCCCAGCTGCCGCCATAGATTTCCGATCACTGTCACGCACCTTTATGCCCCTTTCCCCCCCGCCGGCACAGCGAGCCCAATCCCAAACATTACTTGACCTCACCCTCCTGTGGCTGGTTTTGGGAGGGGCACAATGCTCTTTCCATGACACGTTACATGGGCACCAAAGGTTTCATTCACCTGGTAACCCTTGCCGTTTTCGCGCCGTGGGCACACCGACTCGTGTCGACCCCTGGTTCAGCATCGTCTAGGCGAGTTCTATCTGATGGCCGTGAGTTGTTGTCGGGCCCCCACCGCCGCTCCTTTGTCTTATGTTCAGCCGCCAACCGGCCATTGCATGGTGGGGCTTGCATAGAGGGGAGGGGACAAGGCTCCCGTTCTGGAGACCCCCCTATGGCAGGGGCAGTGTTGCGATCATGGGGTGGTGCAAGTGGCTCGGGGGTAATGGGTGTCGCTGGCCCCTGGGGGCGTGCATAGGCCGGCGCGTGCCTGCCATGTGGGCCATTGAGACGCTGTGAAGCGGAGCGGGTGGCCACATGCGGGGACTCGCGTCGTGTGCATGGGACGCTGTGGTGTGCCCGGTCCTGCACCAGCAGAGGGGGGCTCAAGTCAGTGGGCTTATCCCACTCTGGGGGTTGAGACTGTCATAGTAACCATATCAGAGGTAGGAGTTGCGGGCCGGGGGCTGTGGATGCCGGATTGTGTCTTTTTCCGGCTTCAGCGGACTGGGGAGCTGCATGTTCGGGCCCGTGGCCGGATTGTGAACAGGCCCGATGGGTTTGTTCAATGTGTGGCCGCAGTCTCTTCCGCAGGCTGGCAGTGAGTTTTGCCCTCCTCTGGGATGCCGTGGACCTGCGTTGGGCACCCCTCCTTTCCAACGATGTCGGAGCCACCCGTCCCTGGTCTGCTTGCGGGCCAGGCACACATGCTCAGTGCCATTTTGCGGGACTGGGGTGGGGCATGGCTGGTGAGCTGGCAGCCCGTGGTGTTAATTGCCCGGTGCCGGGCGCCATGCCTCCGCTGATGCATCTTCAAATAGGCCGGCTCCAATTGGTGCGGGGGGGGCAACCACCTTGCACGCCCTAGGCCTGAGTTTGGTTTGCCTCTGCTCTTAAGCAGAAGGCCAGGCGAATGGGCTTGTCTGGACACTTCTAAGGTCCCAAAGGCGAGACCGATTGGCATTGTAAATGCTTGTTGAACTTGTTTCCACGGATAGTGTAATAAATATATATTCAGCACATGAAATGAGGTGATCCAACCGGATCTGGCAGGCATGTTGTAGTCAGGTCAGGGCTGACACCAGTGAAATATGTTGAGCTTGACCTTGTGTAATTTGCAGAGACTGGGACTCGTTCAGCAGCGCCCACACTTTGCTTTCCGCTTTGAACAACAGGCTGCAAGGGATTTTGAATTCCAGTTACGCCCAACACAAAACAAAAGCCTCATTAAAAGGGCTATAAACCCTCCTTGGCTAGGAGCTATCTGGAGCCTAACACCTTGATACCAATAGAATGTAGGGGAACAAAGCCACTAATTTAGTTTTGTTGTCACTTAAGCAATTCAGACACAACATGGGTTTATGACTTCGGGCAACCCCCTGTATGTAAGACATGTATATGAACTGCAAGAATGCCAGATGTATGTATAAACCAATATTCATTTATATTGCAATTACTAATTCATGTTTTCATTATTTAATTTATTTTATAGTAATACGCACCCCAGTGTATGGTGTCCGAGCGCTTTACATCACACACATACTATACAGCATCCATGTACAGAAAATGTTACATGAGTCAAGTCGGGTTGGAAGGTGTTGGAGTCACATATCATCCGATACAAGTAGGCATTATATGCTAAGGGCACTTGATCAGGAGAAACACAAAGTCAGGTTTTTAAAATGTAACACAGTGTTACATTTGTGGACTGTACTATTAAGAGTTTATTACTACACAAAGGAACCCTTTTTAGCAGCCAAAGAATAACGAACAATTGGAAACAAGAATTGGCATAGCCAGTAGGTCTCGCCTTTGGGACCTTATAAGTGTTTAGCCATGCAACAGTTGCATAACTAAATACTTATAAGGTCCCAAAAGCGAGACCTATTGGCTGTGCAAAGCGGCCGTGTGGCCGGAAAGTGAAAGTGATCGTGATCGCGATCACGACCAAACATCAAAGCAGCCGGGAAAGTGAAAGTAATTGTGGTAAAGCGCGGTCGCGCACTTGCACTGTAGCTCTATGCTGTCCTGGTAGCACTTTTTGGAGTCCTCTCAATAAGTCTCGCCTGACCCAGCGTGTCAGGCGAGACTTTAAAAGGATTCCAAACCTAAGTCTTGCCCTTGCAAACTCCATGCAGCAGCTTGATATCGGTTTATAGCTCACTATACTATATAGAATTGTAACTTAAAACTGACAGTTTGTTCTTACTCCTGACCACTCTATGGCAGGCGCGCCGTCTCCAAAGTCTGAAACCTCAGGTTGCTATTGGATCCCATCTAAGCTCCCTGGAGTCCCAGTTCACAGCATTTGCAGCCTCCTGTTTCCTTCTGTTTAGGACTTTGCATAGGATGTTCCGCTACATACCTAGGGCTATGGCTGCCATGATGGCGGGGACCATGTTCCAGGCTAGTCTTCATTTGTAAGGTTTAGCACAAAGGCAGTAGGTGGCTGCTCTGCAGAGGAAATTGATCCATTAATCCATTCAAATGTGGCATATACAGGGACAGAGAGACCCCATCAAACATGACAATCAACTCTCTGATTATTTACTGGAAGGGACTGAAAAGATTTAACTTTGCAACACAGAGCCAGGTAGATTCTTATTTAAAAAGTATGAGAAGATTATATTGTATAGTCCTTTTCAGTGCGCTATTCTAGTCACTTCTGATTTACTATAACAGTCCTTTGTTCATTCCACGCAGGGTAATTTATTGGGGCACAATGTAGGGCCGTCATTGTTTTTCTTAGAAGTCTTCTGCAGGTCACCCCCGAGCACACTCCCCGTGAGTGAGCCCGTCCCCTGGTGCTGCCTCTGCCCTGAGCTGTGCCCTGTGCATCTCTGCTGTGCCCCGCCCGCCAGATCCGCTTGGTCCGCGGATCTCCTGCGCCTCCTGCCACCAGCTGTGCCCTCTGCTGTGCCCCGACCGCCGGATCCGCTTGGTCCGCGGATCTCCTGTGCCCCCTGCCACCAGCTTGCTTCGCCGCCTTTTTCGTCTTTTTTTCCCGCCGTTTTGCCCTAGCCCCCTGTGCTCCCCCCCTCTCTCGCCCAGCCCCGGCCGCGTTTCCCGCCACCTCCCCGCCGCTGCCCCCCTGCGGCCCCGCCCCCTTCCCTCGCTCGCCCTCCCCATTCGCCACCCCGCTCCCCCACCCAGCTGCCCCTCCCTCCCACGAGACTATTTAGAGTCCGTTGCTGCCAGTGAGGTGCAGTGACCTCTGTCCCTCCGGGCAGGTCACCCCCGAGCACACTCCCTGTGAGTGAGCCCGTCCCCTGGTGCCGCCTCTGCCCTGAGCTGTGCCCTGTGCATCTCTGCTGTGCCCCGCCCGCCGGATCCGCTTGGTCCGCGGATCTCCTGCGCCTCCTGCCACCAGCTGTGCCCTCTGCTGTGCCCTGACCGCTGGATCCGCTTGGTCCGCGGATCTCCTGTGCCCCCTGCCACCAGCTTGCTTCGCCGCCTTTTTCGTCTTTTTTTCCCGCCGTTTTGCCCTAGCCCCCTGTGCTCCCCCCTCTCTCGCCCAGCCCCGGCCGCGTTTCCCGCCACCTCCCCGTCGCTGCCCCCCTGCGGCCCCGCCCCCTTCCCTCGCTCGCCCTCCCCATTCGCCACCCCGCTCCCCCTCCCAGCTGCCCCTCCCTCGCTCCGACCTCCCCACTCTCCTCATATGGCAGAGTGGCCAACGCGCAGCGTGCACGCGCAGCGCCTTCGTGCCTGGACCGCGCCCAGCGCCCGAACCCCTGGCCCCCGAGGACCCCAGCCCACCCGCCAGACGTACGACGCCGCCACCCTCAACGCACTCAACACCGGCCGAATCCCGGGATGCTACCGAGCCACCCCGAGACACACCCACGGACCCTTCAGCTGCCACGCCTGCAAGTTCACCTGCATCCGGACCTGCCCCGCACCAGCACCCGCCAAGCCGAAAACCAGCAGCAACCACCTCAAGTGCATCCTGCTCAACACCCGCTCCGTCCACAGACACGCCATCGAACTCTGGAACCTCCTTGACACCACATCTCCAGACGTTGCCTTCCTCGCGGAAACCTGGATGAACGACTCCTCAGCGCCCGACATCGCCATCGCCATCCCAGAGGGATACAAGATCACCCGGAGAGATCGCGACAACCAGACTGGAGGAGGCATCGCATCATCCACAGGGACACCATCCGCATCACGACCAACACCGACGACACCCTGACTACCGCCGAACACCTACACTTCCAGATCCACACCGACCCTAAGACCACCCTCAGAGGCACCCTGATCTACCGACCCCTGGGACCACGCACACCATTCAGGGAAGACATCGCCGACTTCATCAGCCCGCACGCCCTCCCCTCCGCTGACTACATCCTCCTGGGGGACATCAACTTCCACCTGGAGAACAACAACGACCGCAACACCACCACCCTGCTTGTCAACCTCGCCAACCTCTGACTCAAGCAGCTGGTGTCCACCCCCACCCACCTCGCCGGACACACACTCGACGCCGTCTTCTCATCCAGCAAAGACATCGCCTTCAGCCACGCCACTGGACTCCACTGGACGGACCACAGCTGCGTCCACTTCACCTTCAGAAGAACCACGATCCACCACCACCAGCAACAGGTTGCTCGAAGAAGCTGGAACAAGATCGCAGCCGACCAGCTCGCCGCTTCCCTGAGCCAGCACCCTCCCGCCAGCTCAGCGAACCCCAGCCAGGCCGCCGACAACCTCACGAAGTGGATCAGCACCTGCGCGGACGAACTCACCCCACTGAGGACCCCGCCCAGCAGACCCGGCAGCAAGAAGGCCCCATGGTTCACCGACGAACTCAAGAGCTCCAAGAAGAACTGCCGAGCCCTCGAGAAAACCTGGAGAAGGGAGCCAACACTGGACAACATGACCACCCGCAAGCTCGCCACCCGGAAGCACCATCAACTGATCCACGCCACCAAGAAAACAGTATTCAAGGACCGGCTGGACAACAACGCACACAACTGCAAGGAACTCTTCAACATCGTGAAAGAGCTCTCCAACCCCAACGCCGGAAACAACGACATCACCCCATCGCAAGACCTCTGCAACTCCCTCGCCTCCTACTTCCACAACAAGATCGCTGACATACACAACAGCCTCATCCCACAAACAACGCCCCCCACGACCGCACCAACGCCCCCCACCACCACCCTCAGCGCCTGGACCCCGATCAACACAGAAGACACCATCCGCACGATGAACTCCATCCACTCCGGATCTCCGACCGACCCCTGCCCTCACCACGTATTCAACAAGGCCGACGCTGTCATCGCACCCCATCTGCGGGACATCATCAACACCTCCTTCGACACCGCCACCTTCCCTGAGAGCTGGAAGCACGCCGAACTCACTACTAAAGAAACCAACAGCGGACCCCACCGAACTCAAGAATTACCGCCCCATCTCGCTCCTCCCGTTTCCAGACAAAGTCATCGAGAAGACCGTCAACAAGCAGCTGTCCGCCTTCCTCGAGACGAAGGGATCCCTCGACCCCTCACAGTCTGGCTTCCGAGCCAACCACAGCACCGAGACCGCCCTCATCGCTGCCACCGATGACATCCGAGCCCTGCTGGACAACGGAGAAACAGCGGCCCTCATACTCCTAGACCTATCCGCAGCATTCGACACTGTCTGCCACCGCACCCTAGTGCAGCGCCTCAGCAACGTCGGAATCCAGGAGAAGGCACTGGAATGGATCATCTCCTTCCTCGACGGAAGGACACAGAGAGTCCGCATACCACCGTACAAGTCAGAGGCCACCGAAGTCATCTGCGGCGTCCCTCAAGGATCCTCGCTCAGCCCCACCCTCTTCAACGTCTACATGAGCCCCCTTGCGGCCATCGCACACCAACACAACCTCAAAATCATCTCCTACGCCGACGACACCCAGCTGATCCTCTCCCTGACCAACGACCCCGCCACCGCCAGAGCCAACCTCCACGAAGGGATGAAAGACGTAGCCGAGTGGATGACGACCAGCCGCCTGAAACTGAACTCAGACAAGACGGAAGTCCTCATCCTGGGCTCCTCGCCCTCCGCCTGGGATGACTCCTGGTGGCCCCCCGCCCTGGGCACCGCACCCAAACCGACAGACCACGCACGCAACCTGGGCTTCATCCTGGACTCCTCCCTCTCCATGACCAGACAAGTCAACGCCGTCTCCTCGTCCTGTTTCAACATCCTGCGCATGCTACGGAAGATCTTCCGGTGGATCCCCACCGAGACCAGGAAGACGGTCACCCAGGCCCTCGTCACCAGCCGACTGGACTACGGCAACGCCCTCTACGCCGGAACCACCGCCAAGCTCCAGAAGAGACTCCAGCGGATACAGAACGCCTCAGCCAGACTCATCCTCAACATCCCCCGAAGCAGCCACATCTCCGGACATCTGAGAGACCTGCACTGGCTCCCTGTCAACAAGAGAATCACCTTCCGTCTCCTCACCCACGCACACAAAGCCCTACACGACCAAGGCCCGAGCTATCTCAACAACCGCCTCAACTTCTACGCTCCCAAACGCCATCTCCAATCAACCAGTCACGCCCTCGCCGCCGTCCCCCGCATCCGAAGAGCGACAACAGGAGGAAGGTCCTTCTCCTACCTGGCCGCCAAGACCTGGAACTCCCTCCCTCCCGACCTGCGCCTGACCCAAGACCACCTCTCCTTCAGGAAGAAGCTCAAGACCTGGCTGTTCGAGCAGTAGCGGCACCCCCCCCCCCATCCCAAGCGCCTTGAGACCCTCCGGGTGAGTAGTGCGCTTTATAAATGTCTTTGATTGATTGATTGATTGTTCATAGTAAATGCTGGGGTTGCCTAATATTAATTTTGGGAAAAAGGGGGTGGTGATGGACAGAGTTTCTGAATGATGCAGAATACTCTTACCAAGTCAAGAGATCATGGTTTTAATCCATCACCGTTTTTTAGCTCACTGCACCATCCCAGCTCAGAACCTGGCTATATGCAAATTAGTCTGTACCTGTCCCAGTGCATGATGGGAAAAGGGCAAACCAAACTACCAAGCCAAATCTTTTTCCCAAATCGATTTTATCCACACTCAGTGTGGGAGGGTATGCTCAGACGTGAGTCCCTTGCTCATTGCACCATCAGGATTCAGGCAAGCCGGGCCGACGAAGGCTGTGATGCCAGAAACCGGTCCCCGGAAGCTTGTTTCCTTCCCAGTATAAGAATTGGCTTGGTAGTTTGGTTTGCCCTGTTCCCATCATGCACTGGGACAGGTACAGACTAATTTGCATGTAGCCGGGTTCTGATCTGGGATGGTGCAGTGAGCTAAAAAACGGTGATGGATTAAAACCATGATCTCTTGACTTGATAGGAGTATTCTGCATCATTCAGAAACTCTGTCCATCACCACCCCCTTTTTCCCAAATCGATTTTATCCACACTCAGTGTGGGAGGGTATGCTCAGACGTGAGTCCCTTGCTCATTGCACCATCAGGATTCAGGCAAGCCGGGCCGACGAAGGCTGTGATGCCAGAAACCGGTCCCCGGAAGCTTGTTTCCTCCCCAGTATAAGAATTGGCTTGGTAGTTTGGTTTGCCCTGTTCCCATCATGCACTGGGACAGGTACAGACTAATTTGCATGTAGCCGGGTTCTGATCTGGGATGGTGCAGTGAGCTAAAAAACGGTGATGGATTAAAACCATGATCTCTTGACTTGGTAGGAGTATTCTGCATCATTCAGAAACTCTGTCCATCACCACCCCCTTTTTCCCAAATCGAGTTGCCTAATATTAAGTCTATCTAGTTGTGATTCTACCTCCTGCTTCTTTCTTCCACCACCCTACTCTTCCTACTTTTTTTAACACACTCCTGCAGGTTCCTTTTCTTTCCTGCATTCTCCCTTTGTCATTATCTTCTTGCCTTTGTCTTCTTCCTTCATTCTCTCTTTCCTGCCTCTCTCTTGCTCTTGGCCAAGGTCTGATACTGAAAAATAAGAACCAGTCCACAAAAACGACTCCCAGTACCCACCCCCTGAATCCACCACAACCAACTCAGTACTGATTCCACATTTATTTCATTAGATCTTTAAATCAGGATATAATTCCCTGTGAAAACCTTCTTTCCGGTATGAGTTTTAACCCCTCAGGTTCACCTGGTCTCTGTTTAAGGTCTTTGATGTTCCCCCGCTATAGTACCTGTGAACACCTCCCTTTATGGCGCCCTCACTTGTAATCTATCTGTTGTGCAAGAGTAGACAGCTGTGCTCCCCTGAGAAGAGAATAACTTCACCGTCCAAACACTAAAGGTAAATACATCTGCAGCGCAACCAGAGGAAAGAATGTTATGAATTGACCAACTGGGGATCACAGGCCCAGTGTGGGGGACACTTCCCCATCTTTAGATACCTTGTCACACATGAAGCTAGCAGCCTGTTCTTATGAGTTTCATTCACTAGAGCATTTCTAACATTATATGTTTGCCTGGATAACGGTAAGTGCATCTTATGCCGCTGACAGCCGACGCCTCAAGTTAATTTCTCTTTTTCTGCAGGCTCTGGGTCACCGGTTTCACATGTTCTACTGCCGTGGATTGGTTCGGGACCTTCAGACGCGGGTCCATTGAATCCGAGCGCTGTGCCAATGGATTACACTAGGGGGTATATTTACAAGAACGTGTGATAACTACCGCAAGAGTAGCGTAACGCAACTTTCAATATCGCAGCCTATCACGGGAAAATAACCCCGTGACAACGTGAAATTCACAACAAGGCAGTAGCATGTGGTAGTCTGCCAAAACCGCGGACAATGTCCGCGATACAACCACCTCGATGGAGATAAAAACACAAACCACAACACCAAAAAACGTGCGATGGGCCAAAGCATAATGAGGAAATCAGCGATAAGCAGCGCCAAGCCTGTAACACACACCTGGCAGGTGTGAAAAATCACCATAAAAGCAGAAAAAACACCCACACACAAACTGACCTACACACACGCACCATGGAGGCTGTCGGAGCAGACGCAGAGGACAAGCGCAACCCCACAAGCACCCTGGACGACCAGTCTGGGATCTCGGGGACAGGGAAGGGCAAGGACAAGAAGACGAGGCAGACGAAGTTCAGTCCACAGGCGAACAGGATCATAGTCACGGAGGTGATGGAACACCACCAACAACTATTCGTCAACTCCAACGTATCACTGGGCACCAAAACTGGAATATTGTGAGACATCGTCGACAAGGTGAATGTCGTCGGAGAGCACAAGTGGACAATGGACAAGGTCAAGAGGCGATGGAATGACATCAAGTGGAAGACCAAGGAGAAACTCTCCACCAACCAGAAGGCAGCAACGTTGACTAGAGGTGGGGGCCCAGCGCCACAGTTGGAGCTGGATGACATGGAGGAGATAGTGTTGACAGTCATCAGTGTGGAGACTGTGGCTGGACACTGCTCGCCACAACCCAACACAACCGCAACAGGGTGGGTGACCACCAGGTACTGGGGGGATGGGTGGAGATGGGCACAATGGCACACATGCACAATTAAGCAGAGCACAGTACACGCCCACAAGGGCCCTGGGTCATCGCCTAGACCTACAGACTGTCACAATATACAATGCCATGCTGTCTGAATGTCAACCTATACCATGTGGCTACACACATGTGGGCACATTGTAATACACCATCTCCACTTCACATCGAAGGAGCACCGCCAACACCTCCTGCAGAGCAGTCTCAGCCACTCTTCATTGATGATGAGGAGGACAATGACAGCATCGACATCCAAGACATCATTGACCTCATCCGCCACTCACCTCCAGGATCAGGGCAGCCCAGCTACATCGATGAAACCCCATCCACCACCCAATCCAGTCAGCAGGAGCCACCCACAGCCCCGACACTCTCCCAAGACCTCCAGGAACAACACATGGCATTCCAACGCCGTGTGCTGGAGTGCCAGAGTGAGATGGCTGAGCAGGTGCGGGTGGGCTTCGGCATCATGGCTGCCAAACTGGACACCATCCTTGGGTGTCTATGTTCACCCTGACTGACATCGCTGGAGTCATGACGTGGAGAGAAGAACAGATGTCCGCTCAGAGTGGCTCCAGCGATGCCATCCTTGAGCTGGCACACATGCGAAAGCTCATGGAGGACATGGTGCAGATGGAGGCAGAAAGGATGGCAGCCACCGCTGCACATCATCGAAATGTAGCGGGGATCTATCATGCCCTGCAGACCTCGATCATGGCATTGCCGCCACAAGGCGTGGCACTTGTAAATGCTGCTGCCCCCACACCATCCACATCCCCGTCCCTTGGTGTTTCAGTGCCTCCCAGTGTGGCAGGCGTATAAACTCAGGCCCCTGATGAGTCAGTGGCACACAGTGAGGCCGACAATCCTCTTCCGGCCTCTGATGTGTCAGTGGCACACAGTGCCGCAGCCGGTTCTGCAACACCCACAGATGGTGCAGGGCACACACCCGGGGATGAGGACATGGATGGGATTGCTATCAGAAGGAGGCACTAGCATTCATTTCCGCCACCTGGCCTGTTTCTGCTTGGTCCTGCACATGGCCTCATGACCTTCCACTGACCCCCGATACACTCCAATGCACTCACTTGGACAGCGACATGGACTGCCACATCCTGTTTGACGACCAATGACACGGCGACCAGACTGCAGACTGTACCCTTCCCTTCCGCAGGACTTGTCATCCCCGGATGGACTCTGGCTGGCCCTCCACGGGCCCATATGATGTAGTGTGCTCGGCATTGCCCTATACCGCTCCAGCTGCATGACTGCACTGGATGTGCAATAAACATCCAGTGACACACTGCTGTGTCATGTCTTTCGTCAGTCATGTATGCATGTGTGGATGCTTGGACAGTGATTTCCCTTGCGTCAATGATGCTCATCCTGTGGGTTGCTAGTCAGAGGGTGCTACATTGCATTTTGTGTACTGGGTCCCGTGGACACTACAACAGGGACTCACGCATCACTCACTTTCTTGTCTGGACATGGACTGAACCACGCCCAGAGCCCACGAGTCATTGTTGCAAGCCCTGCGCTGGTCTGGCTTACGGCAGGCCAGACCACTCCGCTTACGTTCCGAGGGGCGGCCCTCATTGCTCCCCGTCGCAGGCGAACTCGCTGGTGGTGTGCAGGTCACTGGTCTAGTTGTCAGCATGTCACAGCCACTCCCTGAGGGCAGGTTTGCACGCACACCACACCCATCCGGCACAGGCGTCACAGGCCATGTTACTCCACCAACATAAGGGGCCGACGACATCACATTCCCCTCTGCCGGTGGTGACTGGCTGACGGACGCCACTGTTCTCAATTATTAAGGGCACAAGAGTTGTTGCGCACAGGGTTAGTGGCAACCTAGGCCTGCGTACCGCATGGGCCGACCACCACGTGGCGCTGACTGGGGTTGCACAGAGTTAGTGGCAACCCAGGCCTGCGTACGGCACAGGCCGACCACCACGTGGTGCTGACTGGGGATTCACAGGGTTAGTCACACCCAGCGCATTGCGGCCGGTACAGGCACCCCACCACGGGACGATGATTTTAGGTGCACTCAGTCAGTGGCACCTTAAGCTGCTGAGCGGGTGGGCAGCCTGCGATGATGCCCCGTCCAGGCAGTCCGGCCAACTCAGGTCTCGTGTGCCCTGCTGGACAGCAGTGTAGGCCAGATCCAGTGGCCAGCGTGGGCCTACCGCAATGTGGCGACGCTTCCGGGTTCACAGAGTTAGTGGCACCCATTGTGCTGATCGGGTGTGCAAAAGACACACAATTGATGTAAGTAATGCTGAACAAATCAAAACTGAGCGGGTGTGCAGCCTGCGATGGTCCTGGGTGCACTAGTATGTCCTATGCCATGGAGTATTCAAGTCCCAGCACCAAACGTGAGACTTGCTGGCCTGCGGAGCGTGGCTGCATGGTGTGGAGGGTGCAATGCCGCGGGCCCCGGGCTTGTGGCTTGCAGCGGCACGTGGTGTGACATCCTGTCTACACGCCAGTGGCGGAAGGTGAGAAGTGAGGCCTTGATGTGCATGGGCGGGCATGCTCCGATGGGCGGCGGGAGCCTTTGTCGTGCCTCTGCCTGGGTGTGCATGGGCGGGCACGCAATGTTATCTTGTGCAAGTGTGTGTACTGTGCCAGTCATGTATCTGGCCTCTGTTTCAGATGACGGCTCTGACTCAGATGTGTGACCTGGTGTACTGCTATACATACCGGCACCTGGTTGGAGACACACAGTGGCAGCAGGTGAGCAGTGTGGCCTGGGTGTGCAGGAGCAGCTCTCTCTCTCTCTCTCACTCTCTGTCTCTCTCTCTCTCTCTCTCTCTCTCTCTCTCTCTCTCTCTCTCTCTCTCTCTCTCTCTCTCTCTCTCTCTCTCTCCTCCCCTCTCTCCATCTCTCTCTCTTCTCTCATCTTCTCCTCTCTCTCTCTCTCTCTCTCTCCCTCTCTCTCTTACTCTTCTTCTCTCTCTCTCCCTCTCTCTCGCATCTGTCTCTCTCTCTCTCGCTCTCTCTCTCTCTCTCTCTCTCTCTCTCTCTCTCTCTCTCTCTCTCTCCTTGGCTCCCTCTCTGTCCTTTGATGTACGCAGGACACACCTTCTCATCATGGTTTTTGTCTTGCAGGCTGTGACCTACCAAGTGTCCCAAAGGGAGCCGCCATGTGTCTTCATTTACTGTCAGTGTTCATTTTAATAAAGTTTTATTTGTTGCTTCGGAAGTGAATGTGTGCTACTCATTTCTGTGACGACACATGCATTTCACCAGTTGTGTTTGTGCTACATCAAGCAGATTATTTTGTACATGTTTTGGTGTACTGATGTGGCATGTCTTTGTTGGGGGGGCGCCAGGGAGGGGTGGTGTTGGTGGGTGTTGTGGCCCTCTTGGGTGTCCTGGCCGCATGATGAGTGGCTCCATGGCATCTGTTGCACTTCCGATGTGGCCCTGGGCTGGGCTCCCTTTTGTGATGCTGACTGCCGTCCGACTTCACACCAGGTCAGTGCAGGTGTAGATTTCCTGCTGCTAACGCGCCTTATCACCAGTTTTGTGTTCTTATCGCCGATCTGGCTGCTTGTTGAGAATGTTGAGGAATGGTGTTGTCATGGCTTTTGGCATGGGAGTGCATCTCATTAGCGATAGTTGTGGAGGTCCTCTGTGGCAATGTTCTTTGCGGCTGCTATCGCGGGTAAACTGGTGCTGTGGGCTGTTAGCACCAGTTTGTGAATGCGGAGGTAAATTTATCACGACTTTGGCTGTGATAAAGTGCCGTTAATTTGGTGATGGCTCCTAGTGAATATGGCCCTGGAACTGCCGGAAGGAAGGGAGTGTCTCCAGCTCCTCACCGTAAACCAGCAATTACCAACTTTAGTTAGCAGCAAGGAACTAATGTCTTCTTAACCAGGGTCAAGCTAATTTGTTAGCTTTCTTCTGTGGCCTCCCGTGAAATCTAAAATGTCTGTAAGGTGACTGCAGATGGAAAAAAAAGTTGTTTATTTTATCAAGTTTGAATTTCCTAAAACTTTTTTAAACACACCTGTCTAACAACTCCTACTTGGCCGGGCGTTAAGGGTGTGGCTTCGCAGTCTCTCCAGTGACGTGGAGTGTAGTCAAAGATCTGACTTGAAGATCTGTGTTTTGTTTTAAGTAGGCTGTTCCTCAACATTTTTAAAACTAGCTGCATGGTTGGTGAAGACACTTGTCATCAAACCCAAACACTCTGAGACTCACACTTCTCCAAGCAGCCGCAATACGAGACCGCTCTAGCTTTCTTATTACAGATGCCTGGTTGTTTGCATAGTGTATGACTCCAAGGCGTATTTAAAAACGTGCCTAGAAGATACCACAATGAGGACTGTTCACTCTTTTTACAATATGCCACAACTGGAACTATTTCCATTCATGACATTATCTTCTAAAAAATCCCTTTGGTATGGTAAACATATCTCCCACAGAAATCCAAAATTAGGTTTTTTACCACACTAACTCAGGTACTAATTTGCTACTCTGTTGGCCAAAGACTTAAAAAAGCACTGGCAAAGGCAATAGGCCTCAACAGTAAATGGTCGAGCTACTGGCTGTGCCAATCCTTGTTTGCATTGGCGTGACATAGTGTCAAAAAGTTTGCCAATGCACCATGACAGAAAAAGCAACTCCAAAATAACTGCCAGTGTGGAAGAATACGTGCCTCTCCTGCTGAATGCACACAAACGTGTTTTCATAGGCGATCATCATTGTATAGCCCTGTCTATTAATGAAAACCAATTCAAAATGTCTGCCAATGTGTATCCATGGTGCGCATGTGTTGCGGTGCATGAGTGAAACCTTTTCTTTCTCTGCCACAAGACCTTATTTTCTTGTGGTTTGCACTCAGTAGATGATTTTGGGCTAGATGTACGAACAATAGTAACAATGTTTACCAAATATCAATTTTTTACGAATCGCTATTTGTTATTCACTATTACTAATATACAAAGTAGTTATTTAGCCCCTATTCCCTAAATAGTGATTTGGAGTTGTGACCCACTATTCGATGCCATCGCAGGGATGGTGGCCTGCTGGGGTCAGCAGACCACCATAACTGCAATTCCTTTTGAATAAAGCAATCTGGTTTTTTTAAAATGCAGGCTGCGTTTAGAAAGAAAACATTGAAAAGTTTAAGTTTTATTTTTAAGAGTAGTCAGTGGTCGCTTGGATAACTGCCTGCACTTGAAGAATACTTTTTCAAGCATTCTCGAAGGGGAAGGGGTCCCTTGGGGACCCCTTCAGATTTCAAATCGGTTATCGGTTATCATCAACTCTGAGTTGGTGGCAAAGTGCAAATTTTGAAACCACATGTCGCAAACATTCACACACACCAATGTGAATTGGTATCCTAAACACGCCCCTTCCAAATACCGATTCGCAAACCCAAATTGCAGTTCAGTAACAGGTTACTTAATCGCATTTTGGGTTTTGTACATTTGGAAGAGCCTTTTTTTACATTTGCAAATGGCTCGATTTGTGAATTGGGTGAATTGCAACCTCACAAAGGATGTAACCCTGTATAGTTATTAGTGAATCGCAAAATGCCAGAGACTCTACGCATCATTGAAGATTTAATATCGATCTGCCCTTATGTTGAACCCACAATATTGCTACTGAATTGGTGATAAACTATTACTGAAACATTTCATATTCCTTTTTATTCGTTTCAAAACCAACAACGTTTTCTCTTGTAGACTGTGATAATTGTTTTTGCCAATTGGGAAAACCAGAATAGTAACTACAAAGATGTAGAATTTGTACAAAATATTCAACATCCTTTTTATTCTTTGTCTGTATTTACAAGCTCCGGTGCTTTCTTTGATTTCAAGAATATATGAATGTGTCATTTTGCAAGAGTGTGTTGTAGAAGCTCTACAAATAGACTATTCACAACGTGCTGGAATGCTGCTGGCTCAATCAATAACCCAAATGGCATCACCTTATACTGAAAATAGCATATGGGTTCAGTGAACACAGTTACCACTTGAATTTTACCCAATAATCACATGCCAATCATCATAAGGGACTTTTAGAAAGTAGGTATTTTCTTGCCTAGCCATCCTATGTGCCTCTGCTGGTTTGTGTGTTGACTGTCTGGTTTTGGAGTGACAGGGGCTGGGGATGTGCATTCACTGCAGACAGCCACTGGGGGGTGGGTTGAGGTGTTTCCTGCCTTTCCTGGGTAACTCAGATCTGGGCTAAATAGACCTGGGCTGCATTTAGAGTAGTGGAAGGAGTTTCACTATCACCTGAATAGGCCCTATCTCCCTTTGAAAATGCTGCCTCCACCTCCTGCCAGGAAGCTGGGCCAGAGAGGACAGAACTGGTTTGGACTAAGCTGAAAGTCTGTTGCCACAGGAGAACAAAGGAACATGTTGAATAAATATTGGGACCCAGACTTCAGAAGTTTAGGTTACTGCTGAACTAAGGAACCTGCCATAAAGAGGAGCTGGAAGAGCTGCCAGGAGGAGTACCCTTTGCTGTGTTGTTGCTTTGTTGGGTTTGCCGGCAGGTGCTGCTTCTGTCTTGGGCAGGGAAAGGACTGGGCTGTTCTTTCTGCATCAAAGTATCACCAAGGGCTTGATGTAGATCTTGCTTCCAGTTGGAAGTCTCAGTGAAATCATAGACTTCAACATCTTCTGGGTACCGGCTTCTGGAACTGGAGGTTTCAGCTGCCACAGAGGAGATACGTAACTCAATGCCGTCAATGACTCCGGTGCCAGCTCCGTGATCTGAAGGCATGGCAGAGGGCACCGCTGCACTTAGCACTGCAACCCTGGTCTCACTGACGCTGCCGTCTGACGCCGCCACCGAGCTGCTGCTTATACAGCAACCTGTGGACACTGCACTTCGCACTGCTTCGCTTCACACCACTGCCTTGGTGTCTCCGATGATGCCACGATGCCGTCACCGATGCTGCTGCCTGCACCATGACCTGTTGACACCACTCGTGGCATACATGGAGCACCGTCCTGCTTTGCACCGCAGCCCTGGTCTCACCGCCGCTCCAAGTTGACCTTGATGCTGCTGCTTGCACTGTGGTTTGAGTTAACAAGGAACAAATGCCTCTTGTACCATGGATTCTACCAACTATTTTCAACTACAGAATACTTTCTTTATCTGCAGGAGAAATGTATTCACTGATTGCATTTTTAAACAATTGAAATGACAGTACCACTATTTTGAGCCCATCTCTTTATAAACACCAAAACTCACAGTGCACATTTGACAATGTCATTTTTTTCATTATTTTCAGAGTTGACAAAGTTATACAGTCCAAATGATAGATTTTCTTTACACACAACACATAATGATGTATTAAATGAATCTATATACAGTGTTACGAAAGCAAAACATATAAAACATTAACTTCTATCATCTCTTTTGTGATCAATTGTGCAGTCCTACTGCAATCGTGTGGTATGGAGTCTCTAGAATAGCTAAGACCTCTATATGAGCTTATTTAAAGGTCCATAGTGATGAGGCCTGTGAGAAATCTATAAAGTACAAGCTGTCTAAATCCAGCCTATATGCCTGTCGTTCTGATGTTTTCAATTCTTCAACATAGGGAATCCCTTGGCCTCTGTGTGGGGGGTGCCGACACGTTTCGACCTTCGTGTAGGGGACGGAGAGGATTTTCAGAAGGTCTTCCTCAGGGCTGGGTGTTTATGGGTAGGACTCTTTTGTATGAGCAGCATAAACTACCTGTCTTACATACTTGAGCTCTACAACACAGTTGGGTTTTTGGCACTCTGAGCTTTGGCTGCAGCGCACAGATACCTTACACTACCACACACTGAGGAAACAAATTAGAGGGAGCATTGGTCCAGACCTAAAAAGTAGTTCCGTGCATGTGAGTAGAGAAAGAACCCAGTCATCCTGTCAAAGTGATGGTAAAGATTCGAAGCTCAACGGGAGGGACAAATAGATGAGGAAGAATAGCCCGAGAATAAGAAGAAACCAAATGAGAATGACAAGAAAGCCAACCAATGATAAGCAGGGGAGTGTCTCAAAGCCCACTGTAAGTATTAGGATTGTACACAGTACAGATAGGCTGTCTGTCGTGAGAACTAAAAACAACTTTTTTTCTGAATGTGCAGCAAGTCAGATGTTAGTTTTGACTACTCAACGTCTCCCTTTACATTTACCTTTAATGGACTTGTTCAAGTTCAGGTTTACTTACTATAGCTTTGAAGGTCTGTCTGTTGTATAATGTTTAAGAGGGTGGAACTGCCTGTGTAACGTGAGACATTAAGCACTTACTCTGGAGAATATTATAGATCAAACAGTGGCATTTCCAAGGTTACCCAGTGTTTTTCACGCTGACACTCTGCTCCCAGATGATATTTATAATTTCTGATGGTTGCAGGGTAAAGAAAGTTGTGATCTATGTCTAATTACTTACTCGTAAGCATGAAGATATACACTCTATTAATTTCTTATATGTATTGCATGGTTGTTATTGTTGATTTTTTAACTTGATCCCGTCCTCTTTGCAAGGATGATAGGTGATATCCTGGACAGAGGTTTTAAAACCTGTAATTGTAAGCTTCAATCAAAATAACATATGGTTTATGCGTTGCATTGCCTCCGAGCATTTGATGCCTTTATCTTTTAACCTTTCTGCAGTGTCTGCAATGTTGTGACTCAAAATCCAAAAGATCAAAAATATATGGACCTGATTCACAAAGGGCATCTGCACACGTGGTGGAGGCCCGCAGTCATGGGGGAGTCTTCGCACTCGTGGTGGATGCCCCGCAGTCATGGGGGAGTCTTCACACTCGTGGCAGAGGCCCCGCAGTCATGGGGGAGTCTTCGCACTTGTGGCGGAGGCCCGCAGTCATGGGGGAATCTTCGCACTCGGTGTGAAATCTCGGCAGTGACATTGCAGCGTTTCTGCCATGAGTGCGGAGAATTTACCGTGACTGTGGGGCCTCCGCCATGAGTGTGGAGACTCCCCTCGAGGGAGAGACCTTCGCCACAAATGTGGAGGCCATTTGCAAATCACTCCGCATAAGAGCAACACTGTTTCAGCATACTCGAAGTTTGGAGCTTGTTCACAAAACAAATCAGGGTAGCTTCGCCGTACAAATTAATGGAGCATAAAATTTTTATCATCCCTCATATTTGCATTACTTTTATAAATTTTCTTCACATAGGCCTAAGAAAGAGTCACATGACTGAAAGGTAAGTTACAGGTAATAGGAGCAGGAGTAGTTGCTCCTATTCTCATGTGAAGACCTTGAAACTGAGATACAAGGAGAAGCCTCTCCGCTGAGCCAACAAGAATCTAACTTTCTTGCTTACAAGTGCCAAGGGTAAAGGAGACGAGGATCATCGCAGACAAGGAGGTCTGTGCATCTTGGTTGATCATAGTAGTACACTGTAAATGCAGTTTCAAAACAGCATGGCTGATGAAAAGCCTTGTTTTAGTAAATGTAATATTCATATGTGTACAAGGGCATGCAGGATTTTCACAATTAAACAAGCACATCCATAAATAAAACCACTCTCCGGCTGTGGGACAGCACTCTTGCAAGAAGGCATCTTGCACTATATTCATCTGGAGTCACTGACATAATATCGACAGTCACAATATTGACCTACATTTTTATCGACACAAAAATATCGACTACACTCATATCGATACACTATACTTAATTAAAAACATACACTAATATCGACTTCAAATTATTGTTAAACCTTAACATCGATAACAGTATTATCGAACACACAAATATCGTATTTAAAATATCGAACATTGTTTAAAAAAATACCACGTCAAAAATATCGATCACATAAATATAGACAGCAATAATATTGTTTTTTTAAAAATATTGACAACTTAAAAACAGATAAAAGAAACAAAACTTAACAACATAAATATATTTTAATAAATAAACATACACTGCAAACAAAATAAATAAAATACAATCAATTTAGAAACTAGTAAAACATATTATAAAACATTAAATCTTAAATACACTATTAATAACTATTTAAATTATATATTTAAATAATATACACACATTATTTTACATCACATATAATATAATACACATTTAAATAAATCAACATGTTTAAAAAAAAAAACAAGAAACTGACTCTTCATTAGCGTTTTCCATACATGGAAAAAACAACTACCAAAACAATTAAAATAATGAGGATCAACCGATCAAATACACACAATATTAAAATAAACCAATAACGTTAACCAAACAATTAATTAAACACTATATAACGAACGAAAAATTATTTTATTTTACACCCTAAACCAAAAAGAATAAAGAAGACAAAACTCTGCCAGATTTCTGCCAGAAGCAGGGACTTCATGAAAGAAAAATCTATTTCTTACTTCAAAAAGTAAGTAAAATGCCATTTATAATATAACATTAATGCGAATCTTCAAAAACTACTATTTATCATGCACAAATAATTGATATATGTCTTTTTTCAATCTATGTCTCCCCTACAGATAATTCTCAAAGCATTCGAACAATTACAGAGCAGCTTCTAAAATCAAAAAACAAATCAAGTAAATATTCCATAAAATGCATTTTAAAAATAATCTAAAACAACAAACCAAACCCCAACTTCATCCCAAACCCCCTCCTCACACCATATACAATTGAACAAAATATTTAAAAATATGTTTTACTCTACCAACAGAAACATCAGCAGCAAAACATAATTCAACTAACAAAGAAAGGACATCTATATTGAAAACGAGCTCAAAATCGACAAGGTAAGTATATTAATACCAATGTGTATGTATTAATTAAAAAACCTGTACATTATTTGTTTTATTAATTTTTATATACGTTTTTCGTAGCATTTAAAACATCACAATGACAGAAGGCGCCCAATTTATCAGTTCCCAGAAAGGAAAGTTTTTGCTATATTACATGGGGTATGTCTATACCCAGGAAAAGCAAAGTGGACTTAAAGTAAATTGGAAATGTAGCAAGTACTATTCGAATAAGTGTTATGGGAGGGCAACAACTAGAGAAACAACTGTTTTGTATACAAGGGAGCATAACCACCTCCCAAATGTTACTCAAAAATAGGTTAGAACTGACCTAGACAACATTAGAGAAGCTAGCACTAGCTCCCAAAAACCTACCACTCAATTACTTAAAGAACTGCTGGCCAGAGTAACCCAACATGCTACTGGCCAAATGCCCTCTATTTCATCATTAAAAAGAACTATAGCTCGAACAAAAAAAAGACACAACCACCACCACACCCGCCCCAAAAACATTTGAAGAGGTAGAAATTCCCCAAGAACTATCTATAACTCATAACGAAGAACCCTCTGTTCTTTATGACAACAAATTTAAAGAGAAAAGAATAATTATGTTTGCAATCACAAATAATTAAATCAAACTACATCAGTCAGAAACATGGATGGGACTTCCAAAATTTGTCCCAAACCATTCTATCAATTTTATACTATCCCTGCCATATATCAAAACACTAACATACCTTTTATCTATGCCTTACTACCTAATAAACAAAATTCCACATATATGAAAATACTAAGTAAAATTCTACAAAAAACAATTTTTTTCTACAGAAAATAATTATTGATTTTGAACAGGCAATGATAAATGCAATTGTAAAATCCTACCCACACACATCAATTCAGGGTTGCTACTATCATTTCAATCAGTGTATATGGAGACACCTTCAGAAATCAACACTAAGGGGCCGATTCTGATGTCGGGCAGAAGGGCTCCGACCAACGGTCATAGCCCTTCCGCCCGCATCGGAACGTGGCGTTCGGATTCCTTTCTGACCAAGCCATTCCGATGGGCTAGGTCGGAAAGGTATCCGACTTGGAATTCCGAAAGGCTTACGACAGGCTCAGAGAGCCCCTCCGCCATCCGGAAACCCTTCAGTACTCCCCCTGCCACCTCTTTCCGACGAGGGAGCACGATGGCAGTTGCCCACTGCCTTTTCCTGCAGGTCTCTCGGCATGAAAAGGCAGTCGGAAACTGTCTTTGGGGTGCCCCAGTAGGGCCCCTGTTGATCCCTGCAACGGGTGGCAGGCACCTTGGGGTGCCTGTCACAGGGTGCAGGGGTGAACTGCACCCCTGCATTTTCACGAACGGAATGCATGCTCCCAGTGTGAAGTATACGAGTGCGACCGAACAGGGTTCGGTCGCATCGTACTTGCAGGTCCGTAACCAACGACAGTAGGTTGGTCGGTTATGGTTCCTGACCGATCCGTCCGACATCGGAATCGGCCCCTAAGTGTTGAATATGCGACAAACACTTAATTCGCATACCAAATAAAAAAACGGATTGCACTGGCCTACGTCCCAGTTACTGACGTGGCCGAACATTACAACCTATTAATAGAAAGTCCTTACTATCAGCAACACGAACAAAAATTAAGTCCCCTCCTAGACTATTTTGAAGATACCTGGGTTGGAAGACTCCATAGATGAGGACATAGGAGACAACCAAAATACCAAATTCCATGGTGGAAAGTATACCTTAGCACACTAAACCAAGAGGCAAAAACAAACAATGCTGTGAAAGGTTGACATAATGGCTTCCAAGCAACAACACGTGTACACCTACTGTAAAAAAAACTCCTAACCTCCCTCCAAAAAGAACAGAGCTACCAACAGCTAAGAATGGAGCAATCTGTAACACAAATAAGGCCAAAATTATCCAAACAAACTAAACAAATGTTTGAACACCTACAACATCAAGTAAGACCATACCCAACAACAAGAGGCCTAGAATACTTTACAAATAATTGCCAAAAGCTTACACCTAATTATCAATGCAGTTTAAAATATATAATACTTTTCTCTACTAATAATTTAAATGCATTTAAATGCATTTAAATGCATACAAATAATGTTTATATTTTCACAAAATGTGATTAATGTATCTAATATATTTTTATTAAAAAATAAATATATATATATATGTGTATATCACAGCTACCACTTCCACCAGCCTTGAAATCCTTCAACTGCTTTGCGAAGTAAGTACACGAGCAAAATTCAAGTGCAAGTTCGATTTATTCACCCAGAGCGACGGCCATGAATATGTATATGTGTATGTGTATATATATATATAGGAGCGGAGCGGAGCGCCCCACCTATTTTGAAAATTTTGCGAGGATTCGTCAACCGGCGCCAAAGTTATTCCAAATAGAATGTTGCGGATTTCCTAGGGAAACACGGTTATATATATATATATATATATATATTTATCAATCAAAATGCCCTCGAGCTGCAGGAGGTCACTCAACAGCACTCTGCCACCTGGCTTGAAGATGCAGCCTGCCTTCGTGCGTCACCTTAACATTATTTTGCCAACGCGTTTCAAGGTACTTGACCCCTTCTTCCTGGGCTGCTACAGACAATCATTTGAAGCTCACACTGATCGTATTTCCGGTTTAATTTATTCAGTCAAGCCCGAAGTGGGCGCATGCTCAGTGCAATTAATTTCAATGCCTTATGGGACATGAAGTCCCCAATGTGAGCGCAGAAGTTTCCTTTTGGTAAGTTCAAATGTTCGTTTGATAATTAAAGCATTATTTTTTCCTTTAGTAGGTGTGACTCACCCCAGCAGGCTCAATCAGCATATGGAGCGCTGTGCCAAAAAGTCTTGGGTGCCGATCACGATCCGGTAAAAAATATCCCCATGCGACTCGTATCCGGTCTTTTTACCGTACGAATCGTACAAGTGCCGTACGAACTGGCAATCACGATTCGCATGGTAAAAAGTCCATACGAACCGCATTGGGAATCATTCCCCACACGTCCTCGGGTCGGAAAATGTGTCCGACACGTCCTCGTACGAATTACCGTACAAACGTGAAAGGTGAAGTCCGACCGAGGAATCACGATCCATCCCGTGCGTCCGAGGTTACAACCGGATGGAAAAATCACCGTCCGCACCGAACTCCCATAGCAACCATGGAGACGTGCCCGCATACGCGCCGACCCCCCCCCCAGCCCCCGTAGGTACGCGCCGACCCCCCCCCCCAGCCCCCGTAGGTACGCGCCGAACCCCCCCCAGCCCCCGTAGGTATGCGCCGACCCCCCCCAGCCCCCGTAGGTACGCGCCGAACCCCCCTGTATGTACACCCGTGTACATGTCGAACCCCCCGTGTACGTTCGAGTCGAACCCCCACCCGTGTATGTACGGTGCGTACCCCCCCGTGTACGTTCGAGTCGAACTCCCCCGTGTACGTTCGAGTCGTACCCCCACCCGTGTATGTACGGTGCGTACCCCCCCGTGTACGTTCGAGTCGTACCCCCACCAGTGTATGTACGGTGCGTACCCCCCCATGTACGTTCGAGTCATACCCCCACCCGTGTATGTACGGTGCGTACCCCCCCGTGTACGTACGAGTCAAACCCCCCGTGTACGTTCGAGTCGTACCCCCACCCGTGTATGTACGGTGCGTACCCCCCCGTGTACGTTCGAGTCGTACCCCCACCCGTGTATGTACGGTGCGTACCCCCCCGTGTACATTCGAGTCGTACCCCCACCCGTGTATGTACGGTGCGTACCCCCCGTGTACGTACGACTCGAACGTTCACGGGGGGGTACGCACTGTACATACACGGGTGGGGGTACGCACCGTACATACACGGGTGGGGGTACGACTCGAACGTACACGGGGGGGTTCGACTCAAACGTACACGGGGGGGTTCGACTCGAACGTACACGGGGGGTTCGACTCGAACGTACACGGGGGGTTCGACACGTACACGGGTGTACATACAGGGGGGTTCGGTGCATACCTACGGGGGCTGGGGGGGGGTCGGCGCGTACCTATGGGGACTGGGGGGGGTCGGCGCGTACCTACGGGGGCTGGGGGGGGTCGGCGCGTACCTACGGGGGCTGGGGGGGGGTCGGCGCGTACCTACGGGGGCTGGGGGAGGGACGGCGCGTACCTACGGGGGCTGGGGGGGGGTCGGCGCGTACCTACGGGGGCTGGGGGGGGGTCGGCACGTACCTACGGGGGCTGGGGGGGTACGGTGCGTACCGGGCCACCTACTCTGGTCGATTCGTGCCGTACTTCGCTTTTGCGGCACTTTTTGGGTGCCGTGAAAATATTGCCGTCCGGACTGCTGTCGGTTCGAATCGTAATTCCTGGGTCGTGAAACGCTGCCTGAAAGCGTCCCGACGTCACGTCGCAGCATTCCCGGATCCCATTCGTATGTATATTTTCCTCGGTCGGTGTTTTTTACGATTCGTACGGAAATGGTGTTTCCGTGCGAATCGTAATTCCATGTTTGTAAAGTTTTACGACCGGGTACGAGTCGGACGGGGAAAACGCTCCGACCGACGGTTCGTACCCGGTTTTTACCGGATCGTAATCGGCACCTTGGTGTTTGCCTGTTCCTGAGTGCAACCGCGAATGCTTGGGGCATCTTGGTGAAAAATAGTTTACCGGCCAGTCCTGGTCGGGAGGCTGCACCGCCACGAAATAGTGGACTGAGGCACTAAGACTGTCTGTGTGCCAGTCGGAGGAACAGTAAGGAAACCCAATTAAATAAAAAAATCGGAGTCTTTCTTGAGAGACTTACTATAAGTTGAAAAATGCATTAATTACTTGAGGCGGGACCCACTAATGGTTTTAACTAATGAGGAAAGGAACTACGAGGCCCAGAATGCTGGATTACACAGAGACCCACCAGAGGGCGATAAAGATCGACTCGAGACTTTCTCTCACCTTCGCCTTAATGAACTGCACATGCCCGTGAGCAAGGAGAATAAACTCTGAAACTCGTTGGGCTTTTGAACAATACTCTGAATGCAGCGCCGGTTTTCCAAATAAAGAACACTGTGAAGCAAGTCGTGGTGTTTGCCTGTTCCTGAGTGCAACCTCGAATGCTTGGGGCATCTTGGTGAAAAATAGTTTACCGGCCAGTCCTGGTCGGGAGGCTGCACCGCCACGAAATAGTGGACTGAGGCACTAAGACTGTCTGTGTGCCAGTCGGAGGAACAGTAAGGAAACCCAATTAAATTAAAAAATCGGAGGCTTTCTTGAGAGACTTACTATAAGTTGAAAAATGCATTAATTACTTGAGGCGGGACCCACTAATGGTTTTAACTAATGAGGAAAGGAACTACGAGGCCCAGAATGCTGGATTACACAGAGACCAACCAGAGGGCGATAAAGATCGACTCGAGACTTTCTCTCACCTTCGCCTTAATGAACTGCACATGCCCGTGAGCAAGGAGAATGAACTCTGAAACGCGTTGGGCTTTTGAACAATACTCTGAATGCAGCGCCGGTTTTCCAAATAAAGAACACTGCGAAGCAAGTCGTGGTGTTTGCCTGTTCCTGAGTGCAACCTCGAATGCTTGGGGCATCTTGGTGAAAAATAGTTTACCGGCCAGTCCTGGTCGGGAGGCTGCACCGCCACAAAATAGTGGACTGAGGCACTAAGACTGTCTGTGTGCCAGTCGGAGGAACAGTAAGGAAACCCAATTAAATAAAAAAATCGGAGGCTTTCTTGAGAGACTTACTATAAGTTGAAAAATGCATTAATTACTTGAGGCGGGACCCACTAATGGTTTTAACTAATGAGGAAAGGAACTACGAGGCCCAGAATACTGGATTACACAGAGACCCACCAGAGGGCGATAAAGATTGACTCGAGACTTTTTCTCACCTTCGCCTTAATGAACTGCACATGCCCGTGAGCAAGGAGAATGAACTCTGAAACGCGTTGGGCTTTTGAACAATACTCTGAATGCAGCGCCGGTTTTCCAAATAAAGAACACTGTGAAGCAAGTCGTGGTGTTTGCCTGTTCCTGAGTGCAACCTCGAATGCTTGGGGCATCTTGGTGAAAACAAAATATATATATATATATATATGGAAAGAAAGAGGTTGCCCCCAGGTGAGCCGCACTCACAGCAGGTAAGTGAAGATTAGAGAGAGGCAGGCTGTGCTGATAGCGTCTGCAAGCAGTCCTGACGCGTTTCGAGCATGCGCTCTTTTTCAAAGGTGCCCCGCACATAACCACCAGCATTGAGGATTTCCAGATTCTTCCCGCTTTATTGACAACACAAACACGCTCAGGTGAGCACATCCATGAAAGGTATTATGGGACTGGAAGTCCATTAACATTTTCAACCCCAGTGGGTTGCTGCAAGAATGCAGGGCTTTGCAAAAGCGTTCCAGTTCACAAACCGGGTCTCCCCCCAGTGCCAACGATCTCCTCCTGTTCCGTATAGCGCCGTGAAATCACCAGCAACGGATCCGCATTCTCAGCGGCGGTGCAGCTCGCGACCGGGCAGGCCGCAATATTTGGAAAGAAAGAGGTTGCCCCCAGGTGAGCCGCACTCACAGCAGGTAAGTGAAGATTAGAGAGAGGCAGGCTGTGCTCATAGCGTCTGCACGCAGTCCTGACGCGTTTCGAGCATGCGCTCTTTTTCAAAGGTACCCCGCACATAACCACCAGCATTGAGGATTTCCAGATTCTTCCCGCTTTATTGACAACACAAACATGCTCAGGTGAGCACATCCATGAAAGGTATTATGGGACTGGAAGTCCATTAACATTTTAAACCCCAATGGGTTGCTGCCAGAATGCAGGGCTTTGCAAAAGCGTTCCAGTTCACAAACCGGGTCTCCCCCCAGTGCCAACGATCTCCTCCTGTTCCGTATAGCGCTGTGAAATCACCAGCAACGGATCCGCATTCTCAGCGGTGGTGCAGCTCGCGACCGGGCAGGCCGCAATATTTGGAAAGAAAGAGGTTGCCCCCAGGTGAGCCGCACTCACAGCAGGTAAGTGAAGATTAGAGAGAGGCAGGCTGTGCTGATAGCGTCTGCAAGCAGTCCTGACGCGTTTCGAGCATGCGCTCTTTTTCAAAGGTGCCCCGCACATAACCACCAGCATTGAGGATTTCCAGATTCTTCCCGCTTTATTGACAACACAAACATGCTCAGGTGAGCACATCCATGAAAGGTTTTATGGGACTGGAAGTCCATTAATATTTTAAACCCCAGTGGGTTGCTGCCAGAATGCAGGGCTTTGCAAAAGCGTTCCAGTTCACAAACCGGGTCTCCCCCCAGTGCCAACGATCTCCTCCTGTTCCGTATAGCGCCGTGAAATCACCAGCAACGGATCCGCATTCTCAGCGGTGGTGCAGCTCGCGACCGGGCAGGCCGCAATATTTGGAAAGAAAGAGGTTGCCCCCAGGTGAGCCGCACTCACAGCAGGTAAGTAAAGATTAGAGAGAGGGAGGCTGTGCTGATAGCGTCTGCAAGCAGTCCTGACGCGTTTCGAGCATGCGCTCTTTTTCAAAGGTGCCCCGCACATAACCACCAGCATTGAGGATTTCCAGATTCTTCCCGCTTTATTGACAACACAATCACGCTCAGGTGAGCACATCCATGAAAGGTATTATGGGACTGGAAGTCCATTAACATTTTAAACCCCAGTGGGTTGCTGCCAGAATGCAGGACTTTGCAAACGCTTTCCAGTTCACAAACCGGGTCTCCCCCGAGTGCCAACGATCTCCTCCTGTTCCGTATAGCGCCGTGAAATCACCAGCAACGGATCCGCATTCTCAGCGGCGGTGCAGCTCGCGACCGGGCAGGCCGCAATATTTGGAAAGAAAGAGGTTGCCCCCAGGTGAGCCGCACTCACAGCAGGTAAGTGAAGATTATAGAGAGGCAGGCTGTGCTGATAGCGTCTGCAAGCAGTCCTGACGCGTTTCGAGCATGCGCTCTTTTTCAAAGGTGCCCCGCACATAACCACCAGCATTGAGGATTTCCAGATTCTTCCCGCTTTATTGACAACACAAACACGCTCAGGCGAGCACATCCATGAAAGGTATTATGGGACTGGAAGTCCATTAACATTTTAAACCCCAGTGGGTTGCTGCCAGAATGCAGGACTTTGCAAAAGCGTTCCAGTTCACAAACCGGGTCTCCCCCCAGTGCCAACGATCTCCTCCTGTTCCGTATTGCGCCGTGAAATCACCAGCAACGGATCCGCATTCTCAGCGGCGGTGCAGCTCGCGACCGGTCAGGCCGCAATATTTGGAAAGAAAGAGGTTGCCCCCAGGTGAGCCGCACTCACAGCAGGTAAGTGAAGATTAGAGAGAGGGAGGCTGTGCTGATAGCGTCTGCAAGCAGTCCTGACGCGTTTCGAGCAGGGCAGGCCGCAATATTCGGAAAGAAAGAGTTTGCCCCCAGGTGAGCCGCACTCACAGCAGGTAAGTGAAGATTAGAGAGAGGCAGGCTGTGCTGATAGCGTCTGCAAGCAGTCCTGACGCGTTTCGAGCATGCGCTCTTTTTCAAAGGTGCCCCGCACATAACCACCAGCATTGAGGATTTCCAGATTCTTCCCGCTTTATTGACAACACAAACACGCTCAGGTGAGCACATCCATGAAAGGTATTATGGGACTGGAAGTCCATTAACATTTTAAACCCCAGTGGGTTGCTGCCAGAATGCAGGGCTTAGCAAAAGCGTTCCAGTTCACAAACCGGGTCTCCCCCCAGTGCCAACGATCTCCTCCTGTTCCGTATAGCGCCGTGAAATCACAAGCAACGGATCCGCATTCTCAGCGGCGGTGCAGCTCGCGACCGGGCAGGCCGCAATATTTGGAAAGAAAGAGGTTGCCCCCAGGTGAGCCGCACTCACAGCAGGTAAGTGAAGATTAGAGAGAGGCAGGCTGTGCTGATAGCATCTGCAAGCAGTCCTGACGCGTTTCGAGCATGCGCTCTTTTTCAAAGGTGCCCCGCACATAACCACCAGCATTGAGGATTTCCAGATTCTTCCTGCTTTATTGACAACACAAACACGCTCAGGTGAGCACATCCAGAAAGTTATTATTGGACTGGAAGTCCATTAACATTTTAAACCCCAGTGGGTTGCTGCCAGAATGCAGGGCTTTGCAAAAGCGTTCAAGTTCACAAACCGGGTCTCCCCCCAGTGCCAACGATCTCCTCCTTTTCCGTATAGCACCGTGAAATCACCAGCAACAGATCCGCTTTCTCAGCGGCGGTGCAGAATGCGACCGGGCAGGCCGCAATATTTGGAAAGAAAGAGGTTGCCCCCAGGTGAGCCGCACTCACAGCAGGTAAGTGAAGATTAGAGAGAGGCAGGCTGTGCTGATAGCGTCTGCAAGCAGTCCTGACGCGTTTCGAGCATGCGCTCTTTTTCAAAGGTGCCCCGCACATAACCACCAGCATTGAGGATTTCCAGATTCTTCCCGCTTTATTGACAACACAAACACGCTCAGGTGAGCACATCCATGAAAGGTATTATGGGACTGGAAGTCCATTAACATTTTAAACCCCAGTGGGTTGCTGCCAGAATGCAGGGCTTTGCAAAAGCGTTCCAGTTCACAAACCGGGTCTCCCCCCAGTGCCAACGATCTCCTCCTGTTCCGTATAGCGCCGTGAAATCACCAGCAATGGATCCGCATTCTCAGCGGCGGTGCCGCTCGCGACCGGGCAGGCCGCAATATTTGGAAAGAAAGAGGTTGCCCCCAGGTGAGCCGCACTCACAGCAGGTAAGTGACTATTAGAGAGAGGCAGGCTGTGCTGATAGCGTCTGCAAGCAGTCCTGACGCGTTTCGAGCATGCGCTCTTTTTCAAAGGTGCCCCGCACATAACCACCAGCATTGAGGATTTCCAGATTCTTCCCGCTTTATTGACAACACAAACGCGCTCAGGTGAGCACATCCATGAAAGGTATTATGGGACTGGAAGTCCATTAACATTTTAAACCCCAGTGGGTTGCTGCCAGAATGCAGGGCTTTGCAAAAGCGTTCCAGTTCACAAACCGGGTCTCCCCCCAGTGCCAACGATCTCCTCCTGTTCCGTATAGCGCCGTGAAATCACAAGCAACGGATCCGCATTCTCAGCGGCGGTGCAGCTCGCGACCGGGCAGGCCGCAATATTTGGAAAGAAAGAGGTTGCCCCCATGTGAGCCGCACTCACAGCAGGTAAGTGAAGATTAGAGAGAGGCAGGCTGTGCTGATAGCGTCTGCAAGCAGTCCTGACGCGTTTCGAGCATGCGCTCTTTTTCAAAGGTGCCCCGCACATAACCACCAGCATTGAGGATCTCCAGATTCTTCCTGCTTTATTGACAACACAAACACGCTCAGGTGAGCACATCCAGAAAAGGTATTATTGGACTGGAAGTCCATTAACATTTTAAACCCCAGTGGTTTGCTGCCAGAATGCAGGGCTTTGCAAATGCGTTCCAGTTCACAAACCGGGTCTCCCCCCAGTGCCAACGATCTCCTCCTGTTCCGTATAGCGCCGTGAAATCACCAGCAACGGATCCGCATTCTCAGCGGCGGTGCAGCTCGCGACCGGGCAGGCCGCAATATTTGGAAAGAAAGAGGTTGCCCCCAGGTGAGCCGCACTCACATTAGGTGAGTGAAGATTAGAGAGAGGCAGGCTGTGCTGATAGCGTCTGCAAGCAGTCCTGACGCGTTTCGAGCATGCGCTCTTTTTCAAAGGTGCCCCGCACATAACCACCAGCATTGAGGATTTCCAGATTCTTCCCGCTTTATTGACAACACAAACACGCTCAGGTGAGCACATCCATGAAAGGTATTATGGGACTGGAAGTCCATTAACATTTTAAACCCCAGTTGGTTGCTGCCAGAATGCAGGGCTTTGCAAAAGCGTTCCAGTTCACAAACCGGGTCTCCCCCCAGTGCTAACGATATCCTCCTGTTCCGTATAGCGCCGTGAAATCACCAGCAATGGATCCGCATTCTCAGCGGCGGTGCAGCTCGCGACCGGGCAGGCCGCAATATTTGGAAAGAAAGATATATGTTAATGGACTTCCAGTCCCATAATACCTTTCATGGATGTGCTCACCTGAGCGTGTTTGTGTTGTCAATAAAGCGGGAAGAATCTGGATCTGGAAGAATATCTGTTTTTGAGAACGACAAACCCCATCACGCCCACGTTTTTTCATTTACCAAAGATACACAAGAATGCATCATTGCCTCCAGGGAGACCAATTGTTTCCTCCATGGGAAGTCTGACTGAGAACTTGTCCAGATTCTTAGATCATGTCTTATTCGAATTCGTATTGAAGCTGCCATCTTACATAAAAGACACTACCGATTTCATCCACAATATTGAAAAAATTGAATGGGACCCGTCGTACAGCATGATTGTGTTGGACATCACCAGCCTTTACACATGCATCAACCATCATCAAGGGATAAATGCGATTGAACACTTTCTCAAGAAAAGAGCTTTGAAATTCGCAACCCACAACAGAATGCTGTTGGAACTAATCAATTTCTGTCTTTTTAACAACATCTTTCTCTTTCAGGGAGAATATTTTAGACAGATTTCAGGGACCGCGATGGGCACCTGCTTCGCCCCCAGCTATGCGAACCTGTTCCTAGGCTGGTGGGAGGAGCAGGTGGTCTGGACCGCGGACAACTCTGAATGGACAAAAGAAATAGTGTCCTGGCATCGATACATCGATGATCTTTTCTTGATTTGGAAGGGTTCCACAGACAAAGCCAATGAATTCATTCAACATTTAAACAACAATGATGTCAACCTACATTTCTCAGGAGATATTAGTTTAGTGGCAGTAAACTATCTCGATCTGATACTAGAGGTGAAAGAAGGGAAATTAACAACTAACCTTTACCGAAAACCAACAGCGGGGAATAGTATACTCCATGCCTCGAGCGGGCATCCTGCAAGGTTGAAAAGCAGTATTCCATACGGCGAACTCCTCAGAATAAAACGAAACTGCTCGAGACAGTGCGATTTTGAGCAGGCAGCTGAAAGTAGTCTCAGGCGATTCGAAACAAGAGGTTATAACATCAATCTCTTGGAAAGTACCTTAGAACGAGTCAGGAAGCTACCAAGGGAACAAATTTTGAAACAAAAACAAACTAATAGACAGGTGGAGGGTCAATTTCGGCTAATCACGACCTTTTCCAATGATGCATCCAGTTTAAGATCTATTCTAAAAAAACATTGGCATGTGTTGACAACTGATCCAATAATTGGATCTGATGTATCGCTGACTCCCCAGATTACATTCAGGAAAGCACGATCTCTCAAAGATAATTTGGTACACAGTCATCTTGACCCCATTCCCCGCAAACAGGGCACCTTGAAAGAAATGAAGGGCTTTTATCCCTGTGGAAAATGTAAGGCCTGTGCCTTTAGCAAAAGAGTCTTAAGTTATAATGTGACAGGCCTACAAAGAGGAAAAGTTATCACCAAATTTTTGACTTGCCAAACCTCATATGCTGTATACTGTTTGAAATGCCCATGTGGACTAATGTATGTCGGCAGTACTGTACACAGTGTCAAGATTAGAATACTAGAGCACATGCGAGCTATAGCAAAAAGAGATTTTACTTACCCCGTAGCACGACATTTTGCCATAAAACACAGCAGCAACAGGGATCTTTTGCAGTTTTTTGCCATCGACTGTGTTTTTGCACATGCCAGAGGGGGGGATAGAGTGTCGAGACTGAGACGACTGGAATCAAGATACATAATCGACCTCCAAACAAAAAACCCTTACGGGTTAAATTCAGGAGAGGAGCTGATAGTACATCTAGGGACCCAGAAGTACATATTCCAGTAGCCACGGTTATCCCAGTAAAATAACTGATCCTCCTGCCATTTGCCATTTGTTAACTACAACTAACATTGTGATTCATCATTAACATATTACGGTTATATGTAGTGTTTTTCAGGTAACCATGACACATCCGTTTTCTTCTAACTTTCTTTTCTTTTAAATTATTGATTGTCTGTAACCATTCATTAGAGTAGATAATATTAAGCCGATACACGGCGAGTATGGAAAGGTTTAGTAACCATTGAATTTGAGGTTACACTGGATTAGATAATATCAGCCGATATACGGCGAGTTGAAGGGTCTAGCACTGGCTGATTTTAGGTTGTCAATTGCCGATCCACGGCTTTATAACTTGAATATGGGTTGCACTGCATTAAGCATATCAAATGAATGAAGCATGTTTATATGTATACTAATGCACTTTGGAATAACGTGTATAGATTGTTATTTTCATGGTCAACCCGATATTTCTGCTTATACATTTTGTATATTATTTTCTTACATATTGAATGTGACAGTAATTATTTGACCCTTCAAAGATGGCGCTCAAAATTGTTTGGTCGCCACCCCCTCCGACTTTCTTTATGTTCACTGACAATCATGTGTATAAAAAAGCACCTCGCTATGAACTAAGTAACAACACTGAAGAAGGACTAGCTCCCAAACGCTATTGTTGTTTTCTCCTTAAAAAAAACGAAGCTGCTAACTACTTACCCGTGAGTGCTCGAGTTTCCTTTTTTGAGACAAGAGGAATTTGGGAGCGTCAATAGAAACTGCGGGGCACCGCCGCATTGGAAGCACCCGCCCTCAGCGTGCCGCGCTTTCTCAGGTGCAGAGGAGCGAGATATATATATATATATATATATATCACTGAAAAAACAATAGGTTTTAGGGGTGTTATAGTGAGATGTCATCAGTGATGTCACTGACCATGTCATGAATGATGTAATATGTGACATCATCAGCAGTGGATTGCGGGCGCGCGAGATGTAGTTAGTACAACTAACTATATCGGAGGAATTTCAATGGTTTTGTTCGAGTGAAATGTCCAGCTAACTATAACAACGCTAAAACCTATTGTTTTTTCAGTGAATTTCTAAGGTTTTTTAAATGCTAATTACTAACTATATCAGGCCTGAAACCTATGTTTTTTTCAGTGAATATACGGTGCATGGCTATAGATATGTATGTGCTTTTAACTGCAATTTTCTCAGGAACTACTGAACAGATTGACTCCATATATGCAAAAGGCACATCCCTGACCTGAGGACTACCTCTCTGTCAAATTTCAAGTAATTCTGTTCAGCCGTTCGGGCTGTACCTTCGACTAAAGGTCATATGGGAAAATGCATGGGGAAAACGTGTTTTGGGACCCCCCTTTTTTCTCGGCCCTGCTTGACGAATCCCCCCCGAGACTTTCAGGGTAGGAGCTGAGCGGAGCGCCCCATTAGTTTTGAAAATTTCGCGAAGATTCGTCTTCCGGCGCCAAAGTTATTCAAAATAGAATTTTCAGATTTCCTATGGAAACACAGTTCTAACTATAACTATCTACTGGGGACCGCCAGTAGATAATATATATATATATATATATATATATATATATATATATATATATATATATATTCACTGAAAAAACCATAGGTTTCACACATGTTATAGTTAGCGGAAATTTTACTGATAAAAAACCAATGAAATTGCCCCGTTATAGTTAGTGCTGGCAACTATAACTCACGCGACCGCAATCCTCTGCTGATGCTAATACTGTATTTAGACACTTATTTGCCCATGTCTTCTTCCATACATTTTTAGCTATACATATATTACAAATATTTTTTTTTATAAAGACACATATGTCATCAGCAGAAGATTGCGGTCGCGTGAGTTATAGTTGCCAGCACTAACTATAACGGGGCAATTTCATTGGTTTTTTATCAGTAAAATTTCCGCTAACTATAACATGTGTGAAACCTATGGTTTTTTCAGTGAATTTGCAAGGTTTTTTAAATGCTAATTCCTAACTATAACGTGTGTGAAACCTATGGTTTTTTCAGTGAATTTGTACGGTTTTTTAAATGCTAAGTTACTTTACGCCATTCGAGGCGTGCGCGCCCACTTAACGCAGTTGTTCCGTGCACGGTTTTTATCAACTTTAATAAGCCCTGTACATTTGGTGGCCTTCGGCCACCAAAACCACAGGGGGTAGGGTCAATGTGGATAGTGTTTTTTTTATTTCGGTTTTATAATTTCATGTTGACAAAATTTAGATTTTTTTTCAGCCTTCATAAGCCCTGTACATTAGGTGGCCTGCAGCCAACAAAAGCACAGGGGGTGGGGTGAGTGTGGATAGTGTTTTTTTTGTTTTTATTTTTTTACCGTATGCCTACGGTAAGCGTACTCGGCGAAATTCCCGAAAAAAAAAAAAAACGTTTTTGCTCTTGGGGGATCTTTGGGGACTCCCTCAACATGACTATGTGGGTGGGAGTTGTCAAAACAGCCCCTTTACATGTTTTTGGGCTTCATATTTGATAAATAACACTCAGTGCAAGAGACAAAATGGCGGACGCCGCTTCCTGGTTTCGGCCAATTCGAATGTTTACTAAGATCTAAGAGCCAATCAGAATCGCGCTCGCGCACGCCACCGTACGCGTACGGTAAGCGTACGGTAAGCGTACCGTAAGCGGGCTCAGATATATATATTGATTTAAAGGCTATTTTCTCAGAATCTACTGAACAGATTTACACCAAACCTACAAAAGGCACTTCCTTGACCTAGGGACTACCTCTCTGCCAAATTTCTAGTAATTCTGTTCAGCCGTTCGGGCTGTAGCTCTGTCTAAAGGTCCTATGGAAAAATGCATGGGAAAAACGCGTTTTGGGACCCCCCTTTTATCTCAGCCCCCGCTTGACGAATCCCCCCGAGACTTTCAGGGTAGGAGCGGAGCGTAGCGCCCCACCTATTTTGAGAAATTCGCGAGGATTCATCGACCGGCGCCAAAGTTATTCAAAATAGAATGTTGCGGATTTCCTATGGAAAAGGGGTCCTAACTATAACTACCTACTGGCGACCGCCAGTAGGTAATATATATATATATATATATATATATATATATATATATATATTAATTGAATATATGAAAATAGAAAACAGCAATAACATCAACTCTCTTAGCATTTCCCTCCCACAATAAATATTTAAATTAACTTACCGTTTCCGTAGCTGTAGACAGGAAATCCCAAATCTTGTAAAACAATCCAGGTATCTGATTGTATCAACCCCAGTAGATCACAGGCTAAAACTAAGCATTAGCAGGAGTAGAGTGCACTGGGGTTATTTCTTTCAATCTGAAGCAAAGATGGCTCTAGTATATCAAACATCTATTCCCTTTCTCTTAACCCTTTCGCTGCTACGTCTTTTCCCCCACTGTGCTAAGCCTTTTTCTGGCTATTTGGGGTAGTTCGCGCTTAGGCCCCTGTAACTTTTTGACCACATAAGGTATCCACCCAAAATTTGGTTCATTTTTTTCCAACATCATGGGGATTCTAAAAGTACCCAGAGTTGTTGGTTTCCCCTGGAGGGGACTCAGAAAATAGACAAAATACAGCTACATTTTGGGTTTTTTGGGAAAAATTAGAAAAAGGGGCTACAGATGAAAGCGTCTGTTTCTTTTCCCTGCAAATGGTATCAAAAAAGAGGTTGTGGTGCTGAAATCACCATCTTCCCAGATTTCAGGGACAAGCAGACTTTTGTCAGAAAACCAAACTTTTTTTTACACAATTTTGGCATTTTTCTGGGACGTAGCCTTTTTTTGCTATGTTTTGTGCTTTCAACCTCCTTCCAGTTAATGGTAGAAATTTGTTTGAAAGCAATAATGGATCCTGGAAAGCTATACATTTTGAAAATGTAGACAAAATTCTGAATTCAGCAAGGGGTCATTTGTGTAGATCCTTCAAGGTTTCTTTATAGAAACTAACATTTAAATATAGGAGGGCAGCCCAGGCCTCACATGCATATTATTGGCTACACCAACAGTCGCCCCCTCCGCATCTGCTCATAGAGCGGCTGTCCCAAGCCCCGACCCACTTGACATCGGCACTGTTCTACGCAGCACGCCGCACAACCGGTTTCCTAGACTCGATAAACGCCACCGCTCACGCTTGCCATAATCTTCTCAATCGACAAGCGCTTTCAATATTATACTCCCCGGCCACCCCTACGGCTTGGTGTGCATGGCTCCCAACTCTCACGGCCTCAGAAATTACGACAGCTCTACATTCCCTGGGACTTGATACTATTAGTGACTTCTTTGAGGACGGGGTGGGCAGGGACGGTGACAGTTTGTTACAAGCCGAGCCCACACCATCAGTTTTAACCACTTTCCATTACTTTCGGGCCCCCAGAGCACTGTGGGAGCTACTCGGGGAGGACTTACAAGAACCCCCAGAGGAACACTCCTTCACGACTCTAATCCGAGCTAGTTCCCCGAAGCGTCTGGTATATCTAACATAATCTAGAACTATGGAGCTACGACGATATTCCTACACTAAAGCTAGGCTTGAATGGCAGACTGACTTAGCGCTCACGATAGATGACAGTATGTGGACATATTGTTGTGAGGCCACCAAGCGAATCTCCCTATATGGTCAGCACCGCCTTATACAATTTAAATTCCTTAACAGGATCTATCACACGCCTGTACGGTTATGCAGATTTGGGCTGCGTGAGACTGCTGACTGTGGGAGATGCGGGAGGGGTGAGGCTGACTTTATACATCTCGCCTGGTTGTGCCCCACTGTTGCGACCTTTTGGATACAAGTTTTTGCCAAAATAAGTGCAGTTACACAAGAAGCGCTTAGTCCTGACCCGTTACTGGCCCTGCTCGGCTACTCCAAGAAACTGCAGGAGCCTATCAGACGCCTAGTCAACATGGCCTTATTAATCCCCTAGCACGTCCAGGCTCTGCTTTGGTCCCGTGGCCCCCCTCCCACCTTAACGCAATGGACCAGGGACATGTTGTATTGTAACACTCAAACAGAAGTGTATAGTGAACTGCTGCCCCCTAGGAACCGGCCTTAAAACCTTTAGGGTCTGTACTCTACTTATATGGCCTCTCGAGCTCAGGGGTCTCCTCCTCCACCTACTACCACCAAGGGGGTAGGTTAGTCAATATGATCTCCGCTGGTGTCATGACACCTGGAATGGGTCTGTGGCTTGTCCTCGGTGTGAAGGGTCCTCAATACTAAAATGTCTTTGCGCTTTCTTTTTTTTACGCTGGTCTAATCATTTGAGATTGCCAATGTGTAAATATAGATCTCATAGTACTGTATGTTATCATTTTATTAGTATGTAATTGCTGTTGTAATATTTTATCATTTTATCTCTTATGTTTTTTGGAATATTGTTAGTATATATGATTTCTTTTATGTAGTACCAACAAAAAAGGAAAAATAAAATAATTAAAAAAAACAGTTAAATATAGGAAAAATTTTAAATTAGTTGAAAAAAACAGCCATTTGTGTCAACGTTTTCACCTGTAACTTCTTCTCATTATGACAGCTGTTTGAAAGCAATATACCGTTACATCGGCTGGACCTTTCTGGTTGTGGGGATATATAGGACTTGTAGGTTCTCCAAGAACCCGACGAACCCAGAGCTAATAACTGAGCAGCGTCATGAAATGAGTTTTTATTAAGTACCAGGTATATAGCAATTATTCTATGAAAATGTGTACATGGAAAAATTGGTATGAAAGACACCTAGGTATTTCTGAAATGGGAACAAAATCTAGAGTTTAGAAACAGTAGATATTTGCACATTTCCGAAATTGGGAGTACCCATACTAGCATGAGAATTATAGGTCATTTTTCAAAATGACTTCCTTTTTACACATTATCTTTCATTTTGAAGGCAGAAATGCATCAAAAGTCAGTAGGTAATAAACGTTGCTCTACAATTCTGTGTTACCCTAACCCTCCCGATAAAAATGGTACCTCACTTGTGGGGGTAGGCCTAGTGCCCACGGCAGGAAACGGCTCAAATTGCAACGTGGACACACCACATTTTAACAACGAAAAATGACCTTTTTTTTGCAAAGTGCCTAGCTGTAGTTTTTTAACCCTAGCTCTGCCGACACTTAGGGAAACCTAGCAAACCTATACATTTGTGAAAACTAGTCACCAAGGGGAATCCAGGATGGGGTGACTTGACTGGCTCTCACCAAGTTCTGTTACCCAGAATCCCTTGTAAACCTAAAACATTGACACACAAAAACACATTTTCCTCACATTTCTGTGGTGGAAAGTTCTAGAATCTACGTGGATCCACAAAATTCCACCCACCCCGCATTCCCCAAAGTCTTCACAGAAAAACGGTACCTCACTTGTGTGGGTAGGCCTAGTGTCCGCAACAGAAAACGGGGCAAAACGCAACGTGGACACACCACATTTTCACAGTAAAAAATTACCCTTTTTTGCAAAGTGCCTAGCTGTAGTTTTTGACCTCTAGCTCTGCCGGACCTAGGGAAACCTAGCAAACCTACACATTTTTTAAAACTAGACACCCAGGGGAATCCAGGATGGGGTGACTTGACTGGCTCTCACCAGCTTGTGTTACCCAGAATCCCTTGCAAACCCAAAAATGTACAAAAAAACACATTTTCCTCACATTTCTGTGGTGGATAGTTCTGGAATCTGCATGGATCCATAAAATTCCACCCACCCCCAGTTCCCCAAAGTCTTCTGAGAAAAATGGTACCTCACTTGTGTGGGTAGGCCTAGTGCCCGCGACAGGAAACGGCACAAAACGCAACGTGGACACACCACATTTTCACAGTAAAAAATTACCCTTTTTTTGCAAAGTACCTAGCTGTAGTTTTTGACTTCTAGCTCTGCCGGACCTAGGGAAACCTAGCAAACCTACACATTTTTCAAAACTAGACACCCAGGGGAATCCAGGATGGGGTGACTTGACTGGCTCTCACCAGGTTCTGTTACCCAGAATCCCTCGCAAACCTAAACAATTGACAAAAAAGAACACATTTTCCTCACATTTCTGTGATGGAAAGTTCTGGAATCTGCGTGAATCCACAAAATTCCACCCAACCTGCGTTCCCCAAAGTCTTCCAAGAAAAATGGTACCTCACTTGTGTAGTTAGGCCTAGTGCCCGAGACAGCAAACAGCGCAAAACGCAACGTGGACACACCACATTTTCACAGTTAAAAATAACCCATTTTTTGCAAAGTGACTAGCTGTAGTTTTCGAACCCAGCTCTGCTGGCAGCTAGGGAAACCTAGCAAACCTATACATTTTTGAAAACTAGACTCCCAGGGGAACCCAGGATGGGGTGACTTGAGTGGCTCTCACTAGGTTCTGTTACCCAGATTCACTTGCAAACCTAAAAAATTGACCAAAAAACCCAAATTTTCTACACATGTCTGTGGTGGAAGTTCTGGAATCTGCGTGGATTCCCAAAATTCCATCCACACCACGTTCCCCAAACTCCTCCGAGAAAAATTGTACCTCACTTGTGTGGGTAGGCCTTGTGCGTGCGACAGGAAACGTCGCAAAACGTAACGTGGACACACCACATTTTCACAGTGAAAAATTATGATTTTTTTGCAAAATGCCTAGCTGTAGTTTTTGAACCCTAGCTCTGCCGGCACCTAGGGAAACCTCACAAACCTATTCATTTTTTATAACTAGACACCCAGGGGAATCCAGGATGGGATGACTTGACTGGCTTTCACCAGGTTCTGTTACCCAGAATCCCTTGCAAACCTAAAAAATTGACCAAAAAAACACATGTCCCTCACATTTCTGAGGTGGAAAGTTCTGGAATCTGCGTGGATCCACAAAATTCTACCGGCCCTGCGTTCCCCAAAGTCTTCCAAGAAAAATGGTACCTCACTTGTGTGGGTAGGCCTAGTGCCCGTGACAGGAAACGGCACAAAACACAATGTGGACACACCACATTTTCACAGTGAAAAATTACCTTTTTTTGCAAAGTGCCTAGCTGTAGTTTCTAAATCCTAGCTCTGCCGGCATCTAGGGAAACCTAGCAAACCTATACATTTTTTAAAACTAGACACCCAGGGGAATCCAGGATAGGGTGACTTTACTGGCTCTCACCAGGTTCTGTAACACAGAATCCCTTGCAAACCTAAAAAATTGACAAAACAAACATATTTTCTTCACATTTCTGTGGTGGAAAGTTCTGGAATCTGCGTGGATCCACAAAATTCCACCCACTCTGCGTTCCCCAAAGTCTTCCAAGAAAAATGCTACCTCACTTGTGTGGGTAGGCCTAGTGCCCGTGACAGGAAACAGCGCAAAACGCAACGTGGAAACACCACATTTTCACAGTGAAAAATGACCCTTTTTTTGCAAAGTGCCTAGCTGTAGTTTCTAAATCCTAGCTCTGCCGTCACCTAGGGAAACCTAGCAAACCTATAAATTTTTTAAAACTAGACAACCTGGGGAATCCAGGATGGGGTGACTTGACTGGCTCTCACCAGCTTGTGTTGCCCAGAATCCCTTGCAAACCTAAAACTTTGTCCAAAAAAAACACATTTCCCTCACATTTCTGTGGTGGAAAGTTCTGGAATCTGCGTGGATGCACAAACTTCAATGCACCCCGCGTTCCTCAAAGACTGCCGAGAAAAATGGTACCTCACTTGTGTGGATGGGTCAAGTAACCGCGTCAAGCAAAGGCCTAAAGCCTATTAAGGTAACATCAAAATTACCTATCACTGTTACGAGCGCCGGTGAGGAACGTTGTCAGCGCGTCTCGTTATCGCCCGCCGGGATGGAACTTCACTTCCCGGCGGGCAATGAGGCACGCGTGAGGCGTCCTGACGCTTGTTCTGGCGTCACAACGCCCGTAAAGGAGGTCCCGAGGAAACAGACGATGCTGGATATTCCTCTTGGATCCTGATCGTCGCTGGGCTCCATTTCCCGTGCTTGGTTTTTGTCCGTGTTGGGTAAGGGTGCGCATGCACCGAAAAACTCCTCTAACTAAAGGTACTTCGGGTGAGTGTGGTATTTTAATGCTTACGAACATCCCGCGGCCGTGAAGTGAACAGCGTAGGTGTTAAGCTTCTTGGATTGGGCTATAACATACGAATCACTTATCTGGGGGAGAACGAGCATTGCTACAGTTGTGCTGGAACTACAGTAACGAGGAGTGTTACGGTGAACCTGAGTGAGTGAGGCATTTGAGTGAGAGATAACAGCCGCGACGGCAACGGCCCAAACTCAAGCATTGTAGAGAGTGTTTAACTATAAGAACAACGGGGAGAAATTGGTGTGCAAGGGATTCTGGGGGAAGCACTAAGAGCCGAAGCCGGGATTAGAAACGGCAAATGTATAGTGCTAACATTCGTAAAGTATGCCAAAGCCGTGTTGAGAAACGGCGGAGATATCTGATCACAAAGATTGTTTATTTGATTCCTATCCTCTGAGACAGTCCCACAACTAAGGGTATTACACGGAGAGTATCTGGTTGTTCTGTGTCATTCAGTATGTATACCTTTTGTGTTTTTGAGTAACAGGGGGCATTAGAAAGAGAACTGGAGGAGCTCCCTGTGAAGCACTGCACCCTGAAGTCTAGGGTGGGTAAGAGAGCTATGCCCCCCCCCCTCTTTAGAAGTACTGATATGTTATTCCCTCATTCTAGTGTGCTTATGCTGCCATTTGTTTATGTCTTGAAAGGTGACTGCTTTCCCTGACAAAAGAAAGAGAAAGAACCCTAAACTATTCATGATGATAATGAAATCCGGTGTTATTTTCTTTTACAGGTACTAGAGATGTATGTAGCAGTTTAACCTAGAATAATTCACAGAAGTTAGAACACGCATAGTTACAGTTGTCTAAATTGTGTGCTTATGTTCACAGGTCTCCCTCCCTGCTGTCCCCATTCTTTCCTTCCCTCACCTGATCAAATCAACCTTCTGTGCTATAATAGCAGACAGAATTGAGACGATCAAGAAGTGGAACCCTTTTTGCAACGAACCAACTCCGAGGTATCTGTTAGACCTGACATCCTTGGCGTGGGTTTTTCCCCTATCTTTTGCCTCTGCTACATGGATTTTTGATGCTGTGCTGGATTTCGTTTTGCTGGTTTAGATGCTTTGGACACTCTGCCACTGCTAATCAGTGCCAGAGTGTAAGTGCTCCCTGTGTAAAATATCGTATTGATTGGATATACCTGATTGGCATATCTGTATCACCATGAAGTCCCTAGTAAAGTGCACTGTGTGTGCCAGGGCTGGTGATGACAGATGCTACTAGTGGGTCTGCAGCGCTGATTGCGCCACCCACCTGTGTAGCCCTAAAACAGTGTCTCAGGCCTGCCGCCGCAGGCCTGCCTGCAGTCCCCGGACTGCCATATCCTCCTGGCCAGTGTCCACACTGACCGGGCCTAACCCTTCCCTTTTCGTACACGTCAGTCATCCCTATGGAAGGCCCAAGGTACCCCCCTGGGCAGGGTGCAGTGTATGTAGAAGGTAGAGCATGTACTAGTGCAGGTAACATGTTCTGGTAGTGAACACCGGCCATTTTGTGTGTTCACTACTGCAAGGTTATCTTGTTCCATAGGCTAACATGGGGGAGGCGGGTGCCAATGGCTATCCGCCTATCTTCTCATAAAAACAAGATAAGACATGAGTGTTTGATATCCCTGAGCTCAGCATTTAATAACACATCTTTTAGGAGAGGTTGTTTTTAAATCCTGAGCTGGAGAATAGTACTTTTTAGAGAGTAGCTGTTCTCTTGTCTGACCCTTCTGTGTGCCTGGGCGCGCTTGTGGATTGACTGTCTGGTTTGAGAGTGACAGGGACTGGGGATCCCCCGGGAGGTTGGCTGAGTCAGCCCTCTGCTGAATGGCGACAATCGCAAGGAGAGTGGAGGGAGGAGATAGCACCTGGGATTGAATAGGGCTGTGCCTGCCTGCCACTCTGCTGGCTCCACCTCCTGCTGGGCAGCTGACGACCTTGCCCCTCGCTCTGAAAAGAATGTAGAGGCCAGGAAAACAAAGTGCTCCAGCAACACCCAGAACTGGATCAGACCGGGCTCAGGACCCACTTGCACAAAGACTTCAAAGACTTTTAGGGGTATAAGTACAAGACACCTGACAACAGATTTTTAGATTCGACCATCGAGAGGAACCTCTGCTGAAAGACGGACCACTGAAGAACTAAAGGAAGATTGCCGTGCTGTGTGCTCTAAAGGCTGACCTGTTCTGCTGTACAACTGAAGCTGAGGAGAAGAAGGGGTCCTGCTGTGTGCTGACCCTATCCACTTGACCAAACAAGACTTTGCTGTGTGCTGTGTCTTCAACTGAATCTCCAAGGGCCTGAGAAGAGCTGGCCTCCTGTTTCGCAACCCAGGGATAGAAAGGTTGCCAAGAACTCAAGACTCTGCTGTGTCCCACCTGCGCTGCTGTGTGCCGCAGGGACCGTGGACTGTTCTACCAAGCTTCTCAACATCTGCCTGTGAGGTGGGCTGGCTGCTCTCTGTCTTGCTGGAGAGTACCGCACCGATCCGGGCCTGACACCGGTTGCCGCCTCAAGAAGATCGACGTGCTCATCGGCACGTGCCTTGCCGCGACCCGGAGGCCTGAAGCAGATCGAGAGTCGTATTTCCCTGCTCTACGAAGCCGCGCTGTGAGTGGCTGACTCCGGTGACGTCGACATCGTCACTGGGGGCTCGTCGAGGGAGTTGTGGAATCCTTGCACCGAACCGCCCGAGGAGCGCTTGTACAACGAGCGTAGTGACACCGCCGGAGCAACGTAGTTGCCTAAACATCGAGAGCCTACAAACTGATTCATTCTCAGTGAGTATCGAATCACTCAAGAGACTAGAGACTATCATCTTACGATCCCGACCAACCAAGAAAGCGAAGATTGTGTAAAACTGTGATGCTTGATTTCAACTGCGGAAACTAGATAAAGATATATTATTTTTGATATAACTCACCTGTGTGGTCTAAGTTTGTGGTGTGCAGAGAGGGGATCATTGTGGTGTCTACGTGCAAATACCTTACACATTGCCTTGGGGATAAGCCTGTCTGCTCGAGCCAAGCTACCTAGAGGGTGAGCAGGGGTTATCTACCGTGTGTGTCCCTGTACCCTGACTAGAAGCAAGGGTCCCTATTTGGTCTAAGGTGTATACCTCTGCCAACTAGAGACCCCCAGATCTAACATTGGTGGTCAGCGGTGCGGATTAGAACCAGTATTTGCACTTGACCTGCAGTGATTCTTCGTACATCACTAATCTAGTAAGCAGTTGCATCGCACAAAGTTTTTGCGAAGACTATTCTTGGAGGATCAACGAAGCATCATGTCCCTGAATGGAGTAGGTGAGGAGTCGGAATTGCAATTCGAAGTGAAAAAGTTGCTCGAATATAAGAAGGAGCAACTAAAGCAATTCTGCAAGCAGCTTGGATGCCCAGCGAAGGGCAGCGCCAACAAGACGGAGCTACAGAAAGCTCTAAGGGCCTGGTGGGAGGCCAAGAATGGCGCAACCGAGGAAACTACTGAAGGGGATGGCACACCGGAGCACGGATTTGGATCCGATGATCTGCCAGTGAATAGGCCAGCGTCTAGGGCTGGCAGCGCCCATTCCAGTAGGAGCCTCTCTCCAGAGGAGCTGGAGGAAAACCAGAGGGTTAGAGCCCATGAGATTGAACTTTTTAAACTCAAAGCTCAAGCGGAAGAAAGGAAACTGCGCCTTGACAGTGAGAAGGAGGCGGAGGAGAGGAGGAATGCTCTCGCTTTGGAAGAGAAGAAACTCCAGTTGGCTCATGAGTTGAGCATGAGGGAGCTGGACATTAAAGCCAAACAAGTGGCGTTCAGTCCGAATGGTGGCAGCGCACAAACAGTACAGGCGGGTAAAGTATACATACCGAAAGATTTGGTGCAGAATTATCAGAGGGGTGAGGATATCTATGCATGGTTTAGATCCTATGAGCTTGCCTTAAAGATGAATGAAGTGCCTGAGAAGAGTTGGGGAGCAGGTTTGTGGAAGCATTTTGAGGCCTCTGGGAGGGATGTCTTAGCACCCTTAGAAGCAGCAGGGACCTTAACCTACCCCACTATGAAGGAGGCCTTATGCCTCAGGTATGGGCTTACACCTGAACAGTACCGCCAGAAGTTTAGGAACTTCAAGAAACTTGATTCGAGTACGTGGATGGAGTGTGTGAGTATGTACACGCGTGCACTGGAAGGTTGGATAAAGGGCAGCAAAGTTACTGATTATGTGGGGTTGTGTCACTTGATTAGTTGGGAGCACTTGAGTAGTCTATGTGTTCCAGAGCTGCGCCAGCATCTTTTAGACAGCAAGTTAACTGATCCCAGGGAGCTTGCTAAAGAGGCAGACCGCTGGACTAGCACCAGGGTCAACAAAGGGGTGGTAAGTATGCCAGCCAAGGGTGGACAGGGTCCCCAGCAGAAAGGTGGGGAGGACAAGGGTAACAGTAAGGAGTTCACTAAAGGGCCCCAAAACAGTTCCCAGGAGAAGGAGTCCCAAGCCCCCAAGCCGAAGAGGTCTTGGCCCCCTAAGGGCAACAGACCACCGCCTACTTGCTATGCTTGTAGGGAAGTGGGGCACATCGCCCCTAAATGTCCCAAGAAACCCCCAGCACCAGCTGCTGCTCCAGTCCCAGGATTAGCTAGTGTAGCTTTGGGAGGGGATTTGATTTCCAGTGGGGAAGAGGGATTAGCTATGATGACCCTTGTCTCGTTAGGAGACCAAGAGATGGTCCAGGATACCTTGATACCCGCTAACACTAAGAAATACGGGCAAAAGGTGACCATCAATGGGAGGGAGATAGAGGCTCTGAGAGACACCGGGGCTAGTGTGACATCTGTCAGGTGTCAGTGGGTGTCTGAAGAGCAAGTCATTCCCAATGTGCTCCGCCCAGTAGTGGCAGCTGACACTTCAGTGCGCCTCTGCAAGATGGCGCGTGTTCCCTTTACATGGGGGGGAGTCTCTGGTACCTTGGAAGTCTGTGTCAGTGATGCCTTGCCGGTAGATTGTCTGTTGGGTAACGACCTGGAGAGTTCTCCATGGAAGGACGTAGAGCACAGAACTCACTTGGAGATGTTAGGACTGCCAGCGTGGATCTGTGTATCCACACGTGCCATGACAGCCAGTAAGGGTGGATTAGTAGAACTGGAGCCTGGAACGATGGCCCAGGAACCTGCCAGGAGAGGAAGGGGCAGAGGGCGCGGGAAACCGGCCCCCACTGTTCCCACGGTCCAGGAGGAAGCAGAACCTGAGGGGGATGCCCTGGAACCTACAGGGGAGCAGGTGGCCGAACTGGGGGAGTTGCCTGAGCTGACCCATTGGCAGCAAGAGGGTGGCCCCTCCAGGGAGGAATTCTGCCAGGCTCAGAAGGAGTGCCCTTCTCTCGTCGGTGTGCGGCAGCAGGCTGCAGACCAGGCAGCAGGCCTAGGGTCCAAGGAACATTTGATTTACTGGGAGGATGACTTACTGTATAGTGAGCCTAAGTTCGCTGAGCCCGGTGCAGCCCGTGTGCTGGTGGTACCCGAGCGCTTCAGGAACTTCTTACTGGGTCTGGCTCACGACGTGCCTCTCGTAGGACATCTGGGGCAAGACAAGACCTATCACAGGCTTGTCACCCACTTCTACTGGCCTCAGATGAAGAAGCACGTCGGTACCTTTTGTAAGTCTTGCCAAACCTGTCAAGCCAGTGGTAAGAGCGGAGGGAAGTGCGTGGCGCCCCTCCAGCCGTTTCCTGTAGTGAGCACCCCTTTCGAGCGGGTGGGCATTGATATCGTAGGGCCCCTGGATCCCAAGACCGCCTTAGGCAACAGGTTTATCCTGGTCTTGGTGGATCACGCCACTCGGTACCCGGAAGCAGTCCCTCTCAGGACAATCACAGCACCCGTGGTGGGCCGTGCATTGATGGGGATCTTTTCCCGTGTGGGGTTCCCCCGAGAGGTGGTCTCCGACCGGGGTACCAACTTCATCTCTAGGTATATGAAGTCTCTGTGGGAGGAGTGTGGAGTAACTTATAAGTTCACCACTCCTTACCGCCCTCAAGGAAATGGGTTGGTTGAAAGGTTCAACCGCACCCTGAAAGGTATGATTATGGGAATAGCGGAGCCCATGAGACGGAAGTGGGACGTCTTGTTACCATGCCTGTTGTTTGCCTACAGGGAGGTGCCTCAGAAGTCCTTAGGGTTCAGCCCCTTTGAACTGCTGTATGGCCACCCTGTTAGAGGACCTCTCACACTGGGGAAGGAGGGGTGGGAGAAATCCCGTGGGAAAACCCCCCAGGATGTGTTCAGCTATGTGCTGGCCATCCGCAACCAAACGCAGCGCTTCAGGAAGCTCGCTCAGGAGAACCTAGAAGCCAGCCAGGAGGAGATGAAAATATGGTACGACCAGAATACCACTCTGGTAGAATTTCATCCTGGGCAGAAGGTGTGGGTAATGGCGCCGGTGGAGCCTTGTGCGCTCCGTGACAAGTGGACTGGGCCATATGAGGTGGTAGAGCGCAAGAGTGAGGTGACCTACCTGATCAACATGAAGACTCCTAGGCAGCCCCTTAGAGTCTTGCATGTGAACCGCCTCAAACCCCACTTCGAGAGGTCTGAAGTGACGATGCTCATGGCTACAGACGACGGTGGGGAGGAGGATAGTGATCCTCTCCCTGACCTCCTGGCAACCAAGAAGCAAGACGGGTCAGTGGATGGTGTGGTCCTCTCGCCCACCCTGACCCCAGAGCAGCAGAGAGACTGTCGCCAGGTGTTGGGTCAGTTTGCCTCCCTGTTCTCCCTGACACCAGGTGTCACCAATTGGTGCGTCCATGATGTGGACACTGGAGATAGCCTGCCTGTGAAACAGAAGTTTTACAGAGTAGCTGACAAGGTCAGGGCCAGCATCAAGGAAGAAGTTTCCAAAATGTTGGCGTTAGGGGTAATTGAGCCCTCTAGCAGTCCCTGGGCTAGCCCAGTGGTCCTCGTTCCCAAGAAATCTGCTACACCCGGTGGCCCGTCAGAACTTCGGTTTTGCGTGGACTACCGCGGGCTCAATGCGGTCACCAAGACTGACGCGCACCCCATCCCCAGAGCTGATGAGCTCGTGGATCGGTTAGGAGCTGCCCGGTACCTCAGCACCTTCGATTTGACTTCGGGGTACTGGCAGATTGCCTTAACTGACGGGGCAAAGGAGAGGTCGGCATTTTCAACGCCAGAGGGGCACTTCCAGTTTCGCGTCATGCCCTTTGGATTGAAAAATGCCCCTGCCACCTTCCAGAGACTGGTCAACCGGGTACTGACCGGGCTGGAGCAATTCAGCGCCGCGTACCTGGATGACATTGCTGTGTTCAGCTCCATTTGGGAGGAACACTTACAACACCTCTGTGAAGTGTTGAGGGCGCTGCAGAAGGCAGGCCTCACTATCAAGGCCAGTAAGTGCCAGATAGGGCAGGGATCGGTGGTGTATTTGGGACACCAGGTGGGGAGCGGCCTGGTGGCGCCCCTACAGGCGAAGATCGATACCATTCTGGCTTGGGAACCCCCCAAGACGCAGACAGAGGTGAGAGCCTTCCTAGGACTCACCGGGTATTACAGACGGTTCATCAAGGGATACGGCACCATTGTTGCCCCCTTGACGGAACTAACCTCTAGAAATCAGCCCAGGAAAGTGAATTGGACCGAGGCCTGTCAAACTGCTTTTGATGCCCTGAAAACTGCAATGTGCACAGCACCGGTGCTTAAGGCGCCTGACTTTTCGAGTGAGTTCGTAGTGCAGACAGACGCTTCAGAGCAAGGCGTGGGAGCAGTACTCTCACAGATGGATGACGAGGGCGGGGACCAACCCGTAGCTTTCATTAGTAGGAGGCTACTTCCCAGGGAACAGAGGTGGAGCGCTATTGAAAGGGAAGCATTTGCTGTGGTCTGGGTCCTGAAGAAGCTGAGGCCCTACCTGTTTGGGACTCACTTCCGTGTTCAGACCGACCACAGGCCCCTCAGATGGTTAATGCAGATGAGGGGTGAGAATCCAAAACTGCTGAGGTGGTCCATCTCCCTACAGGGAATGGACTTTACGGTGGAACACCGTCCCGGTACAGAGCACGCCAATGCTGATGGTCTGTCCAGGTTTTTCCGCCTTAGCGATGAGAACTCCCAAGAGGGTGGGTAGTTCTCCCCGCTTTCAGCTGGAGGGGACACGTGTTAGACCTGACATCCTTGGCGTGGGTTTTTCCCCTATCTTTTGCCTCTGCTACATGGATTTTTGATGCTGTGCTGGATTTCGTTTTGCTGTTTTAGATGCTTTGGACACTCTGCCACTGCTAATCAGTGCCAGAGTGTAAGTGCTCCCTGTGTAAAATATCGTATTGATTGGATATACCTGATTGGCATATCTGTATCACCATGAAGTCCCTAGTAAAGTGCACTGTGTGTGCCAGGGCTGGTGATGACAGATGCTACTAGTGGGTCTGCAGCGCTGATTGCGCCACCCACCTGTGTAGCCCTAAAACAGTGTCTCAGGCCTGCCGCCGCAGGCCTGCCTGCAGTCCCCAGACTGCCATGTCCTCCTGGCCAGTGTCCACACTGACCGGGCCTAACCCTTCCCTTTTCGTACACGTCAGTCATCCCTATGGAAGGCCCAAGGTACCCCCCTGGGCAGGGTGCAGTGTATGTAGAAGGTAGAGCATGTACTAGTGCAGGTAACATGTTCTGGTAGTGAACACCGGCCATTTTGTGTGTTCACTACTGCAAGGTTATCTTGTTCCATAGGCTAACATGGGGGAGGCGGGTGCCAATGGCTATCCGCCTATCTTCTCATAAGAACAAGATAAGACATGAGTGTTTGATATCCCTGAGCTCAGCATTTAATAACACATCTTTTAGGAGAGGTTGTTTTTAAATCCTGAGCTGGAGAATAGTACTTTTTAGAGAGTAGCTGTTCTCTTGTCTGACCCTTCTGTGTGCCTGGGCGCGCTTGTGGATTGACTGTCTGGTTTGAGAGTGACAGGGACTGGGGATCCCCCGGGAGGTTGGCTGAGTCAGCCCTGTGCTGAATGGCGACAATCGCAAGGAGAGTGGAGGGAGGAGATAGCACCTGGGATTGAATAGGGCTGTGCCTGCCTGCCACTCTGCTGGCTCCACCTCCTGCTGGGCAGCTGACGACCTTGCCCCTCGCTCTGAAAAGAATGTAGAGGCCAGGAAAACAAAGTGCTCCAGCAACACCCAGAACTGGATCAGACCGGGCTCAGGACCCACTTGCACAAAGACTTCAAAGACTTTTAGGGGTATAAGTACAAGACCCCTGACAACAGATTTTTAGATTCGACCATCGAGAGGAACCTCTGCTGAAAGACGGACCACTGAAGAACTAAAGGAAGATTGCCGTGCTGTGTGCTCTAAAGGCTGACCTGTTCTGCTGTACAACTGAAGCTGAGGAGAAGAAGGGGTCCTGCTGTGCGCTGACCCTATCCACTTGACCAAACAAGACTTTGCTGTGTGCTGTGTCTTCAACTGAATCTCCAAGGGCCTGAGAAGAGCTGGCCTCCTGTTTCGCAACCCAGGGATAGAAAGGTTGCCAAGAACTCAAGACTCTGCTGTGTCCCACCTGCGCTGCTGTGTGCCGCAGGGACCGTGGACTGTTCTACCAAGCTTCTCAACATCTGCCTGTGAGGTGGGCTGGCTGCTCTCTGTCTTGCTGGAGAGTACCGCACCGATCCGGGCCTGACACCAGTTGCCGCCTCAAGAAGATCGACATGCTCATCGGCACGTGCCTTGCCGCGACCCGGAGGCCTGAAGCAGATCGAGAGTCGTATTTCCCTGCTCTACGAAGCCGCGCTGTGAGTGGCTGACTCCGGTGACGTCGACATCGTCACTGGGGGCTCGTCGAGGGAGTTGTGGAATCCTTGCACCGAACCGCCCGAGGAGCGCTTGTACAACGAGCGCAGTGACACCGCCGGAGCAACGTAGTTGCCTAAACATCGAGAGCCTACAAACTGATTCATTCTCAGTGAGTATCGAATCACTCAAGAGACTAGAGACTATCATCTTACGATCCCGACCAACCAAGAAAGCGAAGATTGTGTAAAACTGTGATGCTTGATTTCAACTGCGGAAACTAGATAAAGATATATTATTTTTGATATAACTCACCTGTGTGGTCTAAGTTTGTGGTGTGCAGAGGGGGGATCATTGTGGTGTCTACGTGCAAATACCTTACACATTGCCTTGGGGATAAGCCTGTCTGCTCGAGCCAAGCTACCTAGAGGGTGAGCAGGGGTTATCTACCGTGTGTGTCCCTGTACCCTGACTAGAAGCAAGGGTCCCTATTTGGTCTAAGGTGTATACCTCTGCCAACTAGAGACCCCCAGATCTAACAGTATCCAACTATCTCCACGTGAAGCTATCAGAGCTTCCAGAATATCCGGCCTGATATCATTTACTTCCCAGTTGGTTCGGAGCTCATAATGGCCACACTAGAAGATGTCCTTGCCACATTGCAGATAGTTCAATCCGAATTAGCGGTCTCCCGAGTGGAGACAGCAGCACTGCAGGATCGAGTAGAGAGGCTACAACGAAACCCATTTGATGCTATAGGGAGCAGAGCCGTAGGTGGGGTTACTTGGGCACGGGGTGCTTCCTCGTCGCAAAGCGCTCCTTTTACTGTGGATATACCTACCCCCATTCCCTTAGCCGCACCAGAACGGTTTCATGGAGAAGAAAAGAAAGTACAAGTGTTCCTTACACAGATTTTGTTACATTTTACGTGTCGTCCAAAGGTATTCAGCACAAACCAGGCCAGAGTAGCCTTTCTGATTTCTTATTTGGCGGGAGACGCAGCACAATGGGCCGTCCCCTTCATAAGGAAAGATGACCCCTTGTTGTATGATTGGGACGGGTTCAGGGAGGAGTTCGAACGTGTCTTTGACCACAGAGACCACTCCTATTCTGTTGATAGGGAGTTACTAGACTTAAAGCAAGGAAACAGAGACTTGCTGATGTACATTAATGCGTTTCAGAGATTAGTGGCGGAAACCAATTGGCCCGAAGAAAAACAGGCAGCCGTGTTTCATCATGGGCTCAGAGATGAGCTAAAAGACGTGATTGCCCAAATCGATCCCCAACCGCAGACATGCACCGACCTTATAAACCTAACTAGACGCTTACTCCATCGCCTATCCGAAAGACGAGGAGCTAGGAAGAGGTTTGATTGCCCCCTTCAGAGGTATGATAAACCACGCTCCCAGGTAGGACTACCTGGTTCGGGTTCTGAGCCAATGGAAATTGGAACGGTGAGAGCTTCCCTCACCCTGGAGGAAAGGGAGCTGAGGAGAAAACAAGGCCTGTGCATGTACTGTGGGAAGAAAGGGCATTACGTTAAGGAATGCATGGCCAAGCCAAAATACAGAGAAGGCGTGAATGCAAGAGCCACCCCCATTGCAGTACAGAAGACAGAAAACTAACGGGCCCGGGGATTAGGGGAGGTAATGCCAAGGGCCGTTATGAAATACCTTCAGTGATAGGCAAAAAAGACCATTTCTATGATCGTCTCCAGTTACACCTGAAAGGGGTTCTTGTAGAAGTATCAGCCCTTCTAGATTCAGGCGCTACAGGCGTCTTTATGGATGAAGACTTAGTGCAGGACTTGGGTATATCACGAGTCGCCAAGACCATCTGGAAACCGTCCTAACAGTAGACGGCAGGAATCTGGTTTCAGGTCCCATCTGTTTTAAAACCCCAGACCTCGACGCGCTGACAACGTTCCTCGAGGTAGGTTGTGGGCAAACACATAAAGAGGTGTTGGCTTTCAATATCATCAAGACACCATTATATGGGGTGATACTGGGATTGCCGTGGTTAACTAAACGTATCCCTTGACTGGAAGAACCGCAACCTAGATTTCACTTCCCAGTTCTGTAAACAAACCTGTTTACCTTGTTCTGGGACTCAGGGGCAATACCAGCCTAAGGAGCATGCCATAGCTACCGCTGCAGAAAAAGACATTGTATTGCCTGAAATATATCTGGAAGTGTTTAATGAAAGACAGGCTGACGTACTTCCTCCACATCGTCAGTATGATTGCCAGATAGACTTGGTCCCGGGGCCGTTGTGCTTTATGCTTTATCCGAAAAGGAAAACAAACACTTGCGGGGGTACCTAGAGAAATACCAGGCAAACGGTTTTATCAGACCATCAAAATCCCCAGCTGCTTCGCCGCTTTTTTTTATTCCTAAAGCTAATGGCGAGTTGAGGACCTGTATAGACTTTCGTGCCCTAAATAAGGTGACTGTGAAAAACAGCAGTTTGAGTACCAAGTAATGCCGTTCGGGCTTTGCAACGCTCCGGCAGCATTCCAATTTTTTTTAAACGAAGTACTAAGGGAATATCTAGACAGGTTCGCCATAGTTTATATAGATGATATACTAATCTACTCGGCAGACGCTACCCACCACAGTCAACATGTCGGAAGTGTGTTAGCGGCCCTAAGAACTAACAATTTGTACTGTAAGCTCAGTAAATGTGAGTTTCATGTCAACCAAGTAGAGTTTCTGGGGGTTATGTTGTCGGCACAAGGACAGACTATGGCAGAAAGAAAAATCACAGCTGTACAAAACTGGCCGATCCCTGCAACGGTGCGGGATGTCCAATCCTTTCTAGGTTTTGCAAACTTTTATAGAAGGTTTATTAATCAGTTCTCTGATGTGGTGGCCCCGATAACCAAACTGCTCAGAAAAAGGGTACAGTTCACTTGGACTCCTGAGGCTCACCAGGCGTTCATCCAGCTGAAAGAGGCGTTTACGACAGCTCCCGTACTTGCCCACCTTGATCCAGAAAAACCTTACTTGGTAGAAGCGGACGCTTCAGAAGTGGCTATCGGTGCCGTTCTCTCCCAAAGAGATACCAAGAACGACCTCTTACATTCCATAGCCTTCATGTCGAGAAATTTAAATGGCTCTGAACTCAACTACACCATCGCTGAAAAAGAGCTTCTAGCAATAAGAGACACATTTAAGGAGTGGCGACACTACTTAATGGGGGCCAAACACAAGACCACGGTATATACCGACCATAGAAATCTGCATATCAGACTCTGCACACACCTTTCCCCTCCTGAGGCGGAAGCCGGGAGGTCTCCTGCTTTTCTTTCAATTTTAAACTAATTTTTGTGATTTTACTCGTTTTTTTCACCTGTGCTTGCTAATTGTATTTTCTAGCCTGCAGCAGTGTGTAGAGACCCCCCAGCGCTCAGCAGCGCTTAAAAACTCTTTTTTCCCCCCTCCCTGCAGCTCCGGTCCCACCCTCGGCTGAGTGTTGATGCCGAGGGCTGGACGCCGGTTTTGGCGGCCATCTTCGTTTGGGCTGGGTTGGGGAGGCCATAGACAAGGACTATAAAAGGCACCTGAGACTTGGAAAGCGGTAATATCAGACTCTGCACACACCTTTCCCCTCCTGAGGCGGAAGCCGGGAGGTCTCCTGCTTTTCTTTCAATTTTAAACTAATTTTCGTGATTTTACTCGTTTTTTCACCTGTGCTTGCTAATTGTATTTTCTAGCCTGCAGCAGTGTGTAGAGACCCCCCAGCGCTCAGCAGCGCTTAAAAACTCTTTTTTCCCCCCTCCCTGCAGCTCCGGTCCCACCCTCGGCTGAGTGTTGATGCCGAGGGCTGGACGCCGGTTTTGGCGGCCATCTTCGTTTGGGCTGGGTTGGGGAGGCCATAGACAAGGACTATAAAAACAGGCACCTACGGCTCCGCGCAGCGGACGCGACCAGCGGATGCGCCGGACCTGCGCCGGAGTCGTGCTAGAGTCCTGCCCGTCTGCGCCCGTCAGCGTCCCGGAAGCGTCGGGCGTGGCTGGTACCTCTGGCCCCTATGCTCTCCTACTCCGCTCAGGAGCTATACTCTTTGCGTAACTGGAATGCGTCGTGTTACACGGTTTTTCCTGGCCGATATAAGGGTAAACATACGTGCCCTGCTTGCCATTGGCACCCTGTTCGCTCCTTCCCTTCCCCTATCCCTGCTAAGGAGTGTAGCATAAAACACCTTTGTTTACTCCTCAATACGAGGTCGTTGCACCGACACACTCAAGAGATTTTTGATCTCCTCTCAACGACCAGTCCTACCTGTCTGATGCTTACTGAAACATGGCTGAATGATTCCTCCCACCCGGACATTGTGGCAGCCATCCCCACGGACTATACCATCCATCGACAGGACAGAGACAAGGGTAGGGGAGGAGGAGTTGCCTTGGTTGTTAAAAAATCTTTTCCGTGCACGGTCACGCATACTCACACCATCGCAGGGGCGGACTCTTTAGCCTTTACCATCTCCCTATCGCCGCAACAAGCGCTGAAGGGTCTGATTGTTTACAGACCTCCGGGCCCAGTGGGATCCTTTCTTGATGATCTCCAGCAGGCCATGTCGATCCTTGTCCTTAGATCGGAGCTGTGCCTACTGGCAGGAGATTTTAATTTCCATATGGACGACCATAATGACCAGGACGCCATCAAATTGCTGGATATTGCATCCACTCTAGGCCTTTCCCCCTATCTTTCTGGTCCGACCCACAACAAAGGCCACACACTCGATCAGGTGTTTTCCACCACACCTATCATGGCTGTAACTCTTCTGCCAGTCGTCTGGTCTGATCATTATCTTGCCCACTTTGAAATACCTTCTACTGTGACCTCTCCGGACAGTGTCATGAGGCAGCAGGGCAGCAGGTATAGGGCATTCCACCGGGTGACCCCAGACATGCTAACGCATGCCCTGGCAGATCACCCTGTTTCCTGTACTGGCGACCTGGAGAAAGATCTGGAGAGCCTACAATCCTGGCTTCTTGCCAGACTAAATGAGCTCGCTCCCTCACAGCCACCCAGATCTGCTGCCCGGCGGGTTTCTGCCCCCTGGTTTACGGAGGATTTAGCCCACGCTCGTAGGCAATGTAAAGCTGCTGAGCGGGCGTGGAGAGTCCAGTATGAGCCTGAAGCCAAACAACGCTATAAAATCATGATGAAGTCCTACCACGATCTTATCTTACAGGGCAAGAAATGTTACTTCGCTAAAAAGATTGAAGACGCAGCTAACTCCTGTAAGGAGATTTTTTCAATTGTACGTGAATTTACCAGCCCCCGGACAACCCCTACTCAGGGTGCCCCGGTGGAGACCTGGGCTAACACTATTGCCAATTTCTTCACCACCAAAATCAGGCTAATTCAGGATTCTTTCCCGTCGAGAGCGTTAGATGATTTATCTACGATGCCGACGGAGACAGTCTTCCTGTCTCCTCCTGGCCCAGCTTTGCTAGACTTTCCTCCCCTTCCGGTTGCCGCATCCTTAGCCTTGATGAGGAACCTTAAATCAGGCTCACCATTAGATCCGTGTCCAGCAAAATTCTTAGCGAAAATGGCAGATGTCATTAATCCCATAGCTAATCCTATCCTCAATTTATCCCTGAGTCAGGGTTTTCTGCCCCAGGCCTGGAAGCTAGCCATGGTCATCCCCCTGATCAAGAAGCCCAATCTTGATCCAGAGGCGCCTTCTAATTATAGGCCAATCTCGCTCCTTCCAGCACTGACCAAGATCCTGGAGAAACACGTGCACAGCGTGCTTTCTAACTTCCTGGAGTCTAATGAGTTACTTCATGAATCCCAATCGGGCTTTCGTTCCAACTTAAGCACCGAGACGGCGCTCCTGGAAGTTTCGGAGATCGTGAAGGAGGTGCTGGACACAGGAGGCAGGGTGATGTTAGTCATGTTAGACCTGTCGGCGGCGTTTGACACCGTCCCCCACGAGGATCTCCTCACTAGACTTCATAACATCGGTCTAGGGGGGACGGTGCTCAACTGGTTTCGTTCCTTTCTGGCCAACCGCCGGCAGACGGTCTGAGTCCCACCCGGGTCCGCCGAGATGCCGCCATTGGGAGTCGGAGTGCCTCAGGGCTCTGTACTGAGCCCCACTCTATTTAACATCCTTATGACCCCTCTGGCGACACTGGCGGAGTCCTACGGGGCCCGGATCGTCTCTTATGCTGACGACACCCAGCTTCTATTCACCTGTCGTAAGAGCGAAGAGTTCGATGGAGAAAGGATCTGCGAGTGCCCTTGGGGCTGTCTTTAGCTGGTTTTCACACAACAGCCTCAAATGCAACTCGGACAAAACCGAAATACTATTCTTCGGATGCCCATCAGAACCAGATTGGCAGGGATGGTGGCCTGCTGACATGTTCCCTCCCACTCAGTCCTCTAAGTGGGCTAAGAACCTGGGGGTTAAAATTGACAACGAGCTCTCGCTCAAATCCCAGGTTTCCACTCTTACGGGAACATGCTTTGGGATACTCAGAATGTTGCGCAAGTTCTTTCCCCTTCTCTCGGAGGAACATCGGAGGATCACTGTTCAGGCACTCATAGGGTCCAGATTGGACTATGCAAATGTCCTATATCTGGGTCTGCCTGAATACCTCCTCCAGCGTTTGCAGGTTACTCAGAACGCTGCTGCTCGTGCAATTTTTGGCCTGCACCGCCGCACCAGTGCCTCCAATCTCCTCGTATCCCTTCACTGGCTTCCGGTGCGGAAGAGGATACTTTTCAAGGCCATGACTCTCGCCCATAAGGCCTTGCATGGCAATGGTGCCAAATATCTTCAGAGGAGGCTGGACTTCTATCGACCTGTACGATCCCTCAGGTCAGAAGCTTTGGCTTTGGCTCGGGTGCCACGCATCAAAAGGGCTCGGCTAGGCGGCCGGTCCTTTAGCTTTCTTGCTCCGCAGCTATGGAATTCCTTACCGGTGTCCTTGCGAAACACCGCTAACCTGCTTGCCTTCAGAAAAGACTTAAAAACCTGGTTGTTCACTGGATAATCTGCCCCCTCTTTAGGCCCCTGCTCTTTTTACTGTTATGTTTTCCAGCTCTTTCTTTGGTCTGGAGCACAAAAGCGCCGGGACACTCCTTTGGAGTAGCCGTTGCGCTATAAAAGTCCCATTTAACATAACATAACAGTACATGACTTCTGCTCGCCTCCTCTCACCACGACAACTGCGTTGGATGTTATTTTTTGAAGAGTTTCAGTTTGTGCTCACTTATAGACCAGGAAGTGCAAATAAAGAAGCCGATGCCCTCACTAGACAAGAAAACACCCCAGCACCCCCAGAACAGATTGCTCGTTCCATCATCCATCCTTTACAGGCGGTATGCGTGTTACAAACGGAGCAATTTCTAGCCAAAGTGATTTCAGAAATGAAGAAGCCAAAATGGCAGAAATGGTTGTTGAATAACCGTGAATGGAAGAGCAGAGAAGGCTTACCAATGAGAGGGAGACAACTATTTGTACCCACCCAAGACTTGCACAAAGAAGTTTTGCACTGGTGTCATACGACTCCTACTGCTGGTCATAATGGAGTGGAAAAAACCAAAGAAAGAGTATTAAGACAATTCTGGTAGCATACGGTAAAATACGACACGCAGTTGCTAATCTGTCAATGCCATATCTGTATACAAACCAAACCTGATCGAGGAAAACCCTATGGGTTGCTCCGACCTCTACCGACCCCTGACACACCGTGGGAACAAATATCTTTGGACGTCATTGTAGGATTGCCTAAAGACAAAGGTTGTACCACCATCTTGGTGGTAATCGATAGTCTGACTAAAATGGGCCACTTCATTGCACGTACCAACCTTCCGACCTCAGGGCAAGTAGCCAAACTATTACTTACCCACGTTGTGCGCTTGCATGGCCTTCCCAAGGTAATAGTAACCAACAGAGGCACCCAATTCACTGCACAGTTCTGGAAAGTGTGGTGTTCTGCCCTACTAATATCCTCGAATATGTCAACCAGTTTTCATCCACATACCGATGGGCAGACAGAGAGATTAAATCAAACCTTGAAGCAGTACCTGAAATCCTACATACAAAGCAACACCGAGGCATGGGTAGATTGGCTATGGATAGCCGGAATAGCATACAATAGTGCTCAACATAGCACCACCAAGTTGGCCCCGTTTTTGGTCACTTATGGCTTTCATCCCCGGTTTTTACCATTCCTACTGCCTAGGGAAGAACAGAAGGTACGAGAAGTACAAGTAAGGATAAAACACATACAGGAAATCCTGAAACCCACACAAAAGAACGTTAAAGAAGCCAAGATCAAATATAAAAGGCAGGTGGATAAACATCGAAGGCCAGAACCGCTGTATAAAGAAGGAGATGTGGTGTGGCTGTCAACTAGGAACATACGCTTTAGACGCTATAGTATCTTCAACCCCCGATACATCGGTCCATACAAGATCATCAAGATGGTGAACCCTGTAGCAGTCAAACTCGCATTACTGAAACACATGAGGATACATCCAGTGTTTCACGTCTCTTAGGTAAAATCCGCTTATACCCCAGTACAGAACCCACCAAGCCGGTCTTGATAGCCCAAGAGCAGGAATACGAAGTACAAGCTGTGGTTGATTCAAAAAGAAGAGGGAAGAAGGTATGGTGTCTGATTTCATGGAAAGGATATGGACCTGAGGAAAACTCCTGGGAACCAGCCGCGGCGGTGCACGCACCAAGGCTGGTAAAGAGGTTCCACTCACTGCATCCCACTAAGCCCAAACCCTGACAACGTCCCTCTCGGGAGGGATGTACTGTTACGAGCGCCGGTGAGGAACGTTGTCAGCACGTCTCGTTATCGCCCGCCGGGATGGAACTACACTTCCCGGTGGGCAATGCGGTGCGCGTGAGGCGTCCTGACACTTGTTCCGGCGTAACAACACCCGTAAAGGAGGTCCCGAGGAAACAGACGATGCCGGATATTCCTCTTGGATCCTGATCGTCGCTGGGCTCCATTTCCCGTACGCGTTTTTTGTCCACGTTGGGTAAGGGTGCGCATGCACTAAAAAACTCCTCTAATTAAAGGTACTTCGGGTGAGTGTGGTATTTTAATGCTCACGAACATCCTGCAGCCGTGAAGTGACCGGCGTGGGTGTTAAGCTTCTTGGATTGGGCTATAACATACAAATCACTTAGCTGGGGAGAACGAGCATTGCTACAGTTGTGCTGGAACTACAGTAACGAGGAGTGTTTCGGTGAACCTGAGTGAGTGAGGCATTTGAGTGATAGATAACAGCCATGACGGCAACGGCCCAAACGCAAGCATTGTAGAGAGTGTTTAATTATAAGAACAACGGGGATAAATTGGTGTACAAGGGATTCTAGGGAAAGCACTAAGAGCCGAAGCCGGGATTAGAAACGGAAAATGTATAGCGCTAACATTCGTAAAGTATGCCGAAGCCGTGTTGAGAAACGGCAGAGATATCTGATCACAAAGATTGTTTATTTGATTCCTATCCTCTGAGACAGTCCCACAACTAAGCGTATTACACGGAGAGTTCCTGATTGTTCTGTGTCATTCAGTATGTATCCCTTTTGTGTTTTTGAGTAACAGGGGGCATTAGAAAGAGGCCTGGAGGAGCTCCCTGTGAAGCACTGCACCCTGAAGTCTAGGGTGGGTAAGAGAGCTATGCGCCCCCCTCTTTTGAAGTACTGATATGTTATTCCCTCATTCTAGTGTGCTTACGCTGCCATTCGTTTATGTCTTGAAAGGTGACTGCTTTCCCTGACAAAAGAAAGAGAAAGAACCCTAAACTACTCATGATGATAATGAAATCCGTTGTTATTTTCTTTTACAGGTACTAGAGATGTATGTAGCAGTTTAACCTAGAATAATTCACAGTAGTTAGAACACGCATAGTTACAGTTGTCTAAATTGTGTGCTTATGTTTACAGGTCTCCCGCCCTGCTGTCCCCATCCTTTCCTTCCCTCACTTGATCAAATCAACCTTCTGTGCTATAATAGCAGACAGAATTGAGACGATCAAGAGGTGGAACCTTTTTTGCAATGAACCAACTCCGAGGTATCCAACGATCTCCACGTGAATCTAACAGCTCACAATCACAAACCAACCTGGTTTTGCAAGGGGGGGTCCCATGAGTTTTTGGCCCCGGGTTCAGTGGCCATCTTGGGAAACCTACCAAACCCACACATTTCTGAAAACTAGACACCCGGGGGAGTCCAGTGATGTATGGCTTGTGTGGGTCCCTCAACATTTTCCTACCCAGAATACCCTGCAAACCTCAAATTTAGCTGAAGAAATCACTTTTTTCTCTAATTTCTGTGTGGGAAAGTTCTGGAATCTGCGTGGATCCACAAATTTCCTACCACCCAGCATTCCCACAGGTCTCCCGATAAAAATGGTACCTCACTCGTGTGGGTGGGTCAAGTAATCGCGACAGGCAAGACCGAAAACCTATTGATGCGACATCAAAATTACCTATCACAAAACAACCTGGTTTTGCAAGGGGGGTCCCATGAGTTTTTGGCCCCGGGCTCAGCGGCCATCTAGGAAAACCGACCAAACCCACACATTTCTGAAAAGTAGACACCCGGGGGAGTCCAGCAAGGTATGGCTTGCGTGGTTCCCCCAACATTTCCCTACCCAGAATCCCCTGCAAACCACAAATTTTGATGAAAAAATCTATTTTTCACACATTTCTGTGTGAGAAAGTTGTAGGATCACTGGGCTGACACAAATTTCCTACCACTCAGCGTTCCCCCAGATCTCCCAATAAAAATGGCACCTCACTTCTGTGGGTAGGCATAGTGGCTACAACAGGAAATGGCCCAAATCGTACTGTGGAGACTTCAAAATTACCTATAACAAAACTACCTGGTTTTGGGGAGGGGGCACTTGGTTTTTTGACCCCGGGCTCGGCTGCCATCTAGGGAAACCTCCCAAACCCACACATTTCTAAAAAAACTAGACACCCTGGGGAGTCCAATTAGGTATGGCTTGCGTGGATCCCCCAACGTTTCCCTACCAGAATCCCCTGCAAACCTCAAATGTAGCTGAAAAAAACACATTTTCCACATATTTTTGTGTGGAATCACTGTGCCGGCACACATTTCCTACCCCAGAGCGTTCTCCTTAGTGTCTTGAGTCAAATGATACCACACTTGCGTGGGTGACTAATGCAGAATTGGATAAAAACGTATTTTAAAAAAAATGTAGCGCTTAGAATTTTCAGTGCTTTACCCTTAATCCGTATGTTTTGGGCTCTTCCTAGTTACAGGCCCTTGCCTGACCCACACAAGTGAGATATCATTTTACTCGGGAGACTGAGGGGAACGCTGTGGGGTAGGACATTTGTGCTGGCACAGTGATTCCACCCAAAAATATGTGAAAAATGTGTTTTTTACAGCTAAATTTGAGGTTTGCAGGGGATTCTGGGTAGGAAAACGTTGGGGGATCCATGCAAGCCATACCTCGCTGGACTCCCCCGGGTATCTAGTTTTCAGAAATGTGTGGGTTTGGTAGTTTCTCAAGATGACTGCCGAGCCCGAGGCCAAAAACTCATGGGACCCCCCTTGCAAAAGCAGGTTGTTTTGTAATAGGTAATTTTGATGTCGCCTCAATAGGTTTTAGGCGCATGCCTTTCACGGGTACTTTACCCACTCACACAAATGAGGTACCATTGTACTCGGAAGACTTGGGGAATGGGGGTGGTTGGAATTTTGTGGACCCACTCAGATTCCAGAACTTTCCACCACAGAAATGTAATGGAAATGTGTTTGTTTTGACAAATGTTTAGGGTTGCAAGCGATTCTGGGTAACAGAACCTGGTGAGAGCCAGACAAGTCACCCAGTCCTGGATTCCCCAGGGTGTCTAGTTTTCAAAAATGTATAGGTTTGCTAGGTTTCCGTTGTTGCCGGCAGAGTTAGGGTTCAAAATCTACAGCTAGGCACTTTGCAAAAAAAGGGGCAGTTTTCACTGTGAAAATGTGGTGTGTGCACATTGCGTTTTGGGCCATTTCCTGTCGCGGGCACTAGGCCTACCCACACAAGTGAGGTGCCATTTTTCTCAGAAGACTTTGGGGATTGCGGGGTGGGTAGAATTTTGTGGATCCACGCACATTCCAGAACTTTTCACCACATAAATGTGAGGAAAATGTTTTTGTTTTGGACAAAGTTTGAGGTTTGCAAGGGATTCTGGGTAACAGAACCTGGTGAGAGCCAGCCAAGTCGCCCCATCCTGGATTCCCCTTGGTGTCTACTTTTCAAAAATGTACAGATTTGCTAGGTTTCCCTATGTGCCAGCTGTGCTAGGGCCCAAAATCCACAGGTAGGCACATTGCTAAAAAAAAATTGTTATGCTCATTCTGTGCAGCCCCCACCCCCACCCATAAAAAAGCCAGCGTAATCACAAGCGCCTAGTGGGCTTTCTGGCCCCACCGGGGGCAGATCAGGGGCCACTGCCCCCATCTGTCCCCCCGGGGGGCAGAAAGACTGGAATTTCTCTGGGGTATTGTCATGCCCATTTTGGGCAGCCCCCACCCCTACACGTATAAAAAAAATCTCTGGTTTCTAGTGGACTTTTTGCCCCCCCGGGGATGGCAGATTGGGGTCTACTGCCCCCATATGCCCCCCAGGGGGGCAGAAAGACTGAAATTTTTGCAGGCGGGGTATTGGCATGCCTGTTTTGGGCAGCCCCCACCCCTGATTGAAATTGGCAAAAAATAATCCCTGGCATCTAGAGGGCTACTGCCCCATCTGCCCGTCAGGGGAGACAGAAAGGCTCTAATTTTTGCAGAACGGTGGGGGCATTGGCATGCCCATTTTGGGCAACCACCACCCCTAAGTGTGATTGCCTAAAAAAATCCCTGGTTTCTAATGGGCTTCTGCCCTCCCAGGGGGCTACAGCTCCCATCTGTCTCCCTAGGGGGGGGCAGAAAGGCTGTCATATTTGTGGGGGGGTGGGGGCATTGGCATGCCCATTTTGGGCAGCCCCCACCCTAATTAAATTGCCCCCAAAAAATCCTTGGCGTCTAGTGGGCTTTCTGCCCCTGGGGGGGCAGAAAGGCTGTAATTTTGGCAAGGCGGTGGGGGCATTGGGGTGCCCGTTTTAGGCAGCCCCCACCCTAAATAAATATGTCGGAAAAAAAATTCCTGCCGTATAGTGGGCTTTCTGCCCCCCTTGGGGAGGCAGATTGGGGGCTACTGCCCCCATCTTCCCCCCAGGGGGGGCAGAAAGGCTGTAATGGTGGCAGGGGATGGGGGCATTGATGTGCCTGTTATGGGCAGCCCCCACCATAAATAAATATGGCAGCAAAAAAAAATGCCTGCCGTCAAGTGGGCTTTTTGCCCCCCAGGGGGCAGATTAGGGGCTACTGCCCCCATATGCCCCCCCAGGGGGGCAGAAAGACCGAATATGGCCAATTTTATTGGGGGAGAGGAAAAGCCCTTGCCCAAGGGGCCGCTTTCCCTCCCTGGTGTCTTAGTGGGTGGATCCGAAGCAGGGATCCACTGGGGATTCTCCCCTTTCCAATGATACCTCTCCTGTCTTTCTACGTCCTCAGGGGGGTGAGATAGCCCCCTGAGCAAGTAGAAAATGAAACTGAAATGAGCCTAAATGCTCGTTTCAGTTTCGGTTTCTGTGAAATGACATCAGCGTGACGTGTGCGCTGATCGTCATCTCACAGAAACAGGGGGGGGGCTTCGGGAGCTGGGAAAGCTCTTCCCCAGCTCCTGAGGGTTTGGCAGAGAAAAAGAAATCCCTCTGGTGCCTGCACCAGAGGGATTTCGTGCCCCTGTCCTTATGACGGAATAGTTCCGTCATGAGCATAGGAGCACCGATGCTCATGACGGAACCATTTTGTCATGAGCATTGAAGGGGTTCACAGCAGAATATTTAACTGCGGCTGAGGGTATATCTAATAACCATCAAAACTTAGGGGTCCTTTATGATGTCGGGGGGGATCGCCACCACCCGACCGGCGGTGGTAATCCGCCCGACATCTTTCCCCACCCGCCCACCCGCCCTCCATTTACCCCCCGCCATATTACAATGGCGGGGGTTACAGCAGCGGATGGAAAGACCGTCCGCCGCATTTCTGCTGGCAGACAATTGTTCCGATTGCCTGCCTGGAGGAACTCGGGCCTTCTATGGTGGCGGTGTCTGGAAGACACCGCCATCCATATCAGGATGCCTGGCGGAGAAGGCCTTTCCATGGCAGTGATGCCGCCATGTAAAGACATGCGGGAATTGCTTTGGGGGCCCGTTGTGGGACCCCGGGGGGAGTGGGGCGTGGGGGGCTGCACTATCGCCATGCACAAGGTGGCAGGCACCGCGCGGTGCCTGTCACGTTGTGCATGCCTATGCACAACATGCACATTTAACATTGTAGTGGGTGCTGCTTACAGCACTGCCCACCACAATGTTAAATGTGCGGGATGTGACTGCCAGGGTGGCGGCCACATCCTAATAGGCACAGCAGGACCGCTGCACCTCTAGCGGTCGGTCCTGTTCACCGTTACGGGGGCATCGTAATGGGCCCCTTAGTAATTAGTCTGGCCAATATATTTAACCCAATCAAAAGAATGAAAAGGGGTGGAAATTTAAGACATCCATGGTACAATGCAAGCTGCCGCAAGGCCAAGTCAGATATGATTGCCGTAATCAAAAAAATGATAGGCCCGTGATCAGAGAGAAAAGGGAGCTACATACAAAAGCCAATCCACAAGCAAAAAAAGAGGGGGAAATGAGAAATGGGAATCCCTGAAAAACTCCCTAAGTGCGCATAACATGCAAACTTTCTGGAAAATACTCAGGAATCCAAAAGCGCAATAGAACCCAACATAGCTGAGAGTGAATGGATGGTACATTTCGAATCGCTATATGTTAGGGAAGTGGATGCAGACGCTCTAGTGGGCACCATTTCTATGACACAAGATAAATGCCCCACCTATTTCCCTAAAAGAGACATCAGAGCCAGTAAATAAGATTCTTCCTTCCAAGGCCCCCGGGCTGGACAAGATCCCAGGTGATCTTATTCGCTCTGAACCTGCCATCTGGGTCCCTTACTTGTGCTCCTTGTTCAATGCCATACTCTGTGGAATGACAATACCTACTACCTGGGCCGGGGCTGAAATCATACCCATTTTTAAAATGGGATCGCCACTTCTACCCGTAAACTACCGCCTTATTAGTTTAATTGACGTAAGTCAAAAACTATTTGCCCGCGTCCTTCTTGGACGGCTACAGAGCTGGATGGATGAGCACAAGGTACTCAGACCCCTCCAAGCTGGGCTTAGAGCCAAGATTTCAACAATTGATCAAATCTGTAGGCTTGAATTGTTATATTGGAAGTGTGTACTTTTAAAGGGTTGCCGCCTCTACCTGAATTTTGTGGACCTCAATTCCGCATTTGATCTGGTCCTGAGGAGGAAATTGTGGGCACTCCTGTTGGATTTGGGTGTCCCACCCTATCTTTCTCATTTGCTGGAACGCCCCCATAAAGGGAATTATAACCAAATTAGGTATGGAAAAAATGCCGACCTATCTGCTCCATTGCCGGTAGAAAGAGGCGTACGCCAAGGATGCGTTCTGGCCCCGACACTCTTCTGTCTATTTAATAATTGCTTAGTTGAGTCACTAACTGCAGAGCCCCTAAACTCGCAAGCCGCAAAATTCCAGCGATGATGTTCGTGGATGATACCCTCCTTCTATCTAAATCACCCATGGAAATCCAGTAGACTCTTAACAATTTAGTTCTTTCTGTAGAAATCGAGGCTTGGAGATCAATTTACAAAAATCGAAATATATGGTCTTTAATGCTAGTACTAGTACTTGTCCTAATCCCTGTGTAGATGGAAAACCTCTAGAGAGGTTTTCCATCTTTGAGTATCTTGGGATTATGCTCACAGAAAAACTAGACTGGGGAGCGCAACTACAGAGGGCAAGCCTAAAGCTCGCACAATCTACGGGGAGCTAACTAAGGTACATAGGAGCTCCTCCCAAAAAAACCCTAGCCCGGCAGTTGAAATCTATAAAGTACAGGCCAGGGGTGCTGCTTTGTATGGTGCCGAAATCTGCCGCCATTGCCCTCTGGGCTCCTTGGTAAACGCTGGGAACTCCTTCGCTAGGCAACTCCTTGGTGTTACCCACAGCTCATCTCTTATACCACTCAGAATGGATCTGGGGATTAGACCAATATCCGATGAAGCCGCCCTTAGACGTCTTTTATGCTGGCGCCGTCTGTGGAGCACCCCTGAACTATCGGCCTTAAGAGAAGAGCTGGCGGAAGTGCTGAGGCTCCAGGGAGCAGGCAAACTCGCCTGGCTGGTACATATTAGGAATACCTGTGCTGCAATGGGGAGAGGTAATTTGTGGGCCAAAACATAAGAAACCTGCCTTGCTACGCCCAGGAATACCCTAGTGGAGAGCAACAGGGAATACAAATGAATTCAGGCTACAGGGAATCCCATAGTTGGTTGTTTAACACTCGAGTTTCTACAAGTAAAAGATCAATACAGTTTAGAACCAGTTTTGGATGACATTCAGCCATTTCTGGGCAAAAAATTATATCTCCAGTTCAGACACGGGGTGCTCCCTTGCGCGCATTTACTAGTAAATGGGCAGATACATCTGATCAGGGTTGCCCAGCTTGTAGCAATACAGAGGAGACAGACATTCATGTATTTTTTATTTGCCAGGTTTATTAAAAGGCAAGGGCGCGCTGGCTCCGCCAGTTATGCAGAAATTTGGGAGTAAGTCACTGTAGAGAGGCATACAGGTGATTGAAATATGATACACATCCACCTATTGTCTTCTCTGTCTCACGCTTTTTATTCTCGATGTGGTGTGTTCATAGTGCCATTTTAAAGTTATCCCCCTAGCGTGGGCCAACACACTGTATCACACTTTCTACAAGGGGCCCAGTTTCTAGTTCTTTATTGGTATCTTTGTAAATTGTAAACAACCATTTTATAATTGTTTTAAGAAAACTTTTTATCCATATTGTTCAAAATAGATATTGACCATTGCTGCTTTGCACGATTGTCTATTGTTGCTATGTTAGATTATGGCCACGCTTCTCCTACAAATGGGCCCTTTATGAATTTAATATTTCAGATAATGTATTAACCTCCAAGATTGCCCATAGTATGTACAAGCACTTTATTATTTTGTAGTTTATCTACATGATGTACAAGCACTTTATGACTGTTCTAATCAAATAGCAACAAGTGCCTGCGGCCTGAGGCAGAAGGAAAATGGAGCGAGGATCACCTAGAGTGGCTGCATGATGCATAAGCACTTCATCTTGATCCAGAGAAAGACCAGGATGAACATTTCTCAATCAACAATTACTGAAAATGGGCCCATATTCACATTCAAGTTTCCTGACTGCTTCGCTGGGGGTCAGGTTTTATTTCACTTTGATCTGAATTAGTCAATGTCTAACTAACCTTCACAGATCAACACTCTTCCTTTGGTCAATGGACCATTAATCAAGTAGTTGATGGTGATATTAACAAATTCATTAATCTATCTTATAACTTTCAATAAAATAATCACAGACTCCAAGTAAGATTCAAAACATTTTATCTAATAACTCATTCAAAATGAACGCTCATTTGTATAGATTCACAGTGCAAACTCCATCAACTTTCATGGGAGAGAAAAAATCAATTTATCAAATTACATTAAAATATACAGACGCATACAACAACTTTAATGCATTAGGAGTGATAGATTAAGAGACAATAGACACAGTAACACATACCTTGCAGAAGATATGGAAATTCAAGACAGAAACATATTTACCTAATGGTGAAATGGGAAAACCCAACCCCAGGCCAAAAGGATTGGTGGAGGTCATCTGATAGAGAGGCAGGGGACAAAGACTATAAACAGGTGCAGGATAGGATTATACTTACTACACTTCTCTAGAACCCGACGCATCGGAGCGCATTCCTCTCTTACACTCACTCCCTCCTCGATATTCTTCCGCAAATATTCAATCCAATCAGGCTGTCTTTCAGTATTGAATCTTCCCAGTCTATTCTTCTCCAGCAGCAGCTCTCGCCCACTCCTCTCTCAGCATCAACGTCTCTCCTCTTAACTTTTAGTCACTCAAGTTATACTCTTTAATTCTGCATGTCCCACCCTCAAAAGTTGCGAGTATTTGTGAATCATTGACTGTGATTGGGCAGGGGCAGGGGAGTTGTCATTTCTTCATGCTGTCATTCTTGATTTCTTAACTAATTCTTTGTTTAGTAAACCCTTCCCATTTAATTTATTCATTTTTCAATACCATTTCCTTTCACACACATTCACAAAACAAACTAGATATAAATTTTATATAATTCTACAGTTGAAGAGCGTTCCCAGGCATCTGTCCTTGGTAGCCTGTCAATGATCTGGTCATCAGGTCACTTCAAAACTTCAGTGCGCAGACTCAACTTGTGTTACGTTTCAACCGCCATCTTTTCCCTTGACTTAGCACATTAAGCCCAAACGTACACTATTGATAAAGGAATCATAAACAGATGTTAATTTCTCAAATATGTTATTATTACTGTTCACCACCCACTTCTACTCCATCCCATGTTATTTTCTTCTTTATTAAGCAAAGGCATTAGCAGCGACAGCTCCTTTTAAATCCAGGCAAGCATATGCCAGGCACGTGGTGCCTCAAGATCTACAGTTAGTAACTCCTTGCGCATGCGTGAGAGCTTCCTTCTCATGGGTTAATCACATGGTTATTTGCGCAGTACTGGTTCGCACATGCGCAAGACGATTTTCGGTTTCAAGCGGGATTTCAGTTACGCAGCAAATTATTCTTTGTTATTTAAGCAAGCATAAAGCCTTTCCCCATGTATGACTGTCGTGTGTAAGTTAATTTTCTTTTATCTACTATTTCTATTTGTTAGTACCTGTTAACGAGAGGTTGATCCAGGCAAGTTTCTTGTCCTCGAATCCTTGCTCCATCAGTTTCACTCAAACAATAATCTGGGGTTGGGATGCGAGCCAGAAGACCCAAAGAGATGACAACGGATTTTGATCATAATACATGTTTTTATTTGATGGTTGGTGTTTATTTGTCATGATATCGCTATGAATGAAATGTTACCTTTTTAGCCCTCTTTTTAACTACATGTAATGTCGTTGTATCTGTGCTTTTATGGCCATTTTTGGGCCGAAATGAAGTTTTTGATGATGATGATGATAATCCAAATCGGACAAAAATGTAACCCAAATTGTTTTTTTAAATCCAATTGTTCCAAAAGTAATCCTCTGTTCGTAAATCCGCAAACGATAAACCATAAAAAACCTGAAAAAGTGTTAAAAAAATAAAACGCTCCATGAAAACCCGGAAAATTAAGGAAGTGTAAAATAATTATTAGTTAATCGTATTCCTCCTGAGGCACAGCCGGGAGACTTGTATTTGTATTCACCCGTTTGCTTTTAAAACTGAATTTTTTTTATTTTATCTGTACTTTCCCCCTGCTTCCTACACACGATTGCTGTGTGCAGGCACCTGTCCCTGCGGTAAAACGAGCGCTGGGAAGACTACAATTACACCTTTTGGAAACCACATTCTCCCCGCCCGGAACAGGACACGCCCACTCCGAGGCCACGCCCCCTAGCAGAGCATATATAAAGCGCGCTGAGGCGATAGTGCGCCGGTAATCGTATTCCTCCTGAGGCACAGCCGGGAGACTTGTATTTGTATTCACTCGTTTGCTTTTAAAACTGAAAATTGTAATTTTATCTGCACTTTCCCCCTGCTTCCTACACACGATTGCTGTGTGCAGGCACCTGTCCTTGCGGTAAAACGAGCGCTGGGAAGGCTACAATTACACCTTTTGGAAACCACATTCTCCCCGCCCGGAGCAGGACACGCCCACTCCGAGGCCACGCCCCCTAGCAGAGCATATATAAAGCGCGCTGAGGCGATAGTGCGCCGGTAATCGTATTCCTCCTGAGGCACAGCCGGGAGACTTGTATTTGTATTCACTCGTTTGCTTTTAAAACTGAAAATTTTTAATTTTATCTGCACTTTCCCCCTGCTTCCTACACACGATTGCTGTGTGCAGGCACCTGTCCCTGCGGTAAAACGAGCGCTGGGAAGGCTACAATTACACCTTTTGGAAACCACATTCTCCCCACCCGGAGCAGGACACGCCCACTCCGAGGCCACGCCCCCTAGCAGAGCGTATATAAAGCGCGCTGAGGCGATAGTGCGCCGGTAATCGTATTCCTCCTGAGGCACAGCCGGGAGACTTGTATTTGTATTCACTCGTTTGCTTTTAAAACTGAAAATTTTTAATTTTATCTGCACTTTCCCCCTGCTTCCTACACACAATTGCTGTGTGCAGGCACCTGTCCCTGCGGTAAAACGAGCGCTGGGAAGGCTACAATTAAACCTTTTGGAAACCACATTCTCCCCGCCCGGAGCAGGACACGCCCACTCCGAGGACACGCCCTCCTAGGAATCTCAGACTACAAGAATGTGCATGAATAGGAAGCGCAGCGGACGAGCGCAGCGGGCGTGACGATTGCGCGCCGAAGGCGCGCATAAGGCAAGCTCGTCTGCGCTCGTCCGCGCCGAGTCCGGGCCTTGGGTCACCCCCCTTGCCCCCCAGCCGTCAGCACAAAGATGCTATACGTTAGCAACCCTCTACAAGTTAAGGCCTCCTGTTAACTCATGCCCTCGGCACTCCCTCCAAGCCATGGACCTTCCTTCAACCTGTCCTACCTGCACTGCGCCTCTCAAACCTAACTCGCGCACAACAGCCACACAGGAATTCCAAATGCTCCTACTAAACTGCCGCTCGCTGCCTAAGCATAGCGCCGAAATGGCCTTATTGATAGAAGAGCACACCCAGGATATATTGTTCCTTACGGAAACCTGGCTTACCAGTGAGTCCAACCCGGCGATAGTAGAGGCCCTCCCCACCGGCTATCAAATAACACGGCAAGACCGGCCAAAAGGGAGAGGAGGAGGCCTTGCTATCATCCATAAGGAGCAATATCATTGTCGACTCTCTCCTGAGACCATCTCGGACTGCGAGAGCATGGGTTTTAACATCAACCTCTCTCCTAACATCTGCTTCTCAGGCACCTTTATTTACCGCCCGCCCGGCCTCCCGAAGCAGTTTCTTCTAACTCTACCATCGATTGTGGTCAGCAGAGTCAGCACCTCCTCTAGCTTTACTGTGTTGGGTGACTTGAATCTACATTTTGACTCCCCCTGGGACCTCTCAGCTGCTATCCTATCAGATAATCTAGCAGCTCTACAACTCACTCAACGTGTCTCCTCCCCCACCCACGAAAAAGGCCATCTACTGGATCCAATTTTTTCAAATTGTTCTGAGATCACAGTGGACCCAGGCATTACCCTACCCTGGACTGACCACTTTTTAATCCCCTTTAAATGGACCACACCTAAATTCTCTCTTCCGGCTCCCACCACCAAACTCAGGCGAGCCTGGACGCGCCTTGAGGTTGATAAGTGGTGCACTAAACTGGCTAGCTCACAACCAGAAATTCAGGATGATCCCGCCCTAGCAAACCAGGCATATACCAACTGGATCTCCTACACTCTTGACTCTACTCTCCCAATGAGCAAGACTGTACTAAAGCGGCCTCAAAAAACCGCCCCTTGGTACACCCAGTCTCTCAGAGAAAAAAAGCGCCTCTGTAGAAGGGCGGAAAGACGCTGGCGCTTAGATAAATCGGCGGTTAACAAAACCCGGTACCGTGAAACCATCAACGAGTACAAAACTCAAATAAAAGCAGCTCAGTCGACGTATTTCGCCGAAAAAATCCTGAATGCTAGATCTAAACCCAAAGAGATCTTCCAGATCATTAAAAAGCTAACGAACCCATCCCCTGTGGTGCATGTCGAGAAATCTGTCACCCAATATAATGACATTGCCGAATTTTTCTATCAGAAAATCAACAAAATGTATTCAACTTTTTCTCCCCCAAACACCGACCTGTCTACTCAACCTAATAACCTCCCTAGCCTGCCACAGTCCCCCACCCCTTACAGCTTAACTCACTTTCCCCCACTAGACCTCCCCACTTTAGAATCACTAGCCCTCAGTGTCAAATCAGGCTCTCCGGACGACCCTACCCCTCCTGACATCCTAATGGCAGCATCCCATACCATCCTGCCCGTCATCATCTGGCACCGTTCCACCCGTATGGAAGCAGGCCATGGTTAGGTCACTGATCAAGAAACCCAATCTGGACCCGTCTGATCTGGCTAACTACCGCCCTATTTCTCTGCTCCCTTGGTTGAGCAAGGTTTTGGAGAAATATGTGAACCAACAGTTAGTGAACTATCTAGAGGACCACCACATACTGGATCCCACTCAGACGGGTTTCAGACCTAAGCACGGGACAGAGACCGCCCTCCTCATGGTCGTAGAGGAAGCGAGAAAAATCTTGGATCAGGGAGGATCAGTGGCAGTGATCCTCCTTGATCTAAGCGCGGCCTTCGACACAGTGTGTCATGACACCCTACTAAGCCGCCTGTCCTGTGTGGGGATCAAGTATAAAGCTTGGGCATGGTTTGAATCCTTTCTGGGGAACAGATCTTTCAGGGTTTTTGATGGCGATTCAGTTTCCTCCAGTAGACCTCTAAATTGTGGAGTTCCTCAGGGCTCCTCTCTGAGCCCTGCTCTATTCAACCTATATATGAGACCACTGGCCAGTGTCGTCCGCCCATTTGGAGTTAAAATCATCTCATATGCGGACGACACGCAACTGGTGGTCTCACTGGCGCAGGAGGCATCTCGAACTGCGCCAGGCGGGCTCAGAGAATGCCTGGAGGAAGTGAGGAGCTGGATGTCGTCATCTTCCCTGAAATTGAACGGAGAAAAAACTGAGCTGATGCTCCTAGGACCTTCAGAGCCGGCACTTCCCCCTTCCCGATGGCCCCCATGCCTAGGACCGCCTCCAACCCCCAAAAATACCATCAAAAGTCTTGGGGTATGGCTGGACAGCTCACTATCTTTCAATGTCCAAGCCACAAAACTGTCAGCCACATGTTTTGGCATTCTGAGAGTGCTAAATAAAATCTTCCCCCTCCTCCCCCTGGAAGCCAAACAGGCTGCCATTCAAGGGCTCATTCACTCCCGTCTTGATTTTAACAACGCACTTTATCTGGGTGCACCAGAATACACCCTTCGGAGGCTGCAAACTGTACAGAACAGCGCAGCTCGCCTTCTACTTAAAATCCCACACAGACACTCAGTGAGGACTGGACTGACTAGCCTCCATTGGTTACCGGTCCGGCAGAGAGTTCTGTTCAAGGCGCTATGCATAGCCCATCAAGCCTTCTGGGACATGGGACCTATCATTACCCGTGATCTGATCACTCATTACATCCCAAATCGTAGTCTTCGTTCCAGCCAGACTCTCTTAGCAGTAGTCCCAAGAAAAAAAAGATCTAGAACCGGCGGAAGGACGTTCATGTACAACGCAGCTAAGGCCTGGAATGCTCTACCACTTCATCTTAGAGCCACCCAGAACCTTACTATGTTTCGCAAGCAACTGAAGACCCACCTTTTCACATCTGCCTGCTAAACCGTTGTCTTTTTTTTTCCCCTTCCCTGGTCTCTGTAGGTCACGGTTATCCTAGCGCTTGGACGCCTTCGGGCAACAACTGCGCTCTATAAATCCCCAAGTTTACAAGTTTACAAGTTTTACTTAAACTAATATACACTTCCTTAATAAAAAAACGCAATCTTCTCGTAACCGCCACTTCTATCGACCAAAACCTGTAAAAAACACACACACATGCCCACACACACAAATATACACATAATACACAATATAACACTATTAGAAACATTATACACACCATATTCAAACATACTTGTAACATATTTTACATTATCTAAACTAGGCCTCGAAAAATAACAATACATAAATCACTAAAACCTAATTTACACACAAAAAATGCCACAACTCCAAAAACCAAACACTACACACAATAACTACAACCTAACTACCTTCAAATTTAAATAAAAATATAGTTAAAATAAAGAAAAGTAATCTTACCTTCTTCAACGCGACGCAGCTCCCAACCGCAAGCTTTTCCCCTTTCTAAATAACCAAAAAACAAATGCGAGCGGTTACAAAATTGGAGCACCAAACAAATATGGCAGCTTTAAACATATAAAATAAATGTATTTGTTTTAAAAATTGTTATTGCATTAAATATAAATTACTAAAATGTTTGATTAAAATACTACAATTTATAACTTATATGTTTAAATGTATTTAACATTTTTCCAGTATTGTAAAATTATAATAATAAATATTAATAAACATATAATATTTATTAGTATAATTCCATATATTTACAAGTTACATAAGTTTATTAAAATCATGTAATGTTTTTCTTTAATATTTAAAAACTGTCAACCTTATAAACAATGTATAAAAATTAAACCATGTACTAATTATTAATATTAATATTATATATATTAATACTATTAATTAACATGTATTATTATTTGTTTAAGAACTGTTACAAAGTATACAATTATAAATGTATTAAAAAATGTGAAAACATTATTACAGTATATGTAACTAAATAAAAAATGTTCAGAATACAAAACTGAAATGAACAACTGTTATTAATAATTATATTATTTTCTCAAATGCTTCAACACAAATGTAAAACTACATTATTTGATATTATAAAGTTTATATAACTGCATTAAATGGCAGCTAATTTTGAATTTCGAATTTATTTAAAAATTAATTTAATTATTTTAAAACACTCCCCACCCTTATCCCCTATAAACCCAACATACCGCTCGTAAAAAATATTATACAAATTTTATTTTTTATAACATTAACTAACTATTATTATATTCAAAACAAACTTTAAATACATTAAAATATAGTACAATAATGATATTTAAACATAACGATATTTTTACAGTTGAAATTACAAACTTCGAAATTTTTAACAACACTTTAAAATCGATATTTTTAACATCGATATACATAATGTCAATATTTAATACTATCGATATACTAAACTCGATATTTATGTATATCAATATTAAAACATCAATATTATGTCTACTTACCATTCATCTGCTGTTGATCAATAATCTTGCCTCTATGTCTTCTGATAGTTGCAGTTGACAAATATTTGCAAACCTTGACTTTTATTTGCTTGTAGTCATGGTTTCAATACATTTTAGGAAGTCTCTAAACACCAGCACCTATAAGTCCTTAGTGCTAGCAATAAGAAAGTATCTCATTACTTTTGACCATGTGTCCAAGTCGGCGGAATCGATGTGGTCCTACCTGCCACCTACAGTGGTCAGAGAACACCTGACGAGGGTGGGTTGTACCCCTCAGCAATGCAGGGCTTCCTGGGACCATGGATTTGTGTTTCTGTGGTTTCACAAGAGGGGATGCAGCTAATTACTCTTTCACTAAGATCATATCAAAAGAGGCAATAATTAATAAAATATTCATTATTGCTTAAATGCAAACCAAATTAATAGAGGAAATCAATTACTGCACCAGTGATGTATAATATACATCTTGTCTTTTACTCCTGTTGAACAGTAAAGTACAAACATAAGGCACTTTGTATCTCTGCTTTAGAATATAATCAACACAACTATCCATAGTTGATTCTATAGAAGGAATCCTGCAACATATTTGAAAATGTGTGTATCATCAAGTTAGGTATTTAAGGTGAAAATGTATTTACATTTCTCAAATCCATATCTTTGTACCATGGAGATATTTATGTTGTCAATGTACATACAGTAGTAGTTGATATTCTTCCCTCAATATTGTTGTAGAACACTAGCACCATATAGCAATTTAATTTTATCTTAGAACTTTTAAGTGATGTGGTTATGATTTCTCTATTAGACATTTTTCGTGTTCTTCTGTGCTTCTGGTCTATAGCAGTAGGGTTTAGCTAGTCCAAACCCCAAGTAGTTTTTATACGAAAGATGAGCAGGCTTTATCTGACCTGCATCCCTCCTGTATGGAGTATGATGGAAGGAATGTAAGCTTTACCTCCCAGCGCTTCCTCCATCACAAGTGTGACAAGTGATGGGTGACGCAATCCTCACCAGTATGGAATCTGTTAGATGGTGGTAAGGGTACAGGGAAAAGTACGGGCTGGAATGGGACATATGGCTCAGGCTTTTGAAAGGTAAGCTCTGCTTCCTTGTACTGGTTTTAGGAACCCACAGCGTATCTTTTAATGTAACTATCAAAATGTAATTTTGTTTTACATTTGCTACGTAAAACATCTCCTCTTTATCCTCTGCATATCTACTCTTCTGAAGAGAATCCTTTTCACTCAGCCCAGACATAGTGAAAGGTAGACCGTTTTGGAACTTTACAATCTGTTGTGTGTCTGTGAACTAGACAGCTGACTAGTCCCTGGTTCCTGATAACTTTAAAATCACTTTTAAGGTGATGGCGTCCTGAAGGAGTGCAGGATATCATATTTTATAACTCGCAACAGTATTTTACTGCCCCCTTCTTGGATAAAAGACGACTTTCTCTGCAATCTGTCCTTAGTAGTGGGCCAGGGTCCGAATTTAATTCAATGTTGAGCAGTTGCCCATTTGAGGAGTTTTTTAATGGCTTTTGGTTTAAAAAATACAGGACGTTCAGCTGCTAATTACAGCTTTTCAACCTTATGTGCCAGATGTTTTATGCAAGTAAATTTGTGTTGGAGTGAATGGTTTGCAAAACATTACAAAGAGAAACTGTAAGCCATAAAAAGACTAAGGGCATGAATTAGAGTTGGGAGAGATCAGAAGATCCTGCGATTCCGGAAAGAAGTCATAAATCCGCGTGGTTGAGGACAATAAACTATTTTGCATTTTCTTCAGAGATGGTGGGATTTTCCATGATACCCATATCGAAAGCAGTCTCAGCTATACTCACACCGTGAACTCTATTCTTCACACATTCTGAAACATCCAGATATAATAGGGATCATCTGGTACCCAAGGCTCCTCATCCTTTGGGAATTACTATGAAGGAGAACTTCTACGTGGTCTGGGTGCACAGTTACACCAGGTACCACTTAAAACATGAATAGTCCAGGTTTGAAACTTCCATCGCTTGATCTCTCTCAGTTGTTGTTCTGTGGCTTGTGGGCAGCTCTTCACAATCTGACACCTTCTGTCCGATGGCCAGTGGTTTCCTGGTTCCTGTGCAGAGCTCAAGCAGCAACAATGACTTGGCCAACCAGCTCAGAGAGCTGACATTCAGGGCTCATCCTGTCTGCAGAGAAGCCCAGTTTTAGAAGTTCAATAATGGAGGATGAGGAGGGATACACAGCTCTGCAGTTCCAGGGGAGAAGGAATCCAGAGGACGAGGAGGGATACACAACTCTGCAGTTCATGGGAAGGAAGAAACCAAAAGATAGACGTGAAGATGAACTGAGAGGTCAGAAGTCCTCTTATTCTTGCTACATTTCCTCTCTCCTTACCATATGTACATATCTTGAATGTAACTGATACACTCCGGGCCATTTCTTACACTCTGAGGGGTCTAGATGGATACTTTTACTGTGGGATTTATCAAACAACATATAGTTACAGAAAGCTTGTTAGAACTGTAGAACAAACCCCTAAATAACTAAATAAATGTTCTACCTAAACCCACCCACCTTGCTCACGCAAGGGAAGTGGAAGGTTAGTGCTTCAATGCTTGTTGAAGCCCCCCTGGCTGCCTGTGTCTTGCACTTTAATATTGGCAGTTATCAGTGGTGTGATTGTTGATTTCTGGGTTATTCTGTAGTTTCCCAGTGCACTGATAGTCACCCTTGGTTGACGTTTTGCAGTCTGGAGGACAATCTCTGCCTGTACCTCACTGATCATCCTTATCACAAGGATGTTAATGCCGCTGGTGCTTTGCAGCTGTCTAATAATGTAACTGTAATAGTCCTTACATACAACGTTTTTTACGCAAAGATTGCAGCTGAAAGGAGCAAAGACACAAGTTATCTAACATATGCCTTGTACCCTGAAGAAGAGCCATTAGCAACTTGACAATTATACATGTGACAGGGACAATTGAAAACTCTTTACTATGAGTTTGTGGTTGGGGTTGCAGCTGAGATGCAAAATCTCTTTTGGTATTTACAAAGCCACGAAAATCTTGATTTATGTGGCTTTGCATGATTATGTAAAATAAAACAGGAAAAAGAAAAGTAATGCACTGCCTTGCGTTACTTTGCTTAGAGGAGGTGTAACATTGATGGAGCATGGGTGTTCCCATGCATCCACCCATGTCATTTACTAAAGTCAGTAAGTATGGGTTTGCACAAGAATGGCACCCCTACTTGAAGCTGGTGTAAAGTGGAGAAATATCTTTATTTCTCTGTGTTACTTCCTCTTTGCGTGTGTTCTGCATTATTGATCTCACTGGATCTCCCTGTGCCTAAGGACCCTTTTCTTCACAGTACACTCGGTTGAGGACTGTGTTCAGTGAGCCGAAGTGGCTGAAGGGTACCTTGTGGCTATAGAGAATACAAGCCTGTCTCCTTCCACGAATGGAGATGGCGGATAAATGACCCATACGTTGGGTGCCTACTTTTGAAACGGCCAGTATAGCCATCTTATTACATTATATATGAGTGTGGTATACATCTGTACAGAGTAACTTGTACATATATTTTGGTCCTGATGAATGCCTAAGAACTCCATTTGGGGTCTACGTAAGACAGAAACATGTTGACCTATAAGGGGGTATATTTGTTTTGAAGCCCCTGTCCTCTGCTTTTTTTAACTCTATCCAAGGACACTACCGAATAAAATTATTTGAGCCATTGAGATAGTTTTATCTTTTCTTGCACTTTTCACTGCACTCTGCCCCTCACTCACCAGAATCACTTTGTGGCATCCCTTCTGCCTTAAAACACCTCAGCTCCTCCCCACACCACCACACTAGGGAGCTCATTAGGATGGAGGGCGGAGGCACATTCGCAGTGCTGACAGAAAATGTCATTTTCCGCACTCCAGTGGTGGTCCTCGCGGCTGCCATATTACAATGGGCAAACATAGCCCATTTCCCGACCGCCGTGGTGCGTCATAAACTGCCAGATAAATGGGCTCCTTAGTCAGGAGGGTTGTCCGTCTAGTGAATAATACGAATTACTAAGTATAGTGAAATAGTGGGACTCCTGTCATAAATCTCCAGAATTAGCCTGAGATTTTTGTGAATCCAAAATATTTTTAAAGGGTTTGATTGATTGTACCGAAGATGCTCAAGAAGATCTCCCGGCTGTCTTCATTACAGCTCTTGGCTACAGAGGAAACCTCTAACGAGGCATTTTCCTCTCCCCTAGGCCATTTGGGTGGTGATGTCTTGCCGCCAATGGACATATGGTGCCCCTATTGTGTGTGGCTGTTTGGGGTTGTGTGTCTGGGCAGGGACACTGGGTGGAAACCGGTGCAAGGTGGACACCCCTTTATGCCAGTCTGTGGCACAAGAGGTCTACCTTGTAGTTGACATTGGGTCTTTGTTTCAAAGATTTTTTTTCCGGTGAGATGGGAGAGGTAGCAGGCTTTGTGTACGGGTGAAGGTTCAATCCTCATTGTCACATCTGGAGGCCAACATCCCCGAAACATCATGTGTTGAAGGTTGATAAACGTTAAACATTTTTTCCTGTGGTAGCAATGTGTGCAGGTCATACAGCTACTTGAATGTTTTAGCTCAGGTCTAGGAGAGGTGATGTTGAAAGGACAGTTTTATTTGTAATACACAATTAGAGAAAGAAAGGTTCCAATAAAAACTTGAGAAAGGCCAGTGCTTAATTTGAGCCGGTGGTTGTAGGTGGAAACCACCGTCGCTCGTGTTTAGGCCCTGGGACTTACTTTTTCCTCATCAGACTCTGACGTGGAAGAAGAACAAAAGAGGGAACTTCAGAAAAGCAGGAAAAAAGGAGAAAGATACAGACGGGAAAAGAGTGACAAAGGGATAAAGCAAGAATGAAAATGAACCTTCGAAGGGTGAGGTAAAAAGGCAGGGATTGAAAGGTGGAGGAGGAAAAATACATATGATGGAATCAAGACAAGTCACAACTGGTATTCGGTGTCATGTTTGTGAGAAGAAAAGTAAGAGTCCTCAGCACCTATTATTTTACAAATTGCACACTGACAAAGTTTACATTTGGGTTGACAGCAGATGGGACACTCTCAGAACATTTTTAGACACATAACGTCATTTATTATTTTCTCCATTGTGATAGTGTTGAACTTGGCCCGAACTACATTATTCCTTGCATTATGAACTGCCTGATTCTTGCATTACGAAGCGCATTATTCTCGCATACGAACCGCCTGATTCTTGCATTACGAACTGCCTGATTCTTGCATTACGAACCTCATTGTTGTTGCATTACGAGCCACATTATTCTTGCATTACGAACTGCCTGATTCTTGCATTATGAACTGCCTTATTCTTGCATTACAAACTACATTATTCCTTGCATTGCGAACTGCCTAATTCTTGCATTATGAACCGCATTATTCTTGCATTACGAACTGCATTATTCTTGCATTACGAACTGCGATATTCCTGTGTTACGAACTGCATTAGTACTTGCATGAAGGACTGTCTTATTACTACATTACGAACTGCATTATGAACTGCATAGCATTGCATTAGGACTGCATTAGATCATCCTGAATTGCTCATTATTACCGCAAGAACCTACAAGTGATTGTTGGCCTAATAACCGGCAAAGTGAAATATTATGAATACGCATATGTTGGATTTCTATCATTTGGTCTCATCGTATTCCTTTTGATAAAGATACCGCTATTTTTATAAAACCAGTGTGGTGTCCATTTCTGGTGTTATCACTGTGTTACTGGGAGTGTGGTTGCAAATACTTTACACATTGCCTTGGAGATAAGCCTGTCTGCTCGTGCCAAGCTACCGGGGGGTGAGCAGGGGGTTAGCTGAGAGTGTGTCCCTTCTTTCCCTGACTAGAAGCAAGGGTCCCGATTTGGACTAAGGTACCTACCTCAGCCAACTAGAGACCCCTAATTCTAACATTGGTGGTCAGCGGTTGGGGATTTGAACGTATATTTGCAATTGACTCACAGTGACTGGTGTACATCACTAGTTTTAGCGCAGACCATGACACAACCACATATTGTGTTTTTGATTCTATTTTTGAGCGACCTTTAAGTCACACATCATGTCTCAAAGGAGTCAAGTAGCCAGTGAGGCTGCAGAATTGGAATTCGATATTGAGGTATTGCTTACCTACAAAGTTGATCAATTGAGGCAATCCTGCAGAGCTTTGGGATGTCCCATGAAAAGTACCGCCAAGAAGGAGGAGATGCAAACAGCTCCCCACCCCAGAGACTGGAGGGTTCCTTAGGAGAGCACCCGGTTGGAGGTCTAGAGCCTACTTGCCAGCTGTACGAGCAAGAACCCCGAGAGGTCATGGGGCGTCTGTAACCAGAGCTCCCATGGTCCTGAAGTTTGATGGTGCCATTCCTAAGTGGCAGGCTCAGGAGTCTAGATGGAAGGTTGAGAGTAGGAGAACCCGTGGGTCAGGACCCAGCCAGAAGGGCTGGGTCCCCTAGAAGTTACCAGGGTAACCCCGTCCCTAACCTGAAGGGCAGAAAAAACTGTAAATAGTGCCCTGGCTGCTGGGTCTTCCAGGGGTACCCCTCCAGGTGGGAGTTGGCAAGGGACAAGCATCCCTAGAGGGCCCCAGACTGCCGGGAAGTATCAGTGGAGTAGCTTAGTTGGCCCAGGGAGTTGTAACCGAGGGAACCCCCTGGGGTCAGGAAGGCATAGAACGGGAGGGTGTCCCTGCGGTGGCGGGCCCGCACCCGGATTCAATCGCCCCAAGCAGGGTATTCCATCAAGGTAGTTGATTTGCCTACCCTGGTTTTAGGCTGGGAGGGGGTTGTGTTGGACTTGGCCCTTTTTGGCTAAAGTTCCTTAAACTTTTTGCCTTCCTCCTAGACCTTTTTCTGACATTGTGTTGCAAGTATTCCCTGTATAAAGTGTTAGGGTAATTGGTTGTCCATAATTGGCATGTTTGTCTTACTAATAAAGTCCCAAGTAAAGTTCACCATGGGTGCCAGGGCTAGTAATGCAAATGCTACTAGTGGGCCTGTAGCACTAATTGTGCCACCCGCATAAGTAGCCCTAGAAAGAGATCTCAGGCCTGCCACTGCAGTGCCTACACGCAGTTTGCTAACTGCCTTGTTGTCCTGACAAGTGCACCCACTTGCCAGGCCTTACCCTTCCATTTTTATGCACGTCAGAAACCCCTATAGTAGGCCCAAGGTACCCCCCTGGGCAGGGTGCAGTGTATGTGAAAGGTAGGACATGTACTGAGGTGTGTACCATGTCCTGACAGTGAAATACTGCCAAAATCGTTTTTCACTGTTGCAAGGCCATCTTGCCCATAGGACAGAATGGGGAATGCTGGGTCCCATGGTTCCAGCATATCTTCTCATAGGCATAACATGGAGAGATGAAGTTTAGTGTGCCTAAATTTCAGAATTTAATAACACATCTTTCTACGAAGATGGGTTTTAAATTTTATGTTTAGAAACCCCACTTTTAGAAGTGGCTGGTTTCTTGTCCTACCATCCTGTGTGTCTCTGCATGGTTGTGTATTGACTGTCTGGGTTTGGATGTGACATGGTCTGGGGAGTGTCCTGACACCAGGGAGGAGTAGGTGAGACAGCACAGGCTGACCTGCATTTGGTGTAGTGGGAAGAGTAGCCCCTTTGATGCGAAGATGCCTGTGCTGCTGCCACAAAGGAATGGCTCCTCCATATCTTTGTACCATGGAGATATTTATGTTGTCAATGTATATACAGTGGTAGTTGATATTCTTCCCTCAATAATGTTGTAGAACACTAGCACCATATAGCAATTTAATTTTATCTTAGAACTTTTAAGTGATGTGGTTATGATTTCTCTATTAGACATTTTTCGTGTTCTTCTGTGCTTCTGGTCTATAGCAGTAGGGTTTAGCTGGTCCAAACCCCAAGTAGTTTTTATATGAAATATGAGCAGACTTTATCTGACCTGCATCCCTCCTGTATGGAGTATGAGGGAAGGAATTTAAGCTTTACCTCCCAGCGCTTCCTCCATCACAAGTGTGACAAGTGATGGGTGACGCAATCCTCACCAGCGTGGAATCTGTTAGATGGTGGTAAGGGTACAGGGAAAAGTATGGGCTGGAATGGGACATATGGCTCAGGCTTCTGAAAGGTAAGCTCTGCTTCCTTGTACGGGTTTTAGAAACCCACAGCGTATCTTTTAATGTAACTATCAAAATGTAATTTTGTTTTACATTTGCTACGTAAAACATCTCCTCTTTATCCTCTGCATATCTACTCTTCTGAAGAGAATCCTTTTCACTCAGCCCAGACATAGTGAAAGGTAGACCATTTCGGAACTTTACACTCTGTTGTGTGTCTGTGAACTAGACAGCTGACTAGTCCCTGGTTCCTGATAACTTTAAAATCACTTTTAAGGTGATAGCGTCCAGAAGGAGTGCAGGATTCATATTGTATTACTCGCAACAGTATTTTACTGCTCCCTTCTTGGATAAAAGAAGACTTTCTCTGCAATCTGTCCTTAGTAGTGGGCCAGGGTCCGAATTTAATTCAATGTTGTACAGTTGTCCATTTGAGGAGTTTTTTAATGGCTTTTGGTTTAAAAAATACAGGACGTTCAGCTGCTAATTACAGCTTTTCAACCTTATGTGCCAGATGTTTATGCAAGTAAATTTGTGTTGGAGTGAATGGTTTGCAAAACATTACAAAGAAAAACTGTAAGCTATAAAAAGACTAAGGGCATGAATTAGAGTTGGGAGAGATCAGAAGATCCTGCGATTCCGGAAAGAAGTCATAAATCCGCGTGGTTGAGGACAATAAACTATTGGGTTTTCCTCTCAATTTTGCATTTTCTTCAGAGATGGTGGGATTTTCCATGATACCCATATCGAAAGCAGTCTCAGCTATACTCACACCGTGAACTCTATTCTTCACACATTCTGAAACATCCAGATATAATAGGGATCATTTGGTACCCAATGCTCCTCATCCTTTGGGAATTACTATGCAGGAGAACTTCTACGTGGTCTGGGTGCACAGTTACACCAGGTACCACTTAAAACATGAATAGTCCAGGTTTGAAACTTCCATCGCTTGATCTCTCTCAGTTGTTGTTCTGTGGCTTGTGGGCAGCTCTTCACAATCTGACACCTTCTGTCCGATGACCAGTGGTTTCCTGGTTCCTGTGCAGAGCTCAAGCAGCAACAATGACTTGGCCAACCAGCTCAGAGAGCTGACATTCAGGGCTCATCCTGTCTGCACAGAAGCCCAGTTTTAGAAGTTCAATAATGGAGGATGAGGAGGGATACACAGCTCTGCAACACACGGAGCGGAGGAAACCAGAGGACGAGGAGGGATATACAGCTCTGCAATTCCAGGGGAGAAGGAAACCAGAGGACGAGGAGGGATACACAGCTCTGCAGTTCCAGGGGAGAAGGAATCCAGAGGATGAGGAGGGATACACAGCTCTGCAGTTCCAGGGGAGAAGGAATCCAGAGGACGAGGAGGGATACACAGCTCTGCAGTTCATGGGAAGGAAGAAACCAGAAGACAGACGTGAAGATGAACTGAGAGGTCAGAAGTCCTCTTATTCTTGCTACATTTCCTCTCTCCTTACCTTATGTACATATCTTGAATGTAACTGATACACTCCGGGCCATTTCTTTCACTCTGAGGGGTCTAGATGGATACTTTTACTGTGGGATTTATCAAACAACATATAGTTACAGAAAGCTTGTTAGAACTGTAGAACAAACCCCATAATAACTAAATAAATGTTCTACGTAAATCCACCCACCTTGTTCACGCAAGGGAAGTGGAAGGTTAGTGCTTCAATGCTTGTTGAAGCCCCCCTGGCTGCCTGTGTCTTGCACTTTAATATTGGCAGTTATCAGTGGTGTGATTGTTGGTTTCTAGGTTATTCTGTAGTTTCCCAGTGCACTGATAGTCACCCTTGGTTGACGTTTTGCAGTCTGGAGGACAATCTCTGCCTGTACCTCACTGATCATCCTTATCACAAGGATGTTAATGCCGCTGGTGCTTTGCAGCTGTCTAATAATGTAACTGTAATAGTCCTTACATACAACGTTTTTTACACAAAGATTGCAGCTGAAATGAGAAAAGACACAAGTTATCTAACATATGCCTTGCACCCTGAAGAAGAGCCATTAGCAACTTGACAATTATACATGTGACAGGGACAATTGAAAACTCTTTACTATGAGTTTGTGGTTGCTGCTGAGATGCAAAATCTCTTTTGGTATTTACAAAGCCACGCAAATCTTGATTTATGTGGCTTTGCATGATTATGTAAAATAAAACAGGAAAAAGAAAAGTAATGCAGTGTATCACTGCCTTGCGTTACTTTGCTTAGAGGAGGTGTAACATTGATGGAGCATGGGGGTTTCCAAGCATCCACCCATGTCTTTTAATGCAAGCCCACATTTACTAAAGTCAGTAAGTAGGGGTTTGCACAAGAATGGCACCCCTACTTGAAGTTGGTGTAAAGAAGAGAAATATCTTTATTTCTCTGTGTTACTTCCTCTTTGCATGTGTTCTGCATTATTGATCTCACTGGATCTCCCTGTGCCTAAGGACCCTTTTCTTCACAGTACACTCAGTTGAGGACTGTGTTCAGTGAGCCAAAGTGGCTCAAGGGTACCTTGTGGCTATAGAGAATACAAGCCTGTCTCCTTCCACGGATGGAGATGGCGGATAAATGACCCATACGTTGGGTACCTACTTTTGAAACGGCCATTATAGCCATCGTATTACATTATATATGAGTGTGGTATACATCTGTACATCTGTACAGAATAACTTGTCCATATATTTTGGTCCTGATGAATGCCTAAGAACTCCGTTTGGGGTCTATGTAAGACAGAAACATGTCGACCTTTAAGGGGGTATATTTATTTTGAACCCCCTGTCCTCTGCTTTTTTAACTCTATCCAAGGACACTACCGAATACAATTATTTGAGCCCTTGAGATAGTTTTATCTTATCTTGCACTTTTCACTGCACTCTGTCCCTCACTCACCAGAATCACTTTGTGGCATCCCTTCTGCCTTAAAACACCTCAGCTCCTCCCCACACCACCACACTAGGGAGTTCATTAGGATGGCGGGTGGAGGCACATCCGCAGTGCTGGCAGAAAATGTCATTTTCCGCACTCCAGTAGCGGTCCTCACGCCTGCCATATTACAATGGGCAAACATAGCCCATTTCCCGTCCGCCGTGGTGCGTCATGAACTGCCAGATAAATGGGCTCCTTAGTCAGGAGGGTTGTCCGTCTAGTGAATAATCCAAATTACTAAGTATAGTGAAAGAGTGGGACTCCTGTCATAAATCTCCAGAATTAGCCTGAGATTTTTGTGAATCCAAAATCTTATCCATGGGAGGAAGCCCAGAGGAGAAGAATATTTTTAAAGGTTTTGATTGATTGCACCCAAGATGTTCAAGAAGATCTCCGGCTCTCTTCATCACAGCTCTTGCCTACAGAGGAAACCTCTAACGAGGCATTTTCCTCTTCCCTAGGCCATTTGGGTGGTGATGTCTTGCCGCCAACGGACATATGGTGCCCCTATTGTATGTGGCTGTTTGGGGTTGGGTGTCTGGGTCGGGACACTGGGTGGAAACCGGTGCAGGGTGGACACCCCTTTTTGCCAGTCTGTGGCACAAGAGGTCTACCTTGTAGTTGACATTGGGTCTTTGTTTCAAAGAGATTTTTTCCGGTGAGATGGGAGAGGTAGCAGGCTTTGTGTACGGGTGAAGGTTGTATCCTCATTGTCACATCTGGAGGCCAACATCCCCGAAACATCATGAGTTGAAGGTTGACAAACGTTAAACATTTTTTCCTGTGGTAGCAATGTGTGCAGGTCATACAGCTACTTGAATGTTTTAGATCAGGTCTAGGAGAGGTGATGTTGAAAGGACAGTTTTATTTGTAATACACAATTAGAGAAAGAAAGGTTCCAATAAAAACTTGAGAAAGGCCAGTGGTTAATTTGAACCGGTGGTTGCAGGTGGAAACCACCGTCGCTCGTGTTTAGGTCCTGGGACTTACTTTTTCTTCATCACACTCTGACGTGGAAGAAGAACAAAAGAGGGAACTTCAGAAAAGCAGGAAAATAGGAGAAAGATACAGACGGGAAAAGAGTGACAAAGGGATAAAGCAAGACTGAAAAGGAACCTTCGAAGGGTGAGGTAAAAAGGCAGGGATTGAATGGTGTTGGAGGAAAAATACATATGATGGAATCAAGACAAGTCACAACTGGTATTCGGTGTCATGTTTGTGAGAAGAAAAGTAAGAGTCCTCAGCACCTACTATTTTACAAATTGCACACTGACAAAGTTTACATGTGGGTTGACAGCAGATGGGACACTCTCAGAACATTTTTAGACACATAACATCATTTATTATTTTCTCCATTGTGATAGTGTTGAACTTGCCCCGAACTACATTATTCCCTGCATTATGAACTGCCTGATTCTTGCATTACGAACCACATTATTCTTGCATTACGAACTGCCTGATTCTTGCATTGCGAACTGCCTGATTCTTGCATTACGAACCTCATTATTGCTGCATTACGAACTACATTATTCTTGCATTACGAGCCACATTATTCTTGCATTATGAACAGCCTGATTCTTGCATTACGAACTGCCTTATTCTTGCATTACGAACTACATTATTCCTTGCATTACGAACTGCCTGATTCTTGTATTATGAACCGCATTATTCTTGCATTACGAACTGTATTATTCTTGCGTTACGAACTGCATTAGTACTTGCATGAAGGACAGTCTTATTACTACATTACGAACTGCATTACGAACTGCATAGCATTGCATTAGGACTGCATTAGATCATCCTGAATTGCTCATTAATACCGCAAGAACATACAAGTGATTGTTGGCCTAATAACCGGCAAAGTGAAATATTACAAATACGCATATGTTGCATTTCTATCGTTTGGTCTCATCGTATTCCTTTTGATAAAGATACCGCTATTTTTATAAAACCAGTGTGGTGTCCATTTCTGGTGTTATCACTGTGTTACTGGGAGTGTAGTTGCAAAAACTTTACACATTGCCTTGGGGATAAGCCTGGCTGCTCGTGCCAAGCTACCGGGGGGTGAGCAGGGGTTATCTGAGAGTGTGTCCCTCCTTTCCATGACTAGAAGCAAGGGTCCCTATTTGGACTAAGGTACCTACCTCAGCCAACTAGAGACCTCTAATTCTAACATTGGTGGTCAGCGGTTGGGGATTTGAATGTATATTTGCAATTGACTCACAGTGACTGGTGTACATCACTAGTTTTAGCGCAGACCACGACGCAACCACATATTGTGTTTTTGATTTTTGGTTCTATTTTTGAGCGACCTTTAAGCCACACATCATGTCTCAAAGGAGTCAAGTAGCCAGCGAGGCTGCAGAATTGGAATTCGACATTGAGGCATTGCTTACCTACAAAGTTGATCAATTGAGGCAATTCTGCAGAGCTTTGGGATGTCCCATGAAAAGTAGTGCCAAGAAGGAGGAGATGCAAACAGCCTTGAGGGCCTGGTGGGAAGCCAAAGAGGCTCAGGAGAGAGGTGATGCTGAGGTGGATGAGGATGACCCAGGGAATGGATTTGGTCCACAGGATTTGCCGGTGGGAGGACCAGCCTCAGGGGCTGGTAGTAACCATTCAGGGAGGCGCTTTTCCCCAGAGGGGCTGGAGGAAAAGCAAAGGGTCAGAGAGCATGAGTTGGAGGTTTTAAAACTTAAGGCTCAAGCAGAGGAGAAAAAGCTGCTCATTGAAAGTGAAAAGCGAGCAGAGGAGAGCAAGAACGCTCTCACCATGAAAGAGAAGACGATTCTCTTAGCTCATGAGTTAAGCATAAGGGAACTGGACATTAAGGCTAAACAGGTGGAGTCCAGTTCAAATGGTGGCAGCGCACAGCCAGTGCCAGCGGGTAAGGTGTACATTCCCAAAGACTTAGTGTGAGATTAGCAAAGGGGTGATGATATTTATGCGTGGTTCACAGCATATAAGATCGCATTAAGGATGAATGAGGTGCCTGAGAAGCATTGGGGGGAGGGTCTGAGGAAACACTTTGAGGCTTCTGGGAGGGATGTTTTACCACCTTTAGAGAGGGCGGGAACCCTGACCTATGCTAACATGAAGGAGGCTTTATGCCTCGGGTATGGGTTCACTCCTGAACAGTACAGGCAAAAATTCAGGAACTTCAAGAAGCTGGAATCCAGTCCTTGGGGTGAGGGTGTGAATGCATACATGCGTGCACTGGATGATTGGGTGATGGTTAGCCTGGCGAATGATTTCAAGGGATTGCTCAATTTTGGCCCCAGGTGGCCCTGGCTCAGGAATTATTTTCCAGAGTTGCGCCAACACCTCTTAGAGTGCGAGCTCTTTGATTCCCAGGAGCTTGCACCAGAGACAGACCTCTGGTCAAGGGACAGAGGGTCTGAAGAGACACTAAGGGGGAATTCCAGCCGCGACTCAGAGATTTTCTGGTCCCGGGAAGAAGAGCAGAGTGGCGCAGTCAGGTCCCAGAGTAGTGGGGGGGCGTGTAGGCTAGCACCCTGTCTCAAAGGAGAGGGAGGGAGTGTAAGCAGCGTCCCTCGGGGTCCGCAGCCCCACCCCAGAGACTGGAGGGTTCCTTAGGAGAGCACCCGGTTGGAGGTCTAGAGCCTACTTGCCAGCTGTGCGAGCAAGAACCCCGAGCGTCAAGAGATAGTGGGGTGCCTGTAACCAGAGCGCCCATGGTCCTGAAGTTTGTTGATGCCATTCCTAAGTGGCAGGCCCAGGATTCTAGATGGAAGGTTGAGAGGGGGATGTATTCCTCAGTAGGAGAACCCGTGGGTCAGGGCCCAGCCAGAAGGGCTGGGTTCCCTAGAAGTCACCAGGGTAACCCCGCCTCTAACCTGAAGGGCAGAAAAACTGCAAATAGTGCCCTGGCTGCTGGGTCTTCCAGGGGTACCCCTCCAGGTGGGAGTTTGCAAGGGACAAGCATCCCTAGAGGGCCCCAGACTGCCGGGAAGTATCAGTGGAGTAGCTTAGTTGGCCCAGGGAGTTGTAACCGAGGGAACCCCCTGGGGTCAGGAAGGCATAGAACGGGAGGGTGTCCCTACGGTGGCGGGCCCGCATCCGGATTCAATCGCCCCAAGCAGGGGATTCCATCAAGGTAGTTGATTTGCCTACCCTGGCTTTAGGCTGGGAGGGGGTTGTGTTGGACTTGGCCCTTTTTGGCTAAAGTTCCTTAAACTTTTTGCCTTCCTCCTAGACCTTTTTCTGACATTGTGTTGCTGACTTAAATGCTTTGGGCACTTTGCCACTGCTGATCAGTGTCAAAGTGCAAGTGCTCCCTGTATAAAGTGTTATGGTAATTGGTTGTACATAATTGGCATGTTTGTCTTACTAGTAAATTCCCTCGTAAAGTGCACTATGTGTGCCAGGGCTGGTAATGCAAATGCTACTAGTAGGCCTGCAGCACTAATTGTGCCACCCACATAACTAGCCCTAAATAGAGATCTCAGGCCTGCCACTGCAGTGCCTTCACAAAGTTTGTTAACTGCCTTGTTGTCCTGACAAGTGCACCCACTTGCTAGGCCTAACCCTTCCGTTTTTATGAACATCAGAAACCCCTATAGTAGGCCCAAGGTACCCCCCTGGGCAGGGTGCAGTGTATGTGAAAGGTATGACATGTACTGAGGTATGTACCATGTCCTGACAGTGAAATACTGCCTAATTCGTTTTTCACTGTTGCAAGGCCATCTTACCCATGCTGGGTCCCATGGTTCCAGCATATCTTCTCATAGGCATAACATGGAGAGATGAAGTTTAGTGTGCCTGAATTCAGAATTTAATAACACATCTTTCTACGAAGATGGTTTTTAAATTGTAAGTTTAGAAACCACACTTTTAGAAGTGGCTGGTTTCTTGTCCTACCATCCTGTGTGTCTCTGCCTGATTGTGCATTGACTGTCTGGGTTTGGATGTGACAGGGTCTGGGGAGTGTCCTGACACCAGGGAGGAGTAGGTGAGGCAGCACAGGCTGACCTGCAGTTGGTGTAGTGGGAAGAGTAGCCCCTTTGATGCAAATAGGCCTGTGTTGCTGCCACAAAAGAATGGCTCCACCTCCTGCAGAGTGTCTGAGGCCCAGACTCTCACTATCAAAGAAAGAAGGTGTGCACTGGCAGGAAGACACCCAGAACTGGTTTGGACCGGGCTCAGAGCCCCCTGAACACAAAGACTTCAAAGGCATTTTGGGGTATAAATGTTAGAGCTGAAACCCCTGAACTCAAAACTGAAATCCAGACTGAAAGAGGATTGAAACTACTTCGTGATCAAGGGGAACGTCTGCCAAAAGGAGAACAGCTGAAGAGACTGAAGAGAAGGACGGCCCTTGCTGTGTGTTTGGGGCTGGCCTGCAGTTTGCTGATTTGACTAAGGAGAGGACAAGGGACTTTGCTGTGTGCTGTGTCCCCCTGCTCGAGAGGACTCTGCTGTTTGCTGTGTCCTGAAGTAACTTGTCTCCAAGGGCCCGAGGAGAGCTGGTCCCCTGTTGTGGAAACTCAGGAACATCAAAGTTTCCAACCGTGTCTCAGCGACACTTGGTGCATGTGCTTTTGCATGCCTGAGACTGCCATGTGGTCTGTGGTGCTGTTTATGAGGTGGTCCGTGACCGCATTACCCCCGCAGCGTGAAACATCGTCCATGCTGCTGCATTGCTGTTTGTGGCTCGAGCCGACATCGTAACTGAGGCTGTGAGTGAGGATCGCCGCCGCCGGCCTGAGTCGCAACGTGCTAAAGGATTTCTTGAAGCTAAGGAAGCTGCAAGGTGAAAGGGATCGTGATTGATTGTTCGCCAAGAGGAATCTGCCCAAAGATCGTCAACGAAGGAGAAGTCGGCTCCGTAACCCATCCGGCTTCAGCATCGCCTAGCAACAGAGCTGCAACTTCATCAGGGCCCCCCAGGAGGACATCCAACGAGCGGAGAGAGAGAGGGAGGTAGCGCACCCCCCAGGTAAGCCTTGGACTCCGTTCGGGAGCTGCAAGCGTGTGTGGCCAGGGTAGGCGTGCAGGAGGAGTACATGAGTGCTCCGATCTCTCTCCTGCTGCACCGCATTAGATGCGCTGAGTCCCCGAGCAGCCAGTAACTGCCCAGCTGTACTGAGCCACCTCTTTAAGCGTACAACGGTTGTCTCTGCTATTGGGGCCTAGTGGTGCCCGAGTTGACCGCGCAGATTGGCTTATAGCATTATTCCCTGCATGAAAAACTGCATTATTCTTGCATTACGGACCGCATTATTCTTGCATTACGAAATGCCTGATTCTTGCATTACGAACTCCCTGATTCTTGCATTACGAATCGCATTATTCTTGCATTATGAACTGCCTGATTCTTGCGTTACGAACTGCCTGATTCTTGCATTACGAACCGCTTTTTTCTTGCATTACCAACTGCATTATTCTTGCATTACAAACTGCGTTATTCTTGCATTACGAACTGCATTAGGACTGCATTAGATCATCGTGAATTGCTCAATAATACCACAAGAACCTACAAGTGATTGTTGGCCTAACTAAGGTACCTACCTCAGCCAACTAGAGACCCCCAGTTCTAACAGGTAGGAACCGATATGAATTCTTTATGAGTACCTGCATGAAAGTGGCAGCTACAGACCTTAAGCCAAAATCAGCAAAACCGCAACAAAGCTTGAAAAGCGCCCCAGCTGCCCGCTCCTACATCCTGTCTGGCGCGGAGAGCTGCCCACACGATGACCTATTTAAAATCTTTGCATCTAACACAGCTTGCATCCTTCATCTTACAGGGAAGGTGGCCATAAGTGGTAGAAGAGCGCCACCTCCTGGTTTCTGGCGAGATCGCACGTGCATCAGTGGCTCACTGGTGAAAGAGGACTCCTCCCTCAGGGCCTCTCCTGCTTGCTATAGGGCAGGATTGGTATCAATAAATCCCGGTCTCAATGCAAAGGGATGAGGGTCCGAAAGAGGCGAAATGTTCTCGTCTGTACAATTCGGTAACTCCTCCGTCACTGGTGGAAAAGAGAGCTGTAAATATACAGGTCCAATTGTGTGGTCCAGTGCCCTGTGATTAAATTGAGCGTTAAATGTCAAGAACAGAATGCGGTCTCTCACAGTGGAGTTATCCAATGGCGGGAGTGGGCTGACTCATTGACCCATCCTATGTACTGCAATAGGCTGAAGAAAAATGTGGATGACACAACATCAGACCAGTGGATGAAGAGGGCGGTCCGAAGCCCTGTTGCGTGTACTATAAATAATTTTAGTAAATAAAAAAGTCTTGGGTAGCACCAGACGTAACAAGCCCAGTAGCAAATAAAATGTACTGGAGAAGAGATTAGAAAGTGCTGCCACTTTGTAGTGATTTTTAAGTATGATTAAAGAGGCCCTGCTCTCTCCGGGTACAGCCTGTCATAGGATGTTGGGAGGGAGTTCCATGGCATAATAGCAAACACCATCCACCATTCATGAAGAAGAGGGCAGAGACTTGCACCTGGTTCCATTGGTGTTTCACTACAATACACTGATGTCTGGTCGTAAATCGCATCTCCTTGTACGACTCACTCCTGTCCACCCACCCAGATGGAAGCATTGGGGTAGAGAACCTTGTAACCAGACACCACCCACACAAGTAGCCTACACAAGTAGGCTTCGGACTAGGCAGTGGACAACCACACAGTTTACACAATCAATCACAATTGGTAACAAAAACTGTGGAATAACATAAATCTGTGACAGTTATATTTCACTATATTACGAGAAATTAGCATTGCTTAATTTTTACCTGTGTTTTCCGGCGCTCTTCATTTTGTGCAAATTAAACATTGGAAAAACGTAGCATTAAATGGTGAATAAGACATGGTAACAGTGTTTAATTCTTTGTTTTCACAATTTAAGCTGCAGAAGAAGAGACCATGCCTCCTGTTTCATGTGCTGTGATGATTTACATCTCGTCTATCATTGGGTAGTAATATTTCAGTTCCAAATAACAAACAATTGTTAAATATAGGGTATTTGTTGGCTGTATACATCACATGACTTTTGTGCAATGTAGAGAAGCTATAAATGAGTCTACGGGGAGGACACTGTCATCTTTGTGCTAGGACCCATCCACCACTTAGCTTTCTTCTAGGCTCCATCCACCTCTCATCTGTCTTCTAGACTCCATCCACCTCTCATTTCTCTTTTAGACTCCACCGACCTCTCATCTTTCTTCTAAACTCCATCCACCTCTCATCTTTCTTCTAGACTCCTTCCATCTTTCTACTAGACTCCATCCACCTCTCTTCTTTGTCCTAGACTCCATTCACCTCTCATCTTTCTTCTAGACTCCATCCACATCTCCTCTTTCTTCTAGACTCCATCTACCTCTAATCTTTGTTCTAGAATCCACCCACCTCTCATCTTTCTTCTACACTCCATCCACCTCTCGTCTCTCTTCTACACTCCATCCAAATCTCGTCTTTCTTCTAGAGTCCATCCACCTCTCCTCTTTATTCGCGACTCCATCAACCTCTCATATTTCTTCTGGACTCCATTCACCTTTCCTATTTCTTCTAGACTCCATTCAGCTCTCATCCTTTTTCTAGACCCCATCCACCTTTCATATCTCTTCTAGAATCCATTTTCCTCTCAATTTTCTTCTAGACTCCATCCACCTCTCCTCTTTATTCTAGACCCTATCCACCTCTTGTCTTTATTCTAGACTCCATCTACATTTCATCTTTCTTCTAGACTCCATCCACATTTCATCTTTCTTCTAGACTCCATCCACCTCTCATCTTTCTTGTAGACTCCATCCACCTCTCATTTTTCTTCAGGACTCCATCCACCCTCATCTTTCTTATCTTTAGTTCCTTCCCTCATTTCTTCTAAGAGTGGCCTATCAGGTAACAGAAGAAAGACCTTCAGAGCACCCACCTGCTGCTCATAGAGCAGTTAAAAGAAGGGGGGGGGGGTGAGTACCACATGCAGTGCTCCAGTAAGGTAGATGGGTTAACTCCCGCCACTCCTGCTTCTCATCACATGGGGGCACTGCTCCCTGAGATGGAGTTTTACACTGTGATGCTGACCTTTGCTCCCATGAAGCAATTTTTTGGTTTCCTTATGCTGGAAATAAATTACCGCAGGCTTTGCCCTTATAGCAGTGATCACAACTACCATTTCACTCATTAACAAATGTTCTTCATAAGGTGAACTAATGCAGGGGTGTAAGGGTAAACCTCACTGAGGTCCTGCTAACTCTGGAGAACTCAGAGGAGCTACAGTTTTGTGATTCCTCATGGAGCCACACTGGTTTTCTTACCGGTGTGCCAGTAATCATCACGATGACCCAATCTTTTCCTTATGCGGTAAAGAACCTACATGTGTAATTTTGATGAAATGATCCCTATTATGTATGCCCCTGCTGGCTCCAGTCAGTCACAAGAAAAGCCTACATAAGCTGCGCCCTGAGTTACAAAGGATACTGAGAGTGATGTCCAGACAATCCCTGCATGGTACACTCTTGTGGATGATGCTCTCCTAAGTTCTACCCTCATGAAAACTCTAAATAAGACCCCAAAGTATCTTCTCCCCCTTGTCCCCCACCCAGGAAACAACCCTTACATCGCAGTCATTAGAACGCGATGCCTTTACAACGACCGCGTTGTTACAATGCAATGCCATTACTACGCAAGTCATTACATCGACTTACAGTAGATGGCGCTCTAACATAAGAAATAGTATGGTGTACTATTCTAACACATTCCCTACTGTTGCGTAGGCTGGAGTTGGAATAGCAAATATACATTCCTAATGTTACGGTGCCATCTACTGCAAGTCGATGTAATGACTTGCGTAGTAATGACATCCCGTTTAAACAATGCAGTTGTTGTAACGACCGCATTGTGAAATACCGCGTAGTAAAAGCACACATTGTAACGTGCTATATTCCCCCCAGCCACATCTCTCATCTTAGGTTTGGGCTTTTGGATTGGTCACTGCTCATGGATCCTGACGAATCAGTGGTAGATCTTGGATTCACAAACAAATCAGATTTCCTTCTTAGCTTGTGCAGTGTCGTCTGAGATACAGACATGCAACCACCCACTTCAATGCCCACCCATGGCCATCCAATAGTCAATATTATTCTTTACTAAACAGTACACTAGTCTCTTATAACCTAAAACTTCTTTAATGGTTTACCTCTAAGCTACAAAACGCAGCCGAATGCAATGCCACACATTCCCTTGACTTCTATCAACCATTATCCCCAAAAATGTCAGGTGCACCTGCAAAGTGGTCTAGGACACCCAGATTCTTGTAATACGCTCTAGAATTGCATGTCACATGCACAACACTAACCTTCCCCAGGGAATCCTAGGTACCTTACATCTGCTGAAACTAAAAACCAAATACAATGAATACTTGGCAAACCCCTCAGAACACCAGCCATTGACTTTGTCCATCTCTGAGAGATGTAAGATGAGAGGGTCAGAGGATTTGGTAAAGGGTACATTTAGTTTTTCTGCCTCTGGTGGATGATGGCATCAGAAATCTAGACACGCTGGCAATGTTTCTTGTGTCTTTCGTGTACTCACTCCTCGTCTCTGCTATGAACACACATCAGAGACGTTTTAAGGCATGGGCAAAGTGGGCTCTGGCCCAGAACCCCACTCTTTCAGGGGGCCCCCTGAGAGAGCCAGCTCTGTTCTGCAGAAAGTCTTGCCCTGATGACCTTTACTAATTCTTGAGACAGATTATTTTAAATATCATTTTCCCTTTAATTTATTTTTATTGTGGGCGGTATGTGAGAGTCTGTTTCAGACATTTTGCAGAGAAATATTGTGTTTATGTTTCATGCAGCATCCATACAAAAAACTTTCTTTTAGATCAAAACAGGACTTCACATATAAGAAATGGGAGGGTGTCACTGGTTCCGTAGCAAATGACGAATTAACGGTTCAATGTATATTGCGAAAAGCAAAGGTGAAAGAGGACACCCCTGCCGGGTGCCCCTCTGGATGGAGATTAAATCCGATGTCAATCCGTTAAGCCTAATAACAGCCTGTGAATTTGCATAGATTTTCTGGATAGCCGAGACAAACCTACGACATATACATTGAACCGTTAATTCGTCATTTGCTACGGAACCAGTACATCATCCCGGTTACTTACAATGAAGTACACATAAAGGTAACCGCCTACGCGGACGACATAGCTATCTTTACAACAGAACCGGCTCAAGCGATGAGGGAGATTGTTTTGGAAGCACAGCAATTCGGATTAATTTCAGGGTATAAACTTAATACTAATGAAACCCAAACCATAACTAATATTGAACATACCCCACATTTACCCATGCTGGGCGTTACTCAAAAAGCTCCATACCTGGGTGTTAGCCTTAATAGCCATACGGAAGAAATAGTAAAACTCAACTATGAACCATTGATGAAGAAAGTCGCTTCAGATTTACGTAAGTGGCATCAACTCCCCTTAACTATTTGGGGGCGCTGTAACATTATTAAGATGAATGTCCTTCCAAAATTCTTGTATTTATTTAGGAGTATTCCTCTGCGGGTTCCACTTGCACTTTTTAAAAAATTGGATGGCATCATAGGCAGCTTTATTTGGGGGTATAAAAGGGCCAGACGGGCTATTAAATTCCTCAAATTACCATACGAAAGGGGGGGCTTCGGTCTACCTGATTTTAAACTATACTTCTGGTCTGCTTTTGCTACGCGCTTACAGAGCCTGATGGAAGGTTCTGGAATATCTCAAATGTGGCCTGCATACCTATTAGTTTGTGCGTCAGAGTATAAATTCGTATTATTTAGGATGTTTGACCCGAACTACTTTAAACGTGTTCGCTTTAAGGTATTGAGACACGCTACTTGGATATGGCGCGATAACAAAGTTCTACAATATCCCTGATTTACATGCAAATATTTATCTAAGGGGAAATCCCCGCTTGGGGGCTCTATTTGGGGACTCTGCTTGGAATACCTGGCACCGGTGTGGTATACTTCAGCTAGGGCAATTGTGTGATCAGGATGGATTCAGATCATTCTCTTCTCTTAGAGATGAATTCGGGATTCCACACCATTCCTTCTTTAAATTTCTGCAAATCAGAGATTTTTTTATCAACGGGGAAGGTTTATTGTCTGTTAATACGCTGAGCGAATCTGCAAGGGCAATTTTGCAATTTAAGGGTAGGGGCTGCATTGGGAAAATCTATAAAAACCTACTTATAGATATAACCGATGATGCTGTTCAGGTTGTAGAAAAATTAAATCGGCATTTTGGTATTAGCATTACCACAGCAGATTTGCACAGGTCACTTTTAACCATTAACACCTCTGTCACCTCTATTAATCTAAAACTCCAGCAGCATCGTATGCTATTTCTTTTGTATTATACGCCCGAAATTATTTCTAAATGGGCGGTATCTAATGTTACACCTAAAACTCACTGCCCTAAATGCTCAATGTACGCTGCAGATATTAGGCATATGTTTATTACATGCCCAGTACTCTCTACCTTTTGGTCACTGATTGCAAAGGAGTTATGTAACATGTCGGGTCGTAACATCATTATCTCTGAGAAAGAGATTCTTTTGGGGATAATGGAGGATTCAGGCTTTATTTCTACCTCTTTATTTTCCATTTTAATGGCTTGCTGTCGGCTATGTATTGCTAGGGCATGGATCGATTCAAAACCTCCAACGCTCGCAGAGTTTTGGTTGCAATTAAGAGGGGTATATGAGATGGAGGTTGCTTTAGCCAAGGCTAGGGGTCGCTTCGCCCGAAACAGAATAGAATGTATGTCGCTATGTGTACAATGGGATTAAGTGTTACAGACCTTAAATGTATGTTTTTTTTTATTTATTTTTTCTGTACTTATTTTGCCTTGCTATCATGCTATGTTTTGTAACCTCTTTCTCCCTTTTTTTTTTTTTTCTTTTCCCACTTTTGGCTAAATAAAAAAAAAGATAAAAAAAAAAAAAAAGAAATGGGAGGGTGTCACTGAGATTATTTGCAGCAATATTAGTGAGCTACTGCTGTGTTACAATATTGAAAACACAAGTCACTATCCCTGAATATTAGAAGTAAACACATTTAGAATTTGGACGAGTGTGCCTGTTAGTGATCTGGATAAAGACTGCATGAAAGAGCTTAAAGTGAATCATGAATTCAAAACTCTTCCCAAAAGGGGCCTCCCAAAATACGTTTGGCCCAGGGCCCCCCAAATCCTTAAACTGTCCCTGAACACACAATGTTAGTGCCCTCTAGAAAAGGCAATCCGAGATCATCCTGCGAATGACTCAGCAAAAAATGCCAGATGGACGCCAAATTTCACCTAACCTTCATCCCAGATTGAGAGACTATTTAATTTAAATTAGGAACATTTCCCTGTCTGAATATTGCTTATCTACGTCTTGCATTGCAGCATCTATACGTGATTTACTTGGCCTATGACAGCAAAGGAGAATCGGGTCACGTGTGTCTTCCAACCGATTTGGCCTTCATTGGGAGCAGTGATAACCTCTGGGCGGGTTCTGATACCGCAGGTGGTGGCTTTTCCTCGGTGCTGTACTCCATCCTGGGTACCGGTCCCACAGACTAGAAAGGATGACAGCGCAGTAACACCGCAAGCTACCCACTGTTCTGGCCTGCACAACATCTGGAGTGTCTTTATACAGGTATTAGCAGAAGACGTAAGATCCTGATTCGGGTGCAAAACACCATTTGTGCTTGAGTCGGTGCGACCAACCGACTAGGCACTGAGGGCAAGGTACTGTGTCTGGCGTCAAACCTGCTAAAAATGGGATGGTCCTGGTGGTCCAACTCATAGTATGTGTGGACTCTTCCATGGTGTAATGTAGTGCCCCTTACACCATGTGATGTCCCCCACAGAATACAGGAGTCGTGGTGGTGGAGTCGAGGGGTATTTATTACGAAATATAATCATCAGCAGGAGCGCCGGTACGGAGCTCCGATCCCCTTTTGAATCGGCGCGCTAGTGCCGAATCTAAGATGGCCACCGCCGGAAGTCCGGTGACGTCGCACGTCGTGCGAGCCGCGGACTAGACCGCAACACCACATCTCCCTCCTTTATAACACAACGTTCCAAGTTCCCCCCACGCACGTGCACAGTCTTACTTGTGGTCCAGGCTGAACTCTTCGAATCTTCGTGGCAGCATTACTCTCCTCCCGCAGCGTGTTCTCCTACCTCCTGTGCTCGCGGTTGGAGTGGTGCCCCCCCCACTCGGGGATGCTGCTCCACTCGCTTCATCGAGTTCAGGACCACCCAACTCTGTCTCTGTCGCTGTCTCTTGGTCTCTAAGTCCTGGTGTCTCAACTCCCCCTCCTCTTGGTCTCCAGGCCTCTTGAGGAGAGCCTCTCGCTTCTTCTTCCAGTCTTCTCCTAACTCCCTTTGTCGCCGGTGTGGACCTGGTTTTGTCCATGTTGTTCAGTTCCGTTCTGTGCTCTGTCTCCTCGGCCTTGGTACATCTTGCCATACGATCTTGGGCCCATATCTTCCCGTCGCTCAGTAAGGCCGATGAGGAGTAGGGTTCCACAACTTGGAATGGGGGCGTGAATTTGCTGTCCCCCTTTCTCCCGGGTGTTGGGAGCTTCACCCTAACCCACTCTCCTTTTTCTAGTGCGACTTCCTTAGTGTTGTGCCTTTGGTCATAGTAGTTCGCGTACACGGCTTGCGCCTTCTCCAAGTTCTTGCGCACCACCGCGGGTGACCAATGGCTCTGCACGGTGAGCCTCTTCCATGCCACGTTGTCTCGGGTGAATGGTTCTCTTCCTCTCAGTATTCGGAACGGGCTGTAGCCTGTGGAAGAGGGAGTTATCCTGTAAGCCCATAGCAAACGCTTAAGTTCCTTCTCCCAGCTTGCCCCTTGTCCGATTGCCGCTTGCACCGACCCCATGATTACTCTATTGAATCTCTCCACTGCTCCATTCCCCGCGGGGTGATAGACGGGTGTGCGTCTGACCGTTATCCCATTTCTGTCCATGAAGGCCTCCCATTTGGTCGACGTGAACTGCGGGCCGTTGCCGCTTAGAATTCCCTTGGGGATTCCTTCCCTGATGAATATGTCCGTAAGGAATCCTAAGATGGTGTCTGTCTCCGCGTTCTCATCTACATGGATTTCTGGCCACTTCGAGTACCGGTCCACGACTACGGTGAGGTACTTCTGGTTGCCACTGGCGTCCTGTATGGGGCCTAGGACGTCTATTGAGATTTCTTCCCACGGGTTTTCCGGACACTCAAAACGTCCCAGTGGTGGACGCAGCATCCTTTGTGTCTTGTCTGCATTGCTGCACTGTTCACACGCCCTGACGTGTCGTTCCACCGCGAGGTCCAACCCTGGCCACCAGTAGTCCTCCTTCACTCTGCCCTTCGTTTTCACGATTCCCAAATGCCCTTCGTGGGCCAAGTTATGAATCATTAGTTACAAGAACAGGATGCACACCTCGTATTCCAGGCTTTTCAGAACTTTTCAAAACTTGTCCATTTTCTTACATGAATGCGTGCTGACTGGTGAAGTGCCAAGCCCAAATGGCTCATGATGGAAAAGGTTGGATATAAATCTATGTAGTATTGTTGTAAATTATATAGCAATTAAGCGATGCAAAACGATAAACAGTAATTGGTGAATGTTGTTTTATAATTATTTACAGTGACCCCTGAAGAAGGGCATCTTTGCCCGAAATGCATTGGGTTTTTATTGAATAAACGCTGCCTTCAATGAAGTTTGCTCTAATCGTGTACTTTCAAGAGGTCCGGATGGGCACAGATGGAACATTAGAAGTTTGGGAAATGGCATTTACATTCCGCATGTGGATTCAAGTAAATAGTTGGAGAAAAATTGAGAAATAAGAGTGAAAAGTGAATAGATAACAAAATGTGTTGAAAACAACGAGTACTTTGATAATTATCAATGACTACAGCAACGCCAAAGTGGCGCAACTCTAGCAGTGCGACTGGTGGGGGCGAGATGACGCCCCATCCCAGCTTCGTGGGCCAAGGCCACCACTCTAGGTCTCAACGCCATCGGAGGAACTACCTTGTTGCCCCGGAACAGGAAACCTGGGTCGTCTCCCAACGACAGTTCTTCTCTGATTTCCCAGTACTGCTTGAGTTCTTCTCCGAGTAGCCTCTTCTCCGGCCACCCATGCGTCACATACGTTTTGACGGCCTTCACCTTCTCATCAGCCTCATACTCTCCTTCCCACTCTTGCCTGCTGATGGCTTTCTCGTGATCGCCCATGAATGCCACCGCATACTCTGCCCACTTTTCTGTGCCTTGTGTCTCTGCCGATTCCTTCGCTGCTGCTCTGCTTAGGTAGTCTGCTACTCTGTTCCTGGTGCCTGGTATGTACTCCACGTCGTACACGTAGTCGAGGAGTCGCAGCGTCATTTTTGCGATCCTCGGTGTTGCGTGCTCATGGCCGTTGGACGTGAGGACCTTTACCAGCGGTTTGTGATCTGTTCGCAACAGGAATCTGCCTCCCCACAGGAACTGTCGGAACCTCTCTACCGCCCACACCACGGCCAGCATCTCTTTTTCAATCACGCTGAATTTGCGTTCATTGTCCGCCAACGTGCGGGATGCGAAGCTGATCGTGGCTGCCGCTCCTTGTGCTGACTGTTGAGTTAGTACTGCGCCTAGGCCTTGGTCGCTCGCGTCTGTGGTCAGGATCGTGGGAGCGGTTGGGTCGAATCCTTGAATGGGCACCGCACCGCATATTTCCTCCTTCATCCTCTCGAATTCCTGCTGTTGTTCTTCCTTCCATGCAAACGCTGTCTTGTCCTTCAAGATCGACCTCATGTGGTGTGTCTTTGGCGCGAAGTGGGATACGAACTTGCTGTAGAATTCAGCCTTCCCTAAGAACGTCCGTACCTCCTCCTTGTTTGATGGTGTGGGTGCGTTCCTGATGGCCGCCACGTTTGACGCCTTGGGTTTTATGCCGTCCTGGCCGATTTCATGCCCCAGGTACGTGACACTCTCCATTCCGAACCTGCACTTGTCCCACTGGGCTGTGAGACCATTATGCTTGAGTACTGCCAGTACGTCCGCCAGCTTCCGGTCATGTTCTTCCCTGGAGGCTCCCATCACTAAGATGTCGTCCTGGAAGTACTGGATTCCCTCCATCTTGTTGAACAGGCGGTACATCAATTTTTGGAACACTGCTGCAGCAGAGGCCAGCCCAAACGGCATCCGTAAGAATTTGTAGCACCCAAACGGCGTTATGAACGATGTGAGATGGTTGCATGATTTGAGGAGTGCGATCTGGTGGTATGCGGACGTTAAGTCTACCGTGGAAAACCACTTGGCGCCCTTGGTCTTGGCCAGCATCTCGTTGATGCGGGGAAGAGGGAACTTGTCCACAACGATGTTTTTGTTGAGCTCCCTGAGGTCCACACACAACCTCACCTTCCCGTTCGGCTTCTGTGCCACTACTAAGGGGGCCAACCATTCCGCATTGTCGATGGCTTCGATGATCCCGTTGTCCTCCAGCCTCCGCAGTTCCTCTTGTACTGCCTCTCTGGTGCGGAACGGAATGTTCCGCACTTTGTGTGACACCGGTCGGGCTCCTTCCTTCAGGTTTATTCGGTGCGTGAATTTGGTTAACTTCCCTATATCATCCCTGAAGACTTCGGGAAACTCCTCCTTCCACTGCCTTGCTCTCACTCCAGTGTCTTCCTCCATCATGAGCACTTGAACACGACCTCCCGGGTTCAATTTTATCCCGAGCTTCCCTTGGTCCCTCCATCCTAACACTGATGGCCCTTTTTCTGCCACGTATAGTTTCCCTTCGCATGTTCTACCCTTGAACTCGAAGGTTAGAGGGCAATACCCGACCATCAGTATGGGTTCCCCGGTGAATGTCACGGGATGGATGTCTGTGGGACGCAGTTGGTGTGTTGTAACCGGTTCGAAGTCCTCCTCCCATATCTTCCTTCTTATGATCGTGTAGGGGGAACCCGAGTCTGCGACCATTGTGACTCTCACTCCTCCGATGTTCATGTCGCATCTGGGTTTCTTGTCGACCGCCCCGTCAATCCCTAATATCTGATCCTCTATCATCAGGATCTCTTCTTCGTCCTCCTGGCTTTCCGCTTCTTCCTCCTTGCCCGTTTCCTGTGCCACGTACTTCACTTGCTGCCTCAGCGCTTTCCTTCGGCATACCCTTTCGTAATGGCCCATCAAGCCACAGTACGTGCGTTTGGCCCGGAACGCTGGGCACCCTTTGTCGTTGGCGGCGTGTCTATTGCTGCCGCATCTGTAGCACGTGTTGGTGCTCCCTTGTCCCTGTACTTGCTGTTTCACGCCCTTGGCCGTGGACTTCCTGTATGGTCGCGCGCTGTGTTGTTCCGCCGCCGCTTGGCCCTCGCGGTTCTTCCGTTCCTCTATCCTGCACACCGCTTGTTCTGGGAGACGGTCTTTCTTCGCCACCTCTGCACACCTCTTGGACAATTCGGCTTTCTTTACCATGGCCACCACTGTCTTGAGGGGTTCGTCGCCATTGGCCCACAGCTTGTCTTGGATGGACGTGTTCACCGCATGCATTACTATTTGGTCCCTGATCAACTCTTCCTGGAAGGTCCCAAATTTGCACGTTAGGGCCAGCTTCTGTAATGCCGCCACATACTGGTCGATCGTTTCTCCTTTATGTTGCACTCTGTGGTAGAAGTTGTATCTGTCGACAGCTACGCACACGGTCGGGCGGTAGTGGGCATCCATATCGGCGATCGCATGCTGAAACACATCGTCGTCGTCCGTGGGCCGCACTACCTTCACCAGATCGTCGTACACTCTCTGACCTGCTGGGCCCAAGTGGTGTAAGAGTATCCTCTTCCTGCGTGTGCTCGAGAACACTGCGCCGCCTTCCTCCTCTAAAGCGAACAGGTAATTCAAGAAATACCGCTTCCAGTCCTCCCACGGCATCTCCGGGACCCCCGCCTTCGTTAGGAAGGGTACTGGGTTCGGCAACCCGGTCGATGTGGCACTCATCTTACTCCCCGCCTCCGTCCGCCGCGTCCTTGGGCTCGAACTTCTCGACGCTACGGCGCCGTCGGAGCTCCCTTCGCCTGGGTCGTCGTCTCGGTCGGATTTTCCGCTTCCCGCGTGTCTTCCTGTGACCCCCGCCACGGTGCGTGGAGTTGCCTGGCCACGTGCACTCTCCCTGGCGCTGTTCCTTACCGCCGGGCTGCTGCTGTCCTGAACCAGGCTCGGATGGGACCCTCCTGTCCTGATGCACGCCCTCTGCCGTTCTCCGTGACACTGCCGCGCTCCTGCCGGTTTGGGTTGATGACCGTGGGTGTAGACAGCGTGCTCACCACGTGGCACTCACCCTGGAGGCAGTGCAGGGCCGTTTCTCCTCCTCGTCGCCATTGTAATGTAGTGCCCCTTACACCATGTGATGTCCCCCACAGAATACAGGAGTCGTGGTGGTGGAGTCGAGGGGTATTTATTACGAAATATAATCATCAGCAGGAGCGCCGGTACGGAGCTCCGATCCCCTTTTGAATCGGCGCGCTAGTGCCGAATCTAAGATGGCCGCCGCCGGAAGTCCGGTGACGTCGCACGTCGTGCGAGCCGCGGACTAGACCGCAACACCACACATGGTCGCTGGAAAAGACTGTGGCCGCTCACTTAGATGAGAAGCTGGAACAAGATACACAGGTCCCGCAGCAGATGGATTACCCCATGCAGCGCCTGACTACAGGGCGTTGAACAAAGAGGTCGGGTTTACGAAAAGCAGTTATTGAGGATAAAGGGGCATATTTATCAATGAGTTGTGTCATTCTTGCACCACACAAGGGGAGCACAAGGACAACACAAAACTGAAGTAGGATTTATCAAGGCATGCCGGCCACCTTGCGTGGCCCTGCGTGGCTTGATATATCTAGAGTAACGCAACACAGCGCATATCACTGCCTTGCGTTACTTGGCCACAGGGGGACGTTCCGAGGGTGGGGCGTGGGTGTTCCCACTTACCCACCCGTGGATATTGGTGCATTCCCAGTGTTACCAACACTAGTAACCCTGGGAATGCGTCAAAATGGTATGCTTCCCCAGGGGAGGCGCAAAGAGGAGAAATATCTTTATTTATCCTCATTGTTTCCTCCTTCTCAGGGTGCTGCATTCTGCAGCTTACTTAGAGAGATGAAAATGCCTCTGAGGATTGGTTTCTGTACAGGAAGGTGCCCCTACCTGCACAAAAGGTGCCCCTACCTGCACAAAAGGTGCCCCTACCTGCACAAAAACAATCCTAACTGCAACACAGGCACACTTGCACCACGACGTAAGGGTACCTGGGTTGGCGCCAGGCAGTCCAAAGGGCACCAGCGCGATGAAAGAACAAGAATACGATGTGTAATTAAAATACAGCGCATTCCTGCTCTTTCACGCAGCACAGCAAGGTACCTTGCTTCGCTGCGCTGTGTGAACATTTGATAAATGTGCCACATCATTTATTTACCACTGACTAGCTTTGAGGGGCATTTGAGAATAGTGCCGACTTTAGCCTTCGTGGTAAGTGTGACAAACTGTTGATTGAGTCAACATCTCTGGATAATCCTGTGCAGCTCCTGAAACACCATGACACTGAACAAAGAGACTGGCTTTTAGGAAAGAAATTGTTCAGGTGTTTATTTTGTTTTACATCTAAGAAATACAAGACCCATTGCAAATTTAAGAGATATTTGACAATAGTGCAGAATATAGCCTTTGTGACCAGCTGGGAGTATATGGGCACACGGTATTACAAGTGTGGCAAATTAATGAGTCACTCGACATCTCTGACTATAGCTGGAGCTCTTCACATCTTCGGGGGATATTCTCAAGAATGTGTGATAACCATCGTAAAAGTAACTTAACGCAACACTCAACATCGCAGTCTATCCTGGGAAAATTAAGCCGTGTTAACTAGGTATTCACAACATGGCGGTACCATGCGATAGTCACCAGATAACGCGTCAAATGTCAAAATCAAAGTGACGCCTCAAAAATGCGAAACACGAACGTAAAAAACGTTGCAATGAGGCCAATCGCGATACAAAAAGCAGCGAAAACCAGCGACAGGCCTGCAAATCCCACGCGTCTGTGGGAAAATGCACCATAAAAGCTACAAAAAAAACACACCAGAAACAATGCAATGTGCGGAGCAACATGGATGCACCCTGACCGAGCGCGGAGGCCAACGCGAACCCCACAAGCCCCACTGACCACCAGCAAGGAACAACGGGGTTGGAGAAGGCCAAGGAGAAGAGGGAGAAGAAGACGGGGTGCAGTCCGCAGGAAAACCATATCAGCGTCACAGAGGTGACAGAACACTACCATCAACTGACCCACAATTAGACTACCTTGAATGCAGTCGGAGTGTCGTGGAGGCCAATAGAGGAGGCCAAGCGGCACCGGCATAATGTGAAAACCTAAACCAGGCACAAAGCCGCTGCCAACAGAAAGGCAGCAACGGCGACAGGAGGTGGGAGTCCTGCGCCACAGGAGGAGCTGGAAGAAATGGAGGCCGCAGTCATCAGTGTGGAGACGGTGCAAGGAATCGTGAGTCCGGACACAGCTCGGGAGGACCAGACACAACAACAACAGTGTGAGTAACGATCAGGGACTGGGGGGTCGTGGGGAGACGGGCACAATGGCACACATGCACAACGATGTGTAGCACACTGCACACCCACAATTACCCAGGATCATGTCTCTCATCCCCGTAGCACACTGCAGCACACACACATAGCAATCATAGCACATCCCACGACAATGTGGCACAAAGTGAAACACCGACCCTGCAGAACAGGGGACACAATTGGGTCCGCTCATGTGCAGAAATAGGCCAATCACATTGGACAGAGGAGGGAACTGTGAGATGCATATGTATGTGTACAACCTCACATCCGTCACATAGTCCAAATGTCCACTGTCCCCCCTCAAATTGCCAGCACCGCCCAAACAGTCACAATGTACATTGTCACACAGTCTGCATGTCAACAAGAACAATGCGCCCTCATAAATGTCAACACAATGTCAACATGCATCTCCACTTTACATTGCAGATGGACAAACAGCACCTCCAGCAGGGCAGACCAGACAACCCATCAGTGATGCTGGAGATGACCACCACACCTTCAACATCGACGGCCTACAACAGCTCATGGACATCTCCAGCAACCCACCCCCAGGAGCAGGGCAGCCAAGCTACATAGAGGAGACCCCAGCCCCTGCACAGACCACACAGCAGAAACACCCGCCACCACGGCTGCCTCCTAAGACTTCACAGAGGCACACATCGCATTCCAATTCCAGGTGTCAGAATGCCAAAAGGAGGTGTCCGAACAGGTGCGGGTGGGCTCAGAGCTCATGGAAGCTAAACTACATCATATACAGGATGTCGAAGTCCCATCAGGGACCACCTACACCCCACAAAGGAGACCCACACTGCGACAGAGACACATGCATGTGCACATTTTCTGTACTGAACTACGCCCATACGCCCATAGACCCGGAATTACCATCCACACACCAACGCTGGTCCTCCTTACAACGGCCCAGTACAAGCATCCTATGCATCGAGTGGCTGACTAGAAAGCTACATCTCCGAGCTCTAACCCGTTGCCTGCGATGACATGGTTTGTGTCCGCTGTACACAGAACAATGTAATGTTGCAGGGGCCGGGGCCCTCATGCACACATCATGACCATACGGACACACGCAGATAGTTTTTGCAACTGGCTACGGGCATGTGCTCCCGGCCCCTTTATTGGCAGGGTCACATGTACAGTGACACCTGTGCTGGATGTGTGTGGGGTGAGTGTAAGCCAGCCCTCAGGGAGTTGCTGGTGCTGGCAATAAATACAACAGTGAACACTATGAATACTGAAACAGAAAACACCAGCATTACAGAGACAACTGCGGAGCATCATGAAGGTAGCCGGAGCAAGTCCAGAGGTCACACAATGAGCAAACAGAAGTGTCCATGAGCTGCAGTGCACTGAGGTTGGGGTACTAGAGCGGAGCGTGCTCTTGTGAACAAATTGTCTAGGATTGCTTCCCTTTGGGACATTCCTGATGCAGCTGCAGTGGGGGGGGGGGGGGGGGGGGGGTGTCACACCTGCATCATCTTCCTCATCATTGTCCCAGGTCTCCCACACTGCCTGAGATGACATTGCAGCGTGAGCTCTCCACAGCACATAACCAAAGCAGTAATGGGCGTTGATTCATGCTGCACTGAGTCAGTGGCACCTGGAGTGCTGATCAGGGGATCAGGCAGAAGATGGTATCCACGACAGGTGTGAGTATCTCTTTCAGTCTGCCAGTACGACCATTTCGACACTGGCAGTTGTCGGTTGGATTTGGTCCTGGCAGTGGTGGTGTATGCCTCCTGCGGTGATGCGACATCCGGGCCGGTCAGGACTCGATTTGATGTGTGAGCCCTGGTGGGCAGCAGTTGAGGCCGGAGGCAGGGGACTGCGCAGGGCCACAGACACATGGAGCTGATGATCCCAAGGCCATCGTCACAGAGGCCATCGAATATTCTATCAGACAGGGTCATGACTTGAGCTGCACAGAGTTTGTGGCCCCGGATGCACAGCGGCCGGCACAGGCACCCCGCCACGGGACGGTCACTTGCGGTGCACTGAGGTAGGGGCACACGGACTGAGCAGGTCCTCATCGATGTCCGAGCTGAATGTGGTGGAGGGCTGTGGGGGACAGTGGAGAGTGTCCTCCAGGGCATGATGCAGAGGGCAGAAGCCATCCGGAAGCAGCAAATGGAGGAGTGGCATGCTGCAGCCTTGTTTTCACCACCATTTATGTATCAGCTACATGAGGATGATGACAAACACCAGTCATAGACTCAGCCGCCACCAAAGTTCAAACAGAGAGTGCCCATGAATGACGGTGAACAGACTTCGTGGCACCATGGCTGAGAGGGGTTGCAGTCTGAGATGATGCCGGTACAATGTTATGAACTCAGCCATTGCTAAATCAAGACTCAGTTCCAACTGTGTGACCTACTCAACCGCAGTGTAGGCCGGAGGCAGCTGTCAAGAGTTGCCCACAGCCATGTGTCGTTGGCTCACTTTGCACAGAGTTAGTGACACCAGGGCAGTTGTCGGTAGTGTTCGATCACCTCCGTAACGATGATCCTTTTTCCCTCCTGACTGCAACCCGTCATTCTCTTACACCTCTCCTTGTGTGCAATGATATGTACTCTGCCATTGAAACATCGATGCTCAGTTCCAATTGTGTGACTACCTCGGGAGCAGCGTAGGCCGAGGACAGTAGTCCGCGTGGGCCCACAGAATCTTGTGGTTGTGATGCACTACTAAGACTTGCTGGCACCACATCGAAGGGAGTATAGTGATATCAAATCTACTATAAATGAAGTTCTCTGCCATAGTGTAATCAAGACTCAGTTCCAAATGTGTGACCTACTAGTCTGCTGTGTATGCCGGTAGAGTACATCAACGAGAAAGGAGTGCTGCGGGCCTTGCGCGTGGAGGCCGTGATGGTCGTAGCAGGTTGCCAGATTCACGTACCTGGGGCTTGGAGCTTGCACCAGCACGTGGTGAGCCCTCTTTGACACACGCCGGTGTCGTCAGGTGAGCAGTGAGGCCTGGGTGCGCACAGGCGGGCAAGTCGAGTTCGGGAACCAGCAGCCTGGGGTGCTGCAGGCGCACAGGATCGCAGGCCTCACCGCTCACGGTGTCGGCCTCGTGGCGGGCTGAGGGGCGCCGCCCTGGCAAAGAAGCTGGGAATTCCGGTAGAGGACCACGCCCAGAGACAGGGTCCATGACTTGAGCTGCACAGAGTTTGTGGCCCCGGATGCACAGCGGCCGGCACAGGCACCCCGCCACGGGACGGTCACTTGTGGTGCACTGAGGTAGGGCCACACGGACTGAGCAGGTCCTCATCGATGTCCGAGCTGAATGTGGGGGAGAGCTGTGGGGTACAGTGGAGTGTGTCCTCCAGGGCATGATGCAGAGGGCAGAAGCCATCCGGAAGCAGCAAATGGAAGAGTGGCATGCTGCAGCCTTGTTTTCACCACCATTTATGTATCAGCTACATGAGGATGATGACAAACACCAGTCATAGACTCAGCCGCCACCAACGTTCAAACAGAGAGTGCCCATGAATGACGGTGAACAGACTTCGTGGCACCATGGCTGAGAGGGGTTGCAGTCTGAGATGATGCCGGTACAATGTTATGAACTCGGCCATTGCTAAATCAAGACTCAGTTCCAACTGTGTGACCTGGTCAACCGCAGTGTAGGCTGGAGGCAGCTGTCAAGAGTTGCCCATAGCCATGTGTCGTTGGCTCACTTTGCCGAGGACAGTAGTCCACGTGGGCCCACAGAATCTTGTGGTTGTGATACACTACTAAGACTTGCCGGCACCACATTGAAGGGAGTATAGTGATATCAAATCTACTATAAATGAAGTTCTCTGACATAGTGTAATCAAGACTCAGTTACAAATGTGGGACCTACTAGTCTGCTGTGTATGCCGGTAGAGTAGGTCAACGAGAAAGGAGTGCTGCGGGCCTTGCTCGTGGAGGCCGTGATGGTCATAGCAGGTTGCCAGGTTCACGTACCTGGGGCTTGGAGCTTGCACCAGCACGTGGTGGGCCCTCTTTGACACACGCCGGTGTCGGCAGGTGAGTAGTGAGGCCTGGGTGCGCACGGGCGGGCAAGTCGAGTTCGGGAACCAGCTACCTGGGGTGATGCAGGCGCACAGGATCGCAGGCCTCACCGCTCACGGTGTCGGGCTCGTGGTGGGCTGAGGGGCGCCGCCCTGGCAGAGAAGCTGGGAATTCCGGCAGAGGACCACGCCCAGAGCTATGTGCTTTTTATTCACACCCCTATGCTGGCCTGGCGTACGCCGGGCCAGCCCACTCCACTCACGTTTATGGGGGGGACGTCTAAGCTACATTTCTGCGAGCTTCCCCGGTGGCTGGGGTGACATGGTTGCGTCCACTGTCCACTGTACTCTATACACCAGCAGTGTATGTTAACATGGATATGTGTGTGGTCTGCATACTGCAGTCTGGCCATAACATCCACGCCACACTTGGCAATGGGTACATTCTCATTCATGGGTCACTTGCCTCCTTCGCACATGCCTGGTTCCCACCTCTCCCCACATTCAGCTTTTGTGTGGCTGATGTGCCAAGACGTTGATGGCTCATGTACATGGCTGGCCCAGGTTGCCACAGTAAGTTGTGCTGTCGTGTCTCGTGAGTGGGCATGTTTTTTGGCATGTTGTATGTGAGTTTGTAACGTGTGCATTCCCAGTGTTGTGTGTTGCATGTTTGTGGAGTTGAGGTGTGAGTTGTGTTCATTTGGTACTTGCCAACGAGCAGTGCATTTCCTTAGGTGCCATCCGGGTAGCACTGGTTGCTGATGGACAGTCGGGAGATGTCAGAATCATGCACACTGCCTGGGTGGTTGTAGTCCACGTTGGTGTGGATTTCCCGAGGGATTGCTATGGCCTGCACATTGATGGGATGCGTGTGCTTTCTGTTGCAGTTATTGTGTGCAGTGTTGCCAGGGAGCACCAGTAGGACACGTGTGCAGTAAATTGCACCCACAAAGTGCGGGAAGTCAGCTATGGCGTAGACGCCTTGCTTGGTCTCCAGCTGTTCCTGCGCAGTGTGGGATTAGAATAGGTACTGGGGTACCAAGCTGATGATGGCATCCAGGACAGGTTTGGGGAACTTTGATGGGGCTCCTCCAACTCTGGCAGTTGTTGGTTGGTAGGTACCAGAGGCCAACAGGTGCAGCACAGCCAGTGGCTTTGTCTGAGGTGAGATGTTGGTTGTCCCTTTGAGCCTGTGGTGTGTAATGTCATTCTCTGGTGATGGGTGTGTGGGAATGGTGCATTTTCAGGGGGTCGCTGTCTTTGCCTGTGCTGCCTCAGTGTTGGTCCGGGGGGGGGGGGCGGTGAGGGTCCGGGGGGTGGGGGGTGGTCCTGGGGGTGGTGGTGGTGGTGGGTGTTGTGGCCCTCTTGGGTGTCCGGGCCTCATGATCAGTTGCTCCATATCATCTGTTGCCCTTCAGGTGTAGCTCTGGGCTGGGCTCTCTTTTGTGGTGCCGGCTGCTGTCTGACTTTGCACCAGGTCAGAGCAGGTGATAGTTTCCTGTTGCTAACGTGCCTTATCGCGCATTTTGTGGTCTTTTCGCAGATCTGGCTGGTCATTGAGAATGTTGCGGAGTGGTGTTGTCGCGGCTTTTGGCACGGGAACGCCTACTCTGCATCTCATTAGCGATAGTTGCCGGGGTCATCTGTGGCAATGTTTTTTGCGGCTGATATCGCGGGTAAACTGGTGATATGGGCCGTTATCACCTGCTGGTGAATAGGGTTTTCGTTTTATCGTGACTTTGGCTGCGATAAAGTGCCGATTACTCAGCGATGACTCCTTGAGAATATGCCCCTTCATTACCTGAAAATGTAACCACAATGGTTGAAATTGTGCACAATTGTGGATGATTCATGGAATATGTTTTTTCATTGCCTTTTGCAGCTGATTCCCAAGTTCCCCGTTTCCAGAGATTAGCCCTGTGGATATTTGTCGCGCTGACGCTCCTGCTGGTCCTGGCTCTTGTAGGATGTGGCGTTTGGGGTAAGTGGGTCATTAAAATATGACACAAAGTATATATTTATTAATGGAAAAATTAGCAATAGAATAATTGCCCCAAGAATCTCGAATAATCCAGATTACTTGTCTTCAAACCAACCTACCATAAACATAAATATGTTCTCCAAATATATGTTCTCGTAATATTGTGCAAATTCCCAGCCTGTGCTGTCACACTTTCATGATCACATGGATGGATGGAATGCTTGAATGAATCTCAACTTCTGATAATTATTCGGTGGCGCATCCCAGTCCATTGTTATTTTGCACCCCATGCCACCTCAGTGTAGACTCAGTCATATACAATCAGTCTGCTTCTGGTCCAATGAGCGTGTTTCAAGTTAAAGGATGCAGAGTGATTGTTTTTCTGGTTCTCAGGGGCATTACTCAAAATGACTGGGTGAAGAGGTGGTCACAAGCAGGAATGTCATTTAGGAGTCACCAGGGTTCTCAGTAGCGACCACTGGCTTGCCCCTTGTGACCCTTGGCACTTCCTTTGTGACCCCTGGCCTCAGAAGTGGTCAGATCCGTTGCATGAACTAAAGGGCTGCTCCTTCTTATGCATGTTAGTTGGGGCTCCATTTTCCTTCTTTTCTGTCAATATTTTCTTACACGAACAGTGAATATTTTATTATTCACTATTAGTGTAATTAAGAATGGATTACAATTAGCTGGAATATGACCCACCTGACAGCTGAGGTAAGTAAAAAATGTCTTTAGATTCATGTTGTGTGCATGCTTGCGGGTGAGAGTGTGTTTTGTGAGATCGAGTGTGTAAATGTGTGTATGTGTAAGCATGCGTAAGTGAATGAAAGCAAAGGCTACATGACATTTTATGTCACTTCTACTACCCCTGGCACTTTGGTTAGTTGACTTACATGCTCTCAAGTTTCCAATATCTCACAGATATTCATTGGTCTTGGGGTGAATGGGGCCCCCTTGAAGGCTGGTGGCCCCTGAAGGCTTGGGGGCCACCTGCGCAGCAGGGGCTGCTGGGGCCTGTGGTACGCCCCTGTCGGTTCTCAAAGCAGAGCTATGTCACTCTCAAGGACTGTGAGGTTCAGCTGCAAGGAGATGGGGAAGAGACTGTCGTATCGTGGCCCAGGGCCTAGGAATAAATGGGGACACCACACGTGCTCTCTTGTAGTGGCCAGTACAATGCTTGCCACGCCCAGCACTCCGGGCTCTTTATTCTTTTCATCACGTGCCTCCCGTGTGGACGTCGGGCATGTCCACGGAGTGCACGCACATAAGGGGAAACTCCTTTCACTATTGCCAGGGACCCCCGTGACAGTGGTCGGGTCCACTTGGCAAACACTACATTCCTCCTTTACCCACAAATGCAAAAACTAAACAAACGTAAGGCCTAGCGACAAAACATCTTTAAAGTCTCAAACTCAGTCTCTGCAGGTTTCCTGAACAAACAAAAAGAACAGTCTTACTTGGTCTTGGCAGAGGTGCAGCTTACTTCCACATCGGGAGTTGACAGCGGGCCACAAAGTCTCGGTACCTCTGGGATGGCTGCGGACATGGGCGTAGGTGGTACCTGCTCTGGCTGCGCCCTTCTGGAGGGGTTGGAAACATGTCCTCCGAACAGTCTGTACCCGCCGCGCTGGGGCGGCTCTGTGTCCCTTGCGACTCCCGGTCTCCTTGGGCTGGTGTGGTCGAGGCGTTCTCCGCGTTTTCAGTTCTGTGTGGAGTCTCTCCTTCCGCGGCCGTCTCTTCTTCCGTGGCCTCTCGAGGACCCGGGGGTGCCGCTGGCCGGTAGCCTTCTGGCTCGGGAAACTCTTCCTCTCCTTCATCTGGGACTTTCTTAAAGAATGACACATTTCTTGTGACCTCTTCTCCATTCCTGACTGCCGTGATCAGTGTTCCATTGATCGTCGTGACCGTCCAGGGGTCTAGCTCGAAGGGCAGGCGGAACTTTCCCCCTGGGTGGTGGTCTTTCACAAGCACTCGGTCTCCAACTTGGATGGGGCTGTCGGCAGCTCTTCTCTTCCAGGATGCTTCGCGGTTGGTTTTTGTCCTGTGTTCCATGGACCGGTTAGGCGGGGTCGGTGCTGACGCCCACCTGGGATGGTGTGGGATAGTGTCGGTGACTGTTCTGCCAAAACAGAGGCGGCTTGGAGGGACCCTCGTGGTGCAGTGGGGCGTCAACCTACTCGCGTAGAAATTGATAGAGGGCTAACTCTATGCCCTGGCCGTCCGCCAGTGTGATCTGAATGGTCTTGTTTAGGGTTCTCATTAGTCTCTCGACTTCCCCGTTAGCTTGAGGCCACCTCGGGGTTATGCGTCGGGGCTTGATACGGTGGGACTGCAGGTACTCTGCTAGCTCGGCGCCATTGAACGGGGGACCATTGTCCGTGCGCAGCTCCCCAATTAGGCCGTGGGTGACGATTATCTTTTCCAACTTGGGAACTACCTCAGATGCGGCTGTCGAGGACAGGAATTCCACTTTGGGGTATCGCGAGAAGTCGTCCACCACCACCAGCATGTACTTTCCCCCGGGGAGACTGCCGAAATCTGCGCTGGCTCACACCCATGGAGACGTTGGTCCTTCCTCGGTGATTATTGGCGCTGGAGGGTTGGGTAGGCTGATCGCTAAACACACTGGACATCGCTGGACGATTGTTTCCACCATTTTGTCGAGGCCAGGGAACCAGAGCTTGCTTCGAAGGCGGTTCTTTGACTTTACGATGCCTTGGTGCGTGCCATGCGCCAGGAGGGCTGCCTGTTGGGTGAGGCAGTCAGGTAGCACCAGACGGGGCCCTCTCAGGAGGCATCCTTCCGGAGATACGGACAGTTAGTTCCGGACTTGATGGAGTGCCTTAAGTGTTGCTTGGGCACCAGGTGTGCGGAACGACGATGGGCTTTGGAGTGGTTTCCAGTTGCCTGATGTGACGGCTTGGATGGCGATCTGTAGGCAGTCGTCATCTTTGGTGGCTCGCGCCACTTCCTCCAAAGAGATCGGTAGCGGCCGTGACCTTTCCACGATCATCCTGACATACTCCTCCGTGGCCGCGGCTTCTGCAGCTTCCGAGGCAGTGGCAGGACGTGCGTGCCTCGACAAAAAGTCGGCAGGGTTCCGGGTACCCGGCCGATACTCCACCGTGAGCTGGAATTCCTGGAGCTGGAGCACCCATTTTTCGATCCGAGGAGGAGGACGTGTGGAGGAACCTTGGAACAGCGGGACTAGAGGTTGTGATCAGTGATGACCACAAAAGGGTGTCCATACAGGTAAATGTGGAAGTGCCAGCACCCCCACAGGATGGCGATGGCCTCTCGTTCAATCTGCGAGTACCGCTGTTCCGTTGGTGTGAGGGTTCTGCTCGCATATGCGATGGGGGCCCATTCTCCGCATGCTTGTTGTTGGGTTAGCACGGCCCCCAGGCCTGTCGGGCTGGCATCCACCTCAAGTTGTGTTTCGCTGCGGGGATCGAAGTAGGCCAAGGTTGTGTCGCCTGAGAGTGTGGCTTTGGTCCTTTGGAATGCCTCTTGCTGTGCCGGACCCCACTCCCAGGTGGCAGCCGCTTTTGTGAGGTCCCGGAGGGGGCCGGTGAGGTCAGACAGATCCTTGATGAACCTCCCGCAGTAGGTGACCATCCCGAGGAAGCTGTGGACTGCTGTCACCGACATGGGGGCGGGGGCTGCGTGAATATCCTTGACCTTTTCTGGGTCCGGGCCGATTCCTTGGTCCGAAAACCTGTAGCCAAAATAGCTGATGTCCTTGCGTAGGAAGTCGCATTTTTCTCGGTGGAGGGTCAATCCTTGCTCTTGAAGCCAGGTGAACACTGCCTGGAGGCGTTGGATGTGCTCGTCCAAGGTTGGTGTGTGGACCAAAATGTCATCACTGACATTTAGAACTCCCTCGAGCCCTTGTAGTACGTTCTGGATGATATTTTGAAACACCTCCGCCGCACTCGATATTCCAAAATTGAGCCGGGTGTAACGCCAGAGGCCTGCATGCGTGGAGAAAGTGGTAATCGGGCGCAAATCAGGGTGTAGGGGAATCTGGTGGTATCCAGACCTCAGGTCCATCTTTGAGAACCACTTTGAGCCATACAGCTCTCCGACTATTTCGTCTATGGTTGGTGTCAGGTGGCGCTCGCGCTTGATAGCGAGGTTAGGGATGCGCATGTCCACGCAGATTCGCACGGCATCGGGCTGTTTCGGCTTCTTGGCCACCACGGTGGGTGACACCCACGGGGTGGGCCCGCTTACCCTCTCAATGATTCCAGCTCGCTCGAGTACCCTCAGCTCTGCTTCAACTTTGGGTCGTAGGTGGAACGCAATGCGCCGGTTGCGGAGGGCTACCGGGGCGACCGACTTGTCTATGTGGAGGTGGATGGCGGGTCCCTTCAAACAGCCGATCCCTTCGAATAGAGATGTGTGTTTTAGAACCAGATGGTCGAGGCTGCGGGCTTGGACTGTGAGCGCGAAATGGATCAGCCCGAGGTCTTGGGCTGTTCGGCAACCAAGCAAGAATCCCGATCCCTCTTGCGACACATAGATCTTGGTTTGCAGGCGAGTGGTGTCGTGGGACAGATCCGTCCGGAACATCCCGCACAGGCGGAGTGGGCGACTGGTGCCGTATGCGTATACTTGTACCCTCGTGGGATGGAGTGTCGGGGCATTTTCTAGCGTCCGGTACACGCTGGGGGCCATCAGGTTGATTGATGCACCTGTGTCGATCAAAGCCGCCACTGCTTGGTCTCGTACGTTGACCGTGCACATGGGTTCTGCGGATGGTGTAGCTGCCAGAGTGTGAAGCACTCTCATGACATGGACGGAGGCCACATCCGCTTCATCATCATCCATGTCGCTGCTGGTGGCTGTACTGGGTAGTGGCTCTACCTGTTTTACCCTCCTGGGTGGGCCACTCTGTTTCTTCTTGGGTGCCGACAGACATACACTTGCGAAGTGGTTGGCTTTCTCACACGCGCTGCATACTTTGCCTTGTGCCGGGCACGCTCCTCTGTGGGGTGTCGCGCCTCCACACCACACGCAGGCGCGGCCGGGGGGGGCTTGCGCCAGTCTTGGGTTTCCCCGCTGGGGTTGCTTTGTGTGGTTCTCGGCGGCGCCGATCTTGAGGGCGCACACTGGCTCTGTCTTGATTGCGACCACCGGCTTTGGCTCCATGTGCATGGCTCTGGCCTTAGACAACTCTTTTGACCGCCCAAGTATGAGGATGTCGCGCATGAGCATGTTGTCCGCTTCCAACACTCTCTCTCGCAACTTCGAAGACGCACAGCCCTGGATGAATTGGGCGCGGATTTCATCGTCCACGTCGGGGAGGGTGTACGTGCTGGCTAGCTTCTTTAACCTTGCATAAAAGACATCTACTGACTCCTCCGGGAGTTGGCGGGCTTGGCGTGGTAGGAATCTCTCATAGTCGGCGCTAGCGAAAGGTTCAAAGTACGCTGTGATGGCATCACGCAGCGTGGCCTATGTCCTGGGTGGGCCAGCCTCGGTTACGTCCTTCGATATGTCGTGGATGGCTTCTCCTCCCAAGTGTAGAAGCATGGCACACCGCCGCTCGGTCGCGATTTCTGCCGCCACAAAGTAGTTCTCGAGCCGTTCCACCCACTTCTTCCACCGTGCAGCTTGCGACGGGGGGTGCCGGTGACCGCAAACGGCTCCAAAGGGGGTACGTGGGCCATGGCCGTTGGGGATGGGCGCAGCAGCTGGGGTGGGCTCACATTCACCCGTCCGGGGGCGGTGCACTAGTCCTCCAGGCGTCGAGCGCTGGTCCCTAGGGCTGCCAGTAAAGCAGGAGGGGCGACCCGGGGCCTCAGAATGGTTGAATTTGCATCTCACGTGAGATGCGTGAGAAACGGCAGGTCCTGACCTCGCGTTGCACGCAAGATGCGTGAGAGATGGCAGGCGGGTCACGTTGTTCCGTGAGTGCAGGCTCCGCAGGCACAGAAGCTTCCCGGGCAGGAAGGAGGCAGTCGCTGGGGGCCGGGGGGCTGCAGTGGGCCTGGCCAGGCGGGGGATGTATGCAGCACGTCCGGGCAAGAAGTAGGCAGCCTGGAGACGGCTGGGGCCACATAGGGGGCGGTGCATGGCCTCAGGAGGAGGGGAATCGATCTGCTCCTTGGGCAAGAGCGTGAGGCGGCAGTGCACGCGATGGGGTGGCTAGACCACCTCGTCGCCAGTGTCGTATCGTGGCCCAGGGCCTAGGAATAAATGGGGACACCACACGTGCTCTCTTGTAGTGGCCAGTACAATGCTTGCCACGCCCAGCACTCCGGGCTCTTTATTCTTTTCATCACGTGCCTCCTGTGTGGACGTCGGGCACGTCCACGGAGTGCACGCACAAAGGGGGAAACTCCTTTCACTATTACCAGGGACCCCCATGCCAGTGGTCGGGTCCACTTGGCAAACACTACAGAGACAGACGAACTCGTGCCCGCTTCTGCTCCCTCCCATTGGTTCAGCTTTGCATCTCTCTCTAAAGGTCTCCTTCTCACCTGACCTGTCTCTCGCTTCAGTCTTCAGGTTACATCAGAAGAACGGGGCCCTGATGGTGACCCTGATGCAGAGAGGTGAATGGAACGCCAGCATGTCATCTGGTACGTGCAGATAATGTTTCAACACCTTTTTATATAATATATGTAATAATATAGAAAAGTGACTTAGCAACCAGCATTATAGAGCTGCATGCAAACTGCATAATTTAGGTTTGTTTTTCCCAGTCTTTCATTATCCAAATGTTGCTGAAATTAGTTAGTTTGAGTAGAAATGCATTCCTATTAGTAAAGCCAACCCCAACCGGCGCTTTGAATACCGATGAAATGTACGTGAGAGAGGGGCTATGGAGAGATGAGGGGCACCATGGAGTGGGGGCAGGGGTAGGAGAGGGGCTGTAGTGAGGGAATCCATGGAGAATTAGGTCACTGGGGGGCGACAGCAAAGACTGTCGCACCGGGTGCCACCAGCGTTAGAGCCAGTCCTGCTTCCTTCCCAGAGGTCCAGGACTGGTGGTAAACACCTGGGTGCGGAGGTCGCTGTCCGGAGAGGTTGAACAAAGGCTGCACTGCATGAGACCCCTGCCATGGTAAGATGTCACAATGATGGTGATGGTGAAGCAGCCTGGGCTACACCTCGGTGAAAGAGGGGGGGGCTGGAATGAAGGAATGATAGACTGAACAGCACAATTTGAAAAGAGAGGGTTCAGACATGACACCAGCATTGGGCAGGACACAAATCCATGAGCAGAGAAAAGGCAGCACAACAATCTCTATTGGACCTTCTGAAACTCTTAACCTTTCTATGGGTATGGTGGTGGGACCGGGAGCAGGACTCATACTTCACACTGTGATCCAGCGCCAATCAGGGATCAATAATCAATAATAATACAAACATTGGCCCATACTCATATAGCAAACATCAAGTCCCTGTTGCACTGTTTGTGTTTAATCAGTTATTCATAAATACAGGCTCATATCTAACACTCTAAATACATAACTGAACCTCTGGTCGATGGACATATAGTTGAGAAGTTGATGGCAATAATTAATACTATCTAGCAATATATTTCTACACTTTTTTCTCAACTAAATTTGTTAGAAAACAACACAGAACAAATGCTACCTTGTCTGTACCACTAAATGAAGAGATGGTCTTTCCTTTCGGAGAGAAAATCTTTCCCTTCCAGTAAAATAACGACCAGAGCTATTCTACACAAAAACAAACTACAGGTGGACTTGGTACTCCTCTAGGGATACTAGCCAAAGTTTCGGAAGAGGACTTTCACATGGAAAGAGGTCTTGATACTCCTTTGGGGATGTAAGGCTAGAATTTCGGAAGTGGACCCTTCACTATTTCAAGCAAATCTACTCTCAAAAGAATAGTCCCTAATATAACACCAAGAGCCTTTTGCCATTCCGTATTATTACAACAGACAAAGTACTTCTCCAGTGTGATACTTTTCCACACTATTCCTCTGCCTTTTCAGGCTAGAACATTATCCCGGGATCTCAGGTAACTCCGTACCCGCACTTCTAGACAACATAGAACAAAACACTAACTTTTCATGTTAGGAACCAAATAATCAATAATCGATAATTATTACCAAACTAATCAATAGATAACCATTCTCTGCTACCAAAAACTGATCCAGCGCCAATCAGGGATCAATAATCAATAATAATACAAACACTAGCCCATACTCATACACCCAACAAACATCAAACCACTGTTGCGCTGTTTGAGTTTAATCAGTTATTCATAAATACAGGCTCATATCTAACACTTTAAATACATAACTGAACCTGTATTTCAACTTCTTTCCTCTGGTCGATGGACCTATAGTTGAGAAGTTGATGGCAATAATTAATACTATCTATTTATCTATCTATACTACTAAATAAATCTCAAACTCAGTGTAAAGTTGACAATTTTTATTGCAGAATAATGTTAAGGTAAAAATGCTCATCACGTACATGGCAAACAAAGGATCAATCGCAGAGAGAGAACATTAATCAAAACAAACAGTGTCAAACTCAACATCAAAAGAAAAAATGCAAATGAGAGAGTGGATAGACACAGAGACAGTAGTTTCAGAGACAAAAATACATTTGCAAATATTTATGCAAAGTACAGATCCAACCCAAGAAATTCAGTAGAAAATCTACTCCTGGCCACGTGAATAGATGGGGGTTCCCCGAAAAGGTTCAGGGAAAAAAGAGTAAGGCAGGATACTAGTTTCAGGACAGGAACAGGAAAAACAGGTAGGCCTCTGTCTGGATACAGCAAACCGATGGACAACGAGGATCTCCCTCTATCTTCTCTCAAGATGCTCCCTTTCACATCTCCCAGGCACCCCAGCTATACTCTAAAAACCTACATGCCCAATCCACCATTGTAGCAACATTTTTAGAAACCCAGTCTCTCATTGGTCAGTTTAGGGGGTGTTCTATCATACCACCATAGTCATTTCATAATTTTCACTGCATTCTTTGTTTTACACATTTCGCATTACGTTAGCCATGTCTCATGAATACACGTTTCCTCCAAAAAGTAACATGTTGCAAGTCTCTACATTTTCATTGTTCGCCTCTGCAGTTTTCGCAGAAGAAGTTTGCACATTTGCACTTGATACCCTGGCCATCCTTCAGTTACTTGGCAGACACACAATAATCCTTGAAGGTTATCAGCCTTTGCCTTCTCCATTCTCTCTCAGAGCTCGATTTTCAGCTTATTTATTCGTATTTATTTTCTTTAACCCACGACTGACATGCAAAGATGTTATCCCATGCTTTCTTTACTACAATGAACGAAACATAGACATTATTAATTTCATTAAATATGTTTCTCACTGTTTACCAACCACCATTGCACTATCCCATGTTATATTCCTAGCAAGAGCATTAATGTGCAAAAGCGGTATTATTATTTTTTCATTTCAAGCAGAATGCAAATGCGGCCTAGTTTTTCTTGCATTAGTCCACACATTAGTGCGCGCATGCGCAAAAGCATTTTGTGTTTTTTGGTGTTTTTGCACGTTATTTTCACAGCACACTGTTAGTAAATGTTATCGAGGAGTTAAACCCAGCAAATTTTATTATCTCGAAACACTGCTCCATCAACTGTAGGCTCTAGTTTTCAGCATGGAAATATATTGATCTAAATTAAGTAAAGAATGAAAGTTAACTTTTTTTTTAACACCAGGCGAACTATCATTTATTTTCTTGTGGAGGGTGTGAATTGTTGCCCCTTTTATGTTACCGTAGTTGTGCACAACTGCTACCGTAATTCTCTCCCTTCAAAGCACAGTAAATGGTAATATTACAGTACTATTGTATGTGTATCAACATCGGAAGGATGAGAGGCCCGATTCAGACCTAACAGTAGCCAGTCTTGTTTAAAGGCTGATACACTGGACTTGGTGACGCTAATATTCTTTTTTAATCAATAATGTAAATTCCCCTTATCCTTTCATTCAATTTCTTCTTTCAGTCGAAGCTCATCCCATGCCGCCTTGTCCTCTGTACTGGCAGCAGCGTGGACGGAAGTGCTATTACTTCCAAGAAAAAACAGATTCGAAGAACTGGAGCTTGAGCCATGAAGACTGCTCCTCCAGGGGCTCCCACCTGGTGGTGATAGAGGACAAGGCCGAGCTGGTAAGGAATCAGTGATACAGGTAGAGCTGGTAAAGCATCAGTGACACAGGAGCATGGACAGGTGATAAGGCATCAGTGATACAGGACAAAGCAGAACTAATAGGGCATCAGTTGCCCAGGAACAGGCAGGACTGGTAAGGCATCACTAACAGAGGAGCAGGCAGAGCTGGTAAGGCATCAGTGATACAGGAGCAGGAAATGCTATCAGGGCATCAGTGTACAGGAACAGGCAGCAATGCCTGGGTGTCTGTGGTACAGGAGCAGGCAGAACTGGTAAGGCAGGGCTTGAGTCAAGGGTAGATGCCGTCTACCCACTATTTTCAGAGGGTAGACGCCGTCTATGCTGCTGAAAAGCTGGCTCCTTTCAGCAGAGTGCCACGTTCCTTTCCTACTTCTCCCAGTGTACACAATAATGCTCAACTCTTCCCAGTGTCATTTTTGGACACCTGAAATTTTCAGCAGTGCCTGTGTCCCGGCCTTGAATACTCAGAGTCGTACAATGCTCAAATAGGTTTCACCTCCCGATATCCCCAAGGTCTGAGTGAAAAAACAGACTCGATGGGGAGATCAGGTGAGGGAAGGAAAGGATGGGAACAGCAGGGAGGGAGACCTGGAACGAGAGTAATGCACTATGAGAACACAAACACATACACCAAGGTACACATAGAATTTCTATGCAAGGCTATGTAAAGTCTCTAATACCTGTAAAGCAAAATAACAATTCGGATATCCGTGATTAGGAGTTCAATATACAGTGCAGCCACTAGCAACCTAGGGGTGGAATAAGGTTAGTCAGCTGATATCCATAAGCAGCCTTCCTCCAGAACAATGATTTATGAAATACACAAACATACCAATAAGATGCAGTAGTGGCTTTTAACAGGGGGTAAGGAGCTGACACCTGGAAATGCTCAACAATCCCCTGCTGTAGAAAGACAAAGAAACAAGCCAAGACAATGGCACAGTTATAACATGAAGGGATCACACTCTCCACTGATTGTATTCCAATTGTGTATAGAGGTAATTATGCTGAGGTTCCAGTCTGTCTTGGCCCTTCTCTACGCATTACCCCCACTTATCACACAGTCTTGATATCATACAAACTGAATCCCCAATACCTCTTGGGAGCTCAATGATTTGTTCGTCCATTTTGTGTAAAAGAAACAGAGCTATAAACCCAGCTGAAGTGTCGATGACCTATGTGGCATCCGCTGGGATACTACACCTTAGGGAGAAGGCTTAGAATGAAAGCAATGGTCGTGATAAAGATCCGGCAGCCGCGTCCAACGCATGTAACCAGTTTCCAAAATCACAAGAGGCAGCAGTAATTTATCCTCAATTACTACACAGTCGCAGGAGCGCTTTTAGTAAAGCAGCCTGGAAGAGGTCACTCGAATAGCCCCGCAAGAGCCGGAAACAAGGCTCGCCCAACAGGGCTACACAGTGACAGAGTACGGGTCCCGCAACACAATGCAGTGAGTCCCACTTCCAGAGGTCACAAAGAAACAAGGAGTTTGTGGTGCCAAGAGCACCCCTACCAGTCCTTCTCGCGTCTCAGGTTCTGGGCTCCGATTCAAGAATCAACGGCACTCAACCGGTGCCCTGCAAATGGTCATATGCTTGAAACACGGTGATGTCACATGTATCCCCGGCCCAGCGCCTCATGGGAAACTTAGTGTTTTCCTTATCCCCTCTATGGAAGTGAGGCCAATTGCTCTTGGCAGTGTTCTTCGGAGGCTGCCACGATGCGTCGCAACAGCCTGCACGTTGTCTGCTTTTGTTTTTGAGCAGAAACGTGCGGGGAGGGGCTTATCATATGTAAGCTGGGTGTATAATAAAGGCCAAAGTAAGGGGCCACTAGGCCTCTTTTTGTTGGAGAATCCTGACTGAGAGCTATTGGGAGCCACACAACTAGATGCAGCGGAGGGGAAACAAAGGCATCACATCCCAGGTACTTTTTTCAGTCCCAGTATATAAGAGATATATATGCATGCATTGTAAGAATGTCAGATGTGTTGGTCACCCCAGTAGTTAGACAAATAACTATTTAAATACCACTGTTTAGTTTTATTTCTTTTTCATAGCGATTTAGCGCTACAGTGGTGCTAGAGCGCTATAAAAAAATTAAAACATCGCAGTCGCACACAAAAGCTCCCTCTGCCTCATCACAACGATGTCTTCCACTCTGCCGCCAAACTCCTGCACTTCCAAGTCCAGACCAACCCCAACGCCACACTCCGCGGCACCCTAGCCTACAGACCTCCTGGCCTCCGCACCCTCTTCACCACCATCACCACAGACCTCATCGCACCCCACACCATTGCCTCCACGGACTACATACTCATCGGAGGCCTGAATTTCCACATTGACAACCCCAGAGACCCCAACTCCACCACCCTAGTGGACAACCTCGTCAACATCGGACTGAAACAACTCATCAGCACGCCTGCCCACATGGCAGGACACACCCTCGACCCCATCTTCGCAGGAGGAAACAGCATCCACTTCAGCCACATCACGCAACCACCATAGATGAACCACCACTGACTACACTTCCTCATCGACAAGCCAAAGCCACCCTAACCTGCTCCCTGCCCTCCATGAAGGAACTCGAGTAGAGTTACTGAGCAGAGCTCAACTCCACCCTCAACTGCAACACCCTGACTATGACAACCAACACTAACCTCTCAGACAGGGAACTCCACAAATGGATCTCCAACTGTGCAGACAAGATCGCCCACTACGCAACTCTGACAGACAGAGCCCCAGGAAAGCCGCCTGGTTCACCAGCAACGTCCAAGAATCCAGGCGCACCTGAAAACCACACCACCTACAAGAACGCCATGATGGACTACCACCAACGCATTAGGACCACAAAAAGAACATTCATCCAGAACAAAAATCCTTGCCAACTCCAGCAACTCCAAGGAACTCTTCAGCGTCATCCAGGGATTCACCAAGCTTATTAGCAAAACCACATCACCTCTTCCCAGGACCTCTGCGACATGCTTGGATCGTACTTCCATCTGAAAATCAAGAACTTCTACGACAACTTCAATGACTAAACACCTCACCCCACAACCACCCCCTCCTCCGGTTACACCAACTAGCCCACCATCTTCTCCTGGACACCGGTCACGACCGAAGAGACCACATCGACCATGAAAGGCATCCACTCGTGGGCCCCCACAGACCTCTGCCCACCACACATCTACCACAAAGTCACCACCACCGTCGCACCAGAACTATGACACACCATCAACACCACCTTTAAGACCGGCACCTTCCCCGATGACTGGAAATGCCCAGAAGTAAGATCCCTGCTTAAGAAGCCCTCAGCAGATCCCACAGGCCTCAAAAACTACCGGCCCATCTCCCTCCTCCCCTTTGCGGCAAAAGTCGCAGAGAAAACCATCAACACACAATTAACAAGGCTCATCAAAGACAACTCCATCCTCGACCCCTCTCAATCGGAATTCTGCAGCAACCACAGCCCGACACCACCCTACTCGCCGCCACAGACGACATCTGCACCCTCCTCTACCAAGGTCACACCGCAGCCCTGATCCTACTCAACCCCTGAGCGGCATTCGGCACTGTCTCCCACCACACACTCGTCATCAGACTACACGACGCCCGCGTACAAGGAACCACCCTCGACTGGATCCGCTCATTCCTCACCAGCAGAAGCCAAAGAATCAGACTCCTACCCTTCCTCTCCGAACCCACGGAAACCAACTGCGACATTCCTCAGGGATCATCGCTTAGCCCAACCCTCTTCAACATCTACATGGCTCACCGCCATTGTCAGACAGCACGGCCTCAGCATTGCATCCTAGGCCGATGACACCCAGCTCATCCTCACCCTCACCAATGACCTCACCACCACCACCAGACTCAACTTCCAGGAAGGAATGCAGGACATCGCATCCTGGGTGAGCAACAGCTGCCTGAAGCCCAACTCTGAGAAGACAGAAGTCCTCATCCTCAGAACCACCCGTTCAGCATGGAACTACACCTGTTGGCCCACTGCCCTCGGCAGCCCCGACCCCGAAGGACCACGCCAGAAACCTCGGCATCATACTCAACTCTTCCCTCTCCATGAACCGACAGGTCAACGCCGTCGCCTCCAGCTGCTTCAACACCCTCCGCATCCTCTGCAAGACCTTTAAATGGATCCCCCCCCTGAGTCCAGGAAGACAGTCTCCCACACACTCATTACCAGCAGATTGGACTACAGAAACACCCTCTACACCGGTTTCAACAAGCCTCTACTCTGTTAGCTCCACACAATACAGAACACCGCAGCCAGACTTGTCCTCGACATCCCTCGACACGAGCACATCAGCCAACACCTACGGAACCTCCACTGGCTCCCTGTCGAGAAGAGAATCCCTTTCAAGATACTCACCCACGCCTACAAATGCCTCCACAACACAAGACCCCAATACCTCAACGAGAGAATTGCTTTCCACGTAACCAAAAGAAACCTGCGATCCTCCAACCTCGCCCTCGCCGAAACCTTGCGGATCCGCAAAGCCAGAACAGGAGGAAGAGCCTTCTCGTGCATTGTGGCCAAGGCCTGGAACGAGCTCCCGATAGACATCAGATGCGCCCTCTCCCTGAACGCCTTCTGGAAGGCGCTCAAGACCTGTTCTTTGACTGAACGGAGCTGCTAAGCCCCCCCCCCCAGCGCCTTGAGACCCTCATAGTTGAGTAGTGCGCCTACTAATCCCTAATTGATTGATTGGTTGTAAACATATTAGTGGTATTTAATGTCTTACTTGTGTAACTACTGGGGCGACCAACACCATTTTGTTTTATTTTTTTTATAGTGCTTTAGCACTACAGTCGTGCTAATGCGCTATAAAAGCAATAAAACAAAATAGTGGTATTTAAATTGTTATTTGTGTATATGTGATGTAAAATGCTCTGACATCTTGCATTGGGACGAGTAGTGCCACTACCTATCCCAAAGCAGGGTATCAAAGCGCTTCACATCACGCATAGAGATTATGCATTGACAATAAATCATATGTGTGTACATCAATATAGACAGTGAGGGTTGAGGGACAGTGAGGGCTACAATGTGTGGGAGACACATGTCTTTGATACCTCACTGTGCTATAGTGGAAGGATTACAATTTATGAACTGCAAGCAACACAAGGATCTCTGTCTCAAAAGCAGTAATCCACTTACACATTTACATAAAATAAAAATCTGTAATATGCGTGTCACATAATGTGCTTTGCAGGAGACATATTAACCCTCTATGCTACTTTGATTCAAAACATGGACTAGGCAAAATACAGATCTCTCCAGAAAATACGTTATCCTTCAGAGTTATTTTACCAATATTATTATTCCCTGAGATTTAGCTGGCATACAAAGATCTCTGCGTTACAACAAACAAATGATGGACGGAATACTGACAATGCAAACATTCTCCCCCAGTCAAGAGATCTGGGTTAAATCCATCGTTCTTTTGCCCACTACACCACCCCAGTTTAGACATGGCCATATGCAAATCAGTCTTGACCCTGTGCCTCATGGGAACAGTCCAGCCCGAACTGCCAAGCCATGTCTTCCCTGGACCGGAATCAAGCATCCTAGGACCGGTTTCTGGCTATCAGCCGTCATCAGCCAGGATAGCTTGACTCCAGTGGCGTAGTGAGCACGGGTCCCACGTCTGGGAATACCCATCCCACTTAGGGCGAAAAGCGTTACAACAAACAAATGATGGACGGAATGCTGACAATGCAAACATTCTCCCCCAGTCAAGAGATCTGGGTATAAATCAAAGATCTCTGCAGCATAACGTTTTAAAATGTAGACATTTAAACCAATTATGCAGAATGTGTCTCCTTGTTGACAATTTCATTGTGGCAGGGTTTAAATTTTTTTTAGAAAATGAGGCCCAGATTTTGTGTCTGGATTGCGTCAATATTTTGGCACAACCGCAATGCAAAATCTAATTTGTTACATATTGTTATGTGCCCAAATATACTCATGATAGACCTGCTAAACATATTTGAGGTCATTTCCTTTGAGGTCGTAAAGCCCCTTCCAGTGATGCCCCTTCGTGTGATGCCACATGCGATGTCATGTGCTGTGATGACACTACCTGTGATGTCATAAGCAGTGATGTCATTTCTTGTGATGTTACACACGGTGATATCATAATCCTTTTGCCTAGCTTGGTGAGTCCACCCACTTCTTATTTTAGGACTTGAGCCCTGTGGTAAGGCATCAGTGATACAAGACAAAGCAGATCTGGTTAGGCATCAGTGATACAGGAGCAGGCAGAGCCATCAGGTCACAGTGAAACAGGAACAGGCAGGACTGGCAAGGTGCCTGTGACAGAGGAGCAGGCAGAGCTGGTAAGTCATCAGTGATACAGGAGCAGGCAGAGCCATCAGGACATCAGTAGTACAGGACCAGGCAGAGCTGGTAAGACAGTAGTTATTCAGGACAATATGAACCTGGTAAAGCAATGTTGATAGAGGACCAGGGCCAGGCACAACTATGTAGATGCTAGTGATGTAATACAAGGCCGGATTGAGAGCTGGTATGGAATCAGTGCTACAGGACCAGGTAGAATTATAATTAAGATTCCCAGTTTTCATTTTTTACTGATTTTTACAGAAAAATACAGACAGAAAACAATGCTTCCTGTCTGTATTTATTTTTTAAAGTGGAAACATGCGGAAAGTTATGCTTCATGTGGGTGACTCTCCATGCTATCTTCATTATTTCCAGTACAACAGCTGAGCAGATAGCATGGAAAGTTAAAAAACAGGCAGAGATTGCCCTAAATACAGGCATACGTAAACACATCTTTGTATTATAATACTGATATTTACCTGTGGGTGTAGTGTTTTGCTACATTTGGCTGTTTAGTTTTCTAAAACGCGACAGGCAGAAAGGTATGAGTCCATACTTATCAGTAAAAGAAATATGGAAATACACCTTTGTACAACTCCATTTATTATCAAAATACAAAATAAATATGGATAAATACCAATAAGTTGGCCAAAAAATAAATATGGATAAATACATATGGAAATGTTAATAAAATTAATACCATATAACTGGGAGCCCTAATTATAATGCACCAATGCTACAGGAGTAGGTACATCTGTCAAGGCATTAATAGCTGAAAAATAGAGTTAGTACTTCATCAGTGATATAGGGCCAGGGGGTTCCGGCAAGGAGTTGCTGAGATAGGAGTAGGCCGACCTGTTAAGGAATTATTAATATAGGTCTAGGTAGAGGCAACAATGAAAGGACCACACAGAGCATCAGCCATATAGCAGCAGGCTGAGGATCTGGCAGAGCTGTTAAGACATCCCTGATACAGGAGTAGGCATTGCTGGGACGGTGATAATAAGGCAACAATCAAAGTACCAAGAACAACTGGTAAAGCTCCAGTGATATGAAAGCAGGGTGAGATGAAGCATGCTAAGTCCCTGCCAAAATTTGTGCTGCGCCAAAGTAAAAAAGAAATATTTGCCTCCTTCCCTTTTAATGATGATTTTGATAACTTCTGTACCTGCACTGGGTATCACCTGCTAACTACTTGTTATCATTCACACAGATTGATCCAACAGCACTAAAGTTATAAGCGAAATAAAATGTTACTAAACCCCTTTTTAAGTATTCCCCTCCCTTTCCGGATTGGGACAAAACATGGCATACCAATAGAAAATTAACCCTTCCAATCTTCTGCCACATTTTTGTGGATTCATTTCACAGTGCACAACGTATTAGCAAATTAACACTTTACTTGACCCCATTTTTAACCCCCCCCCCCCCCGATTTATGGATGTGCAAAATTCTGATAGTATCCAATAGTACTGTGTATGTACTAAGGATCTGATTTAGGCTTTTCACAGAGGGTACTCCATCTGTCATGGTGGCATAGGACATTTATTTCTGCCAGTCATCAAATCTAGAGATGACTGCAGCCATCTGGTCATCTTTGTTTCTTGAACGGAACTGGTGCCACAGCAGTTCCCTTCCAGATACAAAACATCTGGTGGAGGGCGAACATTGTTTTCGACTGATGTTCACCAAACCTTTAAACTGTGAATTTTTCCTATGTAAGGCAGGTGGTGTAATTCCCTTCCTCTGACTGCCCCTTGTCCATTGGACCATCAGAGGAAGCTTTCCATCAATGGAGCCAATGGGGGCTCTGTTAACAGAAAGCTTAGGTTCTGTCTGTCTCCAAATAAGAGTGAATAAGAGTGGCAGACCAGGACCTTGGCAGATAGATATTCCTTTATGTCTGCAACAGAGTGCCCAGGCTGCCAAACTCTAAATCGGGCTCCAAGTGGCTGCCAAATGTATTCATGTTTTGTCAAATGGTGCCAAAGTTATTAGAAAATTGACAAACTCACAAATGGCTTTTCAACTGACAAGATATAAAAAAGCTTTTCATCCTTGTAAGCCCACAGGACACCTTTTCCACATGTCTTAAGTTCCAAAACGTATTAACGTATATAGACCAAATCAAGTACATTTCAACCTTTATGCCAACTTTGGTATAAAACCTTTCAGCAGTTTTTGCTAAAATCAAAAATGAAAAAAAAGTCACTGCCCCCCTTAACTTTTTTACTATGGACGGATCTTCATGAAGCTTGGCATCAGCTCACTGAGTAGGTAGATTGCTAAGTTTTCTGCAAATCCATCTACAGGTTCTATGCTATAGGTAAAACGAAATATGCCTTTTAAATAAAACACTTTCTCAAATATAACTGCACAGGGGCTATCACCATAAATTGAATGCCATTGGCATTGGCTTTCCCAGTGAAAGGTGTATGTAAGAAAGTGGGTTATTATTTGGAAGGATGTGAGTCCATCTCAAGCAATAGGCTTACAACCTTTCATCTACTGGGACCCAAGTACCATGTAGTAGTGCTTGACTCTCCAGGGTAGAGAATTAGAACATTTCAAGGCCTACTCAGAGGAAGTGGTGTGGGCTAGCATCCCAGTCTGCAGGTACGCAACAAACAACACCCAATCATTCATTGCCCAACCAGTGCGTTTATTAATAAAAGGAAACAGACTATTATAGAGACATTGCTTAAAACTACACATTCATTTACAAATATTTACAAGTAGGAAGGTGGAAGTCCCAGTGGTTACACTTTCCTAACAGTCCACACCGTCCGAGAGTTCTTTCAGAACCCTAAGACCATCCTACACCCCATATATACTAGACACAATATAAGGAGGCGTGTTTATCAAATGAAAGGCCTTCTGGGTTTGTCAGGTTCTCACTACATTAATAAAAGCAGAAACATTTTATAACAACCAAATACAATGCCATTTAAACTGATAGGGACGATGCCACCTTACAATGACATTTGTTAGAACTTATAATGACTCACTGTTAGCCCGTAGATAATCAAGTACAATTCCTATGACCTTCATTAAAAAATATAAAGCATCAGTATCAATTTTGTGATTGCTAACAAAGCACTACAATTTCAATAAAATATGAGCCAATGTTTTACCTGTAACATTTTGTAAGCATATCACCTACAGGAGTCCCCATACCTAGAGCCTCGGAATAGAAACACCCAAACTCCAGGAGTTCTTGAAACTGTCTAAAAACAGTTTTCTGGTGTGTATGACTATATATACCTATATATATCTGTATCTGTATATCTATATCTCTCTATATCTCTCTCTATCTCTCTCTCTCTCTCTCTCTCTCTCTCTCTCTCTCTCTATATATATATATATATATATATATATATATGTATTATCTACTGGCGGTCACCAGTAGATAGTTATAGTTACAACCTAGTTTCCATAGGAAATCTGCAACATTCTATTTGGAATAACTTTGGCGCCGGTTGACGAATCCTCGCAAAATTTTAAAAATAGGTGGGGCGCTCCGCTCCGCTCCTACCCTGAAAGTCTCGGGGTGATTCGTCAAGCAGGGGCCGAGAAAAAGGGGGGGTCCCAAAACGCGTTTTCCCCATGCATTTTTCCATAGGACCTTTAGTCGAAGGTACAGCCCGAACGGCTGAACAGAATTACGTCAAGGAAGTGCCTTTTGAAGGTCTCGTGTAAATCTGTTCAGTATTTCCTGAGAAAATAGCATTTAAAAGCATATAAATATCTATACGCGCGCACCGTGCGCGCACTGTGCGCGCACCCTGCCGTGCGCGAGCACAATTCTGATTGGTTGTTAGATGTCGGTAAACATTCGAATCGGTCGAAACCAGGAAGTGTCGGCCGCCATTTTGTCTCTCGCAGTCTGAGGGAGTGAAAAACAAAGGTGGAGAACGTGAAAAGGGGGCAGGGTGGACAGTTCCTGACCCCCTAGCCTTTGTCAGGGGGTCCCAGAAGGACCCCCAAAGGCAAAAAAAATGTATTTATTTTTTTCGAAAAATCACGGAGTGCGCGCACTGTGCGCGCGCACTGAAAAAACACACGTAAAAAATTTTTTTTACATTTTTAACAGAAAATTAAGCGAGGTTCGCGCACCGTGCGCGCACGCTAAAAATCCCATATAAAAAATACATAGATAAATTAGCATTTAAAAAACCGTACAAATTCACTTAAAAAACCATAGGTTTCACACACGTTATAGTTAGGAATTAGCATTTAAAAAACCTTGCAAATTCACTTAAAAAACCATAGGTTTCACACATGTTATAGTTAGCTGGACATTTCACTCGTAAAAAACCAATAAAATTCCCCCGTTATAGTTAGTGCAGGCAACTATAACTCACGCGACCGCAATCCTCTGCTGATGACGTCAGATATAACATCACTGATGACATATGTGTCTTTCTGAAAAATAAATATTTGTAATATATGTATAGCTAAAGATTAATGGAAGAAGACATGGGTAAATAAGTGTCTAAATACAGTGATGTAATATCTGACGTCATCAGCAGAGGATTGCGGTCACGTGAGTTATAGTTGCCTGCACTAACTATAACGGGGGAATTTCATTGTTTTTTTACGAGTGAAATGTCCAGCTAACTATAACATGTGTGAAACCTATGGTTTTTTAAGTGAATATATCTATATATATATATATATATATATATATATATATATATATATATATATATATGTCTGTTGTTCATGTCTATGACGGGATTAGCGGAGTATGCTGATCACGTGGTCACGATCTCAATTGCACTGTCACTTTAAAAAGGTGTTCATTCTCTTAGTCCACTGTCATGTGATCAAGGCTCAGGCGAGCCGAAACGCGTTATGGCGACAGAGAAATAAAAACGATTATTGCACTACAAGTTGGGTCCGTGCCTCTCTCTCTCGGAGAATCGTAAGCGGGGAAAAGCTACGGAGGACGAAGCGTGATTTCATTGGTCGTTTGCTTGTCTCGCACGACCATTCACGGACCCCTTTCTCATCAACGGTCGACGGCACAGCGAGACTTCTCTTCCCGGGTGACCCGGAAGCTCAAACTCATCCCGCACAGGATACTCGCCGCTGGACCCCCCGCAACCCTGAAAATCAGCCCGGAACACCTGACGATCTTGGTAGGAGGCGAGTCGGAGGACTCGACGAATACGGAAGGTAGCAGGTAGGCGCCTAACTGGGTATTGCGGGGTGAGGAGGCATGCAAATACTCCATTAAACACAGCCACAAATAAAACTGGCTTAACCGGAGTATCTACGTATTATTGGTCTCATGTCGGCCGACGTGGCAAGAGCACGGGAGGCTGCAGCAACAGAGATGTTCTCGGACGCACTCCCATCAACGAGCAACACGACAGAACCTAGAGTGAATAAAATCATCGTTAACAACTCAATAAGGGATATATTCAAAAAATTGGAGAAAAAAATGAAAGCAGAGATGACCAAGTGGTGGGAATCTAAGTCATTACAAGGATACATTGACGTCAATAGGATCCCACGTGGCCTGCGGATATTAACGGCACCCAGTTACGAAGAACCTAACCCCGATTTAATGAAGGAATGGGCTGAGTGCAATTTAGAATCTTCAAGGAAACTAACCCTTATCCTAATTAAATACGCGGATATTGACAGAGCCAAGCTACTGGGGGAAATTGATGCCATAAATGAAGAGCTGGAAAAGTATGAAGATAAGGATGAACAAAACAAATTAAGAAATGAAATGATGGTCCGCTTATCAAAAGAGGAGGAAAAAATCAAATCAAGAAAGGCTTACAAATTTCAAAGAGACAGAACTGACTATGAGATGGGCCAAATTTTTACCTTTGCCAAACGATATGATGCACTGAGGAAATCAAAATTCCGCAATTTGCAAGCGCCAACAGTCCCAAACGCAACCGAAAACCGCGAGCCTAACACCATCCAATCAGAAGGCAGCTCTGGGACTGGCAGCGAGTCAGAATCGGAAATGCGCTCAGCCGCAATGATGGGAGCCAAGTCGAAGCCATCCCCTGGTGAGGAACTTAATTTTTTATGTCAAGAGCGCAGACAAACTCTGCGCCCAAGACCCCAGGCAAATCCAGCTACAACAACTTCAAACGGAGACAGAGGCGCAAGGCAAACCGGAAACGAGCAAAGACAAGGCAAAAGGAGGGGACGGGGATACTGGCGCAACAAACAATAATGGATGAGCAGGTTGAAAATACCATAGTGAACTTATCCAACATTGAACTCACGTCACAAGAAAAAAATATTCTAAGATTGGGTCTTTCATTTGCTCCGCGCAACAACTTTGATTATGCTAGAACAAGAATCGATGTATACAAAGGAGTACGCAAATTAAAGCTAAAAAAGCATTTCCTTATGAACACACCCAACCAAACAACTATGGGTGAGATTCCCACTCCAGAGGGACAACGGGTAACAAATTCTTTAACCCAATCAGATGCACCTCTTTTACAAGTTATACAGGATCTCAGCAATGAAAGCAACTCAACGAATCCAACACTTAAAGCCAGCCCATTCAAACCCAAATCCTCCTACAACCCAATCATGATCAGAGACTCTGTTGATATCTTCCATGAAGCAGTGACTACCCAATTGAAGGAATTGAATACGAAAATACAATCCAAAACAAAGCATTATAATAAAGCTGATTGGCAATACAAGCAATTAACATACAAACTACAAAAAAACAACAAGGAGATCGTCATTCGTAACAGTGACAAAGGTGGAAATATTGTCATCTGGCCAATGAGTGCATACAACAAGGAAGCATACAAACAACTGAATGATTGCACTTGTTACATAAGAACTACTATCAGTGACATGAAGATCACTTACAAAAATTTCCACCTCAAGCTCAACAAATGGAAAAATGCCAGTCTGATTAACAATGATGAATTCAAATTCCTAAAAAATGACAGTCCTACTACACCAACTATATACTTCATACCGAAGATTCACAAAGACTACAACAACCCGCCTGGTAGGCCTATCATCAGTGCCAGAAATAGTCTGACGGAACACACTACCAAATACATCGACTATTATCTGCAGGAGTTCGTACAGAAATTACCGTCTTATGTAAAGGACACCAGTGACTTCCTCAGAAAAATCATGAACTTTGTGTGGCAGGAGAATTATTTACTAATTGCATTAGATGTAACTTCTTTATATACTAGCATAGAGCACACAGATGGCTTAGCAGCGATCCAACATTATCTCGCACAAAGATCGAAGCAACATCTAGAACATAATTGCATGCTGGTTGAAATGACAGAATTTTGTTTACGAAATAACATTTTCATGTTTAACAGTCAACTGTACCAGCAAACTAGAGGCGTTGCTATGGGGGCCAGCTTCTCACCGAGCTACGCATGCCTGCATATGGGCAGATGGGAGGAGCTGGTCCTCAAGCAAGAACACCATGAAGTTGTCAATAGTAATGTCAAAGTATGGTTAAGATATATTGATGATCTTTTTGTTATATGGGAAGGTACTAGCCAGCTAGCTTATGACTTCATTGAAAGGATCAATGCCAACAGCATGAATTTACACTTTACTGCCACAGTCAGTGCCACAGAGATTGAATTTTTAGACACCCAGGTGTATATAAAGAATGGCAAAATTGAAACCCGTCTTTTCAGAAAGAGAACGGCAGGCAATTCTACACTTCATGCGTCAAGTGCGCATCCTAAACATCTAATTAATAGCATCCCCTATGGGGAAATGCTAAGGATTAGACGCATTTGTAGCAACAATGATGATTTAGTGGTAGCACAAGAGGCGAGCAAACTTCGCTTCCAGCAACGAGGCTATCAAAATCAAGTCATTGACAATGCCATCAAAAAATCCATGGCATTTTGTAGAGATGAAGCCATAAAGGACAAAAATCCTGTTAACGTCCTGCCCAATGCTAATTCCTCAAATTCTATGAGCACCAAGACTGATGAAAACAGTGTATTCCGCTTAATAGTGCAATACAACCAACAGCACAAAGCATTAAACAAAATTATTCAGCAGAACTGGCCCTTGGTACGAAGTGACCCCGTGATAGGACCCCTGCTACCGCAGAGGGTGTCCATCACATATAGCAGAGCTCCCTCAATGAGGGATGTGCTTGTCAAAACTAGCCCTGAGGTTATTGACAATAGCAGTTGGATACAAACCATGAAAGGATTCTTTCGATGCAAAACATGTAAAGCATGCATCCAGGGAGTAAACACGAATACATATCAAACACCATTCAGCGAACATAAGCATGTTATCTCAAAACTACTCACATGCAAAACTGAATTCGCAATATATGTATTGACATGCCCCTGTAATCTGCGCTATATTGGCAGCACCAAGTTACCCGTCTACAAACGTATCCTTCAGCACCTCAGGGCAATCACAAACCAAGATAACACCTACCCGGTTGCACGACATTTTAAAGAATGTCATCTATCTGACAATCGCATGGTAAAATACTTTGTAATTGACACTGTACCACCGAGCAGAAGGGGTGGCAATCGAGAGAACAAACTCAGAAAACTTGAAACTAGGTATATTCTACAATTAGATACCAAACACCCTTCCGGTCTTAACGCTACGGAAGACCTGTACACATGCTTGACTTAAATCTAAGAAAGATAAGATTGGTCACCATTTGATTAGAACTGATATAATCAGAAAGATATTCCCCTCACAAACTTAGAATGTTCAGTCTTAAAACCAATTGAGGACACTGGTGGCTAGTAAACAATTGTTTAACACACTGGTTTTAACTTTGCTGTCCTATTAACTCACAAATGCAAGACATCAATTATTTTTAGTGTCATTCCAAAAAAATAAGCGGTCATATATTTTGTACAATTATTTTAAGGTATTTATAAGATTTTTTTAATCTTTTAACATATTTATTGTGGAATTTGCTCTCTAGTTCGCACCTATCTACATATCTCATTACAGGGAGTAGGTCGACAGAGAAATGGTATATAATTTTTGATAAAGTATATTTTTTAATATAGTATGTTTTATTAAGTATTTTTAATTAAGTAATTTTAAAAGGTACTTCAAGGTATTTTAACACCTTTTATCCATTTTTTATATATTTATCAGCAAATTTGCACAAGTCTACGACTTAGACTGGCACACTCCTTACTAATGTCTGTCAGTAAAATATATTCAGTCGTAGACTAACCTTATTTTGTACAGATTATACAACTGCATTGATGCACACATCAGATTCCCGTTGAGATAGGACTTAACCGGTGTCTCTGTAAGATAAACACATCCACCTTACTCTATTCTCGGTGCACTAGGGCACGAATACTGTTCCAACAAAACATAGTCAAATTAATTTGACTAAAGCATACAAGAATGAGGGGACATTACCATCTATCTTTTGACCCATCCACTGGTCGTGCTGCTTTCATTATCAACATATGAAACCAATATAACCAAAGAATTTAAATGTAACGCTTTTTGCACAGTATACACTTCTAGGCTGTCCTTGCACATTTTTTGCACCCCACACTCAAGCACTTTTTTCATTTAACAATGTTGGTTTTTTATTGTTATTGATTTTAAATGTGATCGTGACGTACTAATTAGATGATAAGATAACGTTGACGTTTTACAACAGCATACAAAGTTTCTAAACATATGACAATATTTATCAATATTTTATGAGAGTATTTTTAGTCATTTAGGTGGATATAACATTTTATCTAACCTTACCTGTTTGGTCATTTACGAATGCTATGTCTGTTGTTCATGTCTATGACGGGATTAGCGGAGTATGCTGATCACGTGGTCACGATCTCAATTGCACTGTCACTTTAAAAAGGTGTTCATTCTCTTAGTCCACTGTCATGTGATCAAGGCTCAGGCGAGCCGAAACGCGTTATGGCGACAGAGAAATAAAAACGATTATTGCACTACAAGTTGGGTCCGTGCCTCTCTCTCTCGGAGAATCGTAAGCGGGGAAAAGCTACGGAGGACGAAGCGTGATATATATATATTACCTACTGGCGGTCGCCAGTAGGTAGTTATAGTTAGGACCACGTTTCCATAGGAAAACCTCAACATTCTATTTTGAATAACTTTGGCGCCGGTCGACGAATCCTCGCGAATTTCTCAAAATAGGTGGGGCGCTACGCTCCGCTCCTACCCTGAAAGTCTCGGGGGGATTCGTCAAGCGGGGGCTGAGATAAAAGGGGGGTCCCAAAACGCGTTTTTCCCATGCATTTTTCCATAGGACCTTTAGAACGAGCTACAGCCCGAACGGCTGAACAGAATTACTAGAAATTTGGCAGAGAGGTAGTCCCTAGGTCAAGGAAGTGCCTTTTGTAGGTTTGGTGTAAATCTGTTCAGTAGATTCTGAGAAAATAGCCTTTAAATCAATATATATATCTGAGCCCGCTTACGGTACGCTTACCGTACGCTTACCGTAAGCGTACGGTGGCGTGCGCGAGCGCGATTCTGATTGGCTCTTAGATCTTAGTAAACATTCGAATCGGCAGAAACCAGGAAGCGGCGTCCGCCATTTTGTCTCTCGCACTGAGTGTTATGTATCAAACATGATGGCCAAAAACATGTTACGGGGATGTTTTGACAACTCCCTCTCACATAGTCATGTTGAGGGAGTCCCCAAACATCCCCCAAGAGCAAAAACGGCATTATTTTTTTTTCGGCAATTTCGCGGGGTACGCTTACCGTACGCTTACCGTAAGCGTACGGTAAAAAATTATAAAAAAAAAAAAATCCACACTTTCTCCACCCCGTGTGCAAATGGTGGCCGAAGGCCACCATTTGAGCATGGCTTATCAGAGCACAGAAATTCCCCAAAAAATTTCAACAGATTACCTATCACAAGGAAGCGCATAATATGTCCTCCATGTGCGCACGGTGCGCGGAGCGCATCGTGCGTACATGGCCCATCTAGCGTAACGTGGGCATGGCACTAACTGCGTAAAGTGGGTGCGCGGTGCGCGAAGCGCACCGCGTGCTCACTGTGCGTGCACGGTGCGCGAAGCGCACCGTGCGCGCACGGAACGAACTGCGTTAAGTGGGCGCGCACGCCACGAATGGCGTAAAGTAACTTAGCATTTAAAAAAACGTACAAATTCACTGAAAAAACCATAGGTTTCACACACGTTATAGTTAGGAATTAGCATTTAAAAAACCTTGCAAATTCACTGAAAAAACCATAGGTTTCACACATGTTATAGTTAGCGGAAATTTTACTGATAAAAAACCAATGAAATTGCCCCGTTATAGTTAGTGCTGGCAACTATAACTCACGCGACCGCAATCTTCTGCTGATGACATATGTGTCTTTATGAAAAAAAAATATTTGTAATATATGTATAGCTAAAAATGTATGGAAGAAGACATGGGCAAATAAGTGTCTAAATACAGTATTAGCATCAGCAGAGGATTGCGGTCGCGTGAGTTATAGTTGCCAGCACTAACTATAACGGGGCAATTTCATTGGTTTTTTATCAGTAAAATTTCCGCTAACTATAACATGTGTGAAACCTATGGTTTTTTCAGTGAATATATATATATATACATATATATATATATATATATATTGTTAGTTTTCGGTCCAAGTGTTTGACGCTGGAGCTGCAATCATAAGGGGCGGTGCGTTTCTTTCCGGCAGAACCACGCCGGTATCAATGAGCCAATTCTCGCCTTTCAGCAAAGTGAAGAACGCACTCACTCATTTTCAGAAGTAATAAGGCGGATTTATTTAAATATTTGCCATGCCCTACGCGTTCCAGTCAAATTACTTTGACCTTGTTCACGGGATAGTGTGATACAGAGGAAGGTCTTCTTTTATTTCTACCTGCACACAGTTACTTCCTGTTTTACATTATAGTGCATTGTGGTTGATGTGGTATATACATTTAGAAAAACATAGTGATGTTTTATAAAGTGAATTAAGTGTTCTTGTCTCTAAATCGTTTGTTAAATATATAAACAATTTCTTTTGTTTATTGTTCTTTTGGCAATTCCTGCTTAAATGTCTGTTTTCTTGGCCATTGTTGGCCATTATTTCCAATTCTTTTAATGCTCTCTGGTGAAAATTTTTTTAGCTTCGATTTTAGTTTCAATTTCCTGGCGATTCTGGTATCGCTCCATGCTTTCTTATTTTTTATTATTTTTGGTGATTATGTTATGTCTTCTTTTACTCACATTGTTCCCATAGCAATTTTAACTCTCTAGTGAGTTATTACGCTGATGTACCTTCTTGCTATTTACTGATGTTGACTTTTTGATGATATGGAAAGGATTTCAGAGATTTACATAAAGTTCTTCATCTTGGTGGCTCGAATGTGCTCAAGAATTCTTTTCTTTGCTTCAAAGATGGTGCTTCCAATGGAGCGTAGCTTGCATGGGCACTCCACCATGTAGATTACATAGTTACTTTTACAAGTCAGATGTTGTTTAATCTTCCATTTGGTGCCCTTTTGGATGTCCAACTCTCTTTTGTGTATTGCAATTTTGCAAGCTTTACATTGTTTACCTGGCCAAAATCCTTTTCTGTGTGATACAGAGGAAGGTCTTCTTTTATTTCTACCTGCACACAGTTACTTCCTGTTTTACATTATAGTGCATTGTACTATAATGTAAAACAGGAAGTAACTGTGTGCAGGTAGAAATAAAAGAAGACCTTCCTCTGTATCACACTATCCCGTAAACAAGGTCAAAGTAATTTGACTGAAACGCGTAGGGCATGGCAAATATTTAAATAAATCTGCCTTATTACTTCTGAAAATGAGTGAGTGCGTTCTTCACTTTGCTGAAAGGCGAGAATTGGTTCATATATATATATATATATATATTACCTACTGGCGGTCGCCAGTAGGTAGTTATAGTTAGGACCCCTTTTCCATAGGAAATCCGCAACATTCTATTTTGAATAACTTTGGCGCCGGTCGATGAATCCTCGCGAATTTCTCAAAATAGGTGGGGCGCTACGCTCCGCTCCTACCCTGAAAGTCTCGGGGGGATTCGTCAAGCGGGGGCTGAGATAAAAGGGGGGTCCCAAAACGCGTTTTTCCCATGCATTTTTCCATAGCACCTTTAGACAGAGCTACAGCCCGAACGGCTGAACAGAATTACTAGAAATTTGGCAGAGAGGTAGTCCCTAGGTCAAGGAAGTGCCTTTTGTAGGTTTGGTGTAAATCTGTTCAGTAGATTCTGAGAAAATAGCCTTTAAATCAATATATATATCTGAGCCCGCTTACGGTACGCTTACCGTACGCTTACCGTACGCGTACGGTGGCGTGCGCGAGCGCGATTCTGATTGGCTCTTAGATCTTAGTAAACATTCGAATCGGCCGAAACCAGGAAGCGGCGTCCGCCATTTTGTCTCTCGCACTGAGTGTTATTTATCAAACATGATGCCCAAAAACATGTTACGGGGCTGTTTTGACAACTCCCTCCCACATAGTCATGTTGAGGGAGTCCCCAAACATCCCCCAAGAGCAAAAACGGTTTTATTTTTTTTTCGGCAATTTCGCCGAGTACGCTTACCGTACGCTTACCGTACGCGTACGGTAAAAAAATAGAAAAAAAAAAAAACACTATCCACACTTACCCCACCCCCTGTGCTTTTGGTGGCCGCAGTCCACCAAATGTACAGGGCTTATTACATCTAAAAAAAACCTAAATTTTGGCAACATGAAATTATAAAATCGAAATTAAAAAAACACTATCCACATTGACCCCACCCCCTGTGCTTTTGGTGGCCGAAGGCCACCAAATGTACAGGGCTTATTAAAGTTGATAAAAACCGTGCACGGAACGAACTGCGTTAAGTGGGCGCGCACGCCTCGAATGGCGTAAAGTAACTTAGCATTTAAAAAACCGTACAAATTCACTGAAAAAACCATAGGTTTCACACACGTTATAGTTAGGAATTAGCATTTAAAAAACCTTGCAAATTCACTGAAAAAACCATAGGTTTCACACATATTATAGTTAGCGGAAATTTTACTGATAAAAAACCAATGAAATTGCCCCGTTATAGTTAGTGCTGGCAACTATAACTCACGCGACCGCAATCTTCTGCTGATGACATATGTGTCTTTATAAAAAAAAATATTTGTAATATATGTATAGCTAAAAATGTATGGAAGAAGACATGGGCAAATAAGTGTCTAAATACAGTATTAGCATCAGCAGAGGATTGCGGTCGCGTGAGTTATAGTTGCCAGCACTAACTATAACGGGGCAATTTCATTGGTTTTTTATCAGTAAAATTTCCGCTAACTATAACATGTGTGAAACCTATGGTTTTTTCAGTGAATATATATATATATATTACCTACTGGCAGTCGCTAGTAGATAGTTATAGTTAGGACCAAGTTTCCATAGGAAGAGCATTTTTTGTTTTGCTTATAACTTTGGCGTCGTATGATGAATCTTCATGACATTTTACAAACGAATTCTTTGTTCATATCAGCTCCTATGTGGAAAGTTTGGGGGGTGATACGTCAAGGGGGGGCTGAGAAAAAAGGGGGTCCTAAAACGTGTTTTCTCCGTGTTAATTTCCATAGGAAACTTTAGACAAGGCTACAGGTCGAACGGGTGATTGGAATTACCCCAAATTTGGCAGGGAGAAGGTTCATGGTCTAGAAAGCACACTTTTGTTTATTTGGTATAAATTCGTTCAGTAGTTTTTGAGAAATATTGAAATTTACAGATATCGGTATTTGGGAATTCTGCCATCTGATTGGCTGAGGCGTTACGAGCTTGCTGCTTATTGGCTGCGAGCGCTGCGAGCGGTTTGAACTAGGAAGTGTTGACCCCCATTTTGTGATTCCGTCGAAGAGAGTGAGGGAAAAACGGGCGAAAAGAGTAGGAAACAGGAGGATAGGAGCACTGTAACCTCTGTGGAGGAGTGGGAAGCGAAGTAGTCACTCCTACCGGAGTGAAAGTGCGGTGTTGCTCAGAGTGACATGGTGCTGAGATGAGATGCTGCTACACTCAGGGATGAAACCTAGAGCCTAAACCGTGAGGTCATATGGAGCGCCACTTCCCAGGCGCAGGTGATACAATGTCCCGGGGTGTGTATCTGCTGAACATTTATGTTTGGTATTACAGGACGGGAGCATTGTTTCCACCCTGTGATAGTAAATTCTTGTTTGCCTCATTGAAGCGAGAGGAGGAAAACCTTGTATCGTTTCAATACAGCAGATTCGGATGGTAAAAATGGAGAGAACAAAAGGAAGCGGGGTCTCACCCGTTCATTTAAATGAGCCCACTGGTGGGTAATGTTCCAGGGCCAATCCTATTATTATATTGCGGAGTCTCTGCAGCACTGGGGACCTTAATGTGACATGTAAATTAGGCGCGGGAGGGCACAGAGACGTTTCGCAGACTAGGGGATCGAGACCTCCCCGGGTATTGTTTACGGATTTTTCGGCGGGCTTCGAGGCCAACTCAAGACCGGGGATCGGCAACCTCTGGGGCTTTACTTAAATATGCAGTGTGGGCCTCGCCAGTCCTTGAATCGTTGGTGGGCCTAGGTAGTGCTTTATTGGTTCTGAAATACTCATGGTGTTATAAAGTGATACACTCATAGAAGTCTTACCGTTGTAGAATTACAGAGGCTTCATTTATGTAATAGTATGTTGGTTTATATTTGGTAGGTGCACCGTAAAATTAAAAAAAATTGACATCTGATTGGCTGAGGCGTTACTAGTACGAGCTTCCTGCTTATTGGCTGCGAGCGGTTGCAACTAGAAAGTGTTGGCCGCCATTTTGTGATTCCGTCGAAGCGAGTAAGAGGGAAAAGGGCGAAAAGAGTAGGAAGCAGGAGGATAGGAGCACTGTAATCTCTGTGGGGGAGTGCGAAGCGAAGTAGTCACTCCTTCCAGACTGAAAGTGCGGTGTTGCTCAGAGTGACATGGTGCTGGGATGAGATGCTGCTACACTCGGGTATGAAACCTAGAGCCTAAACCGTGAGGTCATATGGAGCACCACCTCCCAGGCGCAGGTGATACACTGTCCCGGGGTGTGTATGTGCGGGACATTTATGTTTGGTATTACAGGGCGGGAGCATTGTTTACACCCTGTGATAGTAAATTCTTGTTTACCTCATTGAAATGAGAGGAGGAAAACCTCGTATCGTTTCAATAAAGCAGATCCGGGTGGTAAAAATGGAGGGAAAAAAATGACGTGGGGTCTCACCCGTTCATTTAAATGAGCCCCCTGGTGGGTAATGTTCCGGGGCCAATCCTATTATTATACTGCGGGGTATCAGCAGCACTGGGGACCTTAATCTCACATGTAAATTAGGCGCGGGAGGGCACAGAGACGTTTCACAGACTAGGGGATCGACAGCTCCCCGGGTATTGTTTACGAATTGTTCGGGGGCCTTCAAGGCCAACTCAAGACCGGGGATCGTCAACCTCCGGGGCTTTACTTAAATATGCATGGTGGGCCTCGCCAGTCCTTGAAGCCTCGGTGGCCCTAGGCAGTGACTTATTGGTTCTGAAATCACATGGGCAGTACTCACGGTGTTATAAAGTGATACAGTCATAGAACTCTTGCCGTTGTAGAATTACCCAGGCTTCATTTATGTAATAGTCTGTTGATTTATATTTGGTAGGTGCATGGTAAATTTACAAAAATATTCCCAATACACTACAGACAAGTGTTGTCAGAAAAAGAAGACCCATACTTATTTATTGGTAAAAAAAATAACTTTTCACAACACAAATAAATGGAAATGTAACTTTATTGGAACAACAGTAAAACATGAAAGAAGTGGATGGGACTCTTCCGGAAGCAGCATACAAAACCTGCAAGAGAAAAATGAAACATAAGTATGTGTGCCATGTGCAAGAGAAAAAGAAAGGTAGTCAGAATGAAAGGAAGAAAGTGAGAATGGGACAGAGAGCGAGTGGGTGGAAGGGAGAAGGGGAGGGAGAGTCAAAAGAACAGAGGGAGGAGGAGACAGAGCGTCGGCCTAATGCACCCAGCCCTCACTGTTCCCCTCCCGTCACCCATGTGTCTGGGATGCTGGGGTCCGCGAGAAACAGTGAGGTCCAGCCAGTCCTTAAAATGATATAGAGATATGAATGAGGTGAGCTTGTCTGTACCTGTGCACCAAGGCTGCTGCAGCCCAACCCCTTCCCCCGCACGGTGCTCAATTGCAGCTCCTGCGCACCAAGGCTTTACAGCTCACGTGCTACAACCGGTGTGTCCAACTCCAGGGTGCCTCTCTGAGGGTGGCACAGCAGGTCTCCAGTTGGGGATGGTGTCTTGATACCACGATGGAAGGCGTCAGCATGCCCAGGGCATCATTATGGGCTCAGCACACGCTCCGCCCATTTTGGTGCCACTAACCCAGTGTCTGAAAAGGGGTAAATAATATAATGTTGGAAACGTCTTGAGGTAAATGAAGGTTTATTTCAAGGTTAATAGAGAACACCAGTTGAGTGCATCCTTCCTTCTTGAAGTACGATCTTCAAACTGTTAGTGGTAATCGTGGTTCAAAGAGGAGTTGGAGTGCACGAGAATACACAAGGTTAAACAATATGTTATGCCAACGTTCACATATAAAGGAACAGAGCACAAGGTCGAAGCATAATGTGCGCGTGTAATACAGTGGCGCAAGCCTGTGTGCATGTACACTTAGTAATCAGCTCACTATAGTGCCCCAAAAGCCAACACCACGTGTCTGTAGGGCAGCGCTGCCTGCTGGCTCAGGCCTACAGTACGGTCCAGCAGGTCTGCAGTAACGGCGAATGAAATAAACCGTTGTAATGTTTCTCCTCTTCTTTTCCTTTTTCTCTTTCTATACTTTGCCCTCTATCTCTTCTATCTCTCATCCTGTCCTTCCATCTTCTAGAATCTTATTGCGCACTGGGCTTTCTTTCTTTGGACTTCATGCTGAGCAGTTGACTCTGCTGTGGGTCCTGCTACTTAGTAACCTGCCTTATTCCTGAAACTTGAATAAAGAAGCAACAGGAATAAACTTCAGTCTGGATCGCAATTCTGTTTATCTCCACGGTCGCTACAGCCGTATAGAAACTTTGATGTATTTAAAGTTAGAGTATTTATTATATATCAAAGGCTCACAAGCAGCGAGCGGAAAGCGTGGCTATCAAGAGAGCACCTGTAAGTCGGAATGCTGAGAATTCCGTGACGTCACATAAATACCCTATGAGCATTCCAAATTACGTCACAATAGGACTAGCAAGTGTAAGGACGTTGGGTGAAAGGCAACTATGCGATTGCAATAACTATATACATTAACTGGTGGCATACAATTATGGATGTACAACAAGGTCCTTAAAATGACACAGAGATGTGACTGAATGAGGTCAGAGATCACATCATTACTCGCGGCAACATTGCTTGTTTGCACCTGCGCACCCAGAGTGATTCACCCCACCCCTCCCTCCGTAGCACGCTCAATTGAACCCCTTGTACACCCAGGCCTCACTGCACACCTGCTGTCATTGTTGTGTGTCTTAACACTACAGGCATTTAAAAAACCTTAGAAATTCACTGAAAAAACCATAGGTTTCAGGGACGTTATGGTTAGTTGGACATTTGACTCATATAAAACCAGAGAAATTCGCCTGTTATACTTAGTAGAGCTAACTATAACTCGCACGCCCGCAATGCACTGGTGATAACGTCACATATTACATCACTCATGACATGGTCAGTGACATCACTGATGACATCACTGATAACATCTCAAATGACATCACTGATGACATCACTAATGACGTCATCCACGTGATAATCTGATGCACATACTTATGGCCTAATATAAACTTTGATACACGCACTCTAAAATACAGAGTACTATGTTTGAAACCATACCCACAACAATGCCAGATACTACACACCACCCACTATTTCCTAGGTCTACACTCACATCCACTCACTTATATATGCAGTTACTCATCAATATAGTAGTATAATATGCACTCATACACCGATACATACAGTCACAGTCCGCCACTCATCCATAGAGTTACTCGCACACCTAATCAGTCATGCAAAGAATCAATCATATAGGCATTTGCTCATGTATACAGTTATAGACACCAACTGTGTTGTTTATACACACACCATATCACTTATTTATGCAGATACTAATACATACTTACTGTCTTATACAATCACTGATGCAAGCAGAGACTCTTTTATACACCCACTTTTCAAATAACTTACTCTCACGTGCAGTCATTTATATACTCCAACACTCACATATACTGCCTTAAAACATATGTTCACTCACCAACACACTCATACACACACTAACTTACCCATACAGCCCTTCCCAGATGCACTTTGTAATCCATACAACCAGTGAAACACCCACTCAGACATGTATGCACAGAGTCACACACCCCCGCACCTACCCATACAGACACTCAGGCACCCATACAGATACTCAGACAACAAATCAATAACCCAGAGAGACACTCATGTAGCTACTCAGCAACCCATGGAGCCACTTATACACCAACTGAGACACTAATACAGACTGTCACACAGTTTAGTCACTAACCCATACATTCAGCAACACATGTTCAATCACTCACTTATACAGTCAGTCACGCACCTAGTAAATAATCCATTCAGGGACTTGTAAATTCACTCTTTCTTCAATACACCTTGGCATAGATGTATATGAAAAATATTTAAACTTTACAGAAAGACACATTTGCTGGATGATGTCATCAGTGACGTCATTTGAAATGTCATCAGTGATGTCATGAGTGATGTCACTGACCATGTCATGAGTGATGTAATATGTGACGTCATCACCAGTGCATTGCGGGCACGTGAGTTATAGTCAGCTCAACTAACTAAAACAGGCGAATTTCTCTGGTTTTATATGAGTCAAGTGTCCAACTAACTATAACGTCACTGAAACCTATGGTTTTTTCAGTGATATATATATATATATATATATATATATATATATATATATATATATATATATATATATATATATCAACACCAGGTGCTCACTTACTCAGTAAGAAGTAGGCAGGACACATGCTCCGGGGTAAAACGATTTATTTGAGCAAACGAAGCGTGCAAAAATGTTCATGAAGCGCTGGGGCAGACGCGTTTCTAGCCGGGACTCGGCTTTCATCAGTGCCAGAATCACAGGTATGATTGTTTCACCTGAAGTTCTTAGAGCCTAAAGAGACCACTCCCAATGTTCCAGTCTCTTGGCTCCTCCTACTATGACCAGGTTTGTACCTCCTCTCACAGCGTTTCAAAGTAGGCTGCATGCTGGTTCATGTAGTCGCTCGTGGAAACTTGATCCAGTGATCTAGAAAATCCAAGAACACACAGTGGTGTCTCCATATATATATATTCACACAAAAAAGGCTGTCGTCGGGGACCCCCAACCCTGCAGGGCGGTCGTGACTACAACGGGAGACAGCACTTCCCGTCAACAATGTCCACAACAAACAACAAACAAAGCGCCACAACCCGGTTTCTGGAAAAGAGGCTTTATTTCTATTGGCGCAGGGAACAGCATGTCTGAGGCCCCGGACGCGTTTCAGCCAATTGCCTTTCTCAAAGGTGTTGCCCCATCAGTGCAGTGTCCCAGGTGTAACTAGTCTCAAGATCACATGTCCCACACCTACTGCACTACATTTCCCATAATTCATCTGGGATGGTGGCGTAATGTTAATGAAATCAAAGTGATGTTTTTACCACCTTGCCAGTCCCGACATGACGTTGCAGGTAAGTGTAGCAGGTGGTCGATTTATCTTGTGCACCAGTCTTCTCCCACCTGCTACACTTACCTGCAACGTCATGTCGGGACTGGCAAGGTGGTAAAAACATCACTTTGATTTCATTAACATAACCGGGTTGTGGCGCTTCGTTTGTTGTGGATATCTATATATATATATATATATATATATATATATATATATATATATATATATATATATATATATATATATATATATATATATATATATATATATATATATATATATGTATATCGTTCAAACTCCGCTCGCATTCTCTTGCCACCTGTATTAGTGACAGAGCACAGACCACGGTTGTAGTGCATCCATAGAAGTCTTTATTGAACTCCTCCAACACCAGTCAACATGACGCGTTTCGAGCCCTAAGGCCCCTGATCACATGACGCGCTCTCAGGTAACAGGTAAGTTTAAATACAATTTTTCAGTTTTTTTCTTAAAGTGACGGTGCAATGGGTAGTCTTATATAATTTACATAATAGACAGACTATACTAGACTAGACTATACTATGTACAGATATATACTCAGGAAACTCCTTCTCATCTCGCTCACTCTTGCCGCAAAAGAAAGAGAACGGACCACGTAGTTTGTTCTGCTGGCTATTTTATTCTTGCTCGCAACAGATCACAGTAGCCATATATATATAGTCATACACGCGAGAACTGTTTTATATAAATATATATATATTCACTGAAAAAAAACACAGGTTTTAGGGACGTTATAGTTAGTTGGACATTTCTCTTGTACAAAACCAGAGAAATGTGGCCATTATACTTAGTTGAGCTAACTTTAACACGCACCCTCGCATTGCACTGCTGATGACGTCACATATTACAGCACTCATGACATGGTCAGTGATATCACTGATGACATCTCAAATGACATCACTGATGACGTCATCCATTGACTGAGTGTTTTTTAAAAGTTTAAGAATGTTATATATATATATGTACGCCAAGGTGTATTGAAGAATGAGTGGGTATTAAAGAAAGAGTGGGTTTATAAGTGTCTGAGTGGATGATTTCCTGGGTGAATGACTAATCTCTGTGAATGTCTATATCAGTATGTCAGTTTGTGTGTAAGTGGTTGCATGGGTTGGTGTGTAGCTACATGAGTGTCTATATGGGTTAATGATTGGTTGTCTGAGTACCTGAATGTGTACCTGAGTGTCTGTGTTGGTGGGTGGGGGTGTGTGACTCCCTCCATTGATGTTATAGTGGGTGATTCACTGGGTGTATGGGCTCATGAGTGCATCTGCAAGGGGCTGTATGGGTGAGTGAGTATGCATATGGCTGTGTTGGTGAGTGAATGAATGAATGTCTCAGTGGTATATGTGTGAGTATTTACAAATGTGAAAGGCAGTATATGTGAGTGTTGGGAGTATATAAGTGACTATATGTGAGAGTGAGTGATTGGGAGAGTGGTTGTATGGATGAATGAGTGCTTGTGTCAGTGATTGTATAAAAGAGTAAGAATGTGTTAGTATCTGTATGAATAAGTGAGGTGGTGTGTGTATAACTGTATAGGTGAGTAAATGGCAGTGTGATTGAGTCTTTGGATGACTGACTAGGTGTTTGAGCATCTCTGTGGATGAGTGGCAGTATGTGAGACCCATTCAGAGACTCATGCACCTACTCATCGACCCACTCAGATACTCATGCACCCACTATTATGTCTTGTTCCATATTTTTTTTTTCACATGCAATATCCGCAAATTTGTTGTGATGCTCAGCACGGCCCCCCTACATGTAACGTTAAGCTGGATTCGCAAATATCGCAGAAAAAAAGAAATACATTCAGTTACTCACACAGACACTAATGTACTCACTCAGAGACATATTCACACTGGTACACCCACACACATACCCACTCATGCAATCACTTACAGACCCACTCAGACACTCACACACCCACTCACAAACCTACTTAGATACTCATGCACCCATTCACAGACCCACTCAGGCACTCACATGCCCACTTACAGACCCACTGAGAGACTCATGCATCCACTCACAGCCCCACTCAGATACTCACACACCCACTCACAGACCTACTTAGACACTCGTACATCCACTCACAGACCAACTGAGAGACTCACACATTCACTCACAGACCCACTCAGAGACTCATGTACTGACTCAGGCCCACTCAGACACTCATGCACCCACTCACATACCCACTTAGAGATTCATGCACCCATTCACAGACCCACTCAGAGACATACACACCTACTTCATAGATCTACACAGGCACTCATATACCTACTCAGAGACCCATGTACCCACTCACACACTAACTCACAGACCCACTTAGACACTCATGCACCCACTCATGCAGCCACTCACAGACCTACTCAGAGACTCACGCACCCATTCACAGACCCACTCAGAGACCAACTCACAGGCCCACTCAGAAACTCATGCACCAACTCACAGACTGACTCAGAGTCACAACCACTCGCAGACCCACTCAGACACTCACATATCCACTCACGGACCCACTCAGAGACTCACGCACCAACTCAAAAACCCACCCAGAGACTCACTTGCAGACCCATTCAGAGACTCATGCACCTACTCATAGACCCACTCAGATACTCCTGCACCTACTCATAGACCCACTCACAGACCCACTCACAGACCACTCAGAAACTCCCATATTGACTCACAGACTGACTCAGAGAGTTACACACCCACTCACAGACCCACTCAGAGACAGACACACCCACTCAGAGACCCATTCAGAAACTCATGCACCTACTCACGAACCCTCTCAGATACTCATGCACCCACTCACAGACCCACTCATAGACTCATACACCCACTCACATACCCATTCACAGACCCACACAGGAACTCACAAACCCACTCACAGACCCACTCACACACCTACACAGCCATTCAGACTACTAGTCACCGAACCCTACAGCTACTTAAACACCCACTCCAAGACCCATACAGCCATTCACACACCCACTCACAGACCCATACAGCCAGTCACATACCCGCTCCCAGGCACCAACCTAGCAGCTACTTATACACCCACTCTCAGACCCATATAGCCATTCACACACCCATTCACAAACACATACAGGCACTCACACACCCAATCACCAACCCATACAGACACTCATGCACTTACTCACACACCCTTAAAACCACTCACAGACCCATACAACCACTCACATACCCTTTCACCAACTTATGTAGCCACTCACACACCCACTCTCAAAGGTTTCCAGTTACTGTTAGAAAATAAAATGTAAAAAACATTCAAAATTCACTGCAAAAAAACGAAGGTTACAGGGATGTTATAGTTATGAAAGAGCATTACATTTTTTTTACAAATTCGCTGAAAAAAAACAAAGGTTACAGGGTGTTATAGTTAGGAAATATAATTTTAAAAAACATTAGGAATTCACTGAAAAAAACAAAGGTTTCATGGATGTTAAAGTTAGGCTCAGATTTCACACACCCAGAACCATAGATAGTCAGCGGTTATAGATACCTGTGCTAACAATAATTTACACCCCAGCAATGCACTGCTTATGACCTTACATATTGCATCATTTATGACATGGTCACTGACATCACTGATAACATTACTGATGACATCTCAAATGACATCAATGATATCCGTATAACCAGTCCGCTGAAATATAAATCCCATCGGACAAAACAGGATTTATATTTTGTCAGACAGAATTTCCGTCACCATTGTGACGGAGTAACCCGTCCACCGAGATCTAAATTAGGCCCTTAGTCTCTTTTTAGAAAGTCAAAAATCTCAAGTGGGACCAGGTAGAAGGCTGTAGCTGAAGAGAGATCCACAGGCTCCGATACCACTTTGGCGAACGACCACTGAACAGGATTTTGCTACTGTGGAGAAGAACATAGCGGGAGAAGCCTCAAAGTCAGTAGTCCAGTGATCTACCTTGGGCGGGTACTAGAGCAGGTTGGTCTTAGTCTCCTTCTGGTTCTCAGAGCAAATTTTGGGCAAAAATTCTCTACGTCCTCAGACTAGTGGCATATGTACAAAGAAGTGACAGAGTGCTACGGTAGCCTTCTGGCTTAATGTCAGGCTCTGCCTCGCAGGGCTGCAAAATATTTTCAACAATACGGGAAGCCTTGCGTATTCCAATGCGCTGGTGCTAATTTCAACTGTCTAGCACCAACGCAGGCACCCTTGCACCCGGGTGCAAGGGTGCCTGCGTTGAGGGGAATGATTGTTTATGTGCAGGAAAGGACACCTTCCTGCACACAAACAATCATACATGGCGTTTTGCTGTTTCTATGTTTGCTGCACAAAGCAGCACTCATAGAAATAGCAAAAACAAGGACAAATAAAGCATTTCTCCTTGATTCGCCAGAGTAAGACCCGGTTTTCCTTGGTCTTAATTTTGGCGCTGCTCCATATTTACGCCACCCTTGTAAATATGGGGCAGTGTCAAAATCAATTGGTGTTGCGGTGGAACACCCACCACAACACCCATTGCCCACCCCTTTCACACTAAGTATAGCGTGAAAGGGTGCCTTATTTACAAGGCAGCGTTAAGCCACGCTAAGTGGCTTAGCATTGACTTGTTAATAAGGCAAATGGGGCAATGATGGAAGGGACCTTCCCCCCTCAGTGGAAGAAAGCGGTGGTCAAGCCTCTTTTAAAAAAAACCACTCTTGACCCGGGTGTGCTTAAAAACTTTCGCCCCATCTCGTTGCTCCCAGCTCCTGCCAAGATGCTGGAAATCCACCTAAATAAGCATCTTGTTGACTTTCTGGAGGCCCATGATAAGTTGGACCATTCGCAGCACGGTTTTAGGAGAGAACACAGTACCGAATCTGCCCTTACCATCGTGCTTGACACCATTCGCACCAGGGTCGATAAGGGACTGACCACTCTCCTCATCCTTTTGGATCTCTCGGCTGCCTTCGATACCCTGTCTCCCTCAGTATTAACATCAAGGCTGAGGGAGATAGGGGTCAAGGGTACGGCACTTAGTTTGCTGGTATCCTTCCTTAATCAGAGGGAACAGAGAGTAAAGCTGGGGGAGTTCTTGTCTCCATCCCTTCCTGTGCTTTGTGGGGTCCCTCAGGGGTCGGCATTAAGTCCGACCCTTTTTAACATCTATGTTACCCCACTGGCCAGGCTTATTAGATCTTTCGGGATGGAGGTAATTTCTTATGCTGACGATACACAGATTCTGCTGTCTTTTACCCAACCCACTATCCTGGCTGCCTCCAATTTTAAAAACTGTATGAAGGCAGTCGCTCAATGGATGGTGGGTAATTCATTGAAACTCAATGGGGAAAAGACAGAGATTCTGGTGTTCGGGGGAAAGTAAGATCTTTGGTCGGCGGATTGGTGGCCGTCCTCTATGGGGGTGTGCCCTATACCGTCGACTCTGGCTAAAAACCTAGGTGTTTTGATCGATCCCCTTTTGAGGATGGATCAACAGGTAAAGAGGACCATCTCCACCTGTTGGGGACTGATAAACATTCTACGGAGGATCAGGCACTATTTGTCTTTTCAGGCCAGGAAACAAACTGTCCTGGCACTGATTGGTTCCAGACTTGATTATTGTAATGCTCTTTATTTGGGCATCAATAATGGCCTGGTGACCCGTCTTCAAATGGTGCAGAATGCTGCCGCCAGACTGGTCCTGGACCTGCCCAAACGGGCCTCGGCTCATTCGGCAAGAAGGACCCTACACTGGCTCCCTATTGAGGCCAGGATATCCTTCAAGTCCCTGACTCTGATTTATAGAGCTTTGGCAACTAATCGGTCGGGTGGCGTGAAGGATTTGCTGGTCCCCTACACACCCCCTAGAACTCTCCGGTCGTCAAATAAGCTCTTGCTTTCAGTGCCCAGGATACGTAAAGCTAAGTGGGGAGGTAGAGCTTTTTCAACTCTCGCTCTGAGGAAATATGAATTTTATGATCAGTTATGTCCCCTATCTTAGACCCCAACGGCTCCATGTATAAGCTACAAGTACATGTATGTTCCCTCCTGCTCCAGTTTTGAAGACGCAAATACATGTGCGTCCACCGTCAACATGTCCTCTTTCAGATCTGCTATGAATGAGTCGGATATTCCATTCCTAAGTATGAAAGGCCACCGACTTTATATGGCTCAGTTACTCTATTTTGCAGTTCAGGCGAGTAGGCCCTGAATGCTGCCATCAAGCCTTTCCCTGCTTCCTACCTCTGACAGCTCCAGTCTGAGCTCACATCTGTATCCATGAACTTTGTCCTACTCCCTGCGCGGCTAACGGTGCCTGACTCGGCCTGTCTGCCTGCCTGCCAAAAACTGTATTTCACCTTCAGGATTATCTGCTCCGCTCCTCATCCAATGCATTCCTGTCTAGTAGTTTAAGTAAACATCCTTCCAGCTACCGAGCTAAGGGCCCGGCTTCTCTGTCCTTGTGCAAGTAATTCATAGCCCTGTTACTATGGAAGATTTCTGCCCCTCGCATCTCATGTAGACACTTAGACGCTTGCACATGCACTCACAGTCAGTATAGAATAGATTTTGTTCGAGAGACCTTTCCTTGTGGATAACATAGTTCTTTAAACATAGGATGTTAGATATGATTTGGGATTAGGTTGACTTGACCCCCCAGACTTTTTGTCTCCACATGTAGAGCTAAATGTCAAGTCCCCTTCACCCCCTAGTTGCACATCAATCACACGTCATGCTGCTGCGCGCGCATCTCTGCCAAATATTTCTGCTGACATTGTGAAATCCTTTCATGAAAACCACCCATTGTGACATCATACCTAATGACGTTTTTTTGTTACGCCCAGTTACGCCTATTTTAGTTACGCATGTATGGTTTTATCTCTGTTATCAATTGTTACGCCTCCTGCATCTGTTTCGCTATAATGCCTTTTCTATAAAAACGATTACTTGTCAATAATGTATGGCTCTTCACTTCCTGAACCTCCGTGGTGACGGAATATGAAGTCCACAATTCGAATTGTTCTTGGAATAAAGCCCATTCCGAACCTCTAATACCACGGATTCTGCCTCTTATTTTACTGAGCTATTATTAATAATTTTCCGCATCAAATTAAGTACCGGTAATTAAATTATTTACCACATGATTGGCGCCCGAACAGGGACACTTTCTCATCTCACGCGCCGGAGGTGCGTTGCAGGCCCGGTCTCCTGCCACAGCTGGACGGACAACAACGCGTACCAGCAGGATTTCCTGTATCTCCCTCCGGTCAAGCGGGGGCGACTGAGGCTGCGATCAACACCCAGACGAGGCGGTGAGAAGTGCGAAGTATCCCGACCAGAGCCTAGCTGAGAGAGCAAGATCCGAGGTATACAGAGGCCCACCAGGTTCCGAAGTCCCGAAGTTCCGAGTTGAGTCCAGTCCGGTCCAGTTCAGTTCAGTTCCGTTCCGAGGCCTTCCGTTCCGAGCTACCCGGTGAGTACCATAGCCGGGGAGGCGTTCTGACGTGCACATAGGTTGTGCCGGTCAAGACGGGTTTGGGTACACAAATCCGGTCTGCACTGTTTCAGCAGTGTATCTGTACTGTTTAGCAGTATATCTAGTATGCCAAGTATGCTAAGTGACTAGTTCCCTAATGGCCATCGTTATTGTTTGCTAACTGTTAAAAATGTCAAACGTTAAATGTTAAATGTTTTAGATACGTTCTGCATATTGTGGTGTGAATGACTGTTCATTATTGTGTTTTATTGTATTAAGTGTGTTCAAAAATCAGGTATCAGATCAGTTCTCAATATGCCGCTCTTTTCAAAGTTAAGACAGATCAAAACTAGAAAAGGGGTACTCGAAGAAGCTGTTCCCATTCCTCCTAGGAACACTCCAGGGTACTTCATGTATCATAAACATGGCCTAGACGCCGTATTATTTCTTGATTTATGGGTAGACTACACCAAGGAATTACCAGAAAATCAGAGGTGGCCCGCAGCTGGGACCTGGGATGCAGAGTGCATCATGAAAGTAGAGGAAGAGTTATGGAAAAGGAAAGCTAGACAGTCACAGAAAGACGCCGTTGAGTTATGGCGTAAAGAATCCCATAGACGTACAGAAAAAGCACTCAGACAGGAAGAGAAAAGTAAGGAGAATTCAGATAAAGTCCGAGAAAATCTCTTAATTGAGGAAGGTACCCGAGTAAAATCAGAACAAGTAGATAGACAAAGAAACGCCCTTATGAATGGTATGTATCCTCTACTAGCCGAAGGGTTACCTATGGCTACCCCAGAAATACCAAAAGACTTGCCACCCCCATTGTTTCCGATAAAAGTACATCCCAAAGGGCATCCCAAAACCGCAGAAGATGTTTTCCTTTCCTCTTATTTAGATGACGCAGCTCCCGAGTATGTTAACACTGCACCACATAGACCGCTTGCCGATGATACACAACACCAAGATCATCCGTCTGTACCTCCACAACAACAAACTCATTCGAACATTCCGACATCCACATCTGTTTCTACTGCTTTTCCCGGATCTACGGTTTCTATTTTACATCCAACAAATCCTTTCACGCCCAGCACCTCAGATGGTGCTACAGGAGGTACGATAGACATGTTTTCTACACCACCCAGAGGAAGTAAACTTTCGCTTAGAGAATTAGCACACCAACGTACGCCCAAACTAGCAACTCCCGACATGCTTAAGGAACTTCTAGTGGATTGTGGATATGATCCTGTGCCCGTTAAACGGGACGAAATGCTGCTGTCATCATTACGTATCCGACGAGCTGCAATATATTTAGCGAAGCTACCAGGAATGACTACACATTTAGAAAATATATATCACTTTGTCCAGTCAGGACGAGGTCCTGAAAGTATTAGCAGAGCCATGGAGTACCAGAAAGCAGAGGTACAGGGACAACTGTTGCGTTTCCTTATAAACTGTGTAATCAGAAATCAAGACCGATCTGGGGTAAATCCGGAAGAAATGCAAAAACTTGTCGCTTGGGGACAAGACTCAAGTGTTACCAGGTTTACTAGTACAGGTACTGCCACGTTTATTAAGTACGAAAAAGGAAGACTGGGGTGCAATCTCAGCCTGTAAACAAAAGCAAGATGAAGACACTAGTGATTTCTATTCTCGATTCAAAAAATGTTTTGGTATAAATAGTGGCATAAAAGCAAGTAGCGAATCTTATCCACATCTGTTTGTGACAAAATTAGTTGAAAATTCTCTGCCCCAAGTTAAGAATAGAGTATTGAAATTTGAGAGTACCTGGCAAGGTAACACCCCGTCACAGATGTTACAAATGTTACAATATCACCACAATAGAATTAGAGAGGAACAAGAACATGAACAAAGACGCATGAAAGACACGAAAATGAAAATGCTTGTTGCCCAGTCAGTTCCAGTTGACGGTCATAAAAAGGGTATGACACAGTCCAGTGATTCAGCAGGTCCTGTGAAAGGGACATGCAACTATTGTAAACAGCTAGGTCATTATATACACGATTGTCCAGTCTTAAAACACAATATCGCCACAGGTGCAACAAAGGAAAGACCACGTCCACCTAGACAGGATCAGAACCAAACACAACTCCCTCAGCATGCACAATCTAGGCCAGCTCCGCAACAGGCAGCTCCACAACTGACTGTAGCTGCATCACAGCAACAGCCTATTGCTGCCACACAAGCAGCAACACAACAGATGTACCAGGATGCACAATATGACTATCCTGATTATCAACGATACGCATGACATAGCCTAGAGAAGGAAGTTGGCTTACCCCTTATTGAGGTTCCTGTAGATCAGGAAGGTCCTTATGTACATAGTGAACTATTAGGTCAAGATAGAAAATTTTTACTTGATACAGGGGCAAGCAGAACAACAATACGACGTAGTGAAGTTCCAGGGGCACCCCTCTCAGGCTCACAGAATATTTCCCTTGGTTTTTCAGGAAAACCTATCATTAACGAAGTATCACAGCCTCTTCCACTTACGATTGGTCCCTTGACACGAACTACAGATTTATTGCTTACTAAATCATGTCCAGAAAACTTGTTAGGTATAAAAACACTGAAAGCTCTAGGAGCTATAATATGCTGCTCTCCGGAAGGAGTAAGATTGTTTTTACGTGATTTTAAAGGGCACTATGTGTCCAGAGACATGGATCAGCGACTGCAGAATTTACCTATACATTTATGGGCACAAGGCCCTACAGATGTTGGTTGCATGAACATTACACCATATCGAGTCACATTAAAGACAGGAGTAGTACTACCACGAATGCGACAATACAAGTTACCCCCAGATGCTGTAGTGGCTTTACTGCAAATCATTGACGAGCTTATTGCCCAAGGAGTGGTTGTGGAAACCGACTCCAATGTATGTAATTCCCCGATAATTCCGATTCTTAAACGAACTGATCCAAAGGCTCCGCCAGTATATCGATTAGTTATTGATCTGCGCGAGCTAAACAAATGCATTGTGCCACAATTCCCTGTGGTCCCAGACATCTCGTCATTACTGACAGCCATTGATTCCAAAGCAACGTTCTTTACTGTAATTGATCTCAAGAATGCCTTTTTCAGCGTCCCAATAGATCTGGAAAGCCAATACTTGTTCGGATTCAGTTTAAATGGACGAAGTTTTAAATTCACACGCGCACCTCAAGGATTTACAGAAAGCCCCAGCATCTATAGCCAAGCACTGAAACGAGAACTTGACAGTATACACATGCCAGTCAACACTGCCCTGCTTCAATATGTCGATGATCTGCTGATCACCGCTCGAAGCGAACCTGAATGTGAAAAAGCATCACTGACGGTTTTACAATTTCTAGCCGAAAAGGGGCACAAGGTGTCCCCTTCTAAGCTGCAATTCTGTGTCCAGCGAGTTGTGTACCTTGGGCACTCGCTGTCCAAGGAGGGAAGGCAGCTTACACCAGATCGCATCCAGTTAATTGCTAATATGCCAATACCCAAGACACAAAAGGAGGTGCGGGCTTTTATAGGCCTCACTTCATATTGTAGGCAGTGGATCCCTCAATATGCATTTCTAGCAAAACCACTCATTCAGTTGACAACACAGGAGGCGGCCACATCGACTGTCCTCCCTTGGACTCAGGAACACACACAAGCTTTTGAAGACTTAAAGAAAGCTTTATGTCAAGCACCTGTTTTAGCGACACCATGTTACAATAAACATTTTACACTCTTTGTTACAGAACGCGAAGGTGCTGCTTTGTCAGTACTCACACAGGAACAAGCAGGATCACACAAACCGTGTGCCTACTTTTCTAGCACATTAGATCCCGTAGCTCAAGCTCTTCCTGCGTGCCTAAAATCAGTGGCAGCGACAGCCTTAGCAATCAGACAAAGCGATTCTATAGTATTAGGACATCAATTGACAGTACAAGTACCACATGCAGTAGAGGTTCTTCTGAACCGAACGCAAACACAACACTTGACTATAGCAAGACTTACCGGTTATGAATTGACATTGTTTCAGCCACATATAGAGATCAGACGTTGTAATACATTGAATCCTGCCACACTTTTGCCAGTAAACGGAACAGACCCACTAGCACATGATTGTATTGAAGTTATTACTATCACGACGAAACCCAGACAAGACTTGACAGATGTTCCATTGTCAGATCCAGACCTGACGTTGTATGTAGACGGTTCATGCATGAGAACAAGTACAGGAGAGTTAGTGGCCGCTTATGCAGTCACAACAGACACTGAAGTCATCAAAACAAATTGTATTAACACTTTGTCAGCTCAAGCAGCAGAGCTCATCGCTCTGACACAAGCCTGTATTCAAGCCACAAATAAGAAAGTCAACATATACACAGATTCACGTTATGCATTCGGAGTCGTCCATGACTTCGGCGTGCTGTGGCGAGAGAGAGGTTATTTAACTTCTCACGGTGCCCACATTCAGCACGGACCACTCATTCATGCCCTATTAGATGCAATACATCTACCCACTGCAATATCGATTATGAAATGCAAGGCCCATACGAAAGTTACCGATATCATTTCTCAGGGTAATGATTTAGCTGACAGAACAGCCAAACAGACTGCTCAGAATAAGACTCACACAACTGACGTGACAAAGACAATAGTTCCGACACCAACACATTGCATGACAGTTAAGGATCCCGCTCTTGACGTAATTGACATACAGACACATGCTACACCAGATGAAATAAAGAAATGGACTGAATTAGGAGGGATCCAAACGGATCAAGGATGGATGACGAAGGAAAAATCTATATGGTTTCTTCCTGATTCCATGGTTCAAGTCGTCATTAATACAATACATAGTCCAGCGCACCTAGGAGAAAAAGCTATGCTAGATAGTATTCAACACATTTGATTCAACAAACATTTACGAGCAGCAGCTAAACAAAAAGTCCGTACCTGTATGATATGTTGTCAGTTTAATCCAGGTAAAAGCATTCCCGTAGAGCAGGGTGGATTTCAGCCTCCTGATCACCCTTTTGAAGTCCTCCAGATGGATTATATCCAGATGGAACGTTGTCGAGGATTTAAATATGTCCTTGTAGTTGTATGCGCTCTTTCCCGTTGGACAGAGGCGTATCCCGTCTCAGATTACACTGCCCCGACTACTGCCAAACAGTTAGTTCGAGAATTCTTCCCACGGTATGGTTTACCACGTGTTGTCTACTCAGATAACGGCCAGCCGTTCTCATCCGAACTAATGAAACACGTTTCACTTTTGTTAGGCTATCAATGGAAATTTCACTGTGTCCGACACCCCGAGGCAGCAGGTCTCGTGGAACGCCATAATCAAACTTTGAAAATTAGATTGTCCAAAATATGTAGAGAAAAAGGAATCGATTGGATAGTAGCCTTACCAGTCGCACTCTTTTACATGAGAATGGTAGCACATTCTCGAACAGGGCTATCCCCGTATGAGGTGATCTTCGGTAGACCACCAAATATGTGGGGGACGCCTGTACCCCGTAAAATCACTGATGTTGACTGTAATATGCTGACAGATTACCTGGCTTCCTTGATGTCTGCACTACAATCTTGTCGTTCACAGGTAGCTGCAGCCTTTCCCGATAACACCGAGGTAAAAACCCATGACGTAGTTCCCGGGGACCTGGTGCTAGTGAGAAATTTTGACCGGAAGTCTCAGCTGGATCCTAGGTGGAAATCGCCTCAACTCGTGCTACTAACGACGAGGACAGCCGTGAAGATCGAAGGTCGGAAAGGGTGGTTACACTCGAGTCATATCAAGAAATTTTATGGACTACCATCCGATGTACAAAGTCAGTCCTGCATTCCCTCACAGACTGATTCAAAACTCCCTTTGGTTGAAAAGACTGAATTTACAAACTCTGAACTCTATAAACTAAAACTAAGGTCTAAAAAGTCAGACAATTTGATTGTTTAAGTCCTCTCCAAGGTGAAGCGGTTGAATTTGTCCCTGACATGTATCCTCTAGACCTGAATAGAGAAAGACAGTTGAAAAAGCATGCGTATTGTAAATCACTGCGTAGTCATTGCACAGTAACGTTATTAATTTTGTTTTTCCTAAGTTTTCTGATCATCATTTTCAGCATACTATTGCACATGTATTACCCTATTCTCACGCATGATCACAATGTAACTGCAGAACATTCTTTTAGCGAATTACCTCTGCATGAATTGTCCTATAGATTTGCGCTGCGTAATAACACTTTTATTAGTATGTTACATCATTCCCATCAGACCAGCAATGCTACAAATTGTTGGATATGTGGCCGACTCCCCCCCTATCAGGATTATAAAGGAGTTTTGCCTCTCTTTCCATATCCATTCACACATAATGGCTCCTGTGGAGCGTGGTTTAGTTTGATCAATTCCCTAGATTCAAATTCAGTAGTTTATCAAGACAACTGGGTATGGGGAAACCTGAACCTAGTTTTACTCAAAGTCTGCTACCCTAACAAGGAGGGACTTCCCAAAAGAACAGGAACTGATCTAGAAAATGAAGTATATGGATTAGGTAATTTTACACTTAACCTCATGATTCTGAACGTTGAATCCGAAGCTACACCAATCTTGCCCGCCATGTCAGTATTCCCAGTAAAAGGGGAATTATGTGTAAGAAAGAATGGTTCCATACACATGGGCCATAGTAAATGCACCACTGTGATAAAATTCAGTGATCAAGGCAAGTCTACATTTAGAGCTTCTCGTCATTCCTATTTCATATGTGGTCATACCGCATATATACGCTTACCCCTAGATTGGGATGGCACCTGTTACATAGCATTCCTTCTGCCACCTGTTTTCCTAGCCCCTCCTGATTATCATAGGAATATCCATTTAGTACACACTAGACAGCGGAGAGATCTCCCAATTGTCGATTACACTGAAACGGCATGGGAAAAATATACAGATTTCAATAAAGGTCTCTTTCCCTATATAGGTACAGTCACTAATAGTAAGCTGATACGTAGATTAACCAGGACCCTTGAAGCCGTAGTAAATGAAACTATTTCCGCCTTAGGCAACTTAACAGAGGAACAGTCTGTGATGCGGATTGTTGTTCTTCAAAATCGTCTTGTCCTTGACGTCATCCTGGCCGATAGGGGCGGAGCTTGTAGGATCATCGGATCAAGTTGCTGCATATTCATCCCAGAAAATTCGCCATCTGTATATAAAGCTATAACTCGCCTTCATAAGATTGTAAGCCAGATACACCAGAATCCAGGCACCTGGACTTGGTCCGGTTGGTTTTGGAGCGTGTTGTCAGCCTGGGGATGGAGAATACTATCCTTCCTAGGTATTGGCTTTCTCTTTTACTATTCAGTTGCTGCTTATGTCTACAATGTGGGCCGGCGATTTGTGGTCTGTGTGCCACATCGTGTATTCCACATCAAAGTTTTCGTTCAAGATCCCGGATAAAGAAAGAAGAACAAATGATACTATATGAACAAATTGATGGATTGATGAAGATCGATATCTCCTGAGGTCAGTAGGGGACAAGGAGGGAATGAGGAAATATGAATTTTATGATCAGTTATGTCCCCTATCTTAGACCCCAACGGCTCCATGTATAAGCTACAAGTACATGTATGTTCCCTCCTGCTCCAGTTTTGAAGACGCAAATACATGTGCGTCCACCGTCAACATGTCCTCTTTCAGATCTGCTATGAATGAGTCGGATATTCCATTCCTAAGTATGAAAGGCCACCGACTTTATATGGCTCAGTTACTCTATTTTGCAGTTCAGGCGAGTAGGCCCTGAATGCTGCCATCAAGCCTTTCCCTGCTTCCTACCTCTGACAGCTCCAGTCTGAGCTCACATCTGTATCCATGAACTTTGTCCTACTCCCTGCGCGGCTAACGGTGCCTGACTCGGCCTGTCTGCCTGCCTGCCAAAAACTGTATTTCACCTTCAAGATTATCTGCTCCGCTCCTCATCCAATGCATTCCTGTCTAGTAGTTTAAGTAAACATCCTTCCAGCTACCGAGCTAAGGGCCCGGCTTCTCTGTCCTTGTGCAAGTAATTCATAGCCCTGTTACTATGGAAGATTTCTGCCCCTCGCATCTCATGTAGACACTTAGACGCTTGTACATGCACTCACAGTCAGTATAGAATAGATTTTGTTCGAGAGACCTTTCCTTGTGGATAACATAGTTCTTTAAACATAGGATGTTAGATATGATTTGGGATTAGGTTGACTTGACCCCCCAGACTTTTTGTCTCCACATGTAGAGCTAAATGTCAAGTCCCCTTCACCCCCTAGTTGCACGTCAATCACACGTCATGCTGCTGCGCGCGCATCTCTGCCAAATATTTCTGCTGACATTGTGAAATCCTTTCATGAAAACCACCCATTGTGACATCATACCTAATGACGTTTTTTTGTTACGCCCAGTTACGCCTATTTTAGTTACGCATGTATGGTTTTATCTCTGTTATCAATTGTTACGCCTCCTGCATCTGTTTCGCTGTAATGCCTTTTCTATAAAAACGATTACTTGTCAATAATGTATGGCTCTTCACTTCCTGAACCTCCGTGGTGACGGAATATGAAGTCCACAATTTGAATTGTTCTTGGAATAAAGCCCATTCCGAACCTCTAATACCACGGATTCTGCCTCTTATTTTACTGAGCTATTATTAATAATTTTCCGCATCAAATTAAGTACCGGTAATTAAATTATTTACCACAGCTCCTAGGCAGTGGAACTCCCTGCCCTTGGAGATAAGATCTCTTCCCTCGGCGGTGGCTTTTAGCAAGGCCCTTAAGACATGGCTCTTCGCCAAGGCCTATGCTTAGATATGATCTGCCTCACTATTGAATTGTTTTTGGTTAGGCGCCTTGATGCCTTCGGGCTAAGTAGCGCGTTTATAAGTTTCCTTTCATTCATTCATTCATTCATTCATTCATTCATTCATTCATTCATTCATTCATTCAAGCCCATATGTCCACAGGAATTTTAAAAAAAAGTGACGTTTCTGTGGCGATAGGGGCTTGTAAATATGCCCCCAAGTGTCCAGGACTGGTGGGATACACTTGGGGGTTCAGGACTCACTCGGGCTATATCCATGTTTAGGTACAAGATAGTGGGAGACTTTTGTTTCCCTGTGGCTCTGAACAGAAGACCAGCAAACTAACCCTTGGAGTCACTCTGGTAGTCTTGGGTTCAGGTGAAGATGCAGGGCTCAAAGGCAGGGCTGGCCTCTGAGGGTTCAAGGCAGGCTCCAGGGAGCATAGCAGTCCATCGAAGTAGAGCAAAGCAATATTGCAAAGTGCACAGCAGGTCACAGCAGCAGGCAGTCCTCTGCGAGTCCTTCGGTAGGTCCAGGAATGAACAGAAGAGTGGGTCTGAGGGTCCCATTTAGTCTGGTGCCCTTCCTCTGGAAGGTGGGAGAAGCTTCTAGAAAGGTTCTTTGAAGTGCTTGGAATTTTCTGACTCTTCTGCCCTGGTTCCAAGCTGGATGCAGTGACAATGTGGAGATGGTAGGTCCTGTATGTGAAGGCAGAACACAGACTATTCAGTTGCAAGTTGGCCTGTGCTTAGCTCAGCCTCTCAACCTTCCAGCATATGGTTCATTCAGGCACACCTAATCCCTCTACTGTGTGACTGTCTAGGAGGAATTCACAAAGTCTGACTGTCAGTTATACCCAGGTATGTGACACAAGACAGGCTGCAGGCACATAGGACTAAGGGCAGGAAAATGGCAATTTTCTAAAAGTGGCATTTTCAAAATTGTAATTAGAAATACACCTTATCATTAAAGAGGATTTTTATTTACAGATTCATAGATAAAAAATTGTTATAGCTACCTGATTCCAATTACAACTTATCACTTATTACATGTAATAAGGCAAGCCAATATTCTCCTATGGGGCAGGCAGGCCTCACAGTAGTGAAAAACGAATGTAGGAGTTTTCCACTACAGGACATGCAAAACTTAAAAGTATGTGTCCAACCTTTTAACTACAATGCACCCTGCCCTATGGGCTACCAAGGCCCTACCTTAGGGATGAAATATGCAATAAAAGGGGAGTTTGAGTGTTGGTAAAGGGTTATATTACCAAGACAATGTGGCAGTATAAAACTGCATTAAGGCTGAAATGGTATGCCTGAGACATGTTTTAGCGTGCTACTTACGTAGGTGGCACAATAAGTGCTGCAAGCCCACTGGGAGCATTTAATTCACAGGCCCTGGGTACATGAGATGCAACACTACAAGGTACTTATAAGTACATCAAATATGCCAATCAGGTGTCAACCAATTAAACCATGTTTGAGAGAGTGAGCACAAGCACTTTAGTACTGGTTAGCAGAGATTAAGTGCACATTCATAAGGTCAACAAAAATGAATTTCAGCACAAAAGTGGAAGTATGTATGCAAACTGTTTGGGGGAAGGCCACCATAAGGCTGACAAGCCTAACAACCGTCTACCAGAGAGCAGGGAGCTATGGGATTCCTTACAGCCAAAAGAGGCATTGCCCACCGCTGGAGGTCAGATACAGGGATTAAAAGTTTGTGTATAAATTAGTAGGATATTCAGAGAAGCATGATGAGGTCTGGGAGTTGTGGCAAAGTTACTTAGCAGACACTGATATGTGATTTTGCCATTACATAGCATAGAAATTTACATTAGAGGATACTAAGAGAGTACATGTAATAATAATAATAAATCTTCTTTATTCGGCTTTACACATTGGAAAACCATAAAAGGAACATTTTGATCATACAAATTCATATAAGAACAAAAATCATCTTACATAAATAAAATTCGTACAAACACAAAATCATATATATTGAAAACAAGGAATCATATAATTTCATTGCATCGTTTGAGACTAGATCCAGCGTAAATTTTACAGATTTTTCCTATGCTTCAGAATGCTTTTTAAAAAGTTAAGTACATGATAACAAACCAGTTCGGATTCTAAGAGTTGGAGACGTAGCATTGCAGGGCGACACTGTCTAAGTCCCCATCGCCTTAGTAAGGGTAGTAGCCAAATTTTCCGATGTGGATGATGGAATTTACAAAACAAAATTGTATGCAAATTAGACTGTGCTGATTCCTCATCACAGGGACAAGTAGTGAGAATTAAATCCCACCTATTTCTCTCAGGAAAAGCTACTAGTCTTTAAAAAAAAGTCTAGTCTGAATCTTGTCAGTAACATTCTATCGTACATACAAATCTGTAATGTTAACTAAGGCTGGATAGAATTAGTGGACTGAATCATGTTGGCATGAAGGACCGAGGGTTTTGTCGACTCAGAGGTCAACCTCAGGGACTCTAAATGACTCAGAGCCAGTTGTTTCAACGCTCTCTTCGGTATGTCAATAATTTCTCTGGGTCCAAGGTAATATTTCTCCAGACCAAGCTAATTAAAGAAATTTCTAACATACCGAAGCCATTTTATTTTTGAAGATTGATCAAGAGTCATTGAGTCCACCACGATTGCCTGGGTTAGGGCATTTTTATCAGAGGTCCAGATGCGCCTCCAAAGCAATAATGGTTGGATCCTTATCAAATCCACCAGGTAGGGGATTCCAAGTTCCAAGTGGGAAGCGTAAATTGATGTACTAGTCGGTGTTGTTTTTTTTTTTTTTGTTTTTTTTTTTTTTTATTCCTCATATACCAAAAGTGGGCATTCCAGATGGGGAAACCCGCCCCTCTCCTCTTCCCGCGTTATTCCGATCCCGATGTTTTGGGGTCTGAGGAGAGATGGGAAGGAAATACCCCTCTAGTAGCAACTGTTTTCTTATTCCACCCCATTCCATTCAGTCCATTTGACCCTTAAATGTTTTGGAGACAAAGAACCAACAGTGCCCAGGTGAAAATCATTGGAATATACTCATCTGTTCCGCCATGCCACAAGGGCCGCCCAAATCTTATCCTGGCTTGTGCTATCACAGGCCATATCAAATTCACTTATGTAAATAAGGTACTTCAGACAATCTGCAAAATTTGGGGCATTTTCACTCTTCCAGGCCTTACATATTTCCCGTCGTGCCAGGATGATAACATAAAAAATAAATTTAGAAGCCGGATCATTCTGTTCAGCATGCGATGTTAATCCAAACATAATCATCCTAGTAGTCACTGCTAATTGTCTGCCTAGTACCTCAGCCAGGAACCCTTGAATTTTAAGCCAATAATTCTTTAACAATGGGCATTCTACAAACATATGCAGATCGTCTGCGGCTAACAATTTGCATCTCGGGCAATAGCATTCTAAACTTGTAATTTTGACTAATTTTTTAGGTGAAACGTATACTCTATACAATGTAAAGAGGTGATTTCTTTTTTTTAGGGGGGCAGACTTAACCACCAAATGGAGCATTGTGAAGGAGTCCGCCCATAAATCTCGCAGAGTATTAACGTCTGTACCTATAACATTGCCCCACAACTTTTGGAGTTCAGGCTCGGTTACACCCTCTACCTCTATCAAAGCCCAATACCAGTAAGAGAGTTCTTTTAGCCATCTGCCCTTTTTATTTACCAAATCAAACTTTGGGTTTGGGATGTTGATATTCCATGGAATGGTGGCCCACCAACCCGAAAGCTGATAGTATTTAAATCTGGTAAGTGTTCCCCCGGTCAAGCTCGAGAGAGATTCCCAATCAAGGAGCTCTGAGTCTCTCTGTATATCACTCCAGTGTACTAATCCTGCTGTTTTAAGTGGGGATGAAAGCTTGTCCTTAAGGCAGTCCGGTGTCCCCGGTGAATCCCATATCGGGGCATTAGGAGCATAATAGGGGATGCCCAATCTTTTCCTGATAAACATCCAATTTTTTAATGCCGTACTTAGAATTTTTAATCTCACCTTTTTGTAGTATTTGGGATCTCCAAATTAGAACAAAAAGTATTCCTGTCCTTGTGGGATACCATGAAGAAGTGCCTGAAACAGAAGACCCAAAGAGGAGGCATCTATCTTATCAGCCAGGAGTCTAAAGTTTTTAAAATGAAAGGAGTGGCAGTATATGAGTAAGTCAGGTAAGGCTAACCCACCCATTTTCAAGGTTCTCCTCATTTTCTTCCAAGAGATTCTCGAAGTCTTTGTGTTCCAAATGAAGGAGCCTATTTTCCCCTGGAGTTTGGCTATATCTGATGGGCTAAACATTAGTGGGATGGAATTGAACAGGAAAGTGATTTTGGGTAATATAATCATTTTAATTAGATTCACTCTCCCAAAGATGTTCAACGGGAGGCCTGACCACCGTAGCAAAAGGTTACACACCTCCTTATGAACTCTACTTAAATTTACTTTCGGTATCTCTGCGATATCCTGAGCCAGATGGATGCCAAGATATCTCATGCGCAGTTTTACATCTGGAGCTGCCACCCCCTGATTCCATTGCATGATCTCAGTCTTTTCCCTATTGATCTTATATCCCGAGATCTTCCCAAAGGACTCTGCCTGCCTGAATAACCTGGGAATGGCTTCTGCCGGGTTAGATGTAAACAATAGGAGATCATCGGCATATAAGGCCAATTTTAGAGTGAGATCTGCTATGTTGAAAGGTTTAATTACCGGGTCACCTCTCAGCTGACAGACAAAGGGCTCAATATAAAGATTGAACAATAGGGGGGAGAGAGGGCACCCCTGTCTTGTTCCACGCGAGATATGAACCCAGTCCGTGAGTGACCCATTTATCAAAATGTTTGCCCTGGGAGAAAGATGAAGTGATCTAACTGCTGTTACATAATTTTCTGGAATTCCAAACCTGGACAGAGCCAACCATAAGTATGACCAATTCACTTGGTCGAAAGCCTTGGCGGCATCGATAGCCACAATAGTCAAGGGAAGTTTTTTATCTGTAGCGACGTCTATGGCAGCAATGGCCTGAAAGGTTAGTTCGTTTAGCTGCCTGCCAGGGATAAAACCTCTCTGATCTCCATGTACTATGGATTTTATTACTTTAGCCATTCTTGCCGCCAGGACCCCTGCAAAAATCTTATAGTCCACGTTCAACAATGAAATTGGCCTAGTCGGTGTTGTTAAAAGGAATCTGAGGAAGGTGTTTTCTGCCACCTGAAGGGCACTAATGTCTACATGTCCCCAGACTCCCGCCCCATACAGCGCAATCGCCTGACACTTGGCGGTATAGATTTTTAATAGCTCCAGTGGGGCCCTTCTCCCCAGTCTCTGGGAAAAGCTCATCAGGGACATTATGGCTCTTTTAAAAAGATGGCACCTGGCCTCAACTGCTGACCTCCATTTTAGCCTTTCGTCCATCATAATACCCAGGTAGGAATACTGGGCAGTTACCTCAAGTTTTTGGTCTTTAAGGTAGGTATTCTTTACTCGATTTTTCCCAGGGCCTGCTACCATGACAAATGTTTTTTTAACATTCACATGTAAGTCCAGTCCATCCATAAAATCAACGTACCTATTCAGGGACTTCTGTAATTCACGCGGCGTGCGTGCCAAGATGACCGCATCATCTGCATAGAGCAGAGCGGAATCAGGCGCTGTTTTACCCGTGGGAGATCCTGGGCCCCCCTCAACATCTCTTCCTCCAAGCCGTTCGTATACAAAGAAAAGAGGAAGGGGGCCAGGACGCATCCCTGCCTGACTCCACGCTCTGCTCCAAAAGACGCTGTCAACTCCCCCTTCATGCCAAAACGCACCCTTGCTGATGCTTTAGAATAGAGCTCTCTCAAGAAATCTAAAAGTGGGGGGTCCACACCCATTTGTGTCAGAATCATCCAAAGTTTTGCGTGTGAGACGCAATCAAAAGCTACTAAGAGAGTACATGTGTAATGCTCCTGTTCAGTCTTTTGTTTTGTCAATATTTTGCGTCCAAAATAATGAAAAATTACTGACACCTGAGTTGATATGGCAAGCTATTCACAAAACTCTTCCCTTTTGTGAATACAAAACAAGGTTTGTTGGAGAAGAGGCAGCACACCCCTAGACCACTGCCAACTCTCAAACACATATTACAAGAAAAGGGTAACTTGGTTTTTCAAATGCAGCCCATCTCCTCTAAGGGAAACAGGCCGCTTGTTAACAAAAGTTTATTTTATTCAAAGGCGACCACAGACCTGGTGGTCTGCTGGCCCCAGCAGGTGCCTTTCCAGTGATGGCCACCATTCAGAGTGAGTCATATTTGTGACGTGCCTCATTAATATTCATCACATAGTTCCGATTACGACCGACTAATTAGTACAAAGGTTGGCTGATAAAATTCAATACTGTTTGCAAATTCCCACCATTTCTTTTTGGCACCCAGTACTTAATACATCTGACCCTAAGCATGGTCTGAGAAGTGTAGTCTTTCGTTGCTTCGTTTGACTAATACAAGCATTTGAACCATTAAAGCCCAGGACTGAATACACGTTGTTCTGTATTTGCAGATTTAAGAAACATATTCTTGGGAGGGGGAGGGCAACTACACTTAAAAAAACATACAAAACATCTAATGCATGTTTAATGATAGTAGCCATTTCCTGAACCTCTGTCTCATGTTCGTGCAGTTGCTTAGCATGGACATTGCGTGGTGTAAACTATAACTTTCATGAAATTTCTACTATAGAAAAGTGACATTATGCTTATACCAGAACTATCATTGTATTTCTTGTGTCCAGGATTACCTGACATCCAAAATAACCAACTATGCTTGGATTGGACTTTTCAACACACCCGCAGGGCGGCGCTGGACCTGGGTCAATGGATCCACCTTGAATCAAAATGTGTAAGTCTGCCAATCCTATTTTCAAAATTTCTGTGGAATTTCGGGCCATATTATCAAGAAGGGCGTTTAAAATTATCGCCGCTTTAGCGGCAGCAAACTGCCGCTAAAGTGGCGATAATGGGCTTTATAATATGCCTTAGAGAATTCCAATAGAATTCCAATAGAGGCCCAGGTTCTGGTGTGAAGGACATCAAACCTGGGCTTCTATGGGAATTCACAAGGGCATATTATCAAGCCCAAAGCAGCGATCATTTTAACACCCTTTTTGATAATATGGCCCTCCATTTCTTACTATTGTTCAAGTTCTTCATTTAGTATGCCACAATTGTATGTTACCCATAAATTTCAACAGATCCCAAAATGTATGCATAATATTTTCTAGTCTTTCACATAACAATTGTCATCTCCACGCAGTCTCTATTTGGTGATTGAAGTGTTCATCAATCAGTCAAATAAGGCTGTCTATATTATCTTGCTATACCCCATTATAATAGCAATTGTTAATTCATATTAATTCATAAATATTACTGAAAAAATACCCTAATAGTGGGAGGGAGACTGTTCTATCCCTGTACCTAGATTGTAACAGTTTGTTTGAGGTGGGTACAGACAGTGAAGGTGCCTGTAGTAAGTACATGTATTTCCAGCCAGTGGTGCAGTCACTGTGTCTCTCACTCGTGTGATCACAGAACCCCAGGATGACTTGCTGTGTCCAGTTGGGCCTTATTTCTCCCAAGTGAGGTCTCGTGATCTACAAACCTTTCAGACAGAGTTGGTTTCACTTTCTTACCACTGCATTCTGTGATCTGGGCAGGGCTGGGGAGAGCACAGAGCTCACGAGGCCTCGTCCAATCTCCCTGTTTCACACACAGATGTCACTCGAGTGACTGTGGCAGTCCAGACCGACTCCCAGATCCAGAGCACTCATTTGTGAGTTGGGGTGCTGTTTCTTGACTGGGCTGGCCTAACCCTTCAAGGCTGGTGTGCCAGTACAACAATTGCAATAAGCAGGGGAGGGGCTGGAATTGTTCTCTTTTGAAATATAAAATTAAAACAATTAACACAACGTGAGAAAATCACATACAATATGTTTGCCAACTGTCTAAATTAACTCTAACTAATCGTTAATACAAACAGCTATGTAATAGCCATGTTATGTATGTTATGAATATTACAACACTCATTTTCCTCTAGGCCCTTTCTGAGCAGCAAAACATAAACAAATGGCTGGTATTTTGTTTCCCTAATTATAAAGACCCTGTCAGACATCTTCCAAAGCGCCTCCTGCTAACTGTAGGTTTGTGTTTAGTTTATTACAATGAGACGAGAACAGCACCAGGAAAGAGCGAGTGGTGAAACTTTCCTGGTTCACAGCACTGCAGCTCCCATAACGATGTAGTTTGCAAAGTAAAAACAAGTATTTAGAAAAGTCACTCGGACTAACATCCTCTTACAGCCTTTTGGCAATGCTTCTTTGTTTTGTCTTGCCTTTGCAAAGGTGTAGAGTTTGGGAAGCTACTGGGCTTCTGCCAATCTAATAAAAAACATTGACCAAGGGCAAAAATGTTTTCTAGTCTCAAAAAAGAACACATTACCATAGTAATCCCTGGCCCTGAAGAGAACTACTTTATGTGTTGATGTGCTTCTTGTGAAAGAACAGCTTGCCTTAACTCATAGTGAAGTCAGCCAATTGCTGAAGTGAGGTGATGAATTACCCCTTAATAGTGGGTTGGAGGAAACCACGAATGGTACAGGCACAGACAAATGGATGAAGTGTGGCTGAAAATCCCTATAAGTAACTATGTCACACACATACTTTTTTTTAATTAAAAAGTCTTGGCTAACACAGATGTAAAAAAGCCAATTGATATGCCATTGGCTTCCAGTCTCTAGTGTTTGAGAAAGAAAGATAGAACGTAAGCTAGAAAAAAGAAAGAAAGGAAAGAGAGAATGGAGAAGAAAGAAAGAAAGAAAGAAAGAAAGAAAGAAAGAAAGAAAGAAAGAAAGAAAGAAAGAAAGAAAGAAAAAAAGAAAGAAGAAAGAAAGAAAGAAAGACAGATAAGAATGAAAGAACGAAGGCAGGAAGGAATGAAAGAAGGCAACAAAGAAGAAAAGAAGAAGGCAAGAAAGAAGGAAGGCATGAAAGAAGGAAAGAAAATAGGAATGCAAAAAGTAGGAAAGAAAGAAGTCAAGGAAGAAATAATGAAGCATATAAAGACAGCAAGCAAGAAAGAAGCAAACAAGGAATGAAAGCAAATAGGAAGGAATAAAATAAAGAAAGACAAAGAGAATAAGAAAGAAAGAAAAAGGAAAGAAAATAGAAGAAATAGACAAAGAGACAATAGAAATATTAATAAAGAGGGAGAAATAAAGTAAGACAGAAGGAAAGAAAGTAAGAAAGTAATAGACAAGGAAAGGAAGATGGGAAGAACAAAAGAAAGTAAAAATGAAGAAATGAAGACCAGAAAGAAAGAATTAAAGCAAAAAAGGAGGAAAAAATGAATTAAACCAAGAAGCTGGAAAGAGAGAAAGAAAGAAGGCAAGAGAGAAAGAAAGCAAGAATGCAGACAAGAAAGGAAGAAGGATTGAAAGAAAAGGAAAGCAAGAAAGAAGGAAAGTAATGAAAAAAATATAGAAAATCAGAAACCAGGAAAGAAGGGATGAAAGAAAAAAAGGAAAGAGGGAAAGAATGACTAAAAGAAAAAAGGAAAGCAAGAAAGAAGTGAAGAAGGAATAAGAAATGAAAGCAAAACAGAAACAATGAAACAATGAAAGAAATAAGGAAAGCAAAAAAGAAGAAAGGGAATGATTGAATGAAAGAAAAAAGGAAAGAAAAACAAGCAAAACAGAATGAAATAAAAAAGGAATCAAGAAAGAAGAAAAACAGAATGAAGGAAAAAAGGAAAGAATGAATGAAAGAATGGAAAGAAAGAAAGAAATAAGGAAAAAAAGGAAAAAGGAAAGAGAAAAAAAGAAAGGAGAGAAGAGTGAATGAAAGAAAGTTAGAGAGAAGTGAAGAAAAAACTAAGGAAGAAGTAAGGAAAACAGGAATTTTAAAAAGTGTTACAAGTGCTGCAAAATAAACATGATAACGGCTGGTTTTCTTCCTGGGCAAAGTTTATTAAAGAAAAATGGTAAAGTTGAGTCCAGAATAACCATGTTTGGGAAAATTGTCCACCTATGAATTCAAATGTATATTGAAAATGTTGATACCTTAATACAGAACAGATTCAAATGGATGCAATCTGTAATGCTGTGAAATTCCGTTTAGAGTGTCCTTTGTTTATCTGAGAAAGTCAGATTAACAAAGGACTTTCCCATAAGGAATTTACAACAGCATTGTCAGGAGACAGAAACTGATAAAGTGTGGAATGAAGCCTGTGGTGGTATAAAGCATCCTGCTGTCACATAAGACTCTATTTAAAAAACATTTTTTTTATTGATTTTGCACCATAATCTAATAATAATAATAACCCCACTCCCCTCCACCCGCAAGCAGACAATTTCCCTAGCTATTAACAATTTCATCCAAACCAGGTTTTGGTAGAGAGGAAACAACAGCAACAAAAAATGCATCAGGTACATACATATATATGCAGCTTCAACCATCTTAGAATAAAGAGAAAAAAGAAAAGAAAACCCCACAAGGGAAAAGGATGGAGACAAGAGAAAAAAGAAGAACCACATCATTAGGTGGGAGTTCAACTGCTACTTCAAATCATAAAATGGTTTCCAAGTTACAAAGAGGAAGCCAGACTCTTGACATTTTTTCCCTTGTCTTCAAGAATAGATAGCCCTTTCCAGATGATAAATTGACAATAAGCGGGTAAACCATTGCTGAAATACAGGAGGAAAGGGGTTGAGCCTGACTGTTGTCAGGCAGATTTCATCATCAACCCCTAGCAAACCCCATCGAGAGGATAAAACAATATCGATCCCCAGGTTTTCTACCAAAAATGTATTAATCTCTGATTTAAGGCTACCTAACATAGGGCAAGTAGTCAACATATGAACCAGATCTGTCGCAAAATCTTTACATCTGGGGCATCTCGTCCCAGTGACCTCTCCCCACTTGACAATCTTTCCTGGAGTTATATAAAGATTGAAACAGGTTTTAAAATGTTGAGCCTGTAAATTGGTTGAAATTAAAAACCTATGAGCATCTTCCAAAAGACCTTAATAGGTCATCAGGTGGAGCATTAATCTTATCCTCCCACCCTTTTGAAAGCTTAACTAAATGAAAATTAAATGAAATACCAGCATTTGTACAGCACACAGCTACCTCCGGAGAGGTGTCCCGGTGCTGGGGGCCTTCGGGAAGATTAAGCAAGCTATTTCCCAGAGTCACATGGTGCTGGGCTAACCTGCTGCCAGCGCCGGGGATTGAACCATGAAACCATGGTCCGGAGTCAGGCACCCTGGCCGCTGCGCCACACCTCTTACAAATCATCTTTCATCGTATTATTTAGGGCTTTTACAAGGGCCCCTATCCCGATGTCGTCTGCCATAATCACCCCCATAACCGCTATCTTTTTGATCCCCTCATCCCACCACCTTTCTTCATTAAAAAGTCCCTGATTTGTAGGTATTTAAAGAAACCCTTGTGGTCAAGGTTGAATTTTTTTTCAATAATATCAAAAGTTTTCAATGAAACTCGAATAAAAAAATCTCCTAATGTTCAAACTCCATGTGTCATCCATTTACACACATATGAATCTTGGAAAATCTCTGGCAGCCACGGATTATCCTGTATCGGGTTATAATTATTGAATCTCCTAAGGCCTATTCTTTTACACACTTTACCCCATATACGATAAGCCACTATTACATCCTTAAATCGTACTCTTTTATAGTTTCCAAATTCGATTTGTCGCAGGAGACATCCCCTTCTCGTTTCCCCCAGCATAAGCTCGTATATAGATGGGGTCACCCCACACTGTCCTATGTTGTCCCCTTTCTTACCCAAAAGGGTAGCCAGTTGTTGTAATGCAGCGCCCCAAAAGTACAATTTAAAATTGGGCACTGCCCGTATCTGGGGAACCTGTGTGCAATTCCAGTCGGGGGAGACTATTCGGGAGAGGCGACCAAATGGAAGATTCCCCATAGAAGTGGGGGGAAATGATAGTAGATGTGGGCTAGGGAAGCAAGGTGTTACGGGAAAAAGTACTCTTACCGGTGACCGTAGGACTGTAATGTATAATGGTGATGTAAATACTGCTTGGCTTACATGGTAATTGTTATTTTAACCTGTCATGTTTAATGAAAAGATTTACAAAAAAAAGAATTGGGCACCACCAGCTCTCCCCGTTCAAAAATCTAAACGCTCTCCTGGGGTTGGCATATGCCCACAAAAATGATGTCACTATCTGATCAATTAACTTAAACCAATTATTACCTATTGACAGCGGGATAGCCCGGAAAAGATATGAGATCCAAAGTAAAAATATCATTTTGATCAGATTGGTCCGACCGATCACTGACAATCCCAGGTTATTCCATCTCCAAAAATCTTTTTTTGCTTTGAAAATTAAGGGCATCAGGTTAGCTTCCACAATCTTTCCTACCACGGATTTGATAATCACCCCAAGGTATACTGCTTCCTCAGTAACCCGCCCATCAACCAGGAGTTCATCTTTATTAATAATAACCTGAGTTTTTTCCCTATTCAAAAAGTAACCAGAGAACTGGCCAAATCTTTTGGCTTCATTTTCAATCTCTAATAATGTGCCGCTGGGTTGAGAAGTAACGATAGCAAGATCATCGACGTACGCCAACATTTTAGTCTTCCCCTCCAGGTGACCTAATCGGCTGGATTGCCCGTTTGTATTGAATTTATCTGATCCGGTGGTCAATATAGAGGGCAAATAAAAGTGGGGAACAGGGACATCCTTTCCTAGTACATTGTTCTATAATTACTTCTTCGGATAGAGATCCTAGCCCTGGGATTATAATAAGGGGCTTTCACTGATCTAATAAATCCCTGTCTGATGCCCTTATGAGCCATCACCTCCCAAAGATACGGCCAGCACACCCGATCAAACTCTTTTTCGGCGTCTAACAAAATTACAGCCATAGGATCTTTAGTAAACGCAGCCGCATCAAAGAGGGTTATGACTCATCGGATATGATCAGTTGTCCACTTGGCGGGGATAAAGCCATGTTGTACGGGAGATGTAATGAAGCTGATAACTGTGGTTAAGATTTTTGCATTAATCTTGGAGTCACTATTAATAAGTGTAATTGGACGATATGAGCCTAGCTGGTTTATTCTTTTTTAGAAAAACTGCAATCCTAGCCGTAGCCCAACTATCCGGGGGGGTATTCCCTTTCTCTACCTCCTGCATCAATTTAGCTGGATGTCCTTTTATAGAATTCTTCGGGGATAGAGTCCATGCCGGTTGCTTTCCCGGATTTTAAACTCTTGATAGCTACTTCTATCCATTCTGATGAAATAAACTGATCTATTCTCCTCCTGTTGCATTCTTCAAGAATCTCCTCGCATGAAGTGGAAAGATATCACCCCATGGTATTAGAATCATCGCTAGCCTTGGAGTACAATTGTTGGTCGAACCGCTGAAATGCAGCCCTAATCTCAGCCGGATCAGATTTCTCCCCAAGCACCGGATCTCTTATTTCCCTTATTTGTCCGCCCACAGTTATAAATCTTGCTCTAAAAGCGAGATTTTGGCCTACCTTTTCATTATACTCGTATACTTTCTCCTGCCGTACCAAATACTGATCCGCAGCCTTTTTTACAGACATATCTATTATCCTAGCTTTAGTGTTTGCCAGTTCCAGAAGGGCTACATCAGACTTATCTTCTGAAGAGATTGCATCAACAAGTTTTAAGTCGGCATTAGTTAGGTTTGAATAAAGTCACTCAACATTATACCTCAATGTCTCCCCCCCTAAGGTAGGTCTTAAATATATCCCATACAACACTTATCTGAGCACTGCCGATTGTCTAAAAAAAACTGGGGAATCCATGTTTGGATATAGCTTACATATTGTGGGTCTAAGAGAAGTGCCCTTTCAAAAGACCTCGTGCGCTCCACTCTTGGGAGCTGGGTTATTTGGAGCTCTAAACCAAGAGGATTGTGATCTGACATTACCATAGGGAATTTTGAAATATGTGCATGCCTTGTCAATCTTTTTGAGATAAAAAAATAGTCAAGTCTGGCATGCACCTTATGTGGGACCGAAAAGTATGTATAGCCAGGTTCTGCTTTCATTGTCTCCTTCCATACATATGCCAACCCATGACTATTTTGTAGATCGGCCAGCACACAGAATACTTTTGGTTTCCTACCAACATAATTCTTATACCCAAGTCCATTTGCTAAGCAGGGTAAATTAATATTAAAATCCCCACAAATTATAAGAGGTAAGGGCCAGGACACCAACTCGCTATTAAGCCATCCTAGCAGTGTTGGATCATCTAAAACTTGGCCATAAATAGAGCATAGTGTAAAGGAATCCAAACCAAGACGGCAATCTGTAATAGCCCATCGGCCCAGACAATCTGAGCAGGACCGAGGAAAATTACAGATACCCCTTTTAGAAAGAATAGGAACCCCCTTGGTGTGGGTTCCCTGCATGGTACAGCACATCACCTGAAAGCCAAAGCCAGTAAGTAGATTTCTACGGGAGTTCTCATTATGCGTCTCTTGGAGACACACTATATCCGCTTTCAACATCTTTAAATCAAAGGAGATCCTTTGCCTCTTCCGCTGTCATTGAGCCTGCATATGTTAACAGAAACAATATAACGTTTATTCATTTAATCAAAGGAAAAATCAAGCACCCCAGTAATAGACCTCAACCAAAACATATTGCTAAGCTGATACACAAAGAGAATCTCTACATCTCCATCCACTTCTTTCCTTCATACTTGCATCTTTGTCTGCTTAAGCCCCCCTTAGGGCCCCATCCACCACCCTCCCATCTCCCTAAGCCTGGAATCCCACCCCCAAACCTCAACCCCCACATGGAGCAGAGGGTCAAACAAGACCCTAGTGATGGCTCCTACTAAGGTGCCCACTCCTACCCCACTCCAACTCCAGTGAAAAAGAAAAGCCACAAAGAGGGACCATAGGCAAGTAATGAAACATAGAAATCAAGAAAAAGAAGAAAAAGTGGACAACAGAGAAAACATTTTTCTTCTATGTCCTCTGGGGAAATATCCCTACGGGAGACCCGGATCCCAGTCCAAGTCCTAGGGAGCCATCAAGGAGAAGTCAAATTAGTTACGCGTCTTTAGCCGATGTTTCCTTCTTTAGAGCCCTTTTGACCAGGATGAATCTTGTTTAGAAATTCTTGAGCTTTTATTTGGGACAGAGAGCAAGACTAGTATTGCTCTCTGTGTGCCCGTTGTATTTTGGTGTCCCAGTTCCAGTTAGACAACTCAGGGCAGACCCCTCTAAGCAGGTTGATAATAAAGGCTCTGACGTTATTGCCCTCGACATTCTCTGCTATTCCTAAAAAACCCAAATTGTTCCGCTGCTGGCAGTTTTCAAAATCCTCCAGATTCCAATAGACATCTATAAGCTGGGCATCATGACTATCCACTCTCGCCTGTAAGGCACAGGTAGACTCTTCAATAGCAACTGTCCAGGCTTCAATTGTCGTCATCCTCTCAGCCATATCTAAATAACATTTGTTGACCTTGCAAATTGCTGCCTGGATTTTCTTTGCAGCTTGGTGAGCTTTTCGATTCTCTGCTCTGGCTTCTCCTTGTACTTGCTTCAGTCTATTATATACTAAATCCATTGGAGGAATCTCTGAGGCCATGCTAGCTTATTCAGCTGGTTGTCCCCTCTCGTCTTCGTATACCTGTTGTGTTGCAGAATAATCCCAAAATAGCTGAGATGGTGCGGCCAAGGCTATGGGCTTATTATTGCAGGTTGAGATATCCTTACTAGCGGAGCTATTTTTGATTGTCCTCTTTTTAACAAGGCGTTTTTGCGTACTCTGGGCTTTAGCTCCTGCAGAGGTAGTACTATCAAATCCACAAGAATCCAGATCTCATTCGTCAGAGAGATCCTCGGTTAAGTTTGAGCTGTCTGAATCATCTGTTAGGGTAAAAAATGTATCTCCTTCATTAGGTGAGTTCAGATTTCTTGCATCAAAACTGTCCGATGGTTCCACATCAAGTATACTGAGAGGAGTTGCCTAGTTAATAAAATAATTCTGGGGATTGGGAGGGAGTAATGCCACAGGCACCCCCCTCTGCCTCCTCCACTAGCCCTTCTTACCCATATGCCAGGGCCCCTGGAATAAGAACTGGAGCAGCTCCCTCCTCAGCCCCCACCTTAGCCGCTTTGTCAGTACTTACAGTTAGGTCAGTTGCTGGCAGATGGGGTCCTCCATTCTCCCCCTTGTCCAGATCAGGCAGGCCGATGCGCCGTATAAGCTCACTGAAAATTGAGGAGATTACAGGCTGTTTGGAGTCTGCCTGTAAGGGTCTGCCACTTGTGGCCCGGAAGTCCTTCGGTGACCTCGGATTCACTACCACTTGTCTGTGGTGTTTCCTGCTTTCACTTTCCATTTTGCGTCCGCGTATCCCCTGGTCTTTCTCTTTTTCCTTTTTCCTTGCAGCTTGCTGTTGCTTGCTAATACGAGGCGGCATCACAGTAGTTGAACCACTGTTCCGCGCCGTACCCCTAGTGCCGCCTTCCATCAGCCTCGTCAGGATCCTCGCAACCACTCGTCGCTCTCCTCTGGAGTGAACAAGAAACTCCAAGAGTGCATCTAGCCTACCGAGGGGGGACTGTTGCATGCCAAGTAGCTCCCCAAAGCGTAGCGGTAAGTCCAGAGTCAAAAGCCTTCCTTAGCGACCATCCAAAATCACCATATCACCGGAGCTGTGTAAGGCGGCTAGCACGGCATTCTAGGCAACCGCCATCTTGCTCCATCACATCATACTCTAAACACAAAGGCAACATGAAAGTTATAAATTAATAACAAAAAAACTTTCGCACAGAAGTGACCTTGCTTGTGTCCTGATGTACTCTTTGTGAAAGAGCAAAATGTAGTCACTGAAAATGAAGGTTACCTGTTGGCTGAAGTGAGATGACCCCCTGCATCATGCTATAGTGGCAGAAGCAAAATGTGAATGACACACCAGCAGTCTAATGGATTAAGAAAGATGGTTTAAAGTCCCTTTCAATAGGTATATTATACATTTATTTTTTCAAAATCAAAAAATCTTGACTAACACCAGACCTAATGATGTGTAAATGGATGATCTAATCCTGTAGATTGCTGAGATGCATGTATGTATCCGATTGCATTTGCTGGGCTCAAAACATGCACTTTCAAAGTAAGTGCTGAAACTTAAGGGTATATTTACAAGAATTAACTCTAAGCAGTTTTCACGTTGTTTAGTGGCAATTGATTTACAGCTGCCGATCTGCATATCCTAACGCTATGTTTCAATGTATTTACAATACCTCGCTACATGGTGTTAGGATCAGTAAGTGGCCTGAGACCAACTCTAGCATCAAGGCGATAAAAAATTCACGTTAGCATGAAAAAAGTGACAAGCGGCCAAATAGGGGTAAAAAAGTTCACGCTAGTCAGCCCAACATCACTTTTCAGCATCTAGCGGCAAAAAGAGTTTATTAATACACTTCTAAGGAGGAAAAAAAAAAACCTCCAGAATGCAGAATGGAACAGCCAGGTCCAAGTTCAGCACAGGGCAACAACCCCCCACCCTCCCCCAACAGCCAGGATAACCAGCCAGAGTCCCAGGGGAAGAAGAAATGCATATTCAGGGCATCATTTATGAAAATTGGTGCATCGCTGGGGAAAAACAGTGATGTGTCACTTTTCACTGCACCATCCTTGCGACACCATTGATGCGCCATTTTACAACAATACGGTGCAGCCCTGTATTTCCCCTGCGCTGGTCCACCATAGTGCAAGGGTGCCTGCATTGTGGGGAAAGATTATTTATGTGCAGGAAGGTGTCCCTTCCTTGTCTACAGGCCCCCCGGCCACCGCCCACCCTTCACAGACGCCATTGTACACCTCATCGTACCCCAGGCTCTCACATCCACCAAATACATCCTACCTCAAGAACTCAAGTTCCACCTGGAAAACCCCAGTGACCAGAACCACTCATCCCTACTGGAGAACCAACATCGGACTCAAGAAACTAGTCACTGCACCAACTCACACAGCTGTGCACATGCTCAACCCCGTTTTCTCCACCAGTGGGAACTTCACCTACAGCCACACCAACAAACTCCTCTGGACTGACCACCACTGCGTACATCTCGCCTTCGCAATGCCCACTGCACACCACTGCCCTCATCACCACCCCATTGGAGTTGGAACATGGCCACCGAAGTACGTCTTGTTGACTTCCTCAGCATGACCACTCCGCCACTACAGGCCGTACAGGAACTGAGCTGCAATGATGGGCGGATATCGAAATCTGGATCTGAGGAGGACGCTTTGGTCAGTGATGACGACTACCCGGCCACTCTTCAGCTGTCACAAGACTCCTGTGTACTGCCGGAGATCACCCCGCAGACATCTCATGATCTTACCTAATAACATTGGGACTTCCACTATCATGAAAACCGTAGTGCTGCTGCTGTAATCGCAAGTATAACTGATATCCACTGTTACACTCTAGAGATGTGAAATTTAGACGCTGTTGGTCATATTTAACTAATGTTGTGTTGGGTGGCGACTGGGTGGAGGCGGTAGGCAGTCATGGCTTATTATACCCTAGCGCGGTATCAAGTAGGGCCTACGTCACCTGACAGTAAATAGACGGGCAGTACATTGGGCACTGGCAACATAGTTTGCATTTCTTAAGTCTCTCCACTTGTCTTCGGAAATGGCCCCTGGCTGGAAGGGCCCGCCGGAGCCGTGTACCATGGTACGGACCAATACCTTCATTGTTTAGGCGCAGCTGACCCCGACTTTGGTGTAATTAGACGGTCACCTCTGGTGACAGTTTGGGCGACTGCCTGTTGCGGTCTCGCCCTTTTGGGATTGTAGTTATTTATGTTTTCCTTAGGGATTTTTCTTTTGTTCACTTTAGCTGAGCCACTCAACTCGCATGGGACACCAGGGGATAGCACCACGCCCTTCCGCCCATTATGGGAACCAGGCACCAGCCCTCATGTCTGCGGCCCTCCGGTTCTGCAGTGCCAGATATGTAGAATAGCCACTAGACCACTATTACTAGATACATGGCGACATTTAGGATAGGCACATGGAATGTGCGTGGCATAACAACCCGTCACGGAGGTACCTCATCTACTCTTATCTCAAGCACCATCGCATCAACATCGCATTGCTGCAGGAGACGCATATAATCGCGGGCGAGATACCCCGCTTAAAAAAACAGTGGAGGGCACAAATGTTTGCTACAGGATACTCGGCTATGGCACTAATCTGGGTTAGGCATGGCACTCCCTTCATAGTAGAAGACACCATGATCGACACACAGGGCAGATACGTCGCAGTGAGAGGAAAACTCGATGGCAGACATATAGTCATAGTGTCTTTATATGCTCCCAATGCGGACCAGTCGGTCTTTCTGGACACCCTCACTCAGGCCCTGGCTCCCTGGCATGGTACCCCAATGATCCTGGGTGGAGACTATAACTGCGTTTTGGATATTAATTTAGATCGCTCATTTCCTCCGTTGACAGGTACAACATCTTATAAAGCCATGAGGGCGCTATGTGGTTGGGCTCAGCAGTGGCGCTTGACAAATATCTGGCGACATAGATACCCGGAAGTTAGGCAGTATTCCCATTATTCCGGTGCACATCGCTTGCATGTCCGGTTGGACCGCTTCATGTTAACCGCCGATTTGCTGCCCCAAGTGAAGGCGGTGGAGTATCTGGGACGCACACACTTGGACCACAATCCTCACGTCCTAGAAATAGGCTGGACCGTAGAGACACCGCCGATCCCACATTGGCGTCTGCAGCCCGACGTATTGTTGGACGCGGCGTTTCGCGACGGGTTGGCCGCTTCGGTGGCACAGTATTTTGATGAGAACGAGGGATCGGCTTCCTCCCCTTTGATCGAATGGGACGCACTGAAGGTGGTGGTCAGGGGGCCCTGCCTAGGTTCCCAGGCAGGGATGATGGTACAAGTAGAATGTGACCTTACCGCTATTGAGGTTGAGCTAGCGCAGGAGGAGGGAGTCGGAGCCGCGGGCCTTGCTAGCCGCCTGGGACAGTTACAGGCAGAGCCTGCGCGCCTGTTGGAGCGTCTTAAATGTCTCAATTATGGAGCACACTGCACGCACACACCGTCAGGGGGACGAGGTGGGCAAATTATTGATTTGGTTAATACGCAATGATGAGACTTCCCCCATCATAGCCCACATACGAACACCACAAGACACAATAGTCTACACGCAACAGGAAATCCATCAACAATTTGTTGCACATTATAAGACGCTTTATCGGTCCCAGGCGCAGGCTACGGAACTGGCCCTGCAGTGTTTTGCTGCTAGCTTCAATCCACCTCACCCTACCCCGGCTCAAAGCACTGATCTCAATGATCCCCTCTCAACAGACGAAATCCGGGCGAGCATCTTCTCATTATCAAACGGGAAGGCACCGGGACCGGACGGTCTGTCGGCCGAATTTTATAAGGCATATGCACATATCCTCACACCCCATCTACTGAAACTTTATAAACACGCGGTGGAGGAATCTAAACTCACCTACTCGCAGAACGGGGCGTTGCTGGTGTCCTTATTAAAACCGGGTAAACAACCCGAGTTGCTGGGCTCCTATCGTCCCCTCGCCATTCTGAATACTGATTACAAAATCTTTGCATCCCTACTCGCGCGTCGACTAGCGCCGGCGGTAAAAATTATGGTTCACCCGGATCAGAATGGCTTTGTCCCAACGAGAAATACAGCACTCAGCATCCGGCGTTTCTTCCGGGTCCAGCGACACTCACTTCCTTCCTGGCCAAGGTCGGGCTGTATTGTACTTGATTTGGAAAAAGCCTTTGATTCCTTAGAGTGGCCCTACCTCTCGGCTGTCTTAGGTAAATTTGAACTGGGTGATGCGTAAATGTCCATGGTGCTGCTGCTGTATCAGCGCCCTACGGTTAGGGTTCATTTCTGAAGTTATCAACGTTCATAGGGGCACCAGACAGGGCTGTCCTCTCTCCCCGCTCCTTTTTTCCCTGGCAATGGAGCCACTTGCTCATTTGCTTCGAGAGGATGGACAGGTATGGGGTATACCTTTGGGGGACGGTCTTCACACCATCTCGCTGTACGCAGATGACCTCCTGCAGTATGTTCGGGATTTGCACAACATCCCCATAATCATCTTCAATATATTGGCCGACTTTGGGCAGTTATCGGGTCTCCGAGTAAACTGGGCAAAATCCGGTATTTACCCCTTTTCGGACGCAGTGGTGGAGACGCCAGTATACTATCGCGATACCCCTCTGGCTTGGTACCAGGGCACGTTTCGATACCTGGGAGTGCTCGTATATCGGCAACCAGCAGACATGCTAGAGGGCAATCTGACCAGGGCAGTAACCGCCATTCAGGCACAAGTGAGATTCTGGAAAACACTTCCTCTCACTGTGACGGGGTGGGTAACATTAATAAAAATGGTAATCCTGCCAAAGCTTTTATATTACTTTACCAGCATTGAGGTCCAAATTCCCTCAAAATTTTTCCGTGATTTGGAAAAAATGTTTCGCGACCTGATTTGGAATGCGGGGAGACCCAGAGTAGCGTTGACGAAACTGTACGCCCCGATCGCACAGGGAGGGTTGGCGGTCCCCAACCTCGAATTATATTATTTGGCGGCTCGGCTCCAGTGGGTAACTAGATGGATAGCGGGTAAGCACCTGGAGGACACGGCTACTGCTTTGCCACCATGAACACGCTCGCAAGTACTGCACTTGTTTCACCCACTTGCTCGAGGCCGTAGATCCACACCGTGGTCACTGTCTCTTGCTCTTCACTGCTACAAGAGATGCCTTTATTTAACAAGGTCCGCTAAACCATACGCCCCGGCGCTGCGGCTGTTAGGTAGGCCCAGAGGCAGCAGGGACACTACGGAACCGGGGCAGCGTGCATGGCATGAGGTAGATATTGACACACTGGGCGATCTATATACCGACGGTGAGCTCATCCAGTTTGAGGTGCTCTCCGCAGACACTGGCCTGGCACCCGGCCAGTTTCTAGTATATGGTTCATTCCTACATACCTTGAGGTCCTCGTGGGGGGACATCACCACAGAACTCCCAATGCACCACCTTATTCAATACCTGCATGTTATGGGGGCGGGATCGCATATTGTTCATTGGCTGGCGTCCGCACTTTTAATACACACTACGCTGCCGCTGACGAGGCTCCGCGCAAAGTGGGAGGCTGATAGGGGGCGCCCATGGATAGATGGAGAATGGGACGTGGTTTTGGCGGGATCTGTCAACATACCACGAAACTCTCGCTTCAAATTGATTCAGACGTTTGTTCTGCACCGCGCCTACCTCTCCCCAGACAACATAGCCAAATACTTTGGAGACAATACAGCTGCCTGTCCGCGATGTAAGCTCCGAGGTGCGGATCTGTTACATATGCTTTGGTCCTGCACTGCACTGGCATTGTATTGGCGGAGGGTCACGGCTATACTAGAGCAGTGCACCGGTGTGCTGTGTCAGCATACTTGGGAGATATGCATATTAGGCTTATATAAGCGAAATAGGCAGAATAAGATATCCTCCCGCTTTCGAGACCTAGGCTATATTACTGCGAAGCGCCTGATCACTAAGAACTGGAAAAGAGGAGAAGCCCCTGTTGCAATTAGCTGGGAGAAGTCATTTCTTAATTGGGCACGAGCAGAGAGTGTGGCATAACACAGAGAGGAGACTGCAGGTCTCCGCAAATTCCCAGCAGCCCAGCCTTGGGATACGTTGCTGAATAGCTTCACACAACACTGCAGCACTGACGGTCAGCCCCCGCACACGTCCTCCACCACTGTGAACCCTTAAGCTCTGTGCCCTAGCGGCTTGACACATAGATAATAATTGTGCGTAATGCAAGGCTACTGCCCTTGGCGATCATTACCTGTTCTTCATTTGTTGGCCTGTAGAGCATGCCGTGTGACTGAGGGCACTGTCTGGTGCATCTTGGGTCCATCTCACACTATGGTTTTTGATGGGGAAGGGAAGAGGCGGTTTCTTGGAAGTCAGCAATATCTTACCGGGACACCCGGGGGTTGAGGATATAAAGGCTAATTTTGAGTTGCAGTTGTTTTATCTATTGTTTCTTTTTCTTTCTGTTGTGGTTGCTGTTTCTATTTTATTTTTCCTCATTTGTGTTTTGGATTCTTTATTGGCACCTTATAAGGTATGTCCATATAGTTACACGACGAGTTGGTACAACTCAGTACCAGCATACACCAATGTTACCCACCACTGAGGTTCAGTCCACTATGCTAATCATCGATGTTTAACTCCCCTCATGTGCAAGGCGGTAGGTGATACGTCGGCGTTGGCATCCCATGTGGCCATGCTGAACATGGTGGACTATGACATAAGAGGTGATCTGTCATCAATTCCTTTACATAACCATTACATGCTAATTCACTGGCATGTTTTGAAATGGACACATGGCCAATCGCTGGGTATGGCTGTTAAACTTTCTTCCGGCAATATTTGGCGTAAGTCCTGTACGGTCTGACATACTAGCCAAAAATGCTGTTGTACCATACCATGTACTTCTTCATCTGCTTGTTACTGAGTATGCTGTTTATTGAAAACTGGAAAAAATGTCAATAAAGATATTTAAAAAAAACCACAAAGAAAAAACGGCCTTCCTAGACAGAATCAACGCAAACGCACACAACCTCAAAAAACTCTTTGCCGTCATCAAGGAGTTCACCAGGTCCAACAGAGAGACCACAGATGTTTCACCCTCCCAAGACCTCTGCAACAAACTCGGCACCTTCGTCCACCACAAGATCAGGCAGAGCAATGACAGCTTCCACACCCAAGACCCTGCTACTATGCCCGCCACCACCACACGCATCCACGCTGCACCCCAACAGATTGTGCTCAACTGGACTCTGCTCACCACAGATGACACACTGAAGACTATGAAGAGCATCCACTCAGGAGCCTCCTCGGATCCCTGCCCATACCACATCTTACATAGAGCAGCTGCCTCCATCGCCCCCCAGCTTTGACGCACATTCAACTGCTCCATCGAAACTGCATCCTTCCCGATGACTGGAAACACGCCAAGATCAAGCCCCTGCTGAAAAAACCGTCCGCCGACCCGAAAGACCTCAAGAACTTCAGACCCATCTCCCAGCTCCCCTTCCCAGACAAGGTCATCGAGAAGGCCATCAGCGCATAACTCTCTGATTACATCAAAGAGAACCATTTTCTAGACACCTCCCAATACGGCTTCTGAAGCAACCAAAGCATCAAGACCGCACTCCTCGCCCACCACCGACGACATCCACTCCCTCCTTGACCGGGGCAAAACCACAGCCCTCATTCTCCTGGACCGCTTGCCCGTCTTCGACACCGTCTCCCACTGCACCCTAATCATGAGGCTCCACGACGCCGGAATTTGCTACAGGGCACTGGACTGGATCCACTCCTTACTGACTGGCCGAACACAGTGAGTCAGACTTCCCCTGTTCCTCTAAGAACCTACAGAGATCAGCTCCGGAGTGCCCCACGGCTTTTCCCTGAGCCCAGCCCTCTTCAACGTCTACATGGCCTCACTCCCATAGTCAGAGGCCACGGACTCAACATTGTCTCCTACGCAGACGACACCCAGCTGATCATCTCCCTCACCAATGAACCCACAGCTGCCAAAATCAACTTTCACAATAGAATGAAAGCCGTTGCTGCCTGGATGAAAAACATCTGCCTTAAGCTCAACTGGGACAAGACCAAAGTTCTCATCCTGGGACCCATCCCCTCAGCCCGGGATGACTCCTGGTGGCGTGCCACACTTGGAACCCCTCCCACCCATACTTACCATGCACGCAACCTTGGCATCATGCTGGACTCCACGCTCACAATGAACCACCAAATCAACACAGTATCCTCATCCTGCTTCCACACGCTCACCGGTTTCAAATGAAATTCAGATGGATCCTCAGAGAATCCAGAAAGATGGTCACCCACGCACTATCCCCAGCAGACTTGACTACGGCAACGCAATCTAGGCTCGCGTCACGAAGAAACAGCTCAGGAAACAACAGAACGTCCAAAACACTGCAGCCAGACTAATTCTCGACATCCCACGCCACTGCCACTTGACACAACACCTCCGACAACTCCACTGGCTCCCAATCAACAGAAGAATTACCTCAAGCTCCTCGCACACTACTACAGGGCTCGCCAAGATGCAGGAAAAGTGTATCTGAACCACAGCCTTCCTTTCCACACACCCGCCAGAAAACTCCACTCCACCCAACTCGTCCTGGCCTCCGTGCCACGGATCCACAAGACCAGAACTGTAGGAAGATCCTTCTCCTACCTCGCCATCAAGACCTGGAACACCCTGCCCATCCACCTCAGGCAATCTGCATTGTTGACTCCATTTAGGAAGGACCTCAAGACCTGGCTCTTCGACTGAAACCTCTACACCCAGATGGATAAGCAGCCCCCCACCTCCCCCCCCAGTGCTTTGAGACCCACACAGATGAGTAGCCATGCTATATAAACCTCTGATTGATTGATTGACAAAATCAATCAGCCCCGCAATGCAGGCACCCTTGCACTATAGTGCAAGGGTGCCTGTGTTTCTCACATCGCAGCCCATTGCACGCCAGTGCTGGGGTAAAGGGCAGGAATGCATTGTATCTTATCGTTACAGTGCATTCCTGCCCTTTTCTTTTGATGCAGGGCAGTGCAGCAAGATTCTTTGCATCGCTGCCCGGCACCAAAACCTCCTAAATGAGGCCCCTATTAAGCAAGTGTGTTAGCGTCATTTTTAAGACCAGGTAATGTCTAGCGGTATGAAACGACCGCTAATGTGACTTAGTGGCAGTTTTTCTTTTTTAACGATGTACAGGGAAATCCTTGTAAATATTGCGTTGTGTGTTTTGCGGGAATTTTTTCACAGGAACGTCTATCTTGCATCTCATTTTCCATAAATCACTCTAAACGAAGTGGCGCTGTGAAAGATTCCCATTAATGCTGAAAAAATGCCGTTAACTGGAGTTTGCGGCAACTTGAAAATTTAGTGATAAAAAAAGCTGCCGTAACGTCAAAAGATTGACGCTATGGCGGTGTTAACTTCTTGTAAATATGCCCCTTAGTTTGAAAGTAAGTTTAGCAGTTTGCCACATTTAAGGATTGATGTCTGGACCATTTTAAGAAGTATCAAATATAGCATGGGCCACTTATCTGTGCCCAGCCGTCGCTTCAAGTGTCCGTTTTACGGCTGACCATGGATATGCAGCGAGGAGTATACCTCTTTTAAGCCTTAACTTGGCCCCAAACCTCACTTCTGAACCTTCCCCAGTACTAAGTGAGGGAAGTTTTCAATCTTGTCAGTGCTGTAGCTCTTGTGTCTAAATGAAGGGACCAAGGGTGCTACCTGTGCAGTTGCTGCTGTATATGTGTAATTAAAGCTTGCTCTGATTCTTCCTGGGCTCCACATTTTCCTTGGGGGAGATACCTGCTATGGTGCTGCTTTTGTTTTTGCAGCCACATGCAAGTGTAAGAGGGATCTCCATTGTCTCTCTCCCACTTTCACCTCAGCAGCACACAGGTAGAACTTGACAGATGTTTCATCTGCTCGCCCATCTAAAGTACATGGGAACTCAGTGTGGAACAGAAGTGACCTCTGCATTGAGAAACATCTTTGTGGCGGAGCCAATGCAGGTGAAAAGGCTGGAGGGGCTGAACAATTTAGGGTCGCCCTATGATGCCATTCCTACTGGTGTCCTTCCTGTGTAGGAACACCATGCAAAGAATGGTGGTTCCAGAAAGGTAGGTGGAAAATAGGTTTATTTGGATAACTGTCCGTAAAACATTCTAAAACACATACAAACAGTTACAGTGCAAAATTGGTTATAAGCCCGTCTGACCAACCCATCCCCGCTACTAGAATTCATCATTAAAACTGTGTTTAGCAGAGCATAAAAACCTGGTAATTCCTACTGCCACATCTAAGTAACACATTTGTGACAGCAGCTCTACAGCCTTCATCCCTTGATCTACTCTATATTTAAAAAATAAAGGCCTTAAAAACTTAATGCGATTTGAAAGGTAAAAAGCACAGTCCATCAATATATGCTGTGAAGAACATTTCACATTCATAATGCAGGGGCAAAGATTGTTGTTATCCTGAACCCTGGCCCAACAAGAGCGGGATTAGTGGATTGGATTACATCCCACTCTTGCCCTTAAAATTCTATTCCGTAGGCCGGGATCAGGTAACTGTGTCAGGTATGGAAAGACAGTATCCTGGCCTAGAGTTGACATTGAAACACTGATAGAAGGTTTCTTACACAGGTAGGCCAGGTCAAGAGTCCTTTACGGCAGACTCTTTCAATACTTGTTTACATGGAAAAGGGGGCCAGGACGCAACTATGCCACGATCGATATGGAGGTTCTTCATACAATTTAGTCTATTTCTTACTTCCCGTGTCCACCTTATTTTACTGCCTTGAATCCCATCCCAACAAAGTTTGGATACCTTTACCACTTCATGGTCCTCTGAGAGTATATTAAAAACCCTTAAAGCCCGGGTGAATGCCAACAGGCTTCAGAAGCTGAGCTTGAACACTCTCCATATGCACTGGACCATAGTGCCGGGTGGAAGCGACAGGAGTCTCCTGAGAACTGCCCCTTCTAATCCGTCCCACTCATAAAAGGGATTGATCAGGGGCGGATGGTGTTCATGGGCGAGATGGACGCCGCCTTGCCACCCTTGGGGGATTAAAAAAATGTGAGCTTGAACACGGAGCAGCTAGCATTAAATTGTGCTGGCTGCTCGGTGAACAAACATGGTCAAATCCAGGTTTTTCTTTGATGGGTGGGGGATGATGGCTTTTGGCTCTGCTGCGCATGCTTTTGGCTGGGCGAAGATTTCTTCGACCTGGAGCCAGAAAGCAGAGCAGTGACGACACACAGGTAGGCAGGAACTGTGTATCACTGCCAGAATACAGCTTTGAATTTGGGCGAATTTCGTAAAGCCCAGGGAGGAGTCAGAAGCTCCCCATTAATTCCAATGGCTGGGGGCAGGCCAGTTCAGCTTCGGGGAAAGTAGTGGGGTGTGGCCGGGGCCTCTGCCTCTTCCTCGAGAGAGACCTAGTTAGTAACAGTTGTTGTTTAGAAGTGATTGGTGTGCTGGGGTCTAGGGGAGGGGTCAATCCAGAATTTTCCTGTGTTTTCTGTACTCTGCAGTCACGACTCGGAGCCCGGCGCGAGAGCATATCGAGCTCGTTGGATTGAGGTACAGGCGAGCACTGACTAAGCAAGTAATAGTATTGTGACCTGACCCGACTAATGACGATGGCTGCAGCTTCAGCAGCTTGAATGAAAGTGTGCGTGACTATTTTAGAAGGAACACTAGCCTTTCTTTCACATGCCAGTGTAAGAAAAAGGCCCGGCCGGTGTGCCTTCTAAATTTGTCATGCACGCTTTCATTGAGGCAGACGCGACGCCTGGTACTTTTGGTCTTCCTGTCGTTAACTTTAAGTCACATATTTTTGGTTGCTCTATTACACAACCTTTTTAGGTCTCGCCTGACCCAGCGCATGCGCTGGTCTGGCGAGACTTATTGAGAGGGCTCCAAAAAGTGCTACCAGGCCAGCCTAGAGCTACAGTGCACGTGCGCGGGCGCGCGCGCTTTACCGCGATTTACTTTCACTTTCGCAGCCGCTTTGATATTTGATCGCGATCACTTTCATTTTCGCGGCCGCACGGCCGCTTGGCATAGCCAATAGGTCTCGCTTTTGGGACCTTATAAGTATTTAGTTATGCAACTGTTGCGTGGCTAAACACTTATAAGGTCCCAAAGGCGAGACCTATTGGCTATGTCAATGCTTGTTCTAATCTGTAGATGTGACACACAAAGCTGAGAAGGCTGGAAAAGGGAAACGTGTTGCCGTGTCATGGATTTCCTGCTTGACTGCTCCTTAAACTGTACTTCACTCTGTGCTGTTGGTGCAGCCGGTCAAGGCCTGATTAAAAAAACAATGTTCAGAGCACATCCATATCTTGTTTGCTGCTGCCGGCAGGCTCTGAGTGATATACAGCTATGTCTGTAGAAATATTAAAATAAATAAGCAGACATGCATTGTTTTTATTTCTTCGCTAAAGTATCCTGAAAACAGGAACATGCAGGTCACAAAGTCAAAAAATGCAGCCAATATCAGCAGTCCTAACGGCGGCACGTTTCTCTAATTTTTACCTGGTGGCCGGACTCGTGTTCAGGGATGTCCCCAGATGTATCACACACGTATCCTCCCTCTCAGACTCTCACAGCCTCATTCACCTCTACACGACAAAGACAGTCAGTTTCTATGCTTCCTCCAGTAGTTTGCACTGCGTGAGTCCTTGAACATCTTTAGACGGTCAGCGGGGGCTTTGCTAAGACAAGCATTTGCAATACAATCGGTCTCACCTTTGGGACCTTATATGTATTTAGCTAGCCAGCAAATTAGCCTGGGTGCTGAAACATCTACTGTTCTTTAACATGGAGGGAAAGTAAGCACCAAATTGCGTGAAACACCAGGTATAGAGACACATGGAGAGAAATATTGCCTTTCAGTGGGAAACGGTATAGTCCAAAGCTCTGTTTTTAATATAAAATCAGGGCGTTTGGTGGTCATATCACTGAAAATACAAGATTTGAAAAAAATATTATTGTCTATGGGTGCTCGTGGAAGACCATTTCTATAGACTGAAATCTAGAGAATGCTAAAGTAATTCTGGTATTTTACTGACCTCTGCTGGTCATTTTCTATCAAGAAAGTTAAAAAGAGGCAGTTGCCAGAAAAAGAAAAAAAAGAAAGTTCCTCAACAGAAATTAATTCTGGTATTTTACTGACCTCTGCTGGTCGTTTTCTATCAAGACAGCTAAATAGAGGCAGTTAAACAGAAAAAAAGTCCCTACGTGGAAGCAGACAAGTCATAGGGCTGATCTCCAGAGCCCACAAAGTACATATACATATAAGTATACAGGGCTTTAAGTGGGAAAATAAAACCTGGGGGTGCTCTAAAAAGGGGCTTGGCAAACCTCGTAAAGGGGTGTGGCCTATCCAATTAGGGGCGTGGTTTAAATCAAGAGGCTCCTTTCAATTTCCATGAGCAGTTAACCAGATACCAGCCCCACGTTGAGTGAAGGCTTTGCTTAGATGAGGACCATCAGGTGTTTTGCAACCTCCCTGGGAAACGGGTGGCAGGCCCAGAACCCTCAGTTAGAATTTGTGGAGGAGTGCTGGTTCAAGTAGTGCTGTCCTCTATGACCGCCAAGTCTCCTGGCCCCACCCACTAAGACACCCCTCAATTGCGGCTAAGTCTGTGACTGGCTCAAAGCGTTGCCTCCTTTTAAGGTCTTGCCTCCTCTCACAAATATTTTGGCAGGTCTAAGTTAAGGTAGAGTAAACCAAGAATAGAAGCATTGCTCATGTGGCCATGTGTCCTTTGCTTTGATCTGGTTCTTGAATCTCCAGAGAGAGAGAGACATTATTAATGTTATTTTAGACCCGGTGGTAAAGTAAGTGCTTCTCAGTGATCCTGTCCCTTTCACAGCTCCCTCTTTGTGCTAGAAGAAGACTGTCAATAAAGCTATTACTTTTAGTAAATTATATTAAAGTCAATTTATTTTGGAAGAGTTAGTTTGCTTTCTTATCTGACCTCCCTTTCCTACTCTTTTACGTAGAATTGTACCCTTCCTTGGAAACTATGAGCTTGCTTTGACCCTTCTGCACAGGAAGATCAGCATCGCCCCCTCTTCAGACCCTCCTCCATACCCCGGGCCCAGTGAATTGACAAAGATCCGATACAAGACCCCATACCAAAGGGCATTGTAGCAAATCATTATGGTTTTTTTCCAACACTGAACCTCTTCATTTGCCAAGTTTATATTTGGCTTTTTCCTCCACCTCATCAGTTTTTTTCTTAGGTGAACAATAAAAACGAAGCAGATGAAAAGCGCAAAAAAGATAGAAAATCTGGTGAACGAGGAAAAACTAGAGTGAACTTATTTGACTGATTACCAAATCGATCAGCTTTTAATGAGGGCGTCAGCCTCTGCCTCTCAAGGCTCCTGGTTAGAGTGTTTGATTACAGCAGTCATTGGAAGGACCTGCTTGCAGAAAGAGGATGGAGAAATGCAAGAGTCAGTTTAGGGAATCCTTGCCCCAACTTCACACTAAGGGATAATAATCAGCTGCCAAACACTTTGCAATTTAGTACACAATTAGTCTACATGAAGGTAAAAAATAACAATGATATTTACATGTGAAGTGAGCATTAAGTGATACAAGCAGTTTTGGTGTACCATGGCGACGATATTGCTCCTGCGCTGCAAAGAAGAGAAGGGAAATCCTTAGAGAAAATGTCTTTCTTTAAAGGATTTCCCTTCCTCCTACTGCGCTCACCTGGCATGACTTCATGCCGTCACCTCCATATACTCAGAAGTGAGCAAAATGAGCATGCGCTTATCAATGTGCATGCTTTCACTGCAGTCCAGCAAAAAACAGACTGTCTGTGCGAGGCCTTAAAACAGAGACCGATAGAGACCTGTTTCGAGGCCCACTTAAACAAGCATTTGCAATGCAATAGGTCTCGCATTTGCGAGAGTTAGAGCTATTGGCATTGTAAATGGCAATGGCTTTTATGTATGTGTTTTGGTTTGGAGTGGAGTGGATTGGATGTATATGGTTTCGAGTGGAATTATGTGTGTTGAATTGGAATTGTTCGTTGTAGAATTTAGGGTGAATTGTGTGGTATGCAGTGTATTTGTGTGAAAATTGTGTGTCATAGTGTACAGTGGAATTATGTGGATAGTAATTATGTGGTTGTGACTTGTGAGTGTACTGGAATTATGCGGAGTGGGATTGTGTCACGAAGTGTAATTATGTGATTTGGTTGGGTTGTGGAGTAGTATGTAGTGTAGTTTAATTATGTGGTGTGCTGTTGAATTTTGTGGCATGATGTGGAATTCTGTGGTGTGGATTGGATTTATGTGGTGTCTTACGTATTTATAATTAATGGTGGCCCTGTCTGCCTATTTTCAGTAGAACACATGCTACATTATACCACCGCCTTTTGCTGGTGTGGAAAAACTCACCTTAGTGAAAAATGATATGTTGTGTGTGCTATAGCAAGATAATTCAAAAAGAAAGAAGGGACATTTCTTTTTTTTTTTAGAGAGCGATGTATTTTGGGAAAAAGACGGGTTCCGAAACCGTAATTGGCACACTTCTCTTCTAAACACCACGAAGATGTGTGGTGCAGGCAAAAGCTATAAATAAGTGCCACGATGCTTAGAAAGATTTCTAGTGCACGTTTAATTTTACTGGTGCAGTCTCAATGTACCAAAACGCTGACAAAAAGACAGCCCAAAGGAGGACACATGTATAAATAATTTACAGACTGTGTAAAAAAAATGTCCTGAAAACAATATACAATAACTTACGTTTTGAAGTTATCCAAGGGGGGCTGGTAAAGGTGGACTTGTGTCACAGCCGGGATCCACAAGTCAGCATGCGGGGATACTTAATCACCGACTTGGTAGGTCAAACCAGTCCAAAAGGGCAGGAAAAGAATGCAACTTAAAAACAGAGCAATGAAAAACGCTTCCAACCTAAAATAGGGAGCTCGTGTTTCATAAAATAATGATGGAATGTAGCGGGAAGCTTAGAAAGTGTGAAGGAGCGACTCACTTAAGGCGCTGTATTGGAAATGGCAAAAGCTAAATAAATCAGTATGCGGTGAAATAATTAGAAATATATATACTTTTTGTTGCTCTAGCTGTACTAGGAAGCTCAGGTGCTTCTTGATTACATGTAAGAAAGTAACAGAATCTGCATAACTAAAGAGATTTCAAACTAAAAAATGTTTGTACTGCAATTTAGCACATATTACATGGGGACAGGTGAACAAGGAATGGGATTTATTAAATAGGTAGCTTAGAACGTGAATTCTCAAAAATATGTAGGATGGCGAAGGGTCAAAATATATATATATATATATATATATATATATATATATATATATATATATATATTTTTTTAGAAGTCTGATAGTGGCAGCGGTGAGCCAAAAGCGTGATATGAAATCTTGAAGCGCATGGCGATTAACTTTGGATGGGACACGTTGGCGGCCCGCAGGCTTGTCGATGAGCTCTGCTCTTCATCATGTCTGTCGCTGCTGCCTGCCCGCGAGGTTACTGCCAGCAGCTACAAGTAAATGCATTCAAACATATACACAAGACACCCGCACATACATACATACAGGCGGGTGCGCAAACACACAAGGTAACATGCACGCAAACACACACCAGAAGCTCAAACATATGCAGAACACACACACACACAGACGTGTCACACACACACAGGACAGAAGCCAGTGATAAAACAACAAAGCCTCGTTAATAACTGAATGGTCTTTTAACTACCTGTGAAGTACTCAGGTGCGGCTGGCAGCTTAAAAAATGTCTGTGTGCGCCTTCGAAGCTATCTCAGCTCGGGCTGACACGACGGGGCGGGAGGGGGGCGCTGAAGCCTGTTGAGCCCAATGGGTGTTGCCTGAGGGGTAGGATTACATGGAAAGGGGGTGATTTCAGAACAGAGGCTGAAAGAAGTTAAGAGTAACGAATAGAACAAGCGCAGCCCTTACATGGAATTTCGAATGAAGGGGAGATGTCAATACACCCCAAGGCTGGCATTGTGAGCAAAGTAAACACACACTCGGCCACTCATGTAGGAAACACATGTTACCTTTTATTGCTGAGGCAGGAGCCACACCAGAGGCACCAGCCGTACAAAGTGCAACAATCTGGGCACAAAGCCTCTCGTAGTGTGGCTCCGCCTCCAAGAGATTTTAGGCAAACACCACCTGTAAGTTTTTAAAGTGCATTGTTCAGTAAACAACCACCCGTGAACATGCATGAGGAAAGGAGCGGGGTCTGTTTACCTGGCTCCGTTTCTTCTGTCGTTCGCCGCTCTGCCATGTTTGTAATGTTTGTCTGCAGAATGACGTGGAGCTGACACAGAGAGGAGGACGGCCGAAAGTTTCGCGAATGGTCTGCTGCAACAATAAAGGCGCTTCACCAAGGTCTGAAAAGCGCCGCTGATTTGAAATAAATAAAGGCGCTTCGGCATGCTGTATGGGGAGGCGGGAGGGGTCTGAAAGCGCCGCTGGTTTGAAATAAATAAAGGCGCTTCGGCATGCTGTGTGGGGAGGTGGGAGGGGTCTGAAAGTGCCGCTGATTTGAAATAAATAAAGGTGCTTCGACATGCTGTGTGGGGAGGCGGGAGGGGTCTGAAAGCGCCGCTGATGTGAAATAAATAAAGGCGCTTCGGCATGCTGTGTGGAGGAGGTGGGACGGATCCAGCATGCTGTATGGGGAGGCGGGAGGGGTCTGAAAGCGCCGCTGGTTTGAAATAAATAAAGGCGCTTCGGCATGCTGTATGGGGAGGCGGGTCGGGTCTGAAAGCGCCGCTGGTTTGAAATAAATAAAGGCGCTTCGGCATGCTGTGTGGGGAGGCGGGAGGGGTCTGAAAGCGTTGCTGCAACAATCGTATAAAAGAGTTCTCCACAGCAACACATTAAACATACAAGCGGACCAAAACAGTAGTTAGGCGCTGCTGCTTCCGGACTAAACGGAAGTCAGTCTCACATCAACAGCCACTAAAAAGCCAGATGACAACGGCTATGCCAAGGTTAAACTAATGGCAAGCAGCAACAGAAATACCTGGCAGTGGGCGGAGTTTCACCCAACATTCTAATTACTCGATGCCTCGGAGAGGCAGCGCATGCGCTGCCCTTTGCGAGACCTAAAAACTGCCGGTGCTCAGCACCGGACAGACTCGGCCCACTTAAAGCCTTGTAAGTATATAATAAGTATATACTAAAGTATACACAAGAGGTATCGAAAGCTCGACCTAACAAGGATGGGATTTCAGTGAGGAAGCCACACATGAGGGACACGAGCACTCACAAAGTGTGCTAATTGAAAAAGTATTTCCGATAATGTAAACATTGGATGGATACTAGGCTGTCAATCAAAAGGATGGTAAAGAAGCTATACTTCTGGGAGAGACAAACACAAAAAGAGAAATGATTGTATCAAATAAGAAGCAACCAAATAAGTTGGACATACAAGCGAACCAATGAAAAGCAACGTGGTGGCCAAGTCCGCCATACCTTTTGGTATTGTTTTCAACAACAGAAAGTTAAAAGCTGTCTGTACAAGAGACCGAAAATGTTAGCTAGTCCTCACTTTTCAGAACCTTGCCCGGGGCCCTCAAGCAGCATATCTTTGAAACATCGGTACACATCTTCTTTAACCACAAAAGTGCACCCAGCCTACCACCCCATATTCATCGCATGTCTCTCCTACAGCTTTTCCTAGCGAAAGTCTGTGTTTTTTGCAAAATTCTGGCCCCTCTTTTTATTTTATCTCTCTGGGCTTCCAGTATTTTTATTCTGTATTTCTCTATTCCAGTTTTCTACTCCTCTCAGCTTTCCTTCCTATATGTGTCTGCTGGTCTTCCTTGTCGCTCATTATTGCGGTCTCTTCTTTTGCCCAGCCACCGGCGTCCCTCTGAAATCCGTCCACAGCAGAGGTGGGCGCACTGTGAGCAAATCGCCAGTGTTGTGATCAGGGCTACTGGCCGTAGCGGGCACCGGGCAATCCCCCGGTGCGCCGCACGGGTGGGGGCCGGTTTTGGCCCTCTGGGGGCCGATTTTGTTACAGGGCCGTTTTTGCAGCAAAATCGGCCCTGTAACAAAATCGGCCGAAAACCGGCCGTGGCAAAGAGCTCGTCAGCACCCCCAACCCGGGAAGGGGGGGGGGGGGGGGTGCGGTCGAGCACTTTGCCAGGGCCGGTTTTGGTTCCCAGTTCCAACGGTATTGGAAACTGAGAAGTAATGTGGCACGGTGGCGTGCTGGGCTCCCCAGTGATGCGATGCCACTGTTTCATGGGCTTTTCAGAGACCCCGTACATCAAAGAATAACTTGTTTGCATTTTTGAAAACACCATTCATCTCTGTTCAGTAAAATGACACAGTTAATAAATGTATAATCGGGATCGAGGTGGGAACTTCTTCGATTTTTGGTAAATATGTGTGTGTTGTATTTTGCCTCTTGTTTGTGTGTGTTAGTAAACAGAGCTGTGTGATGGAAGTTTACGTTTTCAGTGCTGAAATGTGTTTGCACAGGACGCTCAGGCATGTACTTAGCAGAGATAGAATCTCTGCTGCAGAGGTCGTGGGATATCTACTGGTCACGGAGGGTTAATGCAGCTGCTGCAGATGTTTGTGGGTGATCGACTGGTTACAGGATCCACTCCCAGAAGTGTAACCTAAGGTTAATGCACCAGCTGCAGAGGTCTGTGGGTGATCTCCTGGTTACAGAATCCACTCCCAGGAGTGTAATGGAGGGTTAATGCACCTGCGGCAGAGGTCTGTGTGTGAGCTGCTGCTCATAGAGGATTATTTTACCAGTGGAAATATGACCATATCTTGAGTGGCACAGTGCAAGGTGCAGACTAAAGGTTTTTGGGGGGGTTTTGTTGGCAATATTAACTTATAAATATCAACAACTTTTGAGTGCGACATTTTTAATATTTATATATTGATGGCAATTTACGTGTTTAGCAGGATAGACCAGGTTCCGTTTTTTTCAAAAAAAATATGGCATCCAGGAAGGGTGTACAATAATCCACGTATGTTCTACAATGTCCTGGACATCAAGTATGAAATTGAAGGAATGACTGGGTATTTGAAAGTTTATTTTGCATTAATGGATTGTAAGACAAAAGTTCCAGCATGACAATTAGCCATACTATGTAATTCTTATCACTTATCTGAGCTAATTTTTACAAGAGAGGAATTGTGTAGGTGCAGCTGTGAAATATACTTTGCTAGCAGTTTTATGGATGAGCCAAAAATTGGTGTTGAGAGATACAACTTTTATTCAAGGAAGCATGGAGACCAGTATGTTTCTACTTTACCTAGAAGCTAGAAGCTGTGAATCTGAAAACTGCTAGGATCCGTATTTGAGGTACCAAATTGTTACAAACTGTTTTTCAAAGAAAGTACATGAACGACTTCTGTAATGTAACTATAACGATTGGAAAAAGAGTAGAAAGGTGCATAATTAAATTAAATTTCTGCACAAGGGTTGTCTGGTGATCGGAAGTTGGCTGTACATGCGAGTGTGAATGTTGTGAAGAAAGACACTAGGGAAATTAAGGGGCCCAGCTCCCAAAGCTCCAGGCCTTGCTCGTTCCATCCCCGTGCTGGCCCCCTCCCCTGCATCTATTGCCTCAGTCCTCTGCCAGTCAGTATGCTGGATGGTGTAAGGGCTGGGTTGCCCAAGTCAGTAAGTTCTGAACTACTACACTATGACGTGGCAATTATTATGCCTCTGTGTGCCACGGCCCCCAACAATCATTCTACCCATAGCTATGGTATCACACAGACACACTCACATACACAAATACGGTCATGCTTTCTCACACACATATTCTTACATGCACACCTGTCGTCCACTCAACTTAACTGAAAAGTGGCTGTGCTGATGCAGGATTTGCAGTGTTTCTGTGGAGATCACGAAAATACCACAGGGTGTCATCAGCTCCCAGGGAGCAGGAAGTAAGTGTGGGAGTTAGTCACTAGAGAGGAGCTTCAATTCCACCTAAGCAAAGCAACATTACGCAAGGCCATCAGGGGTCTGGGATTGGAGAAATGCAACCAGCAGCTCTCTGCAGTGCTGGCCGCCAGCAGGAGAATTCAGGGCAGATGTGGGGTTGTGCTTCAAAATGCTATATTTGGACCCCGTGTTTGCAACAATTTGCAGTAAATATGTGGTGTAAAAGCCACCATTTGAATCCATTTTTTGAAAAATGTTCGTGCGGGGGGGGGAAACCCCCGCACCCTCCTTCTGCAGTTCGGGCTCGCTCGCTTCTCTCTACTACAATACAATTTTTCGCGCACCACTTTCTAAATCCACCAGCCGCCCCTGGGATTGATAGAAAAAACTCTTCACCATACAAGCTCACGGGTGGCATCTTTCCTTCATAAGACCTCAATAGAGGAATGTGGGACCAACCTCCGAATTTCTATATAAATCTGGACAAACAGCTGACTTCTGCTTAATACAATTCCAGTCTGTCTCCCATTTTAAGTTCCTCCTAAATGTAAAACCTAAATATTTATAATGGTCTACTGACTGCACCTCCTGGGTGTTTAAATATCAGCTAAATTATTTTACTCTTTTACCAAAGACCTGTACCTTGGTTTTCTCTAGATGAACTTGGAGCTGGTTCTGCTTACTATATGGTTAAAGGGCATATACTTTCCTTTCCAGACCAATTGGGGTACAATTTAACAATGCAAGATCAACTGCATAAAGCAGACAAGCAATATGCTGTTTCCGGACTTCAGGGGAGAAGGAGTTTAGGACTTATTTTAAAAAGTCTCTTGCGCCGCCAGTGTGTCACTTTTAATATGGGAAAAAAAGATGAATCAGCAGCTCAAGGGGCTTTGCTTGAGATATAGAAGTAGGGAGATTGGCTAAAAAATAGGCTAAAAACCAAGGGTGCTAAAGCACACCCCTGCCATAGGCCATTCTTTATGGGGATTCTCTGGGATAGCCAGCCACCTGAGCCCAACTGGCAGAGTGTAGAGATAGTAATACACAGAGGAAGTTCAGAGGGAGCTCCCAGACTGAAATTTTTCTCGATAGGGTGTCCCTGTCCACTGAATCGAAGGCTGTCCTGAAGTCAACAAAACAACAGCAGAGCCTTTGATTCGCTTCTAGAGCCTTCTGAATGATGGCCCATAACGCGAAGTAATGAACTGTGTTGGAATGGCCCTCCCGGAAGCCCCACTGCTCAATTGGTACAACCTTAGACTCAAAGGCCCAGTCTTCCAGCTTGAATAGAATGGTTTGGGAGAATACCTTAGCAAAAAAATCCAAAAGGCTAATCAGCCTATAATGTGCAGGGTCTGAGCCATTCCCTTTTTTTAAGATAGGTTTTACTATAGACCCTTTTCACGAAGGAGGATGGAGGCCAGTTAAGGCAATCCAACTGAACAAGAGGGAGTATGCCGTTGCACACCAGTCACTATTTGATTTAATTATTACCGCTGGAATGTTGTCGGGCCGGCGACCTTAGAAAGCTTAATTCTATCAATAACTGCTCTTACCTCCATTATGGAGAACCAAGAGATGGGGAGGATTTTTTATCAAGAGTTCCCTGGGATCTAAATGAAACAGAAGGGCAGCGATGCCAGATTAGTTGACCACATATCTTCAGGAGTCATACACACTAGAGTCTCCCTATTTTGGCCACTGGACTCATTAACCTTCACCCAGAACTTTAGTTGATACCCGGAGAGAATGATTTGCTGCATCTCATGCCCCTTACTATGATAAAAGGAGACATTTTTCTTCTCATCTAGCTGCTTATATTGGGACTTGAGCTTAACCAGCTTCTGGGATGCTATTGTACCTGGGTATCGCCTGGGTATCTTGGCGGTCCCTCTCGCCAAACGCTTCAACTTATGACAAGCAAACTCAAACCAACCCTTCCCCTTTATGCAAAGGTCAGCTTGTGATCTTGACTCCGTTATATTTATCGCTATAAAGCCCAGCACTTGGAGAACAATTTCATTGAAAAACTCCATTCTGTTCTCTGAACAGACGGAGAGGGCCTCGATATTCCCATTTAATTGGTGCGCCGCTCGGCATTGGAGATGAATAGGATCTAAATGTGTGGAAAGACTTCATGGATAAGACACTTTCAAAGGCGCTATTCTCTCAACACCCACCAGCTCGCAGAGACTTAGAACGGCCGAGGTTTCCCAATGGTCGCTACCCTCAAATTCTGCCACTTCAAAATCTTGAAAAAGACCAAAGTACCGAACGGCCGTGAACATATATTCAACCATTTAAACAGTTAAATCCATTATTTACCAGCCATTTATTGAAGACTTTGACTACCTTTTTAATAGCCCCTGGGGGAAATTGAGCTGGAGGGATGCTTTAAAAATCCAGGGCATCCTCCATCTGTAAGCCCACCTCTCTGACATCCCCGGCCATTATTATGACTGCTTCCAGAAATGTTGCTATCAAAGTCTGAAAAGAGTGCTTGAAGGATTCCATCCAGCTTTTCATTCTCCGGTACTCATCTTTATGAATATATATATATGGCCCCAGAAAGGTTATTAAAATGACCCCCTCGCTCTGGTAGAAATTTCTCTGCACATGGCAGACCTAAGTTTACTTATAAAGATAGACTCTCCCACTTTGAAAGGTCTTCTTTCCCAGCGCAGCATGGCACGGCGGGGCAGACATGCTTTTACAGATCATTCTTCTCCCTGAAACATCTCCTGCCACGTATGTGGGAGGTACTTCGGGGGAAACACTGTTTGCCAGGGCCCTTATTATTTATCAGTAATAGGGGCAATATGGACTGCCCATAGTGACAGAGAAAGATTATTTATGTATTTATTATTTATTTGAGGATTTTATAAAGTGATCAGGTATCAGAGTTCTGTGCATAGTTAGTCCATACTTGTTACATGACCCATATAAATAATCAACAACTGACAACAGCATAAACAAATATACAGAGAGGCCGTATACAGAGAGACCTAAGGACAATAATCTGCTGATCGTGTTATAAACATATAGATTATGCTTTTATGGTCAGCTCTCCAGGTGATGTGTCTCAGTGAGTCCTGCAGTATCGGGCTCATCCTCAGCCAGATCCTTAAGTAAGGAGTCTGTTTAATACAACCCTTTTGACCTCTTTTTGAAGATGCGGATCAACAGATTTTTCCTGATCTCTGCAGGGAGAGAGTTCTAGATCCTCGTGGGCGATTGGTGAAAGTGTATTTATTTATTTTCTTTATTTTGAGTCTTGGTGGTTCCAGCAGGTGGGAGTCAGAGCTCCTTAGGGATCATCAGTTTTTGTGCCAGGTACCTGGGTCCATGTTGGTGAAGGGCTTTGTCAGTCAAGCGTGCTAGTTGAACCAGGATCTTGGTTTCGAAAGGGAGCCAGATAAGAGGCAAGGGAGGGGTTTGAAGAGGGCAAACCGTCTCTTTCCTGCTATCAATATTGCCGCAGCATTGAGGATTGACCTGAGGGGTGCCTTCCATTATTCTGGCACATCTGCTAAGATCCCACTACAGTAGTAAAATCTGGATACAACTAGAAATTGCACCGCAGTCTTAAAGTGTGGTGGCTGGATGACCAGTTTCACTTTCTTGAGGAAGCTAAGTTGGAAAAATGCGCTGCATGTGACTGCTCGGATGAATGTGTGGGTGCCAAACCTCAAAATTCACCTGAACTCCAATATTTTAAACACCCCGATTTCTACATAAGCAATTTGGCTGCGAAGGTTTCTGTTGATCCAGTGGTTAGAGACTGCACTTCTCATCAAGTAACACATACATTTTGTAAAGTAAAAACAGAAAAAACTTTGAAATCATTAGCAACTGAATTCGAGATCAAGAATAAGGTTAATAGATTTATATCAGAATTGTTAATAATGATACAGAAAAATGCATAAATTCTCCATGAAGTCTGAGGCACAGAAAAGAGAATCACAACGCGTAGCAAAATCCTCACCACACTTTTAAGGAGTACTAACAGCATTCCATATAAAAGAAAATCTCAAAATAAACAGACAGCATTTTCGGAGGAAGATGGAAAGTCTCCCCAAACCCTTAAACCAAGGGGGCCTCATTTATGAAAAGTGACGCATCAGTGCGTGAAAACAGTGATGCGTCACTTTTCACTGCGCCCTCCCTGCGACTCCAATGATGCGTCATATTTACAGTATGACGCATCATGTCGCAAGGAGTCACAGATACGTCAGTATTTCTGACGTATCTGTAGGCGCAAAAGTGACGCATTGCTGGAGTGTGTCACAAAAGTGACGCAACTCCAGCAATGTATCCTTTCACATGGGGTAAGCCCCATGTGAAAGGGCCTGCGTCAGTCTTACGCCTGCTGTGAGGCAGGCGCAAGATATTGACGCATTTGCACCCTAGACGTTGCGCAGTGAAATCTCGTAGATTTCACTCCGTCACTTCTACGATGCTTACTTACGTGGGAACGCCCACCCTGCATACATTATACCTGACGCAGGTGTAATGTAGCGCAGGGGTTTACAAAGTGACGCATCTAGGTAGATGCGTCACTTTGTAAATATGGCGCATCATGGCGCATGTTTTACGCCACTGGTGCGTCACAAAAAGTGACGCACCGGTGGCGCAAAAGTGACGCAGGGGATCATAAATGAGCCCCAGGGTTTTTATACACAATGCATGCATAGCAGTGAATTAAATCTGCAATTTCAGCATTGTATGATCATGGTTAGGTCACACTGGCAAATAAGAAACAACTACACAACACTTCAATTTCTTAGCATTACCCCATTTTTTTAAGGTAAGAGGAATCTTACGCTTGCTTTCGCACCAACTGCACTCTAGAGATATATACATAATATGAAACATTTCTTGAATATTAGCCCATAAAATCTCATTCTTTAGCACGCATACATAAGAATATTCTGAGGAAGTTATTGAACACTATACTTTAGGTACACAATGGAAGCTTCATTCACAATACATGCTTTTAAACACAGGTTTTTTTTTGATTAGGGGCAGGCAAAAATTTCTGCTCCGCTGGCAGAGGTCACAAACTTTTGCGCACTCTGCGTTCTGCTTGGATCTCGGAGTTCCAGAAAAACTCTGCCAACTGCTGCGTGGCAGAGTTTATCTCGTGCGGCTAGCTAATGTTAAGTTGGTGAGCGAGAGCAAGAATTTGTGTTCTGAGCACAATTTTCAGACACTAGACTGCCTCGTGCTGAGATTTCTCAATGTGGGCGGTCGCAGCAGTTACAACGCTTCACGTTGAGAAAGCTGCTTCTTGAGTAGAGAATCTACTTCAGTGGTAGAAAGTAGCAGCGCCCACTGGTGCACCGCGTGGTGCCGTTACCGCTGATTTTATATCGGAGAACAAGCTCCTGGTACTAAAAATCAGCACGAGCAGCGCAACGTGCCCAAATTCTGCCCTTTCGCAGAACTCTTTGGAATTTCATAGAGTTTTTATGTAACGCTGTGGAATTCCGAGGAGTGAAACTCCGTTAGTTCCACTCAGGCCTACTTTTATTGTCATATTACTTTGTGGTCAGCGGAAACGAAGGGAGCGATGACTTGCAGCGGGCCAGTGATTGTGTGGAGTAATGAGTAGGAGCAGGATGAGCAGAACACCAGAAACTGCATCCATATTAAAATAAATGGTGTCTTACACTAAAATGTGGCATAACTATTTTTCATCATTAATTATGCTTCTAAGGAAGATAATCAAATCATTTCAAGTGCAACATCATTTATTTATTGATTATGACTTTATGCATCTTTAAAACCAATAAATCTCGCAAATAATTTTCACTTGATAGTTGCACATTTTGAACATTAGAAACAACTTTTACATGCGCTTGTATGTTATAGTTCTTGTCCAGGTATATCACAAGGGATTTGAGGGTGTTTAAGTGGTTGATCCATTCCTGAATGGGGAGAGAGCTGGGGGGTGGGGATATGAGTAGGAATTCTGTGTTCGTGGAGTTCATTTTGAGGTGATTACTTGAGAGACTGGTTTGGGTTTTCATCAGGGTGTTGTTGAGTGGGTTGATATTGTTTGGGGAGGAAATGTTTAAGTAAAGCTGGGTGTCATCTGCATGGATGTAATACTCAAGGTTCGCTTGCTTGAGTATTTGTGCCAGAGGTTCCATATAAAGGTTGGAGAGTGTGGGTGAAATTATAGATCCTTCAGGGACTCTAAGAGTAACTGGTGACCAGTTAGCTAAAGAGCCACCCAGTTTGATTTGTTGTGAACGATTTTGCAGGGAAGAGGTGAACCATTTGTCAACATACCCAGATAACCCCATTCTGCATTCTAGTAACTTTAAGAGGGTGCTGTGATTGACCGTGTTGAATGCTGATGACACACCAAGGAGTATGTTAAGCAGAAGTCGTTCTGGTCCAAAATTTTGAGTACATCACCCAAGATGTGTCGGATGGCTGTTTCGGTGCTGTGATCTGTTCTAAAGCCAGATTGAACTGTTGAGTGTGCTGCCAAAGCTGATGGGGTACACATTTGTTAAACAGTTTGGAAATTATTTTGATCAGTCGCATCAGCTCCTGATTTTTTCAGCAGTGGTGTCACTTGAACAATCTTCAGACATTCTGGGTCTCTGCTTGCTTAGGGATGAGCTCACGATTTAAGTCTAGAGTTGATTGTCCTTCTTGTTGATTGATGAGGGGATAGGGTCATCAAAGTGTGAGGTTGATTTCATTGACACTATAGTATCCCATAACTCTTCTGCATGTAGGGTTCTTAATATGCAACATGCAGCCTCATTTTTGGTCCTTGTGGGATGGTTGAGCGTTTGCGTCATGGCAGTCACTGTATTTGCCCATTAGTTTGAGAGCATGTCGTTATTCCTATCTCCTATCAGTTCGTTGTCTATGCCAATCTATTTTTTAATAATCAATATTTTGATCCTGAAAAAGGATGACTAAGCTTCACAGTTGTCCTTGGAAGAGTTGGAGATCCCTTTGGAATTGCTAGAATCAGTTTGTTGTTTGATATTCCCGAAGAGTACACATGGGTGATTCTTGGGGAGTGATGTCCTTCAGTCCACACGTGGGGGGCTTGTGAAGATGTGGGAGTGACAGAATCAGGGGGTCTCTTTCTCTCCTATGTTCATCCTTCAAGGGTCTGTGATTCAGGTCCTCACACTCCTGCTCACCGTCCCCACTGCTGCACTACTTCTAGAGCGCACCGGCTTTACATCCTGGTTTCACACTTGTTCTCATTTTCCCTTCTTCTCTGAATATCTCCTAGTCCTATCTGCTGAACCATTTTCCTTTTATTCTCCTCCTCATCTCCTATCTATATAGTAATCGTGTGACCCTTTTCGACAACACATTTGCCACAAACAGTATAAGGTATGCAAGCAAGCACCAGACAAGTGACACTGCACAGGGGGATTATAGAAACTGCTACCGAAGACCCTCTGTCAAGGCCGGACTGGCCATAGCGGGCACCTGGCGTTTCCTCTGTAGGCCGCTGGGGTGGAGGACGGTTTTGGGCCCCTGGAGGCAGTGGCGGCTGGTATTAACGGGCGTCGGAGGCATTACTCTCCCAGTTTCGGAGTGGAGAAAATTAACACCACATGGATATTGGAGCAGCTTGCAATCATGGCATGCTCACTGCTTGGTGCTCCACTTGACCACTCCTACCACTTCTACCCTAAGTAAGTAAAAAATGGTAGTATCGTTGTTTTTTTAGGTCGGACCCTCGGACGAGAGTCCCCTCCTACGCATGTGCTGAACTGGGCGACGAATCTTCCTCGCCCTCGAGGCACAAGCGAGGAGAGTGACATCAGCCTGATGGGAGTGGCTGAACCAAGCAGCAGTGAAGATGGGGCGCTTCTGACGTGGCCCTGGGTGCGGTCAGCAGAGCCTCATTCACATTAAGGGGAACGGTTGGGGTGGACGACAGCAACACAGTGCAGTGGGTGGCAAAGATTGCACTGTTAGGCGGCTTTTCTTTGGATAATGGAAGCTGCTGGGGGCGTGGGTTATTGAGTTCAGTAGTTCAGCTCTTCTTCCGGGATTTATCTCGTGTTGGCTGACTGTTTATGGCGCGCAATGCAAAGGACGGACACCATCAAGCTGCTCCAGTCGATCTAAAGTGACCTACTGGGCTACAGGCACCAGTTGCAGTTGGAACAAGCATTTACAATGCAACGGTCTTGGCATTGTTAAAGTTAGAGCTATTGGCATTGCTCATGACAATGCCGTTTCTTTAAATGTTTTAAAAACAAAAACATAAACAAAAATAATGTCATGAGCAATGCCAATAGCTCTAACTTTACCAATGGCGAGACCATTGCATTGTAAATGCTTGTTGCTTGCTGCAGGGAACGTTTGTGTTAAATATCAGGGAAATCAACAACGAAAACCAGCCCAATAAGTCAGGCCCACCAACTGATGAACTGCAGGGTGTCACAACAGCTCAACAGACACTGCCTCATTGCCCTATGCAACAGTCCGACTCTGGCTGAGATCTCGAGACGCCTAAGGGTTCGAGACGAAGGGCAGGAAATTGTTTTATATGACATTTGTATAGCTCATAATCTGACTTTAGTATACTATTGCCGTCAGGGTGATTTTCCAGGATGCGGCTAGGTTTTTAAGGCTGATGCCCCAAGCCTGTTTCAGGTGTACCTTCCTAGATACTGCCCTTAGAATTAGCTGGAGGCTGGGCTTTGAGTGGGATGAAAATACTGGTGTGAGGGGGGGGGGGGGGGGGGGTAAAAGGGGCGTGGCCGATGTGATTATGGGCGTGGCGTAAAAGCACACGCTGAAAACCTATGCTTAGCATTATGTGCCGCCCGACTGGTATTTTGCTACTTATGAAATTGCTTCCAGCAACTAACAATACACTTACAACAAGCCAGTACTATTAGCTTTGTCAATGGTGGTTAGATGCGTAACACAAAAAAGCAACAATCATGCCTTGGTAGTACAGCATATTGAAAACGCTTCAGTTCTAAAATGGTGAGACTGAAAGAACTAAAACGAGTCTGTTTGAAGTCCAGTGATACTGTTGCAGAGTTGAGGTTTTCTTTTCCCGTGGGTGAGGACAAAAATGGAGAGCCTGCAGTGACCCGTCTCAGCAGCTGACTTTTAGACCCGGCCCACTAAATCCCTGCTTGAAAGGGACCCTGCACGAACCCCTTTCCGCAGCCCACCGCCGAACACGAGTCTCTCCAGAGACTTTTTTCCCGACACTTACACAAAGGGCGAGCTGGGCCCAGGGCGCCAATCATCAAAAGGTGCGTAAAGAGCTTTTTGTCTGCATTAAGGCAATGCAAACAGCAGTGTCCCTGCCGCCTGGCTCCACTGATTTACATTAACATAATTTCGCTCATTTTTCTAACACATAGAAGGCACGGTTTGTTAACACTCCCATCTGTAATGATGGTACCACACCATCAGCCTGCTTTCTTGCCCTCTCTCCCCATGCTGCAAAACAATTAACCCCGGTCCCACCCGCCTCCTACAAACAGCTTGGCGCCCGGATGAGGAGCTAATTACTTTGTTTGTGATTCAGGTGAGTTGGCTAAGCACAACGTTTTCTATAACTTACCTTGCCGCCTGCGTTCCATTTCAATAAACCGTGCCCGCGCTTCCTGCACCACACTAGGTAGGCTCCACAACTCGAGTGAGACATAGCCATTCACATAAACCATTCCCGACGCTGCTTTTATACTGTTTGTATAAATGAACAGTACAGCGGCACCCGATTGGTTAGCACTCGATTGGTTGAAGCGAGCAAAGGCAACGCTCACCAGTACGCATGTCTGGTTGACAGTGGTTAAAATAACAAGAACTGCCGTTATTATTATTTAACTTTAGAGAAGGGAAAACGAAGGTCGGGGAAGATTACATTTTCAACGAGAAATCTCTTCCTTCTTTCTACGAGATTACAAACAAGCCGAGGGCACCGGAAGACACCACCGCCTTTCTCCGAGGCAGAGCAGAAATGCCTCGGAGAAACGCAGCGTCCTTTTTGGATTCGGGGGCGTGTTTTGCTGTTGTCTCCTCCCTGAGACTTCTCGCAAAAAACACGCCCCCCGATCCGAAAAGGACGGGGCCTAATCTGAATGACTGACCTCTTCTCCAATGGCTGGCCAGCATTTAAGAGGCCAGCCAATGGAGAACAGGGGAGAAGAGGGGCGGGTTCAAGCCCCTCTTCTCCAAGTCAATAAATCTCCGACTTCCGGTTCTACCTTTCGGCAGACCGGTAGTCCTCGACCTAAAAGAAAGGCCGCGCCTGCAGCCACGGAGCGCACAGCACAAGGGAAAGGAATTTCAGGAAACGCTGGTAAGATTGATAAAGTGAAACGTTTTGTTTTAAGCCTCTTTGTGTTAGGGTTGCAATGATTTCTCCACATCACCCCTTCTCTCTCATGCCGCATATATTTCAGTTGCTCGCAAACTTAAAAGGAGCCGCAAACCAGCCAGCCACCACAGTCCAGTGTGTGTGAGTCGCCCAGCAGGTTCGAAGGTCACAGTCTAGCTTCAGAAATGTTCACAGAGATAGTGGAAAGGAGAGAACGTGGTGAAGAGAATTAAGAAGAAAACACTCGGGTTTCACTTTCACCTGAGGGAATGGTGACAATCGTGCTTTGATTTTCATTGTACAGCCAGAATGCCAGTTGTGAAAGTGGGGGCGCTTATTTGGAATTACAAACATCCAGTAATAAATCGCTGTGTGCAGATGTCTTACTTTAATAGTATAAAATTGTTCACTAAACATCCAGCAAGTTATTGTTGCAACTACAAACATCTTGATCCAAACACAAACTGCGCCGACGGACTATGTCTACTTTGTAAGTGCATACCGTATAAGGGGAATTTCTATGGAAAAAGTACTTGCCGAAAGATCCTATATAAACGCCTCCTTTAGTTATTGTGTACACGTATGACAGTTTCCTACACATGCGTAAAATAGGGTAAATTTGCTTCTTTTTTTATTCGTGCAGAAATTAGAGTTTTTATTCAAATACCTGATGCCGTGTGACAGCCAGATGGCAAGGTAAGTGTCAGTGAAAAAACATGTCGCACCAAACCGCATCATTCAAAGCATACTTGGTTGCACTGCAGCCTGCATCTAGATATCCACTGCCCAGCCTTTGTAATTTGTATTTTTTTTATATTAGCATTCGGATGCCTAATTGAATTAGCTTGAGGCCCCTGTCAACCTCTGCATCTCTCTTCATCTCAGGTTGAAAGAGTTATACTTCAAAAGTGTAATTAGCGATTTAATGCTGAGTTCTTCCTGCTCAAACTGGCGTGTTCATGGCGTCCCCTGGCCCATAAAAAAGCTGCTTTCCTCAGCCTACGTTATGGTACAGAGATGCGCACACACAATTACAGCAGTGTTATTTCCTCCCATCACAAATGGGAATAAAGCACTACATTATAGACACTGACCCCAGTCTTCCAAGGCACTGAAGCACTCGGATGCCGATCAACCACTAATCTATAACTTTTATGCCCCCCACTTTCAAATGTCACCAGCCACCCCTGCCTGGAGGACCGTTTCTTAGGTCTCATACCTAGTGTTGGAGTGCGCAGCACTGCTTGCGCAGCGAGAGACCTCTTGTAGGGGGTTTCAAATCTGACCTAGGAATCGCACACGCACAAGCGTATGCTTTTCCGTTTGGTCCACGGTTTTGGCCTTTGCATGCGTCTTTTTAACAAAGACAGCACGCAATTGGCCAAAGGCGGGCGCATTGTTCTGCCCATGGCCTATTGGTGTCGGTTACCCGCACCACCGCCATGTGGTTTCAATTATCGTGCCCAGACACGGGTGCGATAAGTGAAACCACGTCTCCCTGTGACACGCTCGCGTGCTTGTTTAATATGAGATTCATGTATTAAACAAATACGTATATAGTTTTAGTAAAGTGATTATTTACAGAACTTGAATAAACATTTATTTTTATGGCACAGTTACGTATATACTCGTCTTCGTTTTAATTCGCGGTATAAGACACCTGCATTAGAGTTAGAAATGCACTTAATTTCAAATAGAACTCTTACCAGCTTTTCAGGAAGAACTGGCTTTTCCTCTGCAGTTCTCGTGACTAGAGGACGCTGCTGGTGAAAGTAATACTCACACGGATGGGCTGGGTAGCACAAGCCATCTGGGAGGCCACGCTATGGCAAAAGTGTACATGCACCACAGAGATCAATGGCTGCCCGTGAGCATCATCTGTTCCACGGGTGTGAAATGAGGACGGGGTTGAGCCCACCTGTCTGCTCTCGATGCACTCAGTAGATGGGTTGTTTTCTCTGCGCTTCTGGAACTGTGCACTTCTAGCAGCGTTCTGGAACTGTGCACTTCTGGGTGTAGTCACTGTCTTTAAAATCCTTTGAAGCACACCAGAAAGGCACAGCTCTAGCTTTGAATGTCTAGCAGCGCCCCGAACCTGCTGTGAAACCTTTAAGCACTTCAAAGCTATTCAGTTTGCAGCACCCGGGAGCTCTGCACATCTAGAAGTTATCCGGAGCTGGGTACCCCCGAAGACTTGCAACACCCTGGAGCTCTGCGGTTGTCTTCCGCCCCATGAAACTCTTGCAGCGCTTCTAAGGTGTGCGCCTCTTGCAGCCCGCCAGATCTGCATCCCTCAGGTATTGCTCTGGTGCTGTATACCTCGGAGCTATGCACGAACCTCACTCCGGAGCTGTACACATTTTGAAGTTGCGCAACAGCACTCTAGAGCCAATGAGGATGGCACCGAGAGAGCGGTGCAAATTAAGGAGCAGTGGACCTCTCCAAGCTCCCCGGGGCTGTGCGCATCTCCCAGCACGCAGATCTGCACATCTCACTGCACACAGCTGTGCACAATGAAGCCCTTCGATTACCAAAAGCTCTTCTTTGAAAAATGCACGTGAACGCACGCGTATCTGAAAGCCTCAAACTCATTGCCTTTGACAACGTAACGAATGTCTGTTGTTTCCCCAGCGCGCACGAGGATGTGCATTGCTCACTGTGAAATTCTCACTCATGCACCACTCGTGTTACTCATGTGCTTTGACAGGTGGGTACGTGTAAAACGGATCGTGCCCTCTTGTATCCACGTGCAAAATACAACTGCTACCTCTCGTTATCAGCACTCCAGCTAAATGGAAACTTCTGGATTGTAATTTACATATTCCGCAAAGCTCACCCTTGTTCTATGTGTTCAACTTGCACAACATAAGAGCATTTAGAAAGTGTGGACAAACCACTTCCGGTTACAGTGCTAATAGTGAAGCTGTTCATTTAAGTGCTGAACACACTACCGATCCCAGACGGGGTGTTTGGAACAGGTGCCATGACTCAGCAGTAGGTTCATCTCATTTACCAGCAATAGCTTCCTCCTATTTCCACAAACGTCGCCAATAACACTAACAACAACATTAACACTAACAGCACTGCTACCATCAATAATACACTACCAACACTACCACATCAGCTGCACCTAAAACACTATCACCATCCGCATAGATACTGAAAGCAACACTACCACCAACAACTCTACTGCCACCAATTCCACCACCAACACTCCCACCAGCAACAACACCACTCACAACAGCAATACTACCAATTGCACCTTCACCAGAGATAAAATCATCAAGAACACGAGCACCATTAAAACTGCTTTCACCAATAACCAGTTCTCCAACGACACTACAACCACCAACACTAGCTTCAAAAACACCACCAACACTACCCGAACCAACTCCAACAACAGGATTGCTACCAATACCACCAGTATACCACCACCATGAACATCCACAGCACCAATACCACCAGAAACACAACCATCAAACACCACAGTCCCTGCAGGGCCAACACAACCGCCCCACAAAACTATACCCACCCTCTTCCACTGCTGGCATAACCAACAAGTGGGGCACCTAATTTTTCACGTTGGAACACTATCCGCACTAAATTGCTAAAAAGATACAGAGAGATTCTTTACTCCCTGACATTGGCAGCTGGTAAAACAAATACACTACACTTCTATGGTGCATGTGGGGTCGGGTGCAGACAATTACACATCCCTTTGCCCTTACACTCGTCTTGAACATTGCAGCACTTCACCCATTTCCTGTTTTCAACCCAGGCTCCGGAAAGGAGTGGATATTGATGTCGGTTCTTGTGCAGGGGAGCGCACGAGAACCCTGTTTCTGCAACCTGTCCACACACACCCAACACCCCATAAAAAGCCCTCATTTGGACATCTCACGCTATCTGGGCACAGCGCTCCTTCATTTCACATTGAAACCCCCAAATTCATGTTTGCGGCTAAAAGTAGACGACAGACTCACTGTGCTTCTTCCACACAAACAGCCTTGAATGTACAAACGTGGTGTAGAAGCAAAAAAAACAGAGTCCACTCTTGGTACCGCCTTGATGCCAGCGTAAATACCGCATTTGACACGCCTCAGAATTGCCACCTTAGTGCCCACATCGGGTTAAGACACCGAGATGAGAGGGTGCTGACTGCAACAAGACAAGTTAAAGGCATCTCTCTGCCCTTGGAGCACGTACCTGCCACTCCGAGGGGCACTTGTGACCCCTCCTGTCGCTCGCCTGCTGCTGCCCAGGTCTCGCAGTTATGCGAGTTTAAGCTATTGACATTGTAAATAACAATGCCTTTTATTTATGTTTTTAAAAAGAAAACAAAAAGAAAAGGCATTGTTATTTGCAATGTTAATAGCTCAAACTCATAACTATTAAATTGCTGAAACACAGCTGGGTTCACAAGTACAGAAAGACAAAACCTCATACTTCTGCCAAACACACAGGAAATTGTAGGAAACCCCTATAAGCAAGGAAGCATTAAACCACGTCTACTGCTGAGTCAGCTGTCCGGACTGTTGGTATATGCACTCTACTCTGCTTTACAGTAGACGGAAACAAGAATTTGCAATGCAATAGGTCTTGCATTTGTGAGAGTTTGAGCTACAGCCAATGTAAATGACAATGCATTTTATTTGTGTGTTTTGAAAACCTGCAAGTGGTGCGGAAACACGCACTTTGTACCTCTAGTCCTTGCTTACGAGAAGCAAGGCTGGTAGTAAAAGAGGCGCAGTTACTGCCAGCCTTGGTTCTAGTAAGCAACGACTATTAGTACAAAGTGAGTGTTTGCGGACCACTTGCAGGTTTTCGAATCACATAAATAAAATGCATTGTCATTTACAACACCAATAGCTCAAACTCTCGCAAATGCGAGACCTATTGCATTGCAAATGCTTGTGTTACAGGGGGTCGGCAATATCGCCCCCCTGTAACAAAATCGGCCTAAACCGGCCCTCGCAAACTGCTCAGCTGCACTCCCCCTCACCCCAGGGGGGCCCGGCTGATCAGTTTGCCAGGGCCAGTTTCTGTTTCCAGTCCTGCTCTGCCCTCTGTACTGTGGCGCCCGTTGAGCGATTCAGGAACCTCCTAGGACACCACTCTCTGCCAGTCCTGCTAAGGGCTTATGCTATCGCTCTTTCCTCCTAGGCCTGAGTTGTATATACAGGCATGGGTGTACCTTAACAAAAGTATAGTGCTCTCTGTGAATAACCGTCAGTTTATTCATCTCCAGATATCTAATGACGCGCGCAGGTAGCAGCGTTTTACTTAAGGACATTATTCACTGACGTGTTTCTCTCTTTCAAAGTCTGTGGCTTAAATGGTTTTAATTAAAAGTACCTGGTGTGCCACTGACGGCCGCTGTCACTTCACCTTGTCTGCAGGTTGAGTGTTAGAGGATCTGCTGATGGAGACTATTGTGGAGCAGTGAAAGGCAGCTCCATTGAATCCATTCACTGCAACAATCCATTATCCTGGATCTGCCAGAAGGAGAGGGAGAGCTGCAGGGTGTAAAGCTGCACAGAACTGATGCTGCAGGAAGAGACGCCCAGAAACATGATGAACCCTTATTGGACTAAGATGCTGGTACATCCTTTGTAGCCTCCTGGAAGCGATGGGCGACCATAAATAAAGATGCTAAAAACTGACTCAGCACGTCTCTAATCTTACCCCACACTGAGAGGGAGTGAGTGTGGCCATGCAGAATCTCTAATAAGGTTTATTCAAATAACTGCCTCCAAGCTGAGGGAGGGTCTGTGTGTCTGTCTATCTATCTGTCTATCCATCTATCTATCTCTCTATCCATGCCTCCAAGCTGAGGGAGGGTCTGTGTGTCTGTCTATCTATCTGTCTATCCATCCATCTATCTATCTCTCTATCCATGCCTCCAAGCTGAGGGAGGGTCTGTGTGTCTGTCTATCTATCTGTCTATCCATCTATCTATCTCTCTATCCATGCCTCCAAGCTGGGGGAGGGTCTGTGTGTCTGTCTATCTATCTGTCTATCCATCTATCTATCTCTCTATCCATGCCTCCAAGCTGAGGGAGGGTCTGTGTGTCTGTCTATCTATCTGTCTATCCATCTATCTATCTCTCTATGCATGTCTCCAAGCTGAGGGAGGGTCTGTGTGTCTGTCTATCTATCTGTCTATCCATCTATCTATCTCTCTATCCATGCCTCCAAGCTGAGGGAGGGTCTGTGTGTCTGTCTATCTATCTGTCTATCCATCTATCTATCTCTCTATCCATGCCTCCAAGCTGAGGGAGGGTCTGTGTGTCTGTCTATCTATCTGTCTATCCATCTATCTATCTCTCTATCCATGCCTCCAAGCTGAGGGAGGGTCTGTGTGTCTGTCTATCTCTCTGTCTATCCATCTATCTATCTCTCTATCCATGCCTCCAAGCTGAGGGAGGGTCTGTGTGTCTGTCTAGGGAGGGTCTGTGTGTCTGTCTATCTATCTGTCTATCCATCTATCTATCTCTCTATCCATGCCTCCAAGCTGAGGGAGGGTCTGTGTGTCTGTCTATCTATCTGTCTATTCATCTATCTATCTCTCTATCCATGCCTCCAAGCTGAGGGAGGGTCTGTGTGTCTGTCTATCTATCTGTCTATCCATCTATCTATCCATGTCTCCAAGCTGAGGGAGGGTCTGTGTGTCTGTCTATCTATCTGTCTATCCATCTATCTATCTCTCTATCCATGCCTCTAAGCTGAGGGAGGGTCTGTGTGTCTATCTGTCTATTCATCTATCTATCTCTCTATCCATGCCTCCAAGCTGAGGGAGGGTCTGTGTGTCTGTCTATCTATCTGTCTATCCATCTATCTATCTCTCTATCCATGCCTCCAAGCTGAGGGAGGGTCTGTGTGTCTGTCTATCTATCTGTCTATCCATCTATCTATCTCTCTATCCATGCCTCCAAGCTGAGGGAGGGTCTGTGTGTCTGTCTAGGGAGGGTCTGTGTGTCTGTCTATCTATCTGTCTATCCATCTATCTATCTCTCTATCCATGCCTCCAAGCTGAGGGAGGGTCTGTGTGTCTGTCTATCTATCTGTCTATCCATCTATCTGTCTCTCTATCCATGTCTCCAAGCTGAGGGAGGGTCTGTGTGTCTGTCTATCTATCTGTCTATCCATCTATCTATCTCTCTATCCATGCCTCCAAGCTGAGGGCGGGTCTCAGTCCTGGAAGCTGATAGTCACCCTGAAGGTAGGTCATCCCCTGTAAACCCAAGAACTGGGCATCACTTTCCCATATGTTGATATCACTAAACCAAGCTGCAGTGATGATGAAGACATTAAGTTGGTGCTCACTTGGTCACTCATTTTTTTTCCAATCAGCAGAATAACATATTTCTGGCTTTCATTGTGGTAAATAAAATAAATATTACCGGACTGAATTTCATGCGGAATCTTAAATTAAAGTAAATAGCTCAAAATAACAAGAGGCAGAATCCGTGGTATAAGAGGTTTTCTAATGGGCTTTATTCCATTCAAAATGGCCGACTCGAGTGGCGGCCTTCAGGTTCCGTCACCACGAGGGTTCAGGAAGTGAAGTACAATAACTTATTAACAGACATACATTTTTATAATAAGTGCATTACAATGAAACGAATGTAGAAGGCGTAACATTTGATAAGAAAAATGACGTAACAGTGACATAATCGAAACTAGGCGTAATAAGGAATAAAAGAAACATAATTGGCTTGCATTATCAGACATAGGTGGATCTATAAGATAATACTTGGCATAGATGCGCGCGCAGCAGCATGACGTGTAATTGACGTGTAACTAGGGGGTGAAGGGGACTTGACATTTAGCTCTACATGTGGAGACGAGAAGTCTGGGGTCAAGTCATCCTAATCCCAAATCATATCTAACATCCTATGTTTAAAGAACTATGTTATCCACAAGGAAGAGACTCTCGGACAGAATCTATTCTATACTGACTATGTGCGTGTACAAGCGTCTAAGTGTCTATATGAGATGCGAGGGGCAGAAAACTTTCCATAGCAACAGGGCTATGAATCACTTGCATGAAGACAGAGAAGCCTGACCTTTTGCTTGGTAACTGGAGGAATGTTTACTTAAACTACTAGGCAAGAATGCATCGGCTGAAGAGCAAAATAGATAATTCGAAGGTGAAATACAACTTCTTGGCAGACAGGCGAAAACTGGCCGAGGCAGGCACCGTTAGCTGCACAGAGAGTAGGACAAAGTTCATGGATACAGATGCGAGCTCAAGCTGAAGCTGTCAGAGACAGAGAGCAGGGAAAGGCTTTGAGGACAGAATCGGGCCTACTCGCCTGAACTGTAAAAATGGAGTAACTTGGCCATATAAAGTCGGTGGCCTTTTATACTTAGGAATCGAATATCCAGCCCATTGATGGCGGATCTGACAGAGAACATGTTGACGGTAGACACACATATGTTTGCGTCTTAGAAACTGGAACTGGAGGGAACATACATGTACTTGTAACATGCATATAGAACCGTTGGGGTCCAAGATAGGGGACATAACTGACCAGGAAAATCCACATTTCCACATTCCCTCCTTGTCCCCTTCTTGCCCTTCACGAGACATCAATCTTCATCATTCCATCGATTTGCTCATGGAGCATCATTTCTTCTTCCTTCTTCTTCCGGGATCTTGAGCGAAAACCTTGATGTGGAATACACGATGTGGCACACAGACCACAAATCGCTGGTCCACATTGCAAACATATGCAACAACTGAAAAGCATAAGAAGGCCAATACCTAGGAAGGATAGAACTCTCCATCCCCAGGCTGATATCACACTCCAAAACCACCCGGACCACGTCCAAGTGCCTGGATTCTCGTGTATCTGGCTTACAATCTTATGAAGGCGTGTTATAGCTTTATATACAGATGGCGAATTTTCTGGTATGAAAATGCAGCAGCTGGATCCGATGACCCTGCAAGCTCCGCCCCTATCGGCCAGGATGACGTCAAGGACAAGACGATTCTGGAGAACAACAATTCTCATCACTGATTGTTCCTCTGTCAGATTGCCTAGGGCGGCTATAGTCTCGTTTACTACAGCTTCAAGAGTCTTGGTGAGTCTGCGTATCAGCTTACTATTTGATATTGTACCTATATAGGGAAAGATACCTTTATTGAAATCTACATACTTGTCCCATGCCGTCTCAGTATAATCGACAACTGGGAGATCTCTTCGCTCTCTATTGTGTACTAAATGAACATTTCGATAATAATCAGGAGGAGCTAGGAAAACAGGTGGCAGAAGGAATGCTATGTAACAGGTACCATCCCAATCTAGAGGCAGACGCATATATGCCGTCTGACCACATATAAAGTAAGAATGGCGAGAAGCTCTAAATGAAGATTTGCCTTGATCACTATATTCTACTGTAGTAACGCATTGGCTATGGCCCATATGTATGGAACCAACTTTTCTCACACATAATTCACCCTTTACTGGAAATACTGACATAGTGGGCAGAATTAGTTCAACTTCGGATTTGACATTCAAAATCATAAGATTAGGCGTAAAATTACCTAATTTATACACTTCATTTTCTAAATCAGTTCCTGTTCTACTGGGGTGACCCTCCTTATTAGGGTGACAGACTTTGAATAAAACTAGATTTAGATTTCCCCATATCCAATGTTGTTGATAAACTGCTGTGTCTGGGTCTATGGAATTTAATAAACTAAACCATGCTCCACAGGAGCCATTGCGTGTAAATGGATGTGGAAAGAAAGGCAGAACTCCTTTGTTATTCTGATAGGGAGGGAGTCGGCCACACACCCAACAATTGGTCACATTACTAGTCTGATGGGAATGATGTAACATACTAATGAATGTGTTATTGCGCAGCGCAAGTCTATAGGACAACTCATGTGGCGGTAGGTCACTAAAAGAATGTTCATCAGTTATATTGAAAACACGTTTAGAAACAGGATGATATATGTGCAAAATCATACTCGTAATAATTACTAAAATACTCAATAAAAACAAAATTAATAATGTCACAATACAGTGGTTACGCAGTAATTTACAATAAGCATGTCGTTTCATTATGATTCTGGACTCTGCATCATTCAGACCTAAGGGATACATGTCGGGACAGATTCAACCGCTTCACCTTGGAGAGGACTTAAACAATCAAATCGTCCGACAGTTTAGATCTGGACCTGAGTTTCTGTTTATAGCACTGAGAGTCATTTTGTTCAACAAAAGGAAGTTTTGAATCAGTCTGTGAGGGAGTGCAGGGCACAGTGTCTATATCTGAAGGTAGTCCATGAAATTTTTTTATATGGGTGGAATGCACCCATCCTTTCCGTCCTTCGATCTTCACAGCTGTTCTGGTCGTCAGCAGGACCTGCTTAGGCAACTTCCACCTAGGATCCAATTGGCTTTTCCTATCAAAATTCCGAACCAGGACAAAGTCCCCGGGGACCACGTCATGGGGTTTCACCTCAGTGTTGTCAGGAAAAGCTGCGACCACCTGTGAACGAGAAGATTGTAGTGCAGACATCAAGGAAGCCAGGTAATCTGTCAGCATATTACAGTCAACATCAGTTATTTTACGGGGTATAGGCGTCCCCCACATATTCGGTGGTCTACCAAAGATCACCTCATACGGGGATAGCCCTGTTCGAGAGTGTGCTACCATTCTCATGTAGAATAGCGCAACTGGTAAGGCTACTATCCAGTCCACACCTTTTTCCTGACATATTTTGGACAATCTGATTTTTAAAAGTTGATTATGTCGTTCCACGAGACCTGCTGCCTCGGGGTGTCGGACACAGTGGAATTTCCACTGATATCCCAACAAAAGTGAGACATGTTTCATTAATTCGGATGAGAAAGGCTGGCCGTTATCTGAATATACAACACGTGGTAAACCGTACCGTGGGAAGAATTCTCGAACTAGCTGCTTGGCAGTAGTCGGGGCAGTGTAATCTGATACGGGATACGCCTCTGTCCAACGGGAGAGAGCGCAGACAACTACGAGGACATATTTGAATCCTCGACAACGTTCCATCTGAATATAATCCATCTGGAGGACTTCAAAAGGATGGTCAGGAGGCTGAAATCCACCCTGCTCTACGGGAACACTCTTTCCTGGATTAAACTGACAACATATCATACAGGTACGAACTTTTTGTTTAGCTGCTGCTCGTAAATGTTTGTTGAACCAAATGTGCTGAATGCTGTCTAGCATAGCCTTCTCTCCTAAATGTGCTGGACTGTGAACTGTAGCTATAATGGCTTGAACCATGGAATCAGGGAGAAACCATACAGATTTCTCTTTCGTCATCCATCCTTGATCTGTCTGGATCCCTCCTAGTTCAGTCCACTTCTTTATTTCTTCTGCTGTGGCATGTGTCTGTATGTCAATTACATCAAGTGTGGGATCCTTAATTGTCATACACTGTGTTGGTGTCTGAACTATTGGCTTTGTCATGTCGGATGTGCGATTCTGAGCAGTCTGTTTGGCTGTTCTGTCAGCTAAATCATTGCCTTGAGAAATGATATCAGTAACCTTCGTGTGTGCTTTACATTTCATAATTGATATTGCAGTCGGTAAATGAATCGCGTCTAACAGAGCATGAATGAGGGACCCGTGTTGAATATGTGTTCCATGAGAAGTTAAATAACCCCTCTCCCGCCAAAGCACTCCGAAGTCATGTACGACTCCAAATGCATAACGTGAATCAGTATATATGTTGACTTTCTTGTCCGTGGCTTGAATACAGGCTTGTGTTAGAGCAACAAGTTCTGCTGCTTGGGCTGACAAAGTATCTATACAATTTGTCTCAATAACTTCAGTGTCTGTTGTGACTGCATATGCGGCAACTAAATTTCCTGTACTTGTCCTCATACACGAACCATCTACATATAACGTCAGGTCTGGATCTAGCAATGGAACGTCTGTCAAGTCTTGTCTAGGTTTCGTCTTTATTTCAATGATTTCAACACAATCATGAGCTAGTGGGTCTGTTCCAATTACAGGTAATAGTGTAGCAGGATTCAATGTATTACACCGTCGGATCTCTATGTGTGGTTGAAACAATGTCAGTTCATAACCAGTAAGTCTTGCTATGGTCAAGTGTTGTGTTTGTGTTCGGTTCACAAGAACCTCTACTGCATGTGGTACTTGTACTGTCAATGGGTGTCCTAATACTATGGCATCGCTTTGTCTAATTGCTAAAGCTGTCGCTGCCACTGATTTCAGGCATGCAGGCAAAGCCTGAGCTACGGGATCTAATGTACTGGAAAAATAAGCACATGGCTTGCGTGATCCTGCTTGATCCTGAGTGAGTACTGATAAGGCAGTACCTTCGCGTTCTGTAACAAAGAGTGTAAAATGTTTGCTATAACATGGTGTTGCTAAAACAGGTGCTTGACATAAAGCTTCCTTTAGGCTTTCAAAAGCTTGTGTATGTTCCTGAGTCCAAGGGAGAACAGTCGATGTGGCTGCCTCCTGTGTGGTTAACTGAATGAGTGGTTTTGCTAGAAATGCGTACTGAGGGATCCACTGTCTACAATATGAAGTGAGGCCTATAAAAGCCCGCACCTCCTTTTGTGTCTGGGGTATTGACATGTTAGCAATTAACTGGATGCGATCTGGTGTAAGCTGCCTTCCCTCCTTGGACAGCGAGTGACCAAGATAAATAACTCGCTGAACACAGAATTGCAGCTTAGAAGGGGACACCTTGTGCCCCTTGTCGGCTAGGAAATGTAAAACTGTCAGAGAAGCTTTTTCACATTCTGGCTCGCTTCTCGCGGTGATCAGCAGATCATCGACATATTGAAGCAGTGCTGTATTGACTGGCATGTGGATACTGTCAAGTTCTCGTTTCAGTGCTTGGCTGTAGATGCTGGGGCTTTCTGTAAATCCTTGGGGAGCGCGTGAGAATTTAAAGCTGCGCCCATTTAAACTGAATCCGAACAAGTATTGGCTTTCCGGATCTATTGGGACGCTGAAAAAGGCATTCTTGAGATCAATTACAGTAAAGAATGTTGCTTCGGAATCAATTGCTGTCAATAACGATGATATATCAGGGACCACAGGGAATTGTGGTACAATACACTTGTTTAGTTCACGCAAATCAATAACCAATCGGTACACTGGTGGAGCAGTAGGATCAGTTCGTTTAAGAATCGGAATTATCGGTGAATTACATACATTGGAGTCTGTTTCTACAACTACTCCCTGGGCAATTAGCTCATCAATGATTTTCAGCAAAGCCACTACAGCATCATGCGGTAACTTGTATTGTCGCATTCGTGGTAGTACCACTCCTGCTTTCAGTGTGACTCGATAGGGTGTAATGTTCATGCAGCCAACATCCGTAGGGCCTTGTGCCCATAGATGTACTGGTAAAGTCTGTAGTCGGGGATCCATGTCTCTAGACACATAGTGACCTTTAAAATCACGTAAAAACAACCTTACTCCTTCCGGAGAACAACATATTATGGCTCCTAGTGCTTTCAGAGTTTTAATTCCTAACAGATTTTCTGGGCATGATTTAGTAAGCAATAAATCTGTAGTTCGTGTCAAAGGTCCTATCGTAAGTGGTAGAGGCTTTGATACTTCATTAACAATAGGTTTTCCTGAAAAACCAAGGGAAACATTTTGAGAGCCTGAGAGGGGTGCCCCTGGAACTTCACTACGTTTTATAGTTGTTCGACTTGCCCCTGTATCGAGTAAGAATTTTCTATCTTGACCTAATAATTCACTATGTACATAAGGTCCTTCTTGATCTACAGGAATCTCGATAAGTGGTAAGTCAACTTCCCTCTCTAGGCTGGTTCATGCGTAACGCTGGTATTCAGGGTATTCATACTGTGCAGTCTGATACAGTTGTCGTGTTGCGGTTTGTGTGGCAGTAGCAGGCAACGGTGGTGCAGCTGGCACAAACTGTATGGGTTGCTGTGAGGCTGGCATGGACTGTTGCTGAACTGGCACGGACTGTCCATGCAGCATAGCTCCTTGTTCATTCTGATCTTGTCTAACTAATCGTGGTCTCTCCTTTGTAATGCCTGTAGCTATATTACGTTTCAGGACTGGACAATCGTGTACATGATGGCCCAGTTGTTTACAGTAATTGCAGGTTCCTTTTACAGGAACTGCAGAATCACCAGAATGTGTCACACTCTTTTTGTGACCATCTGCTGGTACTGTCTGAGAAACTAGCATTTTCATTTTTGTATCCTTCATGCGTCTATGCTCGTGTTCTTGTTCATCCCTAATTCTATTGTGATGATACTGTAACATTTGTAGCATTTGCGACGGAGTGTTACTTTGCCAGGTACTCTCGAATTTCAATATTCTATTCTTTACTGGAGGTAATGCATTTTCCACTAATTTTGTCACAAATAAATGTGGATATGAGTCACTACTTGCTTTTATACCACTATTTATACCAAAACATTTTTCAAATCGAGCATAATAATCGCTTGTGTCTTCATCTTGCTTTTGTTTGCAGGCTGTGATTGCACCCCAATCTTCCTTTTTTGTAGTTAATAAACGTGGCAGTACCTGTACTAGTAAACCTGGTAATAGTTTAACTTTATCCCCGAGCCCCGAACCTGCAGTTCGGCCCCTTTCTTCCTCTGCTAATGCTGTCCAGTCTATCTTTTGGTCTCCCACTTCCCACTCTTTTTCTTTCAGTTTTTCATAAATGCCAGCAGGCAAAAGCACCTTTAATATCGTCATAATATCAGGAAAGGTGTACTCTCCCATCAGTAACATGTCTTTAATTTCTCGGTGGAAACCCGCTGGGTCTTTATCATGGCTAGGTACTACTTTCTTCATTTCTAATAATTCCATTTTTGATATGGGTGTGTAAACAAATACACGGTGAAACTCATTGTCTTCGCCTTTTATTGGGTGCACTTCTCGTAAAGGATTTTGTCTATCCATATAGTACGGCGTTCTTTCTCTATGGGGCAGCGAGAGAGAATCCGGACTTACAAAAAGGACATACTGTTTACGTGACACTAATATCTCTTTAATTAACTTGTTACTAGAACCTCTCCATCTGTTCGTGAGTAGTTCCGTTAATATATCAGGTAAAGGACCAGGATCAGCATGTTGGCTCTTATATAATATGAGGAGTTGCTGAATCATATAGATTCCAGCTAAACGTTGTTCATCTGTACTGAGATTGAGAAACGTGTGTGCTACGGTCTCATCACCATATTTTTCAGGACTAACGATCCAGTGAACGGCTGATCTGGCTAATTCTTGCTCATCCATGGAATCGAGGAGGTGGTAACCCCTTCGTTCTCGTAGTATTTTATCTGCGGCTTGAAACGAATGTTCAGGAGACTTCAGATTTATTACAGGCGTTGGATACGTTCTGCTATTATTTGGACATACAGAATGTATGGGATCAGAAAAACATCTAGTATTTTCACAGGATCTTCCTCTGCCTACATAGGCTATGGTCTCTGACTGTCTTGCAGAGTCCCCTGATTCGGACACTTCATCTTGCTCAAACTCGTCTGTTCCCAATCTTTCTGCATGAATACGTTCTATTTCTTTACGGATTTTTCGGCACATGGCTATTATACAATTTTGCTTATCGTGTCTCCCTTCTGATATATTCTGACTCCATCTTGTAAGAGTAAGCATTACGTTCATGTCTACCCCCGGACGATCTTGATTTCTGATCACACAGTTTATGAGGAAACGTAACAGTTCCCCCTGTATTTCTACTTTCTGGAATTCCATAGCTCTGTTAATACATCCTGGATCTCGTCCTGTTTGAACAAAATGATATATGTTATCCAGATGCGTAGTCATCCCTGGTAACCTTGCTAAATACTCTGCGGCTCGCCTAATACGTAATGATGCCAGGACCATTTCATCCTCTTTACCAACCACCGGGTCATATCTACAATTTACAAGGAGTTCCTTAAGCGCACGTTCACTTACGAACTTAGGTGTACGTGAATGTGCTGACTCTTGAAAGACAAGTTTATTTATTCTAGGTGGTGTAAAAGTACTGCTAGCACCTCCCGTGGCCCCATCTGGGGCGTCGGGTGTGAAAGGGTTCGTTGAACGTGACACAGCAACTATGGGTGTCGATACCCCTGTAGAGTCGACTGCGGAAACAGATGCGGAAACAGATGTGCTTGCCGAAACTTGCGTCGGGACTTGCTGTTGCACGGGGACAGATACCTGATCCTGACGTTGAACCCCTCCGCCAGACGGTCTATGTGGTGTGGCGTTAGCATACTCGGGGGCTGCATCATCTAGATATGAGGAAAGGAAAACGTCTTCTGCGGTTCTGGGACGCCCTTTTGGATGTACCTTAATTGGAAATAATGGGGGTGGCAAGTCTTTTGGTATCTCTGGAGCAGCCTTAGGTAATCCTTCGGCTAGAAGGGGATACATACCATTCATAAGAGCATTACTTTGTCTATTTACTTGTTCTGATTTCACTCGGATACCTTCCTCAATTAATAGATTTTCTTGAACTTTATTTGAACTTTCTTTACTCCTCTCTTCTTGTCTACGTGCTTTTTCTGTTCGTCTATGAGATTCTTTACGCCATAACTCGATAGCGTCTTTCTGTGACTGTCTGACCTTTCTTTTCCATAACTCTTCCTCCACTTTCATGATGCACTCTGCATCCCAGGTTCCCGCTATGGGCCACCTTTGACTTTCCGGTAATCCCTTGGTATAATCTACCCATAGATCAAGAAACAATATGGCATCTATGCCATGTTTATGGTACATGAAATGTCCTGGAGTGTCTCTAGGAGGAATAGGAACTGCTTCTTCAAGCACCCCTTTTCTGGTGGTAATCTGTCTTAACTTCGAGAAGAGCGGCATATTAACAACTGATCTGATACTTACTCTTGAACTTACTTAATACGAGAAACACAATAATGAACAGTGAACAATGAACAGTCATTCATACCACAATATGCAAGACATTTTCTGAATACTTTAAACATTAAACATTAAACATTTAATAATGGTCGACAATGATGACAGTCTGCTTAACTAATCACCACGCTGAATTCTTGACAATAACTGAATACTTCGGAATACTTGATATACTGCTAAACAGTACATATACACTGCTAAACAGTGCAGACCGGATTTGTGTACCCAAATCCGTCTTGACCGGCACAACCTATGTGCACGTCAACATGCCTCCCCGGCGATGGTACTCACCGAGTAGCTCCTTGAAACGGAAGGCCTCAGAGAATGGACAGGACTCGATAACTGCGGACATCGGACCCTCTGGACGTCGGAATTTCGGAAAACCTGGTGGGCCTCTGTATACCTCGGATCTTGCTCTCTTAGCTAGGCTCTGGTCGGGATACTTCGCACTTCTCACCGCCTCGTCTGGGTTGATCGCAGCCTCAGTCGCCCCCGCTTGACCGGAGGGAGCTTACAGGAAATCCTGCTGGTACGCGTTTATGGTCCGTCCAGCTGTGGCAGGAGACCGGGCCTGCAACGCACCGCCGGCGCGTGAGATGAGAAAGTGTCCCTGTTTGGGCGCCATTATGTGGTAAATAAAATAAATATTACCGGACTGAATTTCATGCGGAATCTTAAATTAAAGTAAATAGCTCAAAATAACAAGAGGCAGAATCCGTGGTATAAGAGGTTTTCTAATGGGCTTTATTCCATTCAAAATGGCCGACTCGAGTGGCGGCCTTCAGGTTCCGTCACCACGAGGGTTCAGGAAGTGAAGTACAATAACTTATTAACAGACATACATTTTTATAATAAGTGCATTACAATGAAACGAATGTAGAAGGCGTAACATTTGATAAGAAAAATGACGTAACAGTGACATAATCGAAACTAGGCGTAATAAGGAATAAAAGAAACATAATTGGCTTGCATTATCAGACATAGGTGGATCTATAAGATAATACTTGGCATAGATGCGCGCGCAGCAGCATGACGTGTAATTGACGTGTAACTAGGGGGTGAAGGGGACTTGACATTTAGCTCTACATGTGGAGACGAGAAGTCTGGGGTCAAGTCATCCTAATCCCAAATCATATCTAACATCCTATGTTTAAAGAACTATGTTATCCACAAGGAAGAGACTCTCGGACAGAATCTATTCTATACTGACTATGTGCGTGTACAAGCGTCTAAGTGTCTATATGAGATGCGAGGGGCAGAAAACTTTCCATAGCAACAGGGCTATGAATCACTTGCATGAAGACAGAGAAGCCTGGCCTTTTGCTTGGTAACTGGAGGAATGTTTACTTAAACTACTAGGCAAGAATGCATCGGCTGAAGAGCAAAATAGATAATTCGAAGGTGAAATACAACTTCTTGGCAGACAGGCGAAAACTGGCCGAGGCAGGCACCGTTAGCTGCACAGAGAGTAGGACAAAGTTCATGGATACAGATGCGAGCTCAAGCTGAAGCTGTCAGAGACAGAGAGCAGGGAAAGGCTTTGAGGACAGAATCGGGCCTACTCGCCTGAACTGTAAAAATGGAGTAACTTGGCCATATAAAGTCGGTGGCCTTTTATACTTAGGAATCGAATATCCAGCCCATTGATGGCGGATCTGACAGAGAACATGTTGACGGTAGACACACATATGTTTGCGTCTTAGAAACTGGAACTGGAGGGAACATACATGTACTTGTAACATGCATATAGAACCGTTGGGGTCCAAGATAGGGGACATAACTGACCAGGAAAATCCACATTTCCACATCATGTTAGACGTATTGCTATGTTGTGCCCCCGTTCCTAGGGGGTGTTCATAGCTCTAGTGTGTTTGAAGGTTTGACTAGAAAATGCCACTAAGATGAAATCTCAATTTCTGTCGTTGTGGCTGCAATGGAAATGACCACTCACTTACTGTCCCAGGTGAGCATCATTTTGATTCCGGACATACTTTTAATGATATTTACTTCCAAATAGTCCTGATCAGCCCGCAAACATATTTTAGTTTCCGTACACACCCATCATAGTTAGCTTCTTTGTCACTCTGCCCATCAAAGCCCGACAAATTAATACAAAGATGTTTCTGCGCATTAAAGTTAGAGACCTCGCAGGTTCCTGTTGGCCTGGAGGAGGTACCGATGAGCACAGAGCAGAAAAGGAGCTATAAAAGGCATCGGTACCTCCACAGAACAGGTTGATCTGTGTGGCGTCCAGAGTTCTGGTCATTCAGGTTCCATCCTGCAGTGTGGGGAATTGACCTCAGGACGTTCTAATGGGCAGCTATGAGGGGACAGTGGCTGAGATGCCAGAATAAAGTCACCTCTGCCTGCTCCAGTCCTGGTGGATTCTCATTCGTGGGGAGCCTTCACTTATGGGGTGCACTGAGTCAGGGTAGTAACCTTTACACAGGTGACACCTGAGGAGCTTGGCACTCCAACACATCTGGGGTGTCTTTGAAGATCTGCCATTCATGTGATCTGCAGGATAATACAATTGGCTCAGTGTTTTGGAGTGTTTGCTTGTAGTAATGTGCAGCCAGATTTACCAATTTCTCATGCAGCGCGGTGCATCCGCCACAAATGCTGCGCTGCGCTGCATGAGAAGGAGAGCACCATATTTACAGAAATATGGCCCTCTCCTCCCCTCTCCCTAGCGTCGGTGCAGAAATGTGCTGCTGTGGGCCATGGACACAACTTTGCGCCCAAGTACAAGGGTGGCTCTGTGAGTCTTGCATAGGTTTTGTACTGGAAGGGTACCCTTCCAGTACAAATTACTACGCTTACACTAACTTTAAACCTCTTCCCACTTTGTAAATGTACTGCACATTGCAGCACACATGCAAAGTGGGAAAAAAGGAGAAATTAAAGCATTCCTCCATGATAGCACCTGGTTGAAGTGGGAGCTATTTTCTAAAGCTAAACCTTGTATACTTTTCTACGTAATTAGGGCTTAGAGTCCATGCACCAACCATGGTATGCCCCCTTGGCGCTAAGTAATGCTAAGCAGCTCTATGCGCTGCTTTGCGTTACTTTCAAGTTATTTTCCAGCCTAAAACAGGATTTACGCTGGTAAGTAAGGGGAATATTTACAAGGAACAAGTGCAACACGGCACCGCAAGCCAGCTTGCTGAGCCATGCTGCGCCAAAAGGAAAATGATGGGATTCATCGTATTTACGACAATACAACGCATCCTTGTCCTTTGCTTTGCACTGGTGCATAATTGGCTGCCTAGCGCCAATGCAGGCACCGTTGTGCAAGGGTGTCTGCGTTGTAAAAATTATTATTTTTGTGCAGGAAGTGGAACCTTCCTGCACAAAAACAATCAATGGAGGACACAGCACTGCAGAAAATATAGAAAGAGGAAAAAACAAGGAGAAATAAAGATATTTGGGATTGCGTCCAAATCCATGAATGTTGCATGGGAACACCCACCCAAATACCCATGGAATGCCTCCCTTGTGCAAATTAAGGCCACACAGCGATTTGCGATGCGTTGCCTTAATCCCTTTCTACGAGGCCATGAAAAGCCACACAGGGTGGCTTTACGTGGCCTCGTAAAAATGGGACTGCACTCTGAGCCGCCACTGTGTCAAAAAGGTGACACAGCAGTAGCGCAAGCTCCTTGTAAATGTGCCCCTAAATAGGTGAAAAAGATTTAGTCATATTTACAAACTAATGACACAGCGCGGTACCGCAAGTCATCTTGCACCACGAGCTGTGCCATCAGGAAAGTGCAGGGATGAGTTGGATTTTTAGCAATACGATGCCTATCGCCAATGCAGGAATGATTGTGTTTGTGCAGGAAGGGACTAACTGCCTGTACAAAAACAATCAATGATGACGTTTTCCTCCTATGTGTGTTGCAGAATGCAGCACATATAGGAAGAGGAAAAAACAAGGTGAAATAAAGGTATTTTCTCCTCACTTGCCACTTTTACACCTCCCCTGGGGTGGCGTTGGCTTTTGACACTTTCTCAAGTTTACAAATCCTTTTAAATCTGGGAATGCGGCAACATCCATGGGTGCTAAGTGGGAACACCCACCTACACCAATGGAACACTCCTTTCATGCAGAGTAAGGCATTGCCTTACTCCATATCTACAAGCCCATGAAAAGCCACGCAGGGTGGCTTTGCGTGGCCTTATAAATAAGGGCCAGCACACTGCACCTCCAGAGCATCACAAAAGTAACCCTCCTGCTGCGTAAAAGTGCCACTGGGCTTTTTAAATATGCCCCTTAGCATTGGTTTGCATCATTTTTGTGACACAAACACAGCGTTAAATCTTAGTAAATAACCCCCATAATGTTTTGAATAACCCTCGTGTTCACAGTTGCTCAGCAGGCATAGATTCCGAGTCATTTGTCAGTTTCTGCAGGAATCCAAGCCGGCTGGTCACTGCCTGTCAGTGGTGTCTCTTGAAGACCCAATAAACTACATAAATCATTGGCCCTGTTTGCAGTCTACTCACTTTATTGTTGGGCCATTTAGACACACGGGGCCTATTTACAATATAATGGCATCGGGCAGCGCCGCAAGCCTTCTAGCTGCACTGCCCTACGTCAAAAGAAAAGAGCAGGAATGGGCCACATCTACAAGATCCAGCACATTCCCGTCCTTTGTGCCGGCGCACAAACTGCAGCCGGGCGCCAACGCAGGTACCCTTGCACAAGGGGGTCTGTGGCATTGGCAGCATAGTTTTTGTTCAGGAAGGGACACCTTCCTGCACAAAAACAATCAAAGGAGGTGTATTCCTTGTTCAATGTGTGTTTCAGAATGCAGCACCCATGGAAAGAGTAAAAAACAAGGATAGATATAAACATTTCTCCTCATTATGCCTGCTTTGGAAAGGCACTTGTTTTGGTGTTTCCCCAGATTTACGCTATGTTGTAAGCCTGGGGCAGTGTCAAAAACCATGGGTGTTTTGTGGGAACACCCACAGCAACACTCATGGAACATCCCTTCAATGCAGAGTAAGACATTGCCTTACTCCATATTTATAAGGCCATGAAAAGCCACGCTGGGTGGCTTTGCATGGCCTTGTTAATATGGGCCGACACACTGTGCCACAGGGCATTGCATATATGCCCCCTGGTTTAACAGCAGGTTAGCGAAAAACAGCTACAGCTAATGCACTGAGGGGACGACCATGGAGAAAAAATGCAAAGTACTTTCAAATCCAGTGATACACAAGGGGCACTAACACAGAAAATAGTGGTAGGGAACGGGCTGAGACAAGGCTGCGTTTTGGCTCCTCTACTATTTGCTTTATTCTTGGCTGACCTACCCGAAGTTTTAGAAGTGGAAAGAAGTGCAAGCCCTAGAATGAGCGGAAATAAAGTGGCATGTCTTTTATATGCAGATGACCTTGTGATACTCGATCAAATGGAGGTTGGGCTCCAAAGGAAATTAAATGTTTTTAGATACTACTGTGAGAAACATTTTTTAGTTGTAAATATGGATAAAACGAAGATTTTATGCTTTGGAAAAAGAGAAAAAAAATGTAGCTGGTTTTTAGGGCAAACAAAACTGGAGATTGTAAAAGAATACACATATTTGGGTCTCTGGTTTGACAGCGCCCTTAAATGGTGTACCCACATTGAAGCCCAAAAAGCAAAAGCTTTCTCTTCAATCTGTGGGCTGAAAATAAGGAATATGAAGAAATGTCCCATAGACCTATGCTAAAAGCGTATGATGCCATGATACCCCCACAGGTTTTTTATGGGGCAGAAGTCATGTACCTAAGTGGCAATTGCAGATGGGACCAGGAAGAAGGGAAGATCCTAAAAACCTTATTGTCTCTACCAAGCTCTGCTATGATCCAGGCTGTAAGAATGGAGAAAGGAACAACAGCTTGGAACATTCAGATCCAAATGTCACTGCTAAGATTTTGGAAAAGCCAGGACCCCGGGGGTGTGAAGAAGGTCTAACAATGGTGTAGGGAGGATATCCAAAGTAGTAGCTTAAAGTGGGCAAGGGAGGTAAAAAGGAAGATCTTAACCATGGCGGAGACACTAAATGTGAGTCTAATTCAGCACACACTGGAGTTAGAATTTACCAAGGGCTCACTTAGGTTCCCAGGTCAGGAACAGTCAAGGAAGAATGACTTGGAATACCTGAGCATGAAAAAATCAGTGAAAGAGCTAAGCCAGTCAAGGGTAAAAGAATCATGGTATCCATACCTGGACACCTTGCCAAACTATGAGCTTAGGTGTGAATTACTAAGAGTACGAATTGGAATTAACCCTTGGCTAATGGAGGGAAAAACAAAGGCTGAAATGTCATATGCTGATGGAATCTGTAAATGTGGCCTTGGAACAAAAAATGATATCCTGCATATATTGGTAGATTGCCTTGAAGTTTTAGCATTGAGGAAAATGTTTTTATGCCCGATTTTCTTAAAATACGGAATAAGGTCAAGAGCCCAAGCTATAGATATACTAGTAAAAATGACAAATCTTGATATAGCTATCGCTTTGGGGAACTATATGACAAGCATAAAAACCTTTCTGAGGGACAGATTAAAGGGGGTTTAGCAATTCTATCCCTCTTCTTCTTTTAGACTCCCCCACCTAGCTTAGGCAAAATATTTTAGACAAAGATCCACATCATTGACCTGAGTTGCAATGAGTTGCAATGGTGGAAAGGAAGCGGATATTGCATATTTTTTAAAAAAATGTACATAATTGAAAATGTATTTTAATGAATCTTACTGCTATTTATTTAATTATAACTACATATTTAATATTCAAGTTTATCGGGTTAAAAAGTTGCTGCTACTGGGGAATGAATTTCTGTACCTTTATCATTAATTTTACCGTAAGGAATTTTTAATGCATTGATTGTTATTTATTATTGTGGTTCTCACTGTGTTTAAAGACTATGGTCTAAATAAACAAAGTGTTTCAGTTCAGTTCAGTGATGACAGCAGCTTGCCATGGGGGAGAAACAGCTTCAAGATGGGTGTGATGAGAAAGAGTAGCGCATGCGCAAGTCAAAAAGGGGCTCATAGGAAACATCAATGCTGTGCTTTGTGAAGTGCACATTCTATGCCGCAAACCTCTGGTGGTGCAATAGACAGGAGCGACGTACCATGGCATGGTTTTATGAGCCCAAGTGTGTCAGATCCACCATTGTCTCGTGCAAACTGTTTATACTTGTCAGTGATAGACAAGTCACATAGGAAATGTAACTAGAACGGTCTCCTGGCATATTTAATGGGGACAGGCACACCTAATGCAATTTTGTTGCTTCTAAGTACAGACAGTAAATGTAGTACCAGTTATCATCTTTCATAGTCATCAACAACGCCTGCTTACAGCGACAGTACAGCACTTTGCAAACAATCAAAGATGCTTTCTGGTTTTGGGGCACATGTTGGGAGATATGAATGAAAATGTCTTTATTAACTAAAATTTACATATAGGTATTATTCGAAAGGTTATTGACTGAAAGGAATTAATACCTCGTATACAAATGGTCTATCCATCATCAACAGTAAAATAAGTTGGGATTTAGGAATAGAAGTTGCAAGGGGTCCCCTTGCGAGTGTGCGGACATAGTACTAGCTAAGAAGGAATTATGCAGTATTTTACTGCACCACTATTCTTCCTGAGTCCCCTGGGAGACCCTCCAATGAGTTGGAAAATGTGGAAGAAGGTATATGAAAAGTAAACATGTGTGTGTGGTACAGATGTTGGAGTAGATCACAAAATGGCTCTGCTTTTACATTCTCTAGTAACAGAGGGACAAACACTTCTATATAATCTGCCAGATTTGAGCAGGGCGGCTGCTTGTGGTTGAATGTGTTTAGAATTTGCATTTAAAAAGTTGGATTTTCATTATTTATCAAGAGTGTCAGTGTCAGAAACCTTTTCAGAGGGTCTCGGGCACGTGGGGCTACTGGGCCAAGCCGCGCTGGTTGAGGCTTTTTGCTCCTGGTATACCAGGTCCCGACCTACTATGGATGCTGAGCAACTGTGCCAAGTACCCCTTCTGCACTTGACGCTCAGTGGCAGCTGTGGACGAGCAGCCAAGGGCTCCCTTCGGGGGCGGGGGGAAATGTAGATACAGGCTAGTGAAGAGGACTCATAACTCAAAGTGCACTCAGTAATGTTAATAAATCAGTGTCTAGTCAAATACTTGTTTTTGTATGAAAAAGAAGTATTTTATTTGTCACTCTATGCATACAACGAGATAACAACATTTGTAAGCAATAACACAATCCCCTTGATGTCAGAGCTGTAGTGTTTGTCTGGCAAATCCATGTCCCACCCTCTTCTTTGAAATGTGTTTGGGGTTATTCCCCATTCACTGGTGACTGCATCTAAGGAATGCTCACTAGTCCCCCTTTGGCTACTAGGAAATAGTCAAAGGTGTCTATGGTGCCTGAGCATCTTCAGCAGTGAGTTCCCCGGGGCCCAACAGGCACTATTCAATTATTACCAGCTACTGAAGCCTGGAAGCGTTCAGCGCTTCAGGGGGTGCCCAGCTCGTGGGCACTTACATGCTGTGGTCCTGTTAGAAGAAAACAGGCTGCTTGTGGTGCTAGAGGAACTATGACTTAAAGACTAACTATACGCTAAAGCACTCAGCAGGTGCAGGCTCTCTAACGAGTGACTCTGCCGGCTTCCTCAGTGATGGGAAATGCTCTTAGCTTCTGTAGGCTTAGTAAGTCTCTTTTCCCTACACGGGTGAAGGGGGTAGATTGTCAGGCTCCTGATTGGATCCCAGTGATGTTGCAACATCCTCCTGTTTTTTTTAGGTTGGCATTTTGTGTGCCTCAACATTAAAAGTATACCAAAGGGGATGATGGATGGAGCGCTTGAGCAAATCAAACACTCACCCCCAGTCTAATCCATCATCATTCTTTAGCTCACTCCACCACCCCAGTTCAGACATGGCCATATACAAATCAGTCTGACCCTGTGCCTCATGGGAACAGTCCAGCCCGAACTGCCAAGCTATGTCCTCCCTGGACTGGAAACAAGCATCCTGGGACCGGTTTCAGGTTCATAACCCTCGTCAGTCAGGCTATCTTGAATCCAGTGGTAAAGTGAGCAAGGGACCCACGTTTGGGCATACCCTGCCAACTTCGGGCGAACAAAGCGATACCAAAGGGGATGATGGACGGAACGCTTGAGCAAATCAAACACTCACCCCGAGTCAACTGATCTGGGTTGAATCGATCATCATTCTTTAGCTCACTCCACCACCCCAGTTCAGACATGGCCATATGCAAATCAGTCTGACCCTGTGCCTCATGGGAACAGTCCAGCCTGAACTGCCAAGCCATGTCTTCCCTGGGCCGGAAACAAGCATCCTGGGACCGGTTTCTGGCTATTCAGCCGTCATCAGCCAGGCCAGCCCGAATCCAGTGGCAAAGTGAGCAAGGGACCCACGTCTGGGTATACCCTGCCATCTTAGGGCGAACAAAGCGATACCAAAGGGGATCATGGACGGAGCGCTTGAGCAAATCAAACACTCACCCCCAGTCAACTGATCTGGGTTTAATTCATCATCATTCTTTAGCTCACTCCACCACCCCAGTTCAGACATGGCCATATGCAAATAAGTCTGACCCTGTGCCTCATGGGAACAGTCCAGCCCGAAATGCCAAGCCATGTCTTCCCTGGATCGGAAACAAGCATCCTGGGACTGGTTTCTGCCTATTCAGCCGTCATCAGCCAGGCTTGCTTGAATCCAGTGGCAAAGTGAGCAAGGGACCTACGTCCGAGCATACCCTGCCAACTTAGGGCGAACAAAGCGATACCAAAGGGGATGATGGACAGAGCGCTTGAGCAAATCAAACAGGAAGGCTTTTAACAATAGATGAATGGCTCACAACTCCAAGGCTGAAAACCCAGGTTCCATATCAGTCTAGGAGTTGTGAGCCATTCAATTGTTGTTAAAAGCCTTCCTACTTCAAGGGGAGGCTGGTATGTGTCCTCATGGCTTACAACCTCTCCCTGATGATCACCCAAACCCAGCAGCCTTCATCACCTTCAGCTCTGAGTGGGTAAAGGAGAGGTGTCTGCCGCTGGTCAGGTTATGGTCAAAGGGCCACCACTGCAAATCGTTTGCAGTCTCTGATAAAACCTGGATAATATCCAAAAGTATTCCATGGTGCTGGGCCTACTGAGATGTAAGATCCTACTGCATAGCACATATATGCCACCTGACAAAATGGGCAATCAGGATGCATGAGGCCAGTAGACCCAGAAGCCTCAGAGCTGCTCTCGCCAAGATCCAGGACCGAGGCTGAAACATCAGCATCATAGTCAGAATGTCCTATAAACAAAGGGCCATATTTACAAGATTTTGACTTAGAGCAGTTCCGCTGGACTTTCTGCAGCCCTGTCCTACGGCAAAAGAAAAGGGCAAGAATGTCAGATACGGCACATTCCTGTCCTTTTCCCCTGTGCTGGTGGCGCACAATGGGCTACCATGCACCAACACAGGTACCTTTGTGCCATGGTGCAAGGGTGCCTGCATTGCAGGGATGATTGTTTTTGTGAAGGAAGGGAAACCTTCATGCACAACAACAATCACAAGAGGAAAAATTAGGATAAATAAAGGTATTTATCCTCGTTGTGCCACCCTTATGCCTCCCGTGGGGAGGGGTACGCTTCTGGCGCTGCCCCAGAGTTACTATTCCTTGTACATCTGGGGCAGTGTAAAAAAGCCATGAGTGTTGCTGGAAACGCCCACAGCAAAACCCATTGCATGCCCCTTTAGCGCAGAAAACTGCCGAAGGGAACTATATTCACATGCTGCATTAAGCCACACAAAGTGGCGTAGTGCTGCCTGGTAAAAATGGAGAAGACCCCGGCACCACCAGACCACCGCACAAAGTGACACTGCAGTGAGGCCATGAGTCTCTGCGAAGAAGTTAGGTGTGAATTCAGTTCCTGACTGAGAACCTCACTATTTCAGGCTTTTTGCATTTTCATGAGTTGGGCTATGACTGAATATGGTGAGCCCACCTTCAATAACCAGTCATCAAGGTAGGAGAAAACGGGAAGCCACTACTTTAGAAGATGGGTGCTATCACTTTCGTGAACACTGCAGGGGCACTGACAGGGCCAAAGGGAAGCTTGGCAAACCAAAAAGGTTCTTGGCCAATCTTGAACAGCAGGTAACTTCTGAGGGACTAGAGGACGGGCACATGAATGCACTAAGTATAGTTGACTAGATTCTAACACCAAAGGGCGAAGGCGACTGGCAAGATCGAGGCCCCTGGTCACTTGCCAGGTACCCATCCCTGGCCATGAGAGGGCAGGGGTGAGTGTAGTGGAGGCAGGAGTTCATATCATTGTCTGCAAACCAACCTCTTGGAGTAGCCTCGGAAGACCCATTGGGAACCTTATGGGAAAATTGTCTAGAACTGTCAAGATACCCAAAGCATGCACAGTGACCCAACTTTTCTTAAAGCATTCAAAGGCAGAGTTAGTTTTTTCGCCGAATAGGCAGGATCTATAAGGAATGCCTGTGCATTTCCTGAATAACCTGTGGATCGCATCCATGCATGGTGACGAAGCACCACACTAGTACCAACTGCTAGACCAAGCAATCTGTAGTTTTTAGGCCTGCATGAATTGTGTATTTGGCTGTATAATGACCATCTTGATTGGTTTGAGCTAAAGAGGCTTCCAGGACTGCAGATCTCACCGACCATGTCCTAGAGCGTGTGTTTATGTCGGCGGAATAGGCAAACCCTATTGACTGATCTTAAGGCTATTGTGGACGAAGAGATGCATTCCATGAAGATCCAGTATTTCCCTTTTAATCTTGGACAGTGGGAGTGAGGTAGAGCAGCCAAGACGTACTTCTGGAGGGTGGTATGGGGTAGAACAGCCAAGAGGTACTTCTGGAGGGTAGTATGGGGTAGAAGTACAGTAAGAGCAAAAACTTAAATAACAGACAACGAAGGGAGTGTCCTTGATATTATATTATGTATATTCAATATTAAGCATGTATAAGAAAGTCATAGTTTTGCACTGTTCACCTACATTTTTTTAAATGATACTCGTAGTAACTGACTCTGACTGTACCCTGGGCTCTGCTAACCAGGCCCAGGACAACTGCTTTGTTTGAAAATGTACATGTAATAGGGTACACTTACAATTGGCAATGACAGACCCTATAAGTCCCTTTCTAGATAATAGGGCCAGGGGGTGCAATCTACATATAGGTCCCTAGTATATAATATGGCATGGAAGTTTAGAGGCCCAGCAGATTTCTTGCACTTACATGTGTGTGCTGCTGTGTGCCTGCTGTCCTTTGAAAGGCAGTCCTGCCTTGCAGCTTGTCTTTAAAAGTAAATTCTCACAATTGGTATTGACAGACCCAAAAAGTTCCTAGTATATAATTGGGCTAGGGGGTTTAATTTACCCGGCTATAAGTCCTTATTATATCATAGGGCACGGACGTTGAATGGCCCAGGAGATTTCCTGCACTTGCATGCATGCACTGCTGAGTGTCTGTTGTCATTTTAAAGGCAGCCTAGCTTTCAAGACAGTCTTTAACAGTAAAGTGTATGCAAACTCAACTTTGGTGGTATTGGCACTTTAAAAGTGATAATATACATTATTTTTTACATATTAGGCACCCTAAGGTATTCCCTACGTGCCTCAGGGGTGGGTGGGCCATGCAACTATGTGCAAGGACCTTATAAAAGATATTTTATATGCCCATCTGAGGGGAAAAGTACCATCTATTTTTTTCCACAATTGTAGATACTTAGCTCCATAGGATAACACTGCAAAATTGTATTTAGGTATAAGTATTGCAAGGAAAGTAGTCAAAATATTATTCAAAGACATAACAGACTGGTGTTGATAAATTCAGCATTTGCCACTGTTGAATATATCAGAATTAGTACAGAAGAGAAGTTATAGAACTTTTTCTTCTGTAAGCCAAGATCCAGTCTTCTTGTAGTCTCTGCTGATTGGTAAGCTCTAACAGGCTTAGCCAGGCTGCTTTGATTAGGTGATAAGTGGCCTGGTCGGAGCAGAGGTTATCTGATGGAGAGAGCTCTGAAGCTGTGGAGGATGGGTCATACAGAGGGGGAGGATAAATCAAACTGAGCTCAAAGAAAGAGCAGATCAAAAAGGAACGAAAGGCATACCTGACACCATATCCTGTGCCCCAGCCAGATGGCAGGCTTAGGAGAGGAATTTGCAGAGGTCAGGGGGTGGAGAACCAATGGAAATGAGCCACACTGTGGGTTGGTTTAGCCAGCACTTACTCCTCTGGAGAGAAATCGTCCATGTTGGATTTTGGAAGTGCAGTGCTTTGTGGGGCAAGAAGATTCCACACTTTAGAGGAAGTTGTAATGCTTTTTGGTGGCACCCAGCATCTTATTGGACAATGGTGCCCCCCTGCTTGTCACCCCAAAACACTGAATAAACATCTGAGACCCGCATAGTCTCTCAGATCTGCTGTCTCTAACTACAAGGAGAAGGACTGCCCTGCTGGAATCTTGATCTGCACCCAAAGGTCTGCACTCTGAATGACTGCACCTGCTTCACAATTTGGTAATACAGCCCTGGGGGCTGTGCCTTGCTTCAAGAAGGATTAAGGAGAAGATTCCCAGCAAGCTACCGGTTAGCAGAGCCCACCTGCATCATCTCCACCAAGAGTCCCCATCCTGCAATGAATCCAATGGACTTTTAAGGATTTGGTCAGGTGCATTGTGGGGATTATAGTCCAGACATCCCAGAGACTGTCTAGGAGATTCCAGACTTTGGATTGGTGATTTGGACACTTTGAACCTACAAGGAGACCTTCAGGAAGCACCTCCTGAAGTTTGAAGAACTTTTGTGAAAAAGCTCCATGAGGTGACCGACATGACATCGAGAGTCAAGCCAACTACCTTCAAACACGACCTGGCCAGGATTTCAGGTTTGTCCCGCTGAAATCTCCAGAGCTCCAGACTTCCAGGATTTGACCAGGACCTCTCAGAAAGTCAAGCCGGCAAACCCTCACAGAAGCTGGCCTGCTGTGGAGGGTCGAACGACGTCAGAAGAAAAACCTCTAGAAAAGTGTCTAATTATGAAGGTAACATTTTGACCGGGGCCTCCCGCTTAGTGTATCCAACCAGGGCTCCATCGAGGTTAACCTCAAATTTTGACTTTGTCCCTGTCAAGTGTGACCAGATGTCCGAGAGTGGCGCTATATGTTTTTAAGCACTATAGAGTGGTTAGTCTTTAAAAATTCATATCTCCGGTTCCCTACATTGGAATGTTTGTCGTTTTGTATGGCTATTTGTTCATAAAAATATTTCTTATTTTTATAAATAGCTGTGGGATTTTTATTGCATGTTGTGTCTTACTTATTTGATGTATTGTTTTTTTTTAAAATGCTTTAAAATTCTTTCTCCTAAGTACTGCCTGCTCGGAGTAAAGGGTTATGACCCTTTCACCCTACAGCTTGGCATCCCCAAAATACTATTTTTAGAGCTTACTCTTTATGAGTAGAGACTCTCTGTCATCTGATCAGGTAATCTTTAGGAAAAGTTAGTGTTCTCAAGTGACAGCCCTGCCTGATACCTCATAGTGTAATCCAGACTCAAGAAGGAAGTGAAAAACAAAAGCATCGTCAGGTTGTCAATGTACATGGGCCATCAGTCTTAGGGGCATGTTTCTATCGGAAAAGTGAATGTGATCCCAAAGAAATATGGACAGAACATTTTCAATGCCCTGATTACCAGAATTGGTTTTCCAGTTTTGTCCTCTGCACAGGAAATGACCAATGAGGAAAGCCACCGGATGATTCTTTTTTCCATTATTAGAGAGGAGTGACAAAAGGACATCGACTTCTTTGCCGGGGCATCTGTCTGTACTCTAAAAGAGCTGAGTGAAACCAAGAGCTGTTAGACAGGGGTTCAGCTCAGAGCATTCCATGAACTCCTCTGGTGTCTTTTTAGAGGCCAGGACAGTTAAGAGAGAAACTGTGGCCCCAAAGTTCTCCACAACACCCCTGTAGAACCCAGTAAGACATAAAGCAAACCTACCTAGGACTGGAGTTGGGCATCCCCAACTGCAAGAAAGATTGAACCATGACATTTTAAAGAGGGATCTCTCCTCTTCTCACCTAGAATGAATGGTACCAGGGTTGGATCGGGAGAAAAAGTCGGCCCGGGCAAACCAAAAAAAAGTGGCCCACAATTGCGTATTGCCTTTCCGCAAAAACACTGCTTCAGGGAAGTTTTTTTTAAACAAAAGTGGATGGGGGCATGTTTTATTAACTTCACTTAGATTAAAAAAAATGCACAGATTAGTTCACACTGCTGAGCCACACATGAATGCAAGTGAGACCACTTCTCCTCAGGCCTCCTGCCCCCGCTCAATCAGTATACATTATTGGGCCAGCCCAGCAAGAGAAAGGGAGTGATACCTCTGCCCATCGGCCCCTAGAAAGGCCTTTCGGCCATTTCCCGAGTGCCCGCCTTACCAATCCAACCCTGAATGGTACACCAGCATACTAGAGCATGGCAAGTAATGAAAAGCTTATTTGAATTTGTGTCAGCCACCAGCAATCAATGTGAGTCACATTTCATTCCAAATTCTTAGCTTGTTTGTGCCATTGCAGACCACAGTCCAGGAACACCTGTAAATCAGTTTTGGCTCCGTCCCAAAATGAACAATATTGCTTGAAATACTCAACTGAACTGTTCCTATATGAGAAGGACCCAGGCTAATTTGCATAAAGTTAGTCACTGCCTGTAGTGCCAAAGTGAACAAAAACATGATGGACTGGAATAATTGCAAGCCAGGATAAATACCACTGGCTGAGATGAATTTAGCCATTCCATTAATCACGTTGCTCTCACACCATAGCACAACATCAACCTTAACATAACGTGCCTTTGTAAAGCGCACGTTCATCTAAGGGCATCTTGTTGCTGAATAACAGATGTTTATTGTTACCCAAATCAATGGTACTCACTTTATCGACCTCAGAAGGATAAAAAGGCTGAGTGCGCCTGCCAGAATTTGAACCTGTGACCACGAGGTGTAACACATGCTCCTACAGTGGATGCATTAGTCCAGTAAGCCACCAGACCCGATTTAACAGCTTAGCTCTGTGCACGGCCTGCTTCCTTTCCATTCTTGCTATAAGACTGTTATGATGATAATGTTGTCAAAAAAGATAGCTTCCATTTTGACATGGAGGCCCCGTTTTCAGTCTTTGAATGGTGGCAGGGGAAAACCACAATACCAAGGCCATGTCCTGCAATTACTACTTAGGAACTGGGCAGAAACCAGCTTCTTCACAAGGACGCCTCCCCTTAGAATAGGGTGGGCATCCATTTTGATCAACTATTGAAACCGTTGTAATCCACGCAAATTCTCAATTATGTGATACTCTTATCTGGAATATCACAAGAGGAACTGTCCATGATTTTCATGACATATCAATCTGAACCGCGCACAGTGTCCTAGTCAGTGCAACCTTGATCATGTTCTGACCCTTGTATCCCAAAGATCTTGTTCTTAGTACAAAGGCTAGGCTTAGTTTCTATGTTGTGTGTTCACTTGAGCGTCAAAGCCAGGGTTGGCAAGAACATGCCTGACAAGTATGTGAGCATGATCAGTCCTCCTTCAGTTGCATGGTTGAAAGCTGGAGATCAACTCCCTGAGCCATGAGCATCATTGAGGTCCCACTCGAGATCAACTCCCTGAGCCATGAGCATCATTGCGGTCCCACTCCAGATCAACTCCCTGAGCCATGAGCATCATTGAGGTCCCACTCAAGATCAACTCCCTGAGCCATGAGCATCATTGAGGTCCCACTCGAGATCAACTCCCTGAGCCATGAGCATCATTGAGGTCCCACTCGAGATCAACTCCCTGAGCCATGAGCATCATTGAGGTCCCACTGAAACATGCAATCAGCTTCACAAACTGTGTCCAAAGCAACTAGACAGTTTGAGGATTCAAAGGCTTCATTATTGGGAATTTCTGGCCTTCCCTGTTAAGTGTCACTGTCTTTATCTGGTGATATTAATTGCTTAGAAGGTCCTGGCTTGCCTGAAGGCACATTTTATCTTGGTTCTCTTTCTTCTTAGGCTCAGCACCTCATCAATTTCATCATGTGGGAGACCTTGGGTTAGCCTACAAGCCCTCCTTTGCCAAAGTAATGGGACCACAGGTCAGAGTCCCGCATAAATTCAAAGGTGCTGAAGGTTTGTTTGCCCTTTACTGACAGACAAAGAACAAGCATGACATTAATACTATGTTCAATAGCAGAGGTGCTACAATTTTCTTTTAAACACGTTCTTCGTTTTTCTTTAGTAAACTGATTTTTTTTTTTTAAATGTTCCACACTGTATTTCTTTTAATTTGTTTTTACATTAAACGTATTTGCTACCATTTGTTTACTTGGTAAAGGGGTTGTATCCCTTTTTCTTTCCTAGAAATTACATAGAAATTATTCGCAACCTACTGGAAAAAATATATGTGTGGTTATTAAGGATTTGTCTTTGATGCCTCATTCTAAAATCCGTGTTCTTGGCTGTGGTAATAACACACCCTGTGATGAGTGATTCAGCAGGGTGCAGCATTTACCAGGTGCAATATTATTGCTTCCATCTGAGCTCCATTGATCAGAATGAGTCATAACATTTGGTACTAGATTTTGGGTACCCAATTAGAGCATGCTTTTCCTCTTTGCAAAATTTTTATTTTTATTTTTTTTATTTTTATTTTATTGCTCCACAGTATCAGAAACAAACGTAACAGAATTATTTCATACATTCATATGATCACAGAATGCCCCCCAAATACACATACCAATCTTCCATTTCCTTGCCCCCTTTGCCAAATACAAGCTCAATTCTAGACTAAATAAATTATACATTTTGTCTCGCCACCGCTAAAACGAAGGGGTCTCAGGATGGATCCAATCAGAAGCTATACACAATCGAGCGACAGTCATGGCAAAAAAAATCAAAAACCGATGTTTAAACAGAGGGGTCCCCTTTTCTACATCTTGCCCAATCCCTAATAACATTATGGCAGGAGTAATATTAATCGGGATCCCAACAATCAAAGACAACATTTTTTCAATGTCCATCAAATACCTAGACAATTTACTACAGCTAAAAAAAATATGAAGACTGTCCGCATTATACCCCCCACAGCGAAAACATTTGCTGTCGTACCCACTCCCCCACTTAAGCATACGTGCAGGAGTATAATACAAATTAAAAACAGTTTAAAAAAATTGTGCTTTCAAATTGGCAGATAGGAGAGTTTCCCTGGATCTAGCAATAGCATTCTCTATAGATATATTGTGTTCCCCCAAAACAATTGACCATTGAGCATTGTGTTTCTCCAAATCATCCATTCTAAAAGACAATAGCACTTTATAAAGCACCCCAATTTTCTCCTGCTGCCTTACAGCCTCTACAAGTAAAATTGGTGTCAATACCATATTTTTCCGAATAAGGAAATCACGAATTTGGAGAAATTAAATAAATTGGGATTTAGGCAAATTGTATTGTCTCGCTAGATACTCATACATCAGAAACAACCCCCCGGTTTCGTAGAAATCCTCTATCTGCAAAATACCCTTATTCCTCCAACCGAGTGCCACCCTATCCCGAAAAATGGGGGGAAGAATCTTCAAACCATTCGTGGGCGTATAATAAGTTAGCCCCTCCAACAAAAATAGTTTATCTATTTTCCTCCAAACTTTGAAAGCAGCTTCCAGTACTTTAAACCTTGTCCTTTTAAAGTAGCTGCCATCAATTTCCTGAATAAGCATTGTCTTGCCTCAGACCCCAACATCAGCTGAAATATCGAGGGAACCTCTGCTGTATTACTAACGTCCTCACCAGTCAGTAATACCCGCATCTTTAACAGAAAGCAAACATAATAGTAAAATGCAAAATCTGGTATTGCCCAGCCTCCTCTCTCGATTGGTAGTGTCATGAATCTAGTAGCCCGCCTGGGTTTACCTGGAGCCCAGAGGAATTTAACACACAGGGATTGTAAATATTGAAGTTGGGCCAGCATCACTTCCAGGGGAATAGATATAAATAAGTATAACACCTTAGGTAAAATATTCATTTTTATAATATTGCCTCTACCTACTAGTGTAAGATGTAATCGTCCCCATCTCTCTAACGATTCCCTAGTGCTGCGTAATATAGCAGCCCAGTTAGCCTCAACCAATTCTAACATGGATGTTCTGATTTTAATACCCAAATATGTCACTTCTTTTACCGATCTAGCATCATTCAAACAATATTATCGGTAGATAGCATTTGGGTTTTGGCAACATTAAGTCTATAACCAGATACCTGACCGAATTCAGTTGCTAAACACTCAATCTCTTTAAGGGCAGACGATGGACCAACCGAGGTAACAGCTATATCGTCTGTGTAAGCGAAAACAGAGTGTGGGATATCCTGTACCAGAAAAGGTTTAATCGAAGGACTATTGGCCAGCATGTCGACAAAAAGATTTATATAAAGATCAAACAACAATGACGAGCAAGGGCATCCTTGCCGAGTTCCTCTTGTAATTCTCACTGGCTCTGATACCAAATCCATTGCAGCAATCTTAGGAACCGGTGAGGTGTACAATACCTGTAAAGCAGTCTTAAACCTCTTCCCAAAGCCCGCCCAAATAATCCCACTCCACGCGGTCAAACGCTTTTTCAGCATCTAATAAAATTAACCCTAATTCCCGTTTCTCAGCATGGACTATGTCAAAAAGCGTCACCACCTCATTCAGGTGACTAACTGTCCCGCAAGCAAGTATAAACCCGTGCTGGTTTTCTGACACCAATGAACTAATAATCTTAGGCAAGCGATTAGCCAAGATTTTCGAATATATTTTACCATCACAGTTCAGCAAAAAAATCGGACAGTACGATCCAGGCAGTTCCGGGGCTTTGCCCTTCTTACTAAAGACCACAATAGTGGCTTCCTCCCATGATTTGGGAGCATGCCCATCCTGTGCGGCCCTGAAAGTGAGCAACATTTCATCCTTCATCTGATTAAAAAATATCTTATAAATCTCACCCGGGAGATTATCGGGTCCCGCGGATTTCCCCATTGCCAAGCTATTAACTGCCACTTCTAGCTCCTCCATAGTGATTGGACTATCCAGTTGTTCCACCTCACTTGGGTCTAGTTGTGGTAAATACCCCCGAAAAATGCATTATTACCCACATCCACCATTTCCTGATGTGTATACAGTTCCGTATAGAACTGGTGAAAAATTGTCAAAATGCCTTGGGGATCATAACACAATATGCCAGAGATATCCTTTAGCGCCAAAATACGACGAGAGGCTTCATGCGCAACCATAATGCGAGGCACCTGCCAACTGCTTCCCCATATTCATGACATTGCCTTTTATAAACCAAGTATTTTCTCGCATTTTCAATGTTCCACACCCCATTAATTTTAGCCCGACATCTAGCAACTACATTCTCCAGATCCAAAATATTCCCTCGCTGTGCTATCCCCTGAGTAAGTTTTTCCTCTGCCACTCATAAATCAGAGTATAATTTCTGCATCTTTAATTTAATTTTTTTTTGATGAGCTAGACCAATGCTGAGTACTTCGCCCCTAAAACATGCCTTAAAAGCATCCCATATGATTGCTATATGGGCAGATTGTCTATTATTATTAAAAAAATACTTAATCCAGCTAGACAAATGCTCTCTAAAGTCATCGTCTAAGCAGAGTTTTCGATCAAAAGAAAAAACTCTAGGTTTGAAATTAAGACCATTTGCCAAAACTTCTAAAACAATTGGGGCGTGGTCAGATGAAATCCTAGGAAATATTTGGGCCGAAGCCCCTACTAAAGAAGCAGTGGATAAAAAAAAATAGTCCAACCGTACCAATTTTTTATGGGGGAAGGAGTAGAACGTATACCCCTGATCCGAAGGATATAAATTACCCCAAACATCGGCCAAACCATGATCATTCAAAAAGTTGTATAGGGCATTAAAGACCCGTGATTTGCGCCCCTTATATCCTCGTGGGCCATCCTGCAACTCATGAGTAGTTAAATTAATGTTTATATCCCCACATACTATCAACGAAGTTGGCCAGGATGCAAGCTCTAAGTTTAAATCGTCCAAAACTGCTGCTTCGTCTAAATTAGACCCATGGATGGTACACACTGTATATTTACTGCACCTGAACCTACACTCAGCTATAGCCCATCGACCTAGCTTATCAGCCAGGGCACGACCGGATATCTGCACACTTGATTTTGCTAAGATCGCGACTCCACGGGTCATTGAAGATTGCTGAGAGGCCACAACGAGTGAAAACCCTAACTCTCTTAACACATAACGTTTACTCCAGGGTATATGCGTCTCCTGGAGGCATACCAAAACCGGCTGAATAATCCGAAGTTCAGCAGCTACCCTCTTCCTCTTTTTAAAATTATTGAGGCCTGAGACATTTAAAGAGCACATTTTAATCCCTTTGGAAGCCATCATGAAACCAAAAAAAAAAAAACCCATAATAAATACCATGCACCAACTTCGAGGTTGTATCGCGATTTTATTGACTTTTTTTCTATTTGTTACTGTGGATTTTTTCCCTGTTTTACCCCACCTAAGTGCCCCCCGTAGACCTCCCTCCCCAAGTGTTCCACAACCCCCCACCCCCCTCCCTTTAACGAGGCTTTAGAACACATGGTCCTGTAGATGCCAAGCTTCCGTGCTCCCCCTGCCTTTGCACGCAAACCCTTCCAGTCAAGGGAGAGGGAAAAACTCCCTCCCCCGAGATCAGACGGGAACACAAATACATATTTCCTATATAAAGTATAGAGGGTAGAAGAAATAGGAGTATAGCCTCCTATTGAGATCAGTAGCCCAGGGAAAAAGATAAAATAACCTCACCCTTATACGTCTAATCAATTACAGAGAAAAAAAAAAAATCCCTAAATAGAGTTCAAAAACTCCTTGGCAGACCCTTCATTAGTGAAAAAACGAGTGCGCTCCTGAAAAATCACTTTTAACTTTGCCGGGTTCATCAAATATGCTTGAGCCCCTTTAACTTGAAATTGTGTAATAAGCTGCCGGAGCTGCCAACGATTCTCAACTGCATATCGACAGAAATCCGGTCTTACAAAGAATTCAAAATCTTTCCCAGCTCCTTTCTTGTCAGGGCGTGCCAACTGAAAAACCTCCTCTCGAGCCAGATAACTATTGAATGAGATTGAAAAAGCTCTAGGTCTATCATCAACCTGACCTGCTCGAAGACGAATACTAAATGGAAACCTATGAGCTCGTTCAATCTCCCTGTCCCAGTCCCATCTAGTAAGCTCGGGAAGGCATTTTTAAACAACTCTTTGCAAAATGTGTCTGTGGAAAATTGCGTATTTGTGGTAAAGTCCGCAAAACTCAGAAATACTATTTGCCGTAAAACTCCCATTTGTGTCTGAAATGGAATCTTCCCAGGACAAGGATGCCCACATTATCATCCCATCCATATCTTCAACATCCCATGCAGGTCCCCAAGTTTTACACGGATCAACATCATCTTGCACTTCTCCAACAAGAGGATACCACACATACTATGCAACACCCTCTGACTATTCGCACTGTACCACTTTACTGCTTCCAGCTCTTCCACAGACGTTTATCACTAAAGAAAGAAAAGTGCAGGTGATGGTCTTAATGGAAACATGTGTGGTAATAGTACATCTACCAGGAAACACAATGGTTGTTTGTCTGCAGCCCACAGCGTCCGCTAGTGTTAGCAGGAGAACAGGAGAAGGTCATATTACTCCTGGAGAACTTGCAATCATCTTTGCTGCTTGGAAGATCGAAGATACTTACGACTCCACAGAAATGCCATCACAGTGGGCACTGAATTTTAGCTTTGCAGTCCACCATGATTTTTTGGCCATGTGGCCACCATGAAAATGATGGTAGTCCGCACAAAAAGCCCTGGAAAAATTCCTAACAAGCAGGAAGGAAACTCAAAGCTCATTAAGAAAATTTGCAGAGGAAACTCCTCCACCACTTTGGCAGGGGATGTTCTGTTCCTTTAGGACACCTTCATCCTATATCCAAGCTTTGTGCCTGAAGCACCTCATGCTGGCATGGCAGGAGCCACCTTGGGTGAAGAAGTCTCAGCGTTGACAATTCCACCATGCCGTTCCGGAATGCAAATATGTCATAGGTTTTGAGGTTTCTCCTACATTTAAACCCCTCATAGAATTCAATTACTTATATTAACATTCATAAATGCCTGTTTTGTTTACTATTTCATTACATATTTTTTATACTGCAATGCTTTGATATAGGTTGAGAATGCATCAAGTGCTCGTATATTATATATTCAGATAGTGTGATTTATACAGCACAGTATATTTAGCCAAATGTGCAGGGAGCAGTCATATATTTCTTTTCACCCTTTTCATCACAGATTACAAGGTCTAATTTTTCATAATGACATTAAGAACAGTATCCAAGTCTGATGAGCTGACATTTGAGGGAGAGAGGGTCCTCAGTCTTCCAAGAGGGCATCCAGGGTGCAGACACTTGAGGATCACAGGAACAGCGTAGATTTACCTATCCCTAGATCCGGCCGTGACTCGTCTTCACAGGTCTAGCGTCTGAAAAGTGCTGGAAAATAGAAACCATCAGAGGCTCAGGGAGAAATAGAACAGGTAGAGAGACTGGAGCGAGAGAGAGACAGAGAAGGAAAGGTCTAACAAGAGAAGGAAAGACAGACTGTACACTTGAGCAGGAATGAAGAATGTGGAGAGAAGGTGATGGACTTCAAAGCAGGGAGTGACACCGAGGACTCAGAGGTGAAGAGTGGTGCGCAATGGTCTCAATCCAGAGGATGGGGACGGACAATGAAGGAACAAATGACACTAACAGCCGGTGTAAGAAACTGGAACGCTCTAGGAGACACGCTTACGATCCCCCGGCCAAGAGCTCCTATAGAAAAGCCCTAAAAAAGCTACACAGACTGAAACGTAAGGCTATGCATGACTACTTTTCACACAAGATCAAATCGGCCGATAATTCAGCCAAAGCTTTATTCAAAATTGCTCAATGCTTCTCCAAACTTGATAGCTTGGTGACTCCACCTACCCTTTGTAATGACCTCTCAGAATTCTTTCAGGATACAATTCAATCTATTTACTCCACCTTCCCGCCTAACACGTCTGTGCTCGAGTTTAATCCCACTCCAGATTGCACTACTATTTGGTCGGAGTTTCACCTTCTCCCTCTGGATGTGTCCCTAATGAAACTGCAGAGCTGTAAATCAGGCTCTCCGGTTCTTCAGACTGCTGGCCCCTTGTTTTAATGCCCCCCTGAACCTAATCTGGAACTCCTCCCTGAAATCAGGGATATATCCGGAGACATGGAAACAAGCATTCTTACTGCCTATCCTCAAGAAGCCGGATGCCGATCCTGCAAAACTTAAAAACTGTAGACCCATCTCTCTGCTATCGGCACCAGAAACAATTCTTGAGCAAGTAGTTCAGAGTCAACTCTCTGTATTTCTGGAATCTCACTCTTGTTTCCATGACTCACAATCCGGCTTTAGAGCAGGATACAGTACGGAGACGGCACTCTTGGAAGTTGTGGAGAGCATACGCATAACCATTGATCAGGGTAACGCAGCTATGCTGGTGCTGCTCGATATATCCGCGGCCTTTGATACTACGGCCCATCCGATTCTCCTGGAAAGACTCAAGCATTTTGGAGTACGGGATACGGTCTAGTCCTGGCTCCACTCTTTCCTCGAGAACCGCACACAACAGGTTTATTTGAGCCCTTTTGCCTCCACTCAGAAGCCTCTTGTTTGCGGGGTCCCCCAGGGCTCGGCTCTGAGCCCTCTGCTCTTCAATGTATACTTCACCCCTCTCACACGCTTGGTGGAGACTTTTGGAGTGAAAGTGATTTCCTATGCTGACGACACCCAAATGATCTTCTCTTTTAAGGAACACTTGGAGGCTGCTTTTGTTAGCTTTGGGCAGTGTTTGAGTAACATCACGGATTGGATGACTCAAAACAGCCTAAGGCTGAACACTGAGATGACCGAGGTGCTCTTCTTTAATCAACGGGTTCCACCTCCCTCCATGCTCTTGTGTCCATCTGAACTTAATCCCCCTCCTGTTCTTGTGGAGGCAGCAAGGAATTTGGGCTCAAATTCGACAATGCTTTCTCCTGCAAGGCCCAGATCAGTCAGGTCTCCTCCACGTGTTTCTGGAAGCTGCGCTCCCTGAGGAAATCCTCCACTTTCTCCCGCTGGACTGCAGGTGGACTGTGGTCCATGCCTTGGGCACCTCCAGCCTGGATTACTCTAACAGCCTGTACTTAGGTATTCCAGCTTATTTGAACCGCAGATTACAAATGGTTCAGAATGCAGCCGCTAGATTGATCTGCAAGGTTCATTTTCATCATTCCTCCCGACTTGCAAAATCTTCTCTGGCTGCCCATCAGTAGAAGAATTGAATTTAAGGCTCTCACCTTGGCATACAGAGCCAACATGGGTCCTGGCCCGCAATACCTGAGATGCAGACTGCAGAGCTACCAACACGACCGAGCTCTCAGATCCAACCACTTGAATCCCCTCTCTATTCCCTGCTTTCGTAAGGCCAGGCCAGGTGGTAGAGCCTTCGTGGTCAGTACCGTGAAGCTCTGGGATGCTATGCCCTTGCACATCCGCAGTACTACACCAGAATCAGCCTTTAAGAAAGAGTTGAAAACCTGGCTATTCAACCGCACCTAGCCCGTCTCCTTTGCCAATACGCTCTCTCTGCCGCCTTAGCGCTGGGACACCTCCATTGGAGGTAGCCGTGCGCTCAATAAATGCTCCAAATAAATAAAAAAATAAACAGGAGCTGCAGAGGACCCATGGAAATGGAATTATCGATCCCGAAGGAAGACACTTTCAATGGAGAGGACACTGGAACCCACCTACCCACTGGTGAAGGCCTATTATCCCACAACCAAGATAAGAAACCACATATAGAGAGAAAATGCTAAATCTAGATAAAAGAAGAAATAATAAAAGAAGACACAGATTTATCGTTTTGTCGTTGTTTTATTTTTCTTTTGTTCTTACACTTACATGGTTCTTTTTCGGAGGGATAAGGCTGGTGGGCCATGAACCAGTTGCTGAAGGGAAGAAAAGAAGTAAAGACATAATAGATATTTCCAATCATGCCATGAACCAAGGGCCATATCTATGACCTGGTTTGTGTCGCTCTTGCATCATGCAACGAGACGCAAAAGCGACGCAAACCGTAAGTCAGATTTTTGAAGCCACACAAAGCCACTGTGCGTGGCTTTGAATGGCTTCAAAAATCTGGAGTAATGCAATGAAGCGCAAGTCACTGTGTTGCATTATTCCATGCAAAACAGGCATTCCATGGGTGTTGTGTGGATGTTCCCACACAACTCCCATGGCTTTTGACACATTTCAAAATTTACCAAATCTTGTACACCTGGGAATGTGCCAAAAGGCTTCGCTCCCAGGAGAGGCGTAACTTTATTTCTCCTTGTTGGTTCCTCTTTCTATGTGTGCTGCCTTCTGCAGCACACAAACAGGAAAAGGCCTCTCGGGGTTGTTTATGTGCAGTAAGGTAAACCATCCAGCACAAAAACTATCCAGCCTACTACACAGGCACCCTTGCACCATGGTGCAAGGGTGCCTGCGTTGGTGCTCGGCTACCAAAACATCACCAGTGCGAGTGAAAAGAACAGGAATCCACCGTATTGGTTTAATATGGCGCATTTCTGCCCTTTCCCTGTGATACAAGGGGACTTGCTGCGCTGCCCTGTGCCACAAGTATCATAAACAAGTCTCTTTGATCTACAGACTACAGAACAACATAAACATTCCAGTTAAGTTAAACCAGTGGGCTTTAACTTACCCTCAGAGCCATGCATCGGCATTCTGTCTCTTTTACAGAATCAACAGTGACAACATAGAAAAAAGACATTGGTGTCGTTTTCCAGGGCAAGGCGGCCCATTGAAAAACACTGACTGATAATTGAGCAACAGATATGAGTGTTAGAAGGGCATCTAGGAAACTCAGGGGCATCTTTACAAGGAATTGGCATAAGGAGCGTCGCAAATCATTTTGCTGCACTGCCTCACGCCAGTTCGAGAGGACGGGTCTGCACCATAGTTACAAGATACAATGCATTCCTGTCCTTACAGCCAGTGCACATTTTGCAGTCGTGCACCAACGCAGGCACCCTTGCACACTCCCTCTGCCCTCATCCTACCATGGAAAGGGAAATTGGATTCATACATTTCAGGGTCTCTCTAAATTCCTGGGGTCATGTGAGCAGTATGAAGCCAGCAGCTATATAAGATCAACAAGCAATATTGACGCAGGGTGGGTGGTGCGAGGGTGACATGTGACCTCTGGACTATAGAGGTTCAAAGGGTAAAGCAGCCCACAGCTGGTTAAAACAGTACTTGTTTCTCTTCCTCCACCTTTCAGGCACGTGACAGCAGGCAGTGAGATACTCCAGCCTGGAGTAAGATTAGCAGCTTCACTCCCTCTGTGTGCGTCTTCCAAGATGGCCTAGAACCTGTGACACAGGGGTCCTAGAACCTGTGACACAGGGGTCCGGCTTTCCCTTCCCTGGTGAGGATGATGGATAAACAAACTGTAAAATGAAAGGAAATATCCCACCAGTGGGTGTCAAACCTACTTCATGGAGCACAGCCCTTCTCCCTGAAGTTTCAGTGGAAAGCTAGTGTGCTGCGTCAGGTGTCAATCTGCCAGGGTCTGGCGCCCAGTAGCCATAATGTTTTCTAGGTGTTTTCATTTCTTCCATATTAGGGCCCACTCTGACTCTGGCCAAGCAGTGAGGTTGGTTAGACAACTTCTTGGAGCTACTGTCTCCTCCTAGAACATCAAGACCCCCCATACATCTACTTACCTAGCAGGGGCCTCACTGAACTGCTCTCAGACACATCCAGTTCAAAAGCGTTTGCTAAATAGAGTTACAATGCAGTTACAAAGTTAATAATATTACTTTAGTTGTTCTAACATTATCTTTACCTGCCGTGTGATCCGTCTTGACTTTCTGGATCTTCTTCTTTAGAACTGAAGGAACAAACAGGAAAAGCTACTTACTGTTCGCAAATGACAATAAGTGGAATAAAATGTCCTCACACCAATTTGTGGCCCCTATTTCCATTAATAACTAGGGGACAAAACCTCGACCATTGAACAGTACCCACGTAATATAAAATGAAACCAGGCCGTGCTCCAGCTTGAAATGTACTAATATGTAAATGCCCACTGCAGGAGTTGCTGCAGACTAGACTGAGAGCCTATAAAGACCCTCCAGATCCTTCTGCCTTTGTCTTTCCATCCCTTCTATGGTTTTGGCTAGCGCTTTGCGACCCTCGGGTGATATGCGCGCTTAATATATTCCTATGACTATGACATATGTAATAACAGATTAAGATCTCAGCTCGGATAATATTGATAGTGGAGGATTTGGATCAGACAGGCAACACTGGACTGTAGGAGCAAAGGCTGTAGGATAGCTATCGGGAATCCTATTAGCCCTGCAAAGCCCTACTGCCTTCAAAGGGGCCCACGATACCCCAGTGTTCTAAGAAGTGCATTCATATACAAGTCTGTTATCGTAGATACATAATCATTTCATGATCTTTTCATCATAGATCAAACGAAAAAAATTGTTGATACTTATCTAACAAAAATCTTGGGTAGGATCAGTTGGAGGTGTGATCTATTAAAGGAAAGGAAACATAAAAAGTTAAAAAAGGAAAGCAACAACTTTGAATACAGAAAGTAACAACCAGGTAAGCACTAGTAGTAAGTTGTAAGGGCAGGGAGACAGAATTAATCAGGTCGGCGAGCACAGACTGATAGAGATATACGTGTGACCATAGATATAGGAGACATTAGCAATATTTATATCTGGGGAAATAATGCTTTTGTAAATACATGTTTGCCCCTAACTCTAATTTTTGATCCCCATATCATATTTCAGCTATGAGCCCCTATGGCTGTTCCCAGACCATCCCTCCTACATATGCTTTGCTGCATCTTCCAGCTTTTGCTTCTTCTATGTCAATAGTATCTTCTCCATCAGAGACTGCCCACATTTAGTCGATCCTGGCCTCTTATACCTGACATTCATGGAAAGGTTTAATTATTTCTAAACCTTCCATTTCTAGAATGCATTTCCTGAATAGGCGCTAACGTCCTTTAATGAGTGTAAGATACTTTCCTATAAGATACATCTTAAAGTCAAAGAAAGACATAACTGGGAAAATGCATCAAATGTTCCTTTCTTTATATGCATGCTGTAGCTGGAAACTCCACTCTTTTTACTATGGAAACTCTCCAGCATAGTTAAGCCCTTTCACAATTAACTTAGCATAAACCAATAGTACATTGAGGACGACACACGCCGCTCACTGCGGTACTGTACCAATACCAGGAACCAGGAATACAAGGCTCTGGGTCGCAAACCAGTAGCTGTTCTTAAACAGAGACTAGTCTGCGACCCGAGGCTTATTTTGCGCTGCAGCAGGTGCCCTGATCCACCGCAGGAGCGAAGGTAACTTTCATAGGATCCACAGAACCTACTCCGTTAATACTAGTGAGGCCGGGGTCTACAGAGGTGGCTGTGAAAAGAGGGATGGATGCCTGCGAGGGACAGCAGACCTCCATCCCTGCATTCAAAACCACTAAATTCCAACTTTGTCATTTGATTGCAGTCCTATCCCTTACAGCAAGAGGAGATGCAAGCATAAGCAAACATGATCAAAGTCAATAGGCCTAGCCTGCCCAAGCTAGTGTGATGGTAATTTCCTTCTTTTAAATGTTATTGCAAGAATATGCCTCAAAAACAAAAAAGGAAAATATAAAATATGCCCTCACCTAACACGTGACTGCCTGATGCTTGTAATAAAAATGTAAACATTCACCGATGCGGCTGTTTTCCTAGTGGTATTTCTGTGCAGCTGGCCATGCGTTTTACTATTATTATTTGTGAAGGAGACAAGAATAAAGGCGACCAAACCAAGCACTCAAGCTGCATGCAGCTAAAAATTTACAATGTCACTTAAACACTTTATGACATAAACTTTATAAAGGAGTACATGTAAAATACATATCCATTACTTAACATTAATATGGATAATAAATAAAAAGTCTCACTTTGAACAAGTTTCGCAACTGGAGACAAATTAACTATTTTTAGGCGCACGTGAAATATGTGCGCAGACTTTGTGCTGTCACTGAAGTGAAGGCGCCAATGGCCGAAGTGGACTCACCTATTGACCCAAGTTGTAGGCTGTGGTGGGCAGAAGCAAAATGTCCAGCAGCCCCTCTATGTATGTATAGTGTATATTTTGTTTTTAGTGGGGGGGGAGGGGGGGGCAACAGCCTGGCAACATAGCCAATGCTTTCTCAAAGGCCAGACCTAAATAATGGCAAATGCAAAGTACATTGGCGGGGGGGGGGGGCATGAAGTGGCCCTCTGTTCAAAAACGTCCTCCCTTAATGCCCCTTAATGCCCACATTAACAAAGTGAAGCAGGGCCTTCAGGTGTAGCATCCACTTTTGGAAATTGACATCACCCACTTTCGGTTATTGGTATCCAATCAATGGCTTGCGACTGTAGTTGTGGTCATAAACCATCGTTAAATTCATTGCAAATCATTAGGAAGAAGGTGGCCACTTCACACCTTTTCCCAAAAAGCCATAATGAGTCACAAAGGGTTCATTTGGACATGCAAAGACACTCACGAGTCGCAGTGAGCCCTTGACGCATTGTGACGGACATGGCGTGCACCCACGCTATCAATTAGTACATCAGGCCCTGAGTTGTCTTCTGTTCACTGTACTGGGCCATAAGACACTGAATATTTTGCAAGACCCTGTGTTTGCCTGGCCTCTCCCATTTCCCACCATTCAACAAAAGTCCTAAATCTAACTCGTTTTCAGCCACAAACAACAGGAAGCAATTAGTATAGACTATCTGGCTCAGAGCTATCATCTCCATTGATGATGTGGCAGAAATACAGTAACTGTGCATGAAATGAAATGAAAATTCGCTTTATAAAATGTTCGAATGCCCAGACGCGTCTTGGTGCTGACTAATTCTTAGTCAAATCAGATGATCGGCTTAATGAAGGAGGGACTGTTCAGCAAGGCCAAATTATTGGTTAAACAACCAGGTTTTAAGGATGTTTCTGAAATAAAGGAAAGAGTGTTCCAATACTTGGCCGCACAGGTGACAAAACTTCTACCTCCTCAGGAGGATTTTCTGAATTTGGGAACAGCTACATTCTTCGCAGCAGATGAACGCTGCGGTCTGGAGGGGATGTACCAAGAGAAGCTAGATTTAGAAAAAGAACAGAGCCTGAATTATGAAGTGCTTTAAAGGCAATGTACAGAGCCAAAGATGCTGACTTATGTTTGGGAATCCCATATAAAAGCCTGCTGCCGCATTTTGCAGTATCTGCAATTTGTTAATAAGCTTTAACTGCGAGTTAGTATATAGCGCGTTGCAGTAGAACAATTTTTATAAGACAAGGGCTGAAATCATTGTCTTTTGCTTGTTCTTTGGGATGTAAGGAAATATGTTCCTGAGCATTTTAAAAATGCAAAAAGCAGAAGATGTTACTAAATTGATTTGGCTTTCAAATGTCAGCTGATTGTCAAAAACAATTTGTAGGTTTCTCGCTTTCTCGACAGGTGTTGGCAATGCACCCAATTCCTGAGGACACCAACAGGGAGACCAGGAGGAGGTGTCCTTGCAGAACAGAAGCACCTCTTTTTTTCCAGAATTAAATGTATTGTGCATCCAGTTGCCTATGTGCCACATACAATCATGAAACATTGCTGCAGTCTAATAGGGATTGGTGGATACTGCAACCACAATCTGGGTATCATCAGCGTATGATATCATTGAGAACCCAAACTATTTTATAAGCCTAGCCAGTGGGGCGATATTTAATTTCAAAAGAGTGGGGATTAATGAGGATCCCTGTGGCACTCCACAGGGGAGTACACATGGATCAGATACAAATTTGTCGAGAGATACAAGTTATTCCCGTTCAGACAGAAAATATTTTAGAAGAACTAAAGCTGTTCCCCTAATCCCTAAAGAGTGGAGATGGTCCATCACAAGATCATGATTGACCGTGTCAAATTACTTCGAGAGGTCTAATAAAACCAATGCCGCATTTCCTCATTTTTCAAGAATGGATCCTATATCTTTAGCCAACACGATTTGGGCAGATTCTGTGCTATATTCGCTTCTAAAGCTGAACTGAGTAGAATCAAGCAGGCTATTTGCGTTTATGAAGGAAGTCAATTCCAAATTCATGGCTTTCTCAACTATTTTGGCTGGAAAAGGCAGACAAGATATGGGCCGACAGTTGCTTGGATCAACAGAAGAGAGACTGGCCTTTTTTACAAACGGCAAGATAGAGGCTTTTTTCCTGGCCTTAGGAAAGTAACCTGAGCTGAACATTAAATTAAAGATATCTACTTAGTGAACTGAAATTATTTCTGGACAATCTTGCGGAAAATATAGCATTAAGCTTCATTACTATGCACAGTCGTGTTTTGATGGCCTTTGTGTAAAGATTTATTTATTGAGTATCATTGTCTCATGTTGTACGTTGGTGAGTGAGGATGTATGAGTAGTATGAATGCTGTTCTCATGGGTGAGTGTATTAATGAGTATAGTGGTGTCCAATTTTTCAAATGTTTATATTGTTGAGTTAAGTGTTTTCATGTTTTTGTAATGAATCTGTATTGCTAATTGAAAATGTTTCCAAATGTGAACTAAAAATATTTACAGGATTAAATCCAACGGAACAATTGGTTGTTAGTGTCTCTGTTTCATTCAGGCCACTGGTAAAGTTTAGGCAAATTTACACGCAGCATTGGCTTTTCTTTCGGTTCTTCTATCATAATTGGTTTGGCCTTGCTGCCATACGAGCCAGAACCCCTTATTGGTTTTCTTAATTAAATTAAGCACCTGTTTTACTGTAAGTGGTGAGAAAGATGCAAGCATTGCAGAATTGGGAGGTAAAAGTGTTTTGACAGTAAAACTGGAAGTCGACAAAGATTTAGCTGTGAATGCATTGTAAACACCCCAACTTTGGCCTGAAAATACACAGCTGCATATAATACAAAAGCATTGATTTAAATTTGTATTCTTATTTTCAAGGACATTTGCAAGTTGTTTAACTACCTTAAAGAACTCTTTCATCGAGTTTTTGCCAGTCTCAAATTTGTTTGAGAAATGGCGAGATGTTTCTTCTAGGATCATAGTCTTATATTCTCTAATTACGTTTTTATACATTTCTCTTTCCTTGGATTCATAACTGTGTCTCCACTTACATTCCTGCCTACGGCAGCGTTGCTTTTGGGTCTTACGTTTATCAAAAAAACCATGGTTCAGATGGGATTGCCCAGTGGCTTGAGTACTTTTTTCCATGGGCTAACTTAGGGGCATATCAGCAAGCAGGCGATAAAAAATTATCGCCGCTTTTGCGTCTGTTTGCGGACGAAAAGCGGCAATAATTTTATCGCCTGATCAGCAAGGTCACGCTATCGCGTGAATCCTTGCATTATCGCCATTACCCTTAACGCCCATCTTTGCATCTCTAATGAGATGCAAAGTGGGCGTTCCTCCCCAGGATAACGGGAGAAATTTCGCTAAGCGACATTTCTCCTATTATCTAGCCTCACGCAAAGCAGCATAGCGACAAGAAAAGTAGCGATAACCTCTGTTATTGCTACTTTCCTTACACCTGCTTTGAAACTGACTTAGCCATGATATCCTATGGAAGGTGGCTATCATGGCTAAGTATGTGAGACCCTATCAGCAAGCTATCGCCAAAAGTTGTGTGATTATCGATGGATTTCCAGCGATAATCGCACATTTGGCAGCTTGCACTCCGAATTTGATCACTTTGGAGATAAGCGTTGCTAATAGCACGCTATCTCCGCGATAACATTCAGAGTAGGCCGGTGATAATTATCCTCACGCTAAGAGCGCTGAGCGATAATTATCGCGGGCCCTTGTTGATATGCCCCTGGGTTACTGCCTCATCTATCCAAAAGTAGAGACGGCATGGTCTAAGTCTTTTAGGGGTTATTCTTGGCAGGGCTGGACTGGCCGTGGTGGGCACCGGGTATTTCCCCGGCGGGCCGCCAGGGTGGGGGCCAGTTTTGGGCCGCTGGGGGGTCGGTTTTGTTACAGTGCCGTTTTTGCAGCATAGCTGCAATATCGGCTGTAACAAAATCGTCCGAAACCGGCCCTGGCAAACAGCTCAGCCGCACCCCCAACCCCCCCCCCCCCCCCCCCCCACCCCGGGGTCCCGCCGAGCCCTTTTCCAGGGCCGGTTTTGGTTCCTAGTCGGCTCTGGATGCTTACTATCAGTGAGAGCCAAGTCTAAGATGTTTGTTCCATTTTATGCCAAGGACGTAACTTCCCGGCAACCTTAAAGCAATGCGCTGAACAGAAGTGCATGGCCACTTACATGCACTTAAAGAGTTAAAATGACCCCTGTCCTCAAAAGCATAGCCCAGAGGTATTTCTAAAAAAAAAACTACCATAATACAGTAAATTACTAATAAAGGCCTTATTATAACTGCCTCACCAACCCCATTTTGGGCACAAACTTGTGCTTGAAGCAGAATTCTGAATTTCAAGGTTATTCGCGCACATATTATATGTTTAAATTTCACTTTGTACAGGGTGTGAATGGGGGAAGTGCTTGAAAAGAGGTAAAACATGCTCCAATCAAGTGTGCTAACTCAGATTGCCTATACTACTCTTCACTGGCTGGGTTCAAACTGGAATGGCATGGTGAGCAAAAAAACGATGGATTTAGGCCCAGATCTCTGTACTGGGGTGAATGTATGACATTGTTCTGCATTCTGTCCATCAATTGTTATTTTTGCATACTACTCTTCACAGCAAGCAGATTACTCAGAATATGCTGATCTTTAAGGGCCCAGTTCATATTGCAGACGGGGTTATTGCTATTTACTAGGTACACCCTTACCACCCAAGTTTGAGGCAATTGTAATGATGCTCTAATTGTGCAATATTGCAGTGAAATTGACCACTCCAAACTGAAGATGCACAAACTTAGCTTATACATTTGGGAGTAATGTATATGCATTTGTAAGTAATTTTAGACAAATACTTGGGGTAAGGTATGAAAAGAAAAAAAACTATTCACAAACATAAGATTGAGACATTGATTTCATCATCCTTCCATGGAGCATCTCATCTGAAGATGGATCTTCGAAGTGCTTGGATGTTTGTCTCAGCGGACACTGGTTCTGGCCCTAAGACCTGCAGCCTGCGGCTGATGATAAACACATCCATGTCTACGTGAGTTTCTCTTCTTAATTGTCTAACTGTAGACACTTTTCTCCCTGTGAAATGGAACACAAGAAGTCCCTGTTGACACCTTAATCCCATCCCTCTGAACCGGAGGAGCTTGGATCCTGGTACTGGTGCCTGGGGAGGAGTAGACCATGCAGCAGCACAGTCTCTAGCCCCTCTAAACCAGATCCAGTTGAATCCTGGCACTGGTGCCTGGGGAGGAGTAGACCATGCAGCAGCACAGTCTCTAGCCCCTCTAAACCAGATCCAGTTGGATCCTGGCACTGGTGCCTGGGGAGGAGTAGACCATGCAGCAGCACAGTCTCTAGCCCCTCTAAACCAGATCCAGTTGGATCCAGGTACTGGTGCCTGGGGAAGAGTAGACCATGCAGCAGCACAGTCTCTAGCCCCTCTAAACCAGATCCAGTTGGATCCAGGTACTGGTGCCTGGGGAGGAGTAGACCATGCAGCAGCACAGTCTCTAGCCCCTCTAAACCAGATCCAGTTGGATCCTGGCACTGGTGCCTGGGGAGGAGTAGACCATGCAGCAGCACAGTCTCTAGCCTCTCTAAACCAGATCCAGTTGGATCCAGGTACTGGTGCCTGGGGAGGAGTAGACCATGCAGCAGCACAGTCTCTAGCCCCTCTAAACCAGATCCAGTTGGATCCAGGTACTGGTGCCTGGGGAGGAGTAGACCATGCAGCAGCACAGTCTCTAGCCCCTCTAAACCAGATCCAGTTGGATCCTGGCACTGGTGCCTGGGGAGGAGTAGACCATGCAGCAGCACAGTCTCTAGCCCCTCTAAACCAGATCCAGTTGGATCCAGGTACTGGTGCCTGGGGAGGAGTAGACCATGCAGCAGCACAGTCTCTAGCCCCTCTAAACCAGATCCAGTTGGATCCAGGTACTGGTGCCTGGGGAGGAGTAGACCATGCAGCAGCACAGTCTCTAGCCCCTCTAAACCAGATCCAGTTGGATCCTGGTACTGGTGCCTGGGGAGGAGTAGACCATGCAGCAGCACAGTCTCTAGCCCCTCTAAACCAGATCCAGTTGGATCCTGGCACTGGTGCCTGGGGAGGAGTAGACCATGCAGCAGCACAGTCTCTAGCCCCTCTAAACCAGATCCAGTTGGATCCAGGTACTGGTGCCTGGGGAGGAGTAGACCATGCAGCAGCACAGTCTCTAGCCCCTCTAAACCAGATCCAGTTGGATCCAGGTACTGGTGCCTGGGGAGGAGTAGACCATGCAGCAGCACAGTCTCTAGCCCCTCTAAACCAGATCCAGTTGGATCCTGGTACTGGTGCCTGGGGAGGAGTAGACCATGCAGCAGCACAGTCTCTAGCCCCTCTAAACCAGATCCAGTTGGATCCAGGTACTGGTGCCTTGGGAGTGGATCTTTTGAGAGCACTGTCTCTAGTCCCTCTTCGGCAATTGTGTCAGGAGGACTTGGTTAGTGTAAGCTGTGGGCCACACTGCCTCCTCCATCCCAATTGTACCCCTAAAAAAAGCTTAAAAAGGGGCTTAGTGCCCGCCCATTACTCACTGATACGTACCACTGGATGGCTTCCACTTCAGTCTCGGTTCCCTGCTTCTTACTGGTCACACCTCCTGCTTCCTGCAGGCTGCTCACCTCCCCCTACAGTCTTCTTCGGACCTCTGTCCATGACGTGGAGCATGGACCCAGAAATTAAATGAAAATTCAATTTATAAAGCGCGCTACTGCCCAGAGGCGTCAAGGCGCTAGCCTACTGAAGGCAGCAACCTGAAGAAGCTGCGCTAATAAACGGAGTAGGAGAAGCCTATTGATTGAAGAGCCATGTTTTCAGAGCTTTTCTAAAAGGAAGAAGTCCTGGCATATTCTTGAGGTCAGGAGGTTCAGTGTTCCAAAGTTTGGAGGTGCAGGTCACAAAACATCTGCTACCCCAGGTTGATCTTCTAGCTTTTGGGACAGTTAGGTTATGAGCTGTGGACGAGCGTAGATTTCTAGGAGGCATGTACCAACGAAAACTTAATTTAAGTTAGTCAGGACCAGAATCATGCAGAGCCTTAAATGCAATGCAGAGTGGTCTAAAGTCAGTGCGCTTCCTCATGGAAGCCAATGAAGTTTAATCATGGCTTGAGAAGTAGATCGATGCTTGGGGATCCCCAATAACAGGCGAGCTGCCGCGTTCTGTAAAATGTGCAGATTGTTCTGCATATTAATAATTCAAGCATGCAGTAGTCCAATTCGGACGGTACGAGAGCAGAAACCACAGTTTTCTGCAGCTCCTTTGGAATGAACGGGAAAACTTTCCTACGTAACTTCAAGGTGAACAACCATTTACAATGCAATGGTCTCGGCATTGTTAAAGTTAGAGCTATTGGCATTGCTAATGACATTATTTATGTTCATGTTTTTGTTTTTAAAACATTTAAAGAAGCGGCATTGTTATTTACAATGTCAATAGCTTAATCACTCTCAAATGCGAGACCTATTGCATTTGCACCCACACACAGAGCCACACACACAAAGCCACCCACACACACAGAGCCACCTACACAGAGCTATTCACATTGAGCAACCCACACACAGACAGAGCCACCCACGCATAGAGCCACCTACAAAAAAAGCCACACACACAGAGCAATACACACATACACGCACACACACACACACACACATAGAGTCTCCCACACACACACAGAGCCACCCACACTTACACAGAGCCACACACACACACACACAGACATGCTGCTGACTTTAAACATTGCATTCTATTTATGTTCTTACTGTCACTTCTGTAATTCTCTGCTGAGGAGCACTGTCATTCTGTGTACTCAGGTGAGGTAAAATTGTAGTCCTTCTGCTATTTTTTAAAAATGTCCCTGTTTTTGGCTTTAAAATGCTGGTCACCCTACCATAGGTAGTCTTTCGATCGCAGTTGGGTATGTATTTTTTGGGTAGTTTTATAGCGCGATCTCGCAACACACAAGTTCACGATCCTATTTTTAGGTACGGGCAGATTAAATGATTTGTCCTGAATCACAGGATGTGGTCCGTCGGCTGCGCTGCCGCCTCTGGTGCAGGAAACCAGGGTTCGAACCTCGAGGTTGCTGGTTTAGATTCTCTTGTAGGCTAGGTTTCGACGTTCGCAAAACAAAATAGGTAAAGTACTTGACATAAAACCACTGTTCACCAAAATATACTTAGTTGACAGTTTTTTATTACGTGTTTTCCATACCCTATCTGTTCCACTCCACACACTAAACCAGAGTATTCGGGTTTTTACCTGAAAACATTAAAGCTATTGAAACGTTCTCTGTAACCGTCATTAAAACACTTGTCCTGATTGTTCTACACAGAAGACAGAACAACTCGCTCTCGTTTCCAGGAAAGAGCAATGCAACACTTCAAGTAGAAAACGAAATAGAAAGTTACACTGGGGAAACAGACCTTTCCACATCAATAAAGCGGCCATGTCGAAAGGATGTAACAGTTAGATTTGCAATCGGACCTGCAAAGACAGTACAGTTAACTGAAAAGTCTATAAGTTAACGGAAACCTTTACAGCGCCATTCTATTTATAATTGACAAGAAGAAATTTAGTAAGAATAAAGTAGATTGCACATTGCTTGTAATATAATCTACCTTATATGAACGGTTATTCAGGTCATTGTGATTGAAATTTAAAAAAAAGTGCTGAAATTGCGAATACGAATCCCAAACATTAAAAAGGCTCGGGTTTCTGACCGGTTTACGACCCCAAATGTACAAAATGTATGTTTTCTAATATGGCCACCCCCTGAGAGCGACAGCATCCGTTTCCCCTCAGCGACTCCCGGAAAGAACGTGCGCCTGCTCAGCAGCCCGGGTTTGTGTATGTTTAGCCACCCCGAGTCTTCCTAGAGCTAGTGGCTGAAGTGGGTTTTGCTGTTACCCAAGAAGGAGCGCGAGGGAGGAGAGGAGCGGCGGGGGCTTCCTTCTGACCCTGTGGCACGGTCAGGTGCGCAGCCCGGTAAGAACACGGGGTGGGCTGGGTGAAAGGGGGGATGGTAGTCCTTGACATAGCGCCAGCCTGAGAGGACAGGGGGGAGGAGACCAGAGCAGCAGCCGAACACGGGAGCTGAGAGCAGGGGGAGAGGACGCCATTAACACCACCGCCTTTCTCCGAGGTCAAGCAAAAATGCCTCGGAGGAACGCAGCAGCGTTTTCTGATTCGGGGGCATGTTTTTCTTTCTCTCCTCTTGCCATTGGCTGGAATGTTTACATTCCAGAGGAGAGAAAGAAAGTAAAAAACACGCCCCCGAATCCGAAAAAGACGGGGCTTAAATGAACAGACGCCCCTCTCCTCCAATGGCTGGCCTCCGTTTAGGAAGCCAGCCAATGGAGAAGACGGGCGGGTTCAAGCCTCGTACTGAAATCATTAAATCTCGCGAGCGAGACTGCGCAAACGCAGCCTTCGCTAGCCGAGACCTAAAAAGGAAGAGGTGATGGCATTGATCTGACATTCGAATGATAGTTTACTATCGAATAAGATCCCTACGTTTTTAACTTTCGTAATAGGAGTGGGAAAAATGGCGAGTTCTTGTGGCCATCAACTAGGGGGCCAAACAGAAGTGTTCTCTCCAAACAACATAACTTCGGTTTTACTCAAGTTCAGCTTCAGATAATTTTCGTTCATACATCTGCCAATCTGTAGCACACAGTTTTGGATCCTAATAGCAGCATACTTAGGGTTCCTGACCACTGACACCACACAGCACAGCTTCCCGTATGCGGTGTGTCCTTCCACTGGCCACTACCTGCTTCATGTAATATTTTTAGGTCTCGGCTAGCGAAGGCTGCGCTTGCGCAGTCTCGCTTGCGGGATTTAACGTTTTTTAGTACGGGGCTTGAACCCGCCCCTCTTCTCCATTGGCTGGCTTCCTAAACGGAGGCCAGCCATTGGAGGAGAGGGGCGTCTGTCCGTTTAAGCCCCGTCTTTTTCGGATTCGGGGGCGTGTTTTTTACTTTCTTTCTCTCCTTTGGAATGTAAACATTCCAGCCAAAGGCAAGAGCAGAGAAAGAAAAACACGCCCCCGAATCTGAAAATGCCGCTGCGTTTCTCCGAGGCATTTCTGCTTGACCTCGGAGAAAGGCGGCGGTGTTCATTGCTCTCGCTGCCCTATCCAGCAGACGTGCGCTGACAGCCACCACGGAGAAACCGGCGTCCCCCAACCCCATTCTAGGGGTGTCGGTCTTTTCTTGTGGTCTGTTTGCTGGAATAAATATCACGAAACAGCTGCCACACTGTATCTTTGTCCCTATTGCTCTTTTTATTTGAGAGGGAACCTCCCTCTCGCCTCAATTCTCACATGTATCGGTAACATGTAGCAGTTCACACGCCCCAAAAATTGGTAGTTGTAGTTTTCTTGGTACGGATCTTGAGATTATGGATTTTGTGGCTATTAGGTAGGGTTTTTTAGACGATACAATTGCAGAAATAGTTGGTGGTTATCGAGGTGAAACCTCTTCTTTCTGCCAAAGGTACTGCAGCCCCGCTTACTGTGCCCCCCCACCATACGCCACACCTCCCCTCCTGCAGCGTCCTTCCTGCAGTACATGGCCGGTGCACTTGTCTTTTAGGCTGTGCCAGCTGTCTCTGAAGATCCGTAATCATGCAGCTTCTCAGGAAGATAAATGCGCATCCCCTGAATCACCAGCGGGTGGCAGAAGTGAGTAATGCTTGCTTCAGAAACCCTGCCTCTTTGACACACTTACAGGTCAGTGAAAGGAGAGGCCTCACTCACTTCTTTAGTTTCTTTCTTCTGTTCGCTGCATAGTGCATCCATTTGTCCGGCTTGCCTCTTCCTCTGTGTCTGACCCGATGGGTCACCCCTGACCTTCGCAGGAGGAGCCTGTTCACCAGTGCGAGCCAGAGACATGAGTTTGTACCTAGAAGGTTTTGGTGCTCTTTAATCTACCGTGGTGAAGTCACACTGCTTCCTGCTGGTCATTGCGTTACTTAAGTGTGAAAGATACGATTACGTACCTGGACGTACCCCATTGTACTTAGTTTACTCCCACTCGAGACCCTCACAGTTAGGCATTTCGATAGAGCGCTTGTAGTGTGAGGAGATGGCCCTTTCATCACTGCCCACGCTTCCGGGGGCACTCATTGTAGGAAGAGCCTCATTTTACAGGCCATGTCTTGTTTTACATGTTAGCGTGTGCCTTCTTTTACATGTCATGTTTTATGTGTTTTCTCTATTTTGCACGTCTTGTTATTTTTCTTGAACGTCTTTTGCTTTTATTATATCTCATTTTATATGCAGTTGGCATGTACTCTTTATGTTGCCTTTTTCGTGTCTGTTGTTTGCCTTGTTTCCAGCGTGTTTTTGATATTACTGCTTTTACAGTTGTATTTGTCTTGCTTTACATGTTGGTGTTTCTTGTACTGGTTGATGGTGTGTCTTGACATTCTCGTTGTTGTGTGTGTTTTATTTTTGCACCCTCCCCGATGGTGCTGTTCTCTCTGCTTCTGTTTAGGGTTTATCTGTATTACAGAGCTGGCAAGTTGTTTCCTTCCTGCAGACACACCTTCTAATAATGGGTCACGACTAAAAGTGAAATGACAGGTCTGCAGTTTTTTGCCACATTTCCTGCCATTCCCTGTTTCCCACCCGTGTCTTAAAGAGTTTTACTGCTGTGCCAATGAATTGTGCCTCTCAGACCTTTTTAGGTCTGTGTGTGTGGCTGTGTGTGTGTGGCTGTGTGTGTGTGGCTCTGTGTGTGTGGGTAACTGTGTGTGTGTGTAGGTGGCTCTGTGGGTGGCTCTATTTGTGTGTGGGTTGCTATATGTGAGTGGCTCTGTGTGGGTGGCTCTGTGTGTGGGTGGCTTTGTGTGTGTGGCTCTGTGTGTGGGTGCAAATGCAATAGGTCTCGCATTTGAGTGATTAAGCTATTGACATTGTAAATAACAATGCCGTTTCTTTAAATGTTTTAAAAACAAAAACATAAACAAAAATAATGTCATGAGCAATGCCAATAGCTCTAACTTTAACAAAGCCGAGACCATTGGATTGTAAATGCTTGTTTAGGTCTCGCTGAGCCAGCGCATGCGCTGCGAGACATTTAGTGTATGGATTTTCAAAGTGCTGCCACAGGCTTTTGGTGGCCTAAAGCTTGTGTGCACACGCGCAGTCGCCATCTGTCTTTCCTCCGCTGCGCTTGATCGCGATCACTTTCACTTTCGCGGGCCGCGCGGCCATGTCACTTTCACAGCCGCGTGGCTAATGCTTGTTTCCTGTTGCCTCGAGGTATATACAAATGCAATCCTGCAATCGGAGGCCAGCTTATTAACCATGGGCACATTGTGTTGGTTTCTAGTGCACAAGAGCCAGGATTTGTGCAGGAACTGGTTGGTCTTTTTATTGTGTCTGCAAGTTTTATATCGTTTTAACGTAACAGAATCTACTATATGAAGCAGCCATTCTGACCCTATCACTTGGTGAATAATAAAATATTATTTAACCCATAATTCATGTAACACTGCCTCCGTGTTTCGATAATGTGTTTATTACCTAAACTGCACTCACTGTACCGCCCACGCAACTGTTTAAGGCTGAGCCAGGATTCGAACAAGTAAGGGGCATGCGAGGTTCATCTGCAGGAGGGAAGCCAGGCCATAAACCTCCGGAGTGAATGCCTCATTTCGATAAAGCTTCTAAAATCTTACCTTCCCAGTTGGTGTCTCCAGAGAGAGAGGTCAAGTCGAGCCGCGGCACCTTGTGGGCGAAGCTCTCTCCCGCGGGCACTTCTGCTTCTTGGCCCCTCTGTGACCGGGCCTCTCCGCCGCCCTTGTGCTCCGGAATCTTCATGCTGGAAACCTGCAAGAACCCAAGAGCCAGGCTTAGAAAGGCGGTTCGCGCTAGAAACCATCAAGCAGCCCTCTGCAAAGTTCAAAGCCACAACAACAAGGCCTGTTGCTTCCTGTTCACAAGCCCCAGCCCCTGGCTAGTGACTCACGCGGCTAATGAGGAATGCGAAAACATCCTCCCCACTGCCCTCCACGACCCCGGCTCCTTGAGAGGGGGCTCAGACAGATGCACGCAGACTGCCGACGGAGTATTGATCCTCTGCGGTCCCGGGGGGACGCAGGCGTTTGCTGGGAATAACAGCACCACAAGTCGCACGGCTTCGGTTGCTAAGGCGATGCTGGCAGCCCAGCAAGGGGGTGCCGCCAGGCCGAGCCGCCGACGGCTGGCATCAATCGCAGAGCTAAACTGAGCTATGCTGGGTGCTGCACGGTGCCCCTGGCTTCATCCACTCCTCCTGGGCAGGGCGCGGGGTGTATTCCTGCAGCCACACAAACCCTGCCGGCTGCGGGGCTCCGGCCTCTGGCCAGCTGGGAGGAACACAGGCCATGGCGAAGTGCCAGCAAACCATATAATGCCAACAGACATGAAGGCCTTCTCGCACCTTTACACGTCACTGAAAGCGTGGATTCTGTGATTTGTTCTGCGTGACGGATAGTTTACACCTTTCTTTGCCCAACCAAAGTTTATGTGCACGCCATCACCTGGTTCAATTGTACATGTTTAGTGAGGCCAAAAGTTGCATTTTAAACACCATGCAGCACAAAATAAAACGTAATCCAAGTTTAAATTGAATAAAAGCTAAATACAAAAATGCTGCGCCAGTCTGGCTGCCTGATTACATTCTTCCGGTATCACTGGAAAAGCAGCTTTTTTTTTAACAGAACAATAACATACAATTATAGTCAGCTGCCAAAGGCCATACTGCCCGTTATTTGCTGCTGACCTCGTGAGTCTGAGGATCCTTAAATCAAATGACAGTAATCAACCGTCACGATAAATACACTAGAGACATTGACTCCGACAATCAAGACGCTGCTAATGCGCACACACTGACCCAGAGGCGCAACTAGAGCCAAATTTCGGGGGGGGGGGGGGCTAAGAAAAAATTTCGGGGGGGGCTGAATCTTTTAAGCCATAGGCAAAGTGGAACTGCAGGGGCTTTTAGAAGGGGTGAAACAACAGCGAGGCCTCATTAACATGCAAATGGTCTTTTAAAGACCTGTGAAGTGCTCGGGTGCGGCTGTGTGTGCGCTGGGAAGCTGTCTCCTCCCGGGCTGCCACACACGACGGGGGGGGCTGGAGCCCTTTGAGTCCAATGGGTGTTGCGTGCCTGCACTGACCACTGTTTGACTCTACATTCAGGCTGTGGCACAGCCGGGCGGCAAAGACAGTGATCAGGTGTATTTACCGGGTTGTGTGAGATCTAGGGAACTGAGGCGAATGGCTTCATCGTTGGCGTGCTGCTGCCCATTACCTCCTCGTCCGTCTTCCTCGCCACAGTAATCACCAATGAGCCCTCGGCTCCCACAGAAACTCCAAGCATAAATTTTACACTCTAGTCCCCTCTCCCTCCAATATGGCCCCGACCACACAGCCAATCCCATAAAGGGACACAGAAAGCACCTGAACGACCTGTTTTTTTGTTTCTGCACTGCTCCGAGCGCTGTGATTCCTGCTAGTCAGGTGAGTGTGGGGCGGCGGTCCTGCTTTAGCTGCCTCGTGGGCCCCGTGATCGTTTGGTTTGGGGGGGGCATGTATTTGTTTGTTGTTATACTTTTTATGTCCCCCTTTCCAACGTGCCTCTCCGGTTTCGGCTTTATGCGAAGGCGGCGTGGCGGCGGTCGAGTCGAATGGTGTCCCGCCTCGTCTCTATGGCTGCGCCTGTTTGTCCTGCTTTAGCGGACTTACGAGGCGGGTTTTGGATTTCTGCTGACCGCGCGTCCTGCTTCAGCGGACTTCTGCGGTCGGCGCTCTGTTCTACGCGCTTCCATCACTGTTTACTTACTTTTAGCCCTGTTTATTGTGGCAATTCCTCGGCGATTGTCTGGGAGCTGTGTCAGCATCCAGAACGGTCTTCGGTGGCGATTTTGGTGCGTTAAGGGGCGCGGGCTTCCGGCTCTCTTTTTATTTGCATGCTGGGGGCGTGTACTGGTGGGTTTTTTTGGTTGCTGTGCACCTGATGGCCATTTAAGGGGCTGTTTCTTGTTGTTTGTTGCTGCTGGATGGTTCTTCCTTTGCTGCATTGCGTTTGGTGTGTGATGGAGGTTGCTGCTGATTCTGTTGCTCCTGGCCTGGGGACTGTCGCTTCTGGGTCTCAGGATGCTTTACCTTCGTTATCTGTACTACAACAGATGATTGATTCCGCTGTGTCTGCTGCCTTGCGTAGCAAGTTGACTGCGCCTCCTTCTAAAAAGCTCAGGTCGGATCCTGCCTCCCAAGTTGGTTCTGACGCTGAGGAGGATGTGGAGGTTCGAGATCGCTTTGTGCAGGGTACTGATCTTAAAGACGTACTGGGGCACATTTGCGCCAACTTGCTATTTCCTGATTCGATTGCTCCGATGGAGGATGATTTTTTTGCGCAGTATCAGCGTCCGAATCCTGATAATCTTCCGCTGCATTCTTCTGTGGTGAAGGTGTTGGAGACTGAGTGGAAGGATGTTGATAAAGGGGCTTTCCCTCGATACTTGGCAAAAGGTTAACCTTTACAGGATTTTTCCTCGGTGAAGGTTGATTCGTTGATGGCGGCGATGTCCTCTCAGGGGTCTGTGGTCTCTGAGGATTCCTCCCCGGCGGATCCTGTGGATCAGAAAGTGGATGGGGCGGTGAAGCGCACTTTTTCTGCTGCAAATTTTTCCATCCGGGCTGCCACTTATTCTTCTTATACCATTCAGTCCTTACTGAAGGATTTTCAGTCCTTGGCTGAACTGTTGGACCAGGGCGAGGATGTCTCCTCTACGTTGGCCATGATGGAACAACAGGTTTGTCTCCTTTTGGACGTCTCTTTTGATGCGTTGGGTGCGGCTGCTTCTGCGGCTGGTTCTTCTGTGGCGGCTAGGCGCCAGTTGTGGCTGCGCTCCTGGAAGGCTGATGCTGCCCAGAAGTCTTTACTTATGAAGATTCCTTTTACTGGTGTCAAGCTTTTTGGCCCTCCTTTGGAGGATATGGTGAAGAAAACTGCGGAGAATAGGAAACTACTGGCTCCGGATCGGGCTGGGCGTTTCCGTTCTTTTGGTAATACCCGTGCCTTTGGACCTTCTCGCAGGGGCCATGTACACCAGCCCTTTCGTGGTAGGGGGCGTGGCCGGGGTGCCCCTTCCACTGATATGTCCCGGTTCTCCAATGTTCAATCCTCAGCTTCTGCTCCCTCCAAGTCATGACTCTGTTTCCCTAGGGAAGGGTCCGGTTGGGGGTCGGCTACGATTCTTCCTGGCGTCCTGGAGAATGACTGTGTCAGATCAGTGGGTCCTTTGGGTGGTTTCCGAGGGTTTTCGCCTTGGGTTCAGCCGGGATCCTCCAGACTATTTCAGATCCACTCCTTGCCCCAGGTTGGCTTTCAAGATAGTGGCGCTTTTGGCCAGTATAGACTCTCTTCTGGCAAAAAGTGCTGTGATCCCGGTTCCTGAAGCTCAGCGGGGGTTGGGGGTGTACTCCATCCTGTTCCTTGTGTCCAAGCGCACAGGGGATTTGCGGCCTGTCCTGGACCTGAAGTGGTTGAATGGGTTTGTTCCTCCTCTGACTTTCAAGATGGTGTCTCTGAAGTTGATCCTCCCTCTGATTTCTCTGGGAGACTTTCTGGCGTCGATCGATCTGCAGGACGCCTATCTCCAGGTGCCTGTACATCCCGCCAGTCAGCGTTTTCTGCGGTTCTGTGTCCTGGGTCGGCACTTCCAGTTTCAGGTATTGCCTTTTGGTCTCTGCTCTGCTCCCAGGGTGTTTACAAAGGTCTGGCACCTGTCATTGCTCTTTTGCATGGGGAGGGCATTCAGGTGTTTCCCTACCTGGACGATCTATTGATTTCTGCTTCTTCTCTTTCTGAGGCGGTGGTCCATGTCCAGAGGGTTTGCCAGGTCCTGGAACAGCACGGCTTCCTGGTGAATGTGGGGAAGTCTTCCCTGGTTCCTACGCAGGATCTGACTTTCATAGGGGCTCGTTTCAAGACTCTGTTGGGATCAGTGTTCCTGCCACTTGCTCGGATGGAATCCGTTCTGTGTGCTGTTCGATCCCTGCGGTCACGTCCTTCCCAGCCTGCGAGACTTTGGTTGAGGGTTCAGGGTCTCATGTCCACTTCCCTATCTGTGGTTATTTGGGCTCGCCTCCACATGTATCCCGTGGTATCCCACATTTTGCTGCATTGGGACCCCTGTTCTCAGGATCTCGATCTCCTGATTCTTGTGTCGGTGGGGGTTCAGGTGGCCCTGGAGTGGTGGTTGGATGTGGTTCATCTCTCCCAGGGTTGTCCTTTTCTAGTGGTTCCTTCTCGGGTCCTCACTACAGATGCCAGCCTTTTGGGTTGGGGTGCTACTCTGGGGGACTCTTCGGCTCAGGGTCTTTGGGATCCGATTGTGAGGTCTTGTTCATCGAATTACAGAGAGCTGAAGGCTGTCCAGTTGGGTCTGTTGGCCTTTTCGGACCTTCTCTTGGGTCGTCATGTTCAGGTCCGGACGGACAATCAGGTGGTCATGGCATATCTCAATCATCAGGGGGGCTGCCGGGTTCCTTCACTCAGTTCCCTCAGTTACAAGATTTGTTCTTGGGGGGAGTTGCACCTGATGTCGCTGTCGGCTGTTTACCTTCCGGGTCAGGAGAACGTGGTTGCGGACTGCCTGAGCAGGGTCTTTCCATCCATCGGTTCCTTGTCCCTGATGCACCGGATGTTCAGGGTTTTGCGTTGGAGGTTTGGGTCTCCGATTGTGGACCTGTTTGCTTCCCGATTCAATGCGAAGATCCGTTGCTTTTGCACGATTATGCCGTGTCTGGAGGCTTGGAGGATAGATGCTCTGTCCTTCCGGTGGCCGAAGGGCCTGCTGTATGCGTTCCCTCCTGTTCCACTGATCCCCGTTGTGTTGCAGAAGATCAAGAGGGAGGGGGCCCTTGTTCTTCTGATTGTGCCAGGTTGGTGTCGCCGCCCATGGTTTCCCCTCTTGTTGGAGTTGGCGGTGGGCTCAGAGTGGCTGTTGCCCTTCGATCCCTTTCCTCTGATGGGGCCTCCGCTTCCTCTTCCGGCGTTCCGGTCCTTGGGTCTACGGGCCTGGCTCTTGAGAGGGACTCCCTGATTCGGGGTGGGTGTTCGGTGGTTGTTGCTGATGTTATTCAGCGATCCCGGCATCCGTCTACTTTGCGTTCCTATGCCAAACACTGGGACAACTTTTCTGCATGGTGCGTTAGGCGCGGTCTTTCTCTGTCTGATTTGGATCCTGCCCGCGTTCTTGATTTTTTGCATGAGGGTTTTGATTTGGGGTTAGCCATCTCTACCCTTCGTGCACAGTGGGCTGCCATTCGGGCGTTTCATGCTCTTCCTTTGGTTTCTGTGTCGCCGTTGGTGTCCAGGCTGTTGGAAGTCTCTGGCCTTTCAGCGTCCCCGTCCTGTTCTGTCTTCTCCTCCTTGGGATCTTCCCCTGGTTCTGCGTGCGCTGCAGTCGGTTCCTTTTGAACCTTTGGAGTCGGTTGACCTGAAGTTCTTAACTCTTAAGGTCATCTTTCTGGTGGCTGTTGCTTCTGCAAGGAGGATTGGGGAGTTGGGTGCCTTCCTAAGGTCTGCTCCTTTTTTATGTGTTCTGGAGGATCGTGTTGTATTGCGTCCTTACCCCACTTTTGTTCCGAAAGTGAATTCGTTTTTTCACCGTTCTGCTGAGGTGATTCTTCCGGTTCTTTGTCCTGATCCCTCTTCTGAGGATGAGTTGTTGCTGCATCTTCTGGATGTTCGGCGCGCCTTCTTGATTTACCTAGATCGGACTTCTTCTTATTGCAAGGTGGACAAATTGTTTGTGAATTTTGGTTCGTCCCGTAGGGGTTTGCGTCCTTCCCTCTCCACTCTCAGTCGTTGGATTAAGGGCGTTATTCTGTTGGCTTAGGGTTCTTCTTCCTTGGTTCCTTCTCTTCCTGTTCAGGGGCGTTCCACTCGTTCGGTTGCTGTCTCCTGGGCCGCTTTCAAGGGGGTGTCCATGGAGGATATTTGCCGTGCTGCCACTTGGTCTTCCCCTCATACCTTCATGTCGCACTACCGTCTTCAGATTGGTGGGGGTGCTTTGGTTGTCTTTGCCTCTTCTGTGCTGGGTTCCATAGGTTGGAGGTTCTCTGTGTCTCTTTCCTGTTTTTGTAATAAAGTTTTGCTTTGCTGCTGACTTTACTGGTGGACTCTGTTCTTACATGAAGCTGATATGCTTTGGTATCAGCTCATTGGTGATTACTGTGGCGAGGAAGACTGACGAGGAGGTAATGCCCCGGTTACTTACCGGTAATCTTCATTACTCCGACTCCTTGTCTTCCTCGCCACAGTATAGTTTCCCTTTCCCTCCCGGCCCTCTTCTTGGCTTCATGTCTATGGATTGGTTTCTCAGGTCGTTCAGGTGCTTTCTGTGTCCCTTTATGGGATTGGCTGTGTGGTCGGGGGCCATATTGGAAGGAGAGGGAGACTAGAGTGTAAAATTTATGCTTGGAGTTTCTGTGGGAGCCGAGGGCTCATTGGTGATTGCTGTGGCGAGGAAGACAAGGACTCGGAGTAATGAAGATTACCGGTAAGTAACCAGGGCATTCGCAGATGTTAACTGCCCTTGGACTCGTTATGCGCCTTCAGACCAACCAGGCCCTGCACTCAAGGCACTTAACATTCATTAATTTCACCTGCGGGGGATAGCGTCCACTTGTCAGTGTGAGGGAACACCAGTATTCTTTCACTGTGCTCATTCCACTCGTAGCTATACTTTAACACTGACCATCAATCAGCCCCAAGAACTCTGGGCACAGAGCCCGGTCTCTATGCAGGCCTCTAGCTGCTGCGATGCGCCCCCAATGGTTATTTAGCAGTATTTATGGTTTCGGCCATAAGCCATGCAAAGAACGACATGCAGCAGAGGCGAAAAACGATGACAGAAGATAGTAAGTCGGTCATGATTCTACAATTATTAAAAGGAAATACATAACAAGCATTGGCATAGCCAATAGGTCTCGCTTTTGGGACCTTATAAGTATTTAGTGCTGCAGCACAATATCCTTGGTGCAACAACATCAACTGTTGCATGGCTAAACACTTATAAGGTCCCAAAAGCGAGACCTATTGGCTATGCTGGATTTCCAGCGATAATCTCACTTTTGGCTGTTAGCGCGAGAAATGTTGTCGCTTTTGAGATAAGCGTTGCTGACAGCACGCTATCTCAGCGATAAAATTCCACGATAGCCGGCGATAATTATGCTAGCGCTAAGTGAGCTTAGCGATAATTATCGCCGGCCCTTGCTGATATGCCCCTAAGTAAGCTCGTGGTCATTGGGGCTCAAATGAAGTTTTCAACAGACGTTTCTAGTTCCCATGCAGTCCTGGGTGCACCTCTTTGCATCACCTGCTGGTGCCACAGACATGCTACCTCAAGCGCTATTCATCATGGACTATGACAAGCATCGGCACAGCTAACAGGTTTCGCCTTTGCGAAGTCTATTGCTTTTGTCATCTATTTTTTAGACACGTTCCGCAGCAGCAGAAGCTGTTGTGCAACATGGCTTAAAGTTTTTTTTAAAACGCGTGGACGTGGTCAACGCTGACCACGTCATATCGCTTTTTTTTTTTAACTTTAAGCCATGTTGCACTGTAGCTCGTGCTGCTTTGCAACATGTCTAAAAAACATTAGCAAAACGAATAGATCTCGCAAAGGCGAAACCTATTGTTTTTGCCAATGCTTGTTTTTATCAATAGCGCCTGTTTCTTTAAGGAACACGAGCTGCATAAAAATAAGCATTGGCCCAGAAAGAAGGTCTCGCTATTTTAAGAAGTATTACAATATGACTAAGCAAATAAGGCAATTATCGACATTATGCAGGTGCCAGTGACGCAAGTGACGACATCCGCTTTCAGTGATACTGACACACTCGCGCGGAAAACAGCCGGATATATGGGGTCTCCCACAGAGTTAACAAATCTGACAGGGAAAAATCAGCAAAACATATTTTTAAAACACGGAAATTGGAGCAGGGTATACACACAAGGACATTTTACACTTCCGGTATCTCTGTGGCAGTGACTCAGCAGTATGGAAAATCTACAACGCCTTCACTTCCTTTCCTTTGGGTGGGTGGGTCCCGAAGCGATGACTGTGTGAGGTTAAAAGGGGGAACCTGTGCCCCCTTTTAACCCCCTTGTCCCGCTCAGCCCCCTTCTCTGTAATTGGGCGGCTTGCAAGTTTCGAAGGGGGGCACCCAATCCCAGCGCGCCCCCTTTCGCGGGCATTCTTCCCGGTGCTCCCGCCTCCGAGAGGCATTACCCACGGCCCCCACTGGGTCTGGCTTCGCCTTCCCCAGCCTGTGTCTCAACTCCATGCACTGACCTCACAAGCAGGGGTGTACATTCAGTGGGGGTGCTTGAGGTGTTACATTCCCCTAACAACCGTAATATTTGCATTCTGATTGGGCAAATCATGGGACACTGTATGTCATCATCACATATGAATATACGGCTGGGTGAATGGAGGCATCAAAAGCAGCTGAGCCAGGCTCCAGCTAGGTCAGAACATGTCAGTCACCTGACTCTGGGGCTGCCCGAGCAGCGCAGACCGGCGCTGCTTTGCTCAATGCTAATATCATCGCTTGGCTTGACAGCTTCGAGAGGCGCTATGAATGCGTGACTTTCCATTTCAGTGTGGTGATGCCAATCAACCCGCTGAAATGCGTGGTACTTGGCAGGGCTTAAATAGTTGAGTACAGGAGGATTCAGTCAGGTATAGTAAGATGTATGTTCGATTTCACCTAGGATTTTTAAACACTTGCTCAGACAAAAACACATAAACACACATTCTTGTCTCCGTATTGAAGGTCTTAAAACATGGTCATTTTACAAAATGCAGTGGGGCATATTTACAAGCCCCTTGTGCCACCAGAGTCTCACTTTATATGGCGCTCCGGTGGTGTAGTGTGCTGGCCCATATTTACAAAGCCACGTAAAGCCACCCTGCGTGGCTTTTCATGGACTTGTAAATATGGCCCTCTTTCATGCATTACTCTGCGTGAAAGAGGCTTCCCATGGGTGTTGATGTGGGTGTTACCATGCAACATCCATAAATTCTGATGCATTCCCATATTTACGAGGTTTCATAAACCTGCGAATGCGTTAGATTCTAATGACTCCCCAGGGGAGATGTAAAAGTGGCACAACGAGGAGAAATACCTTTATTTCTCCTCATTTTTTTCACTTTCTATGTGTGCTGGATTCTGCAGCACACATAGAAGGAGGAAAACACCACCAATGATTGTTTTTTGCAAGAACAATCATCCATGCAACGCAGGCACCCTTGCAAAATTACCTTCAGCGCCGCGCTGCGTCCTTAGCTTGTAAATATGTCCCTGTGTTTTAAGTACCCACCTCACAATCCACACTCCATTCCCTTTCCACTGGCCCTTTAGTCCTCCATTTGCTGCTTCCTATATAATCATTATCAAGATATGCCGACGTGATTATCGGAAAATCTGAAGTTCACAGCCCCCCCGCCCCCTCCTCCCAATCGTACTGGCCAGGAATGGTTTCTTCTTTCCCATATTGGCGAATATATTTCTGCCAGGATGCGTCTGCCTCTAGATAAATCTGTTCGTTCAAAATTAAAATCTGAGTGCCCCAAACCTTCTCTCCCTTCTAACGTTTCCTCTACTCCTACCATTGACCAGCCTCTACTGACCTTCTTTTCCAAGTTTGGAAAAGATCCACGCAAGGGTGTGGACAAGGTTTGGTCTACTTGCCAAGACAAACTGTTGGATGTGCTTGGTCCTCTGGCCTGTATTTTTGATCTAGCTGAGTCTGCCTGTTTGGACGGCACTGACCTTGACCCACAGGAAGTTTCTCTTTGGTTACAGAGGTCCTTTTGTCTTTTGGGCAATGCCAATTCGGCCATCACCCATTTATTTATTTATTTGAAAACCTTTATTAACCGCAGTTGCGTCATTTTACAATGTACGTTCACTAACCAAAGTGTCGGATCAGCGAAACAAAACACACATGTCCAGATGGTGAGACACAGCCATTCAGCCGGCAACCCGGAGGTCCGGCGGCGATATACAGGTGAACATTTGTATAGGAATCAGGTGCGTACATTGGGTAAAAGTGGGTCTATGGTGCTTTTCTGTGTTTTGTCGTGGTGCATCTAAAGCGCATTACCTGCAATAGAAGATGGCGCTGTGTTCCAGCCCACATTGCTGCGCCTTCGGTTGTCACCCAGGCCCGCAGGGGGAGTCGCATAAGGCACCGAGTTTACCCCCAAATGCCAAGGTCTCCAGGCAGCGAAGCACTGGGGTCCTGTTCATGGTGTAGGCTGGAGCGCGACAAGGAGGTTACAGTATAGCTCACAAAGACATATATGTCAGCGTTGATATCCGACGAGCCCAGTGTGCAGCTTCGCAGTTCAGCTCTATATGCGCGGTGCGTGGCGCGCTATCGTCCCCCTAGCGGCGTGCTCCCCAAGCCGCCGAGTGCCTGAGTATGTCTGGTATGCAACGCTGTGCGCTTCGAGTGGGATCGTTCCGTGTTTTCCAGGCGTGACCGCCTCCTGCGCGTAGTGCGCGCCATTGCTGCCTCATCAGTATTATTCAGGGCACGCTAGGTAGGGCAGCTCCTCGGGGGCGCCGGATAACACTTCCAGCAATTGTTTTCTGTGGTTGGATAGGGATGCGGTCAGGGAGCATAACCAACAACCAAACTGCTCCCTGTGTGTGTGGTGCGATGGGAGGGATCAGGATTAGGGTCATAAACTTGGGTGGGGTCCAGGGTAAGGGGGGGAGGGGGGGAGGAGATCAAAGCAGCTGCCAAGTGGGGCACAGCTGGGCCACATGAGAGGCGCATTAAGCAGCAGGTCGGAGGGGGGGGGGAGGCTGTCAGAAAGGCCGAGAGCCCGCAGCGCCTGCGTCCGCGGTCTTTTTCCCGTATGGATAAGGCGTTCCTCTGTGTCTAGGAGGGAGCTTCTGAGTAGGGTGGAGTGATCATATCATATCTTCCCGTTTGAGCCCGTATCCGGGTACTGTGCGCGCTGCTTCAGGCTGCGGCAGTAGCAATCCCCGCGCGCGCGCCATGGTCGCACCGCTAGTGATGCCCGGCAGCAGTCTCCTGTAGGGCAAAAATGAGAGGCGCTAGGGGGCAAGCAGAGGGGGCCGGGAGCCAACTCTGTCTTCGGCCATCACCCATTAACATCGTTAAGGACTCTTGATCAAGTTGGACGCCAAATTAGCTAATTTGGCCTCTTTGGATCCCGGTGTCAAAGCCAATGGTCTCCTGTTTGGAGATTCTCTCGTCAAGGATCTAAGTAAATTTGTTTCGACATTTGCATCCATTGACAAGGCCCAGCAGTATATCAAAAAGGTTTTCTCTCCACGTGTTTTTGGAAGGGCAGGCAGAGGCAGGAGTCGGTTTGCCGGCCGTTCCTCCCACAATCAAGACTCCAGGGGTTCCTTCAATTCCAACAACACCTACCAGGAGTTCAAGCCTCAGTTCTACCCTCAAAGGGGCAGAGGTTTCAGTGGCCGTGGCCAGAAAAACTTCAGAAACAACTTCCAACAAGGTAAGCCTTTCAGTTCCTCCTGTGGGGGGTCGTCTAATGTTCTTTCTTGCAAAATGGCGGTCTCTGACTACAGACCCTTGGGTCCTCAACTCCGTCCAAGGCTATCTTATAGAGTTCTACGCTCCTTTCCAGACAGTTTTTCCCCCTCCTCTCGCCTTCTCAATCGAAATGACTGCTTTCATCTCTTCAGAGGTTACTCCAAAAACACGCCATTCAGGTGGCGCCTCTGGACCCTTCAGGTTTCCTAAGCTCCATCTTTCTAGTTCAAAAGAAAAACAAAAAGATGCGTTCGGTCATAAACCTCAAATGGTTCAATCAGTTTGTGGTCTATCGCCACTTCAAAATGGAGACCATCATTCATCTCCGCGATTCTCTTCGATTGAATGACTGGATGGTCAGAATAGATCTTCAGGACGCCTATCTCATGGTTCCTATCCACCATTCTCACAGAAAATGTCTTCAATTTCAATGGTTGGGAGTCTCTTACCATTTTTGCTCTCTCCCCTTCGGACTGTCTTCAGCCCCATGGTGTTTCACCAAGATCATGAAATCCGTAGTGACTTACTTGGGATTCCTAGGGATCCGTTTGATCATTTATCTCGACGACATCCTCTTGATGCATCCGGACAAAATAACTCTTCTATCTCACTTAAGGATTACTCAGTCTCTTCTTTCCGACTTGGCTTTTCTTCTATACCACGAGAAGTCTATGCTGGTTCCTTCCCAAAAAATCAACTTCCTAGGTTTTCTGGTGGACTCCTCCACCGCTTCCCTTCATCTTCCCCAAACAAAGGTTGCCACCATCAAGTCGGTGATTTCCCAAGTTCTCAGACACAACTCCTTTTCTCTCAAATCTCTTGCAAGGGTCGTAGGCCTGCTATCTGCCTCTATCCAGGCTATCTTTCCCGGCCCTCTCAACTATCGGGCTCTTCAGCGCTTAAAAATTCGACATCTGCCTCGAGGACTGGCTTACTCCAACCTCAGTTCTTTAGATCAAGAATCCCGTTCAGAACTACAATGGTGGATAGACCATTTAGACGCCTGGAGCGGCAGAACAATTTTCGCCTCAGTCCCAGATCTTGTGTTAGAGTCCGATGCAAGCTTGGCAGGTTGGGGCGCCCGGTGTGGCACAATATCGACTGGAGGTACATGGTCTCCAGAGGAGTCGAGATTGCACATAAATTGTTTAGAGATGCCTGCCGGCTCCTTTGCGATCAGAAGCCTCGCCAAAAACAGGGTGCGTTGCTCTATCCTTCTCCGCATGGACAATGTTTCTGCGGTGCGCTACATCAACCATCTCGGTTGCACCAAGTCCAAACCCCTGGCAGAGTTAGCAAAATGTCTTTGGGAGTTCTGTCTCCTCAACAAGATCTCTGTCAAGGCGAAATACCTTCCGGGCAACCTCAATTCCATAGCAGATTGGGATTCTCGCTACCTTCGCGATTCTAGCGATTGGAAGCTTCTTTCATCCGTCTTTCACTCTCTTTGTCAAAAGTGGGTTCCTTTACATATCGACCTCTTCGCCTCTCGTCTCAATTCTCAACTTCCAGAGTTCTTCAGTTGGCGGCCGGATCCTTCGGCCCTTGTGACAGACGCTTTTCTCCAGGACTGGTCTTCTCACCTCCATTATGCCTTTCCTCCTTTTCTCATGATCAGCAGGGTGCTAGCTCAAGCAGATCGGCAACGAGCGTCCATGATTCTAGTAGCCCCTTTCTGGCAATCCCAGGTCTGGTTCCCATCTCTTCTGGAAATTGTGCTGGATTTCCCGGTACTCCTTCCCTCTTTCAACAACCTTCTCTTGAACCCCTCATCCTCTGATTCTAGACAACTCTCTGACTCTGTCCGCTTGGATGATCACAGGTCTATCCCATCTGTCGACGGCATTTCGCAAGAGGCTTCTCTCTTCATCAGCAGGGCCTGGGCCCCAGGAACGACTAAAGCTTACAAGTCAGCTTGGTCTTTATGGGCAAGCTGGTGTATGGGAAAATGTGTTGATCCCTTTTCAGCGTCTTTAACTTACATTGTCAACTTCTTAGCTTCTGAGGCCAGCTCAGGGAAGTCTTATAGGACTGTCAACCTCTACCGATCGGTAATTTCTCTCAATCATTCGCCTAATGATGGTAAGCCAATTGGTGAACACCCCCTTATTTGTCGACTTCTCAAGGGTGTTAAGTTTTCCAAACCTCCTTTATCTAAATACTCTAGACTGTGGGATGTGAACCTGGTTCTTAAGCCCTTTATTGATTGGCCGGACAATGCCGATCTTTCCTTGAAGATGCTTTCTGCTAAGCTTACCATGCTCTTATGCCTGGTTTCCATTAAACGTGTTTCCGACGTCAAAGCCGGTTGGAGGACATTCTGAGATCAGCGGATTGGTCTAGGTTTCTCGTATTTTTTATTGCAAACCTGTCATTTCTGCTGTTTCTTCTGTTATTAATATGATTCGAACTAGCATAATATGAGCCTCCGGTCTTGCCATAAAATGTAGATTTTCCTAATAAGTTATGACTGAAAGTCTTAATTTTATTAAAGACACGGAGGCGAGTATTATCCCACCGCAACACTTCTAACTTGTGTTTGTTTCCCTCCCTTTAGGGACTCCAGCCTTGCCACCAGCTTCCTCATGATTTACCTCGATGTCCTCGTCGAAATGATACTCATCTACTTGGTGTTCCATCTGGTTCGACTGTCCCTGTTGCTGCTGACGTCGCCGGGACCTCGTTGTTGGACTTTGGACAAGATTTGTTTACTTGGACTTTGACTTTATGCATCGTTTTTGCTATTGTTCCACTCTTTATGAACTCTTCTTAACTTGCTCGCCGAAGAAAATAGGGCTGTTCGCAGTCGGACCCTTCATTACATCGTAGACTGCCCGTTCATTGGTTGACTCTGTTGTTTTCCCATTGGCCAGTCTCGCGCTTGGCCTGTTGGGAACTGTAGTTTGTATTCTTTATCTTGGCTGCTATACCTACAAAGCAAGATTGGAAAGCACAATACTCGCCTCCGTGTCTTTAATAAAATTAAGACTTTCTGTCATAAATTATTTGGAAAATCTACATTAATCATTTTAAATAGGAATCGTAGTCATTAGATGTGTTATGTTTTAGTATTTTATATTTAAATAATTGAAAAAGAAATTGTATGTCATATTATAAGGATATAATTAATGGATTGTGTACAATAATTTTTGTAAGTATTTTTTTTTAGGACTGTGGGTTTTTGGGGAAGTAGAATGGGAAGTGTTTTGGGTAGATATATACTTTTTAATGTTTTTAATTGTTAAATACATTTAAATAATTGTTAATGCTGTAATCTTAATTTTAAATTAATTATTATAATAATATGATGTAAAATGATTATATGTTTTATATATATTTATTGTAGTATATTATTTTTTTTATGTGTAATTATTTTATTTGTCATTTTGACCCCTCCAAAGTCCAACACTTTTCCTACTATTGCTCAGGGTGGAGTAGGAATAATAAATTAGATGCCTCTATAGTCCAACACAATCCTTACTCTTACCTCAAATTAAAGAGATAATAGTAAACCAGAACCCTTCAACGACCAACACTTTCCCTCCTCTTGCTTAATCCCCCCGCGCCTTGAGACCCTCATGGGTGAGTAGCGCACTTACAATTCCACTGATTGATTTATGTTGGATAAGGAATAGTAAATCTGACCCCTTAAGTACTTTCCCAAACTTTCTCAGGTTGGAGTGGGAATAACAAATCTGGCATTTCTACAGACTTGATTGTTAAAGTTATTTTAGTTTTAATTATATATTTTTAGCATACATATATTTTTAAGTCAATTAAGTTATAATATCTTCTTATTTTAATTCTTTTACTTCAATGTTTTTATTGGAACTGTTGATATATAGATTTATACATTTATTTTCTAATTATTATTGCTGTTTTGTGTAATTTTAGTATTGCTGTTTCTTTAATTTCATTTTGTGGTTTTAGTTTTTTTACATGTACTTAGAAGATTTTCTATATTCTATGTATATATGTTTTAAATGTAATATTATGTTTAAAGTAAACACATTTTTTAAAATTGACGAGATTTTGGTCCTCAATATGTTTGTACTTAACATAGTAAGTATGTAAAGTTGATATTTGTGTCTTCAGTTATTTTGGGTGATACTTTTGTACTGCGATATTTTGTTAAACAACTGTTCTGAGAGTGCTCAAGTTAGTGGATTTGGTATGCGCTTCTTCTGTGTAGTAAATCAATGTCTGAATATGCAACATGCTCCATAAACTTGCATTCATCAAACAAAGCCTCAATGCTCAATGAATCAAATCTTGTTTTTGTTGGGTCAGGGGGTTCTTAGGATGGACATCGTTGTTCTATCGGTATGCATACGCCTGCCACTCCCAAGTCCTCTAGTATTTTTATGACTCCCATCTTGAGCTGGCAACGAGACAAGAGTTGAGCAAAGCAGATACTTGTTTCTCTCCTTCCCTCCAATCTGGTCTTTGATACCATTTTCCCTCTAAGGCTTGAAAACCAAGATCTTCATAACAGGTGTAGTGCTTTAGTTAAGAAGAAAAGGACACTGAGGAAAGTTGAGGCAACTTTAATCCAAGAATAAGGCACTCTTGCTGGAGGCTGATCACTGGTACAGAAGCCAACTCTCAGTGTTCTGGTAACCCGCCGCACAACAACACTCTGTCAGCTCCATTCTAACACAAAACACAAGTGCGATTCTCTGTAAAAACAACTAATCAGCAACAGAGAGGTGGCTTGACAGGAGTGCACACATGGTTGCAGCAGACATCTTGGAGTACTGGAGAGAGGAACGCTACGACTGGAGGTCTGGAGCTAAGATAAGGAGAGCAAATGAGCAGAAAGCCAAAGGGAGGACAGAGATGTGTGAAAAACTCACATTGTCAGGGAAGACACCAAGCGTAGATGTAGGGTGGCAACATTTGTGGATAAATGGGAGTGAGTGGAGAAGCAAGGGGCAGCAAGGAGTGATCATGAGGGAGAGACAGGGGAAAGAAAGAGGCAGGAGAGACCTGGTAAAAGGGTAGGATGAACGATGTTGAGGGACTGGAGAAGCAGGTCACAGCAAGTGAAATGGGGAGGGTAGCTGAATTCCATATCAACATCTCCCTATAATAGTAAAGTATAGAAAAAATATAAAAATGTATATTTAAAAATATATATATATATCTATATTTCTATGTTGAATACAAATGTAAAGTAATTGTAATTATTTTTTTATTTTATTTATTTTAAATGTAGGATAAAATATAAAATGCTTCAGCAATATTAAACTAATTTTGAATTAAGTATTTTATTAATATAAATCAGAAATATTTTTACAAGACTTATTAATAAAATCCCACCAAAAGTAAAATTTCCTTATTATATGTTAAAATTACACAAATCTTATAAATAGAAATAATTAAAATGTATTTATTGAAAAAAATGTATATATATTTTTTTTAATTATTATCAAACTATTTTGCCATTCTAACGTATTTATTTTTTATTTATATATATTTATTTACATCAAATTAAATGTAAATAAAGGGGCCGATTCCGATCCTGTAAAACCCGGGTACGAATGGTCGTACGGAGCGTATTCTCCATACGACTCGTACCCGGGAAATCCTCCTTACAGAGACGCAAGTACGATTCGTACAGAAATACCATTTCCGTCTGAATGGTCCAAAAGTACGTGCGGCGAAAAAATACCCACAATTCCGATCCGGGACATCGCGTACGTGACATCCGGACGGAGTCAGGCAGCGTTCTACGGACCAGCAAGTACGATTCGTGCCTACATCACTCCGCACTGATAATTTTTTACGGCAGCCAAAAACTCCCGGGAAATTGAGGACGACGCAAAGAAGGAGCAGCGGTACACGACGGACAGCCATGGACCCCATCCTACGTGTCATCCCGGCCCTCCTAGCCTACGACCTGGTGCACCGAAACCGCCGCGCACGCCGCAGAAGGTCAGCACAACACCCAGAGGCCAAGGGGGGGGCAAGGGGCAGGAAACATAACCTCTACCTAAGTATTTAAAATACCATATACTGTCCATACATTACCTCCAGGGTCTGGTCACTTCGGGGGGCGTGTCCACCAATCGCCGCGTACCCGTCACCACTACAATGGTGGTACGCGCTGTACCCACGCTCTCAGAGCGTGGGTACGGCCCGTACCACCATAGTAGTGGTGATGTAGGTGTACGCACTGTACCCACACCCTCAGAGCGTGTGTACGGCCCGTACCACGCGTACCCATACATCACCACTACTATGGTGGTACGGGCCATACCCACGCTCTGAGGGCGTGGATACGGTCCGTACCACGCTTACCCCTACATCACCACTACAATGGTGGGACGGGCCGTACCCACGCTCTGAGGGCGTGGGTATGGTCCGTACCACATGTACATCTACATCACCACTCCAATGGTGGTACGGGCCGTACCCACGCTCTGAGGGCGTGGGTACGGCCCGTACCACCATTGTAGTGGTGATGTAGGGGTACGCGTGGTACGGGCCGTACACACGCTCTGAGGGCATGGGTACGGCCCGTACCACCATAGTAGTGGTGATGTAGGAGTACGCGTGGTCCGGGCCATACACACGCTCTGAGGGCGTGGGTATGGCGCGTACACCTACATCACCACTACTATGGTGGTACGGGCCGTACCCACGCTCTGAGGGCGTGGGTACGGCCCGTACCACCATAGTAGTGGTGATGTAGGGATACACGTGGTATGGGCCATACACACGCTCTGAGGGCGTGGGTACGGCCCGTACCACCATAGTAATGGTGATGTAGGGGTACACGTGGTACAGGCCGTACCCAACCTATGAATGCGGGGGTACGGACCGCATCACCCGTACCCCTAGGGCACCAGTACATATGTGATCCAAGGCGTACACACACCACGAATGTCGGCCTAGGGCCTGGTGCAGCATATAACCAGTATATTGGGGCATGTACATGTACTGACAGCAGTGTACAGCACCAAGGGTGCGGGTGGGTGGGTGGGTGTCTGCCCATGACTCCCAGCAGTGGACAGAGACATGTGAGGGGTGGGTGCCCATCACTCCCAGCAGTGGACAGAGATATTTGAGTGGTGGGTGCAGAGGACTCCCAGCAGTGGACAGAGACATGTGAGGGGTGGGTGCCCATCACTCCCAGCAGTGGACAGAGACATGTGAGGGGTGGGTGCAGAGGACTCCCAGCAGTGGACAGAGACATGTGAGGGGTGGGTGCCTATCACTCCCAGCAGTGGACAGAGATATGTATGGGGTGGGTGCAGAGGACTCCCAGCAGTGGACAGAGACATGTGAGGGGTGGATGCCCATCACTCCCAGCAGTGGACAGCGGACAGTGTGTTCAGCATGATCAGATGACCACAACTCCATGGGTGTATGTACGCATCCCTAATGTTCTACTATGTTGATAGTGCCATAACAACACATCACTGACAGCAGTGTCCCACTCCCATGAGGATGGACGTCTTTCCCCCACTGCATGACACACCACATATGGGTGTGAGGACAAATGACACATGCATACCCACACCTGGCGGATGCAGCACAATACACACACAGAGATCATGCCACAAGACTGTATAGTCATGTCAATGCCTACTAAACTAAGAGAGCCAAAGGGAACACACACTGTTAGGCACATCCCAGGAATGATAGGAATGTACCGTTGCTGGGACAGCCACAAAGATGTTGCCTCTCATGGAAGGAATAGGGTGGAGTTCACACAGATACAATGCCCACAATTGTCAGGCAGGTGCCTAAATACCCTGCAGAACAAGTAACAATTGCGTGCTAGGCTGGGAATACACACATGCATAGTGCGGAAAATTGAACATCTAGCCATTAAGGCATTACAACATACTCGATACACAAGTACAGTGACTAGCAAGGATGGCACAGACAATGCAGCTGGAGACATTGCTGAGCAGGCATAGCCATAGTTGAAGGGATCCGTCACCAAAATGGAAATGTAGACACAGGTCAGCACAACAATTGTGCAACTCCCTGCAGGGAAGATGTCAGGTGCCACATAGGAAGGGACACTCCTTGGGATAATGTCTCCAAACAGAAATAGCACACACGACCAAAGAATCTTCGCTGAGACCTTGTGATGGCAGATACCATGGTCCACCCCATGAGCAGCAGACTACAACATTACCCTGAAACATAACACATTACCACAACCCCAACTCCTGGAGCATCAGCACCCACATCAATACCTGAAATGCAATAGTGTTCAAAGTGAAAAGAAAATGCTTTATTCAGCATTTAAAACAAAATCATGAAAGGACACTATTTACAAAGGCACATGGCCAGTCCAGATCAGAAGTCCTTGGGGGGGACACTGGGGCACATGTCTCCCCTAGCTTGCCTGCACATTAGCACCAACAGGTGCGTCGACTGGGGGGGCATCATGTGGGGAAGGACCAGGCACCGCAGGGACAGGAGGCGTAAGGGTAGGTGTGGTGGGTTCAGGGACAGACGCCTCCACCACAGGGGGTGGGGCAGCGCCAAAGGTGGAGGTCAGCTCGGCGCTACACACTGCTGCCAGCTCGTCCAGCGTATCCCCTGCACCCAAAGAAAACACAGGCTCCAAGGAGCGGGGGGGTCGGAGGGATGGGGTGCAGCGCCACTGGGGAGGGGGTGGACAGTGGAGGGGACTCAACTCCCCCACCCGTGGAGTGCTGTGTCCGTTTGCGGGCTGGTGAGCCAGAGGGGCTGAGGCCCATCACAGCCAAGTAGGCCTCCGTCTCAGAATGTGTGGTAGGGGAGCCGAGCGGAGTGCCATTGGAGGGACTGGGTAGTGCGGCATGCGGACTCGGACAGTGGCTGCGTGCATGCCTGTGTGTCCCAGACCCAGTGGGTGTGCGTTCATCCCCCTGAGTGTGCGTGCGAGGAGGTGTGCGCTTGCCCTTACGTGTTGGTGTGCTGTCTGTGTCTGGTGGGGTGCGTGCTTGGGAATGTCTGGGTATGCTTTGGACAGGGATGGGAGTGGGAAGTGTGGATGGTGCAGGGGTAGGGGGGGCGAAGTGCTGCAGGAGACTCACTGCTGCCGTCAGTGAAGAGTCCATGGACCTCAGCAACATCCGTTGGTCAGACATCGCTGATGACATGCCCTCCATGTACGACACCATCTGTGTCAGCAGTCTGGTGTGGCCATGGAGGACATTCAGCATCGATGTCTGGCCTACCTGCAACTGCCGCTGAATGTCGACAGACTCTGCAGTGAGGGCAGCAGGGGGGACAGGGGCAGGGGGTGCGGTGCCTGGCACGAAGGAGACACAGTGTTGCCTTGCACGGACAGAAGGGACCAGAGCAACTGGGAGGGCAGTGATGGGAATGGAGGGGGCGGTGACAGATGTAGTGCTGCTGCCAGGTGTTGTAGCAGCCTCCACCCCCTCGAGGAGTTCAGCCTCAGACCCGTCAGCGTCGTAGTCAGTGTTGCCACTAGACAGGTCCTCCGCCTGACTCCCCTCGCCCTCCGTGCCACTTGCTCCCGCAGACTCACCACCAGTGGTGGCAGCGGTGCTGGATCCCTCCTCCTGGACCGTGCAGGTGTCCCCCTCGGTGTCCTCCGATGATGCTGTGGGCAAGGTGAAGTTACAGAAAATAATCAGTCACCTGTATACATCTGACACATGAGTCCAAACAAAAATAAGTCACAGTGCATATCAGGAAATGCATCATGAGTAACATCTAGAATACTCCGCACATATGTAACCCTGCACTCCCCAGTTGGTTGACCCACCATGCCACTTGGAAATAATGGAGAATATGACACAACAGCAAATAACTTCATAGAAATTATACTGAGAAGCTAGAGTCTGGGAACAGTTGAGCACAGCAAGACTATGAAGGCATGCCACCTCTTGTTCACTGTGAACGAAACAGTATTGGTGCACCCAAGGCCAAATAACAGACGTCAATGCTGAAGGTGTCCCCACACTCAGAGACCTGTGAGTACTTTGGACACCCAAACCAAAAACATTGCGACCCCTTGAGACTCACAACACTTCACACAATGTACATGTTTAGAATGTGTGAATGTACCACTTTGTGAACAGAACACACATGTGCCTGTATAACAGAATTCACACAAGGAGGTGCACACTGAACTACATTTACACTGTAATCGTATGAGCTGGCTGACGAATTCTAATTAGCCACTGTAAAAAAGAAATGGGGTATCAGTAAGTACATATACATGGCACCACGGTGGTCTGGATGACTTGACACTCGTAAGTTGGTGTCAGCAACAACCAAGGACTTACCCAAATGCAACCACACTGTGGGAACATGGATATGTATAATCAGAAAACAAGTGGTAATCGAACAGTGCCTTTCTTATAAATGTGCCAGCGTGTCCCCAGAAATTGTAAAGAGACTTTTTGTTGCACTTCCTTGGGAGACATCTGTCATGCAGGCACATTATTGTCCTTCACAACAAAACATCAAAGTCAAGCTTCTTAAAATATTTAGACATGTTGACAGGTGTAGTGAGTGCCAAGGTACAATACTTCTTGACTAACAACTTGAATCATGCCACCTGTCACATAGCCATCCGTACCATAATGACACAGTTGGCAACACATCGGACCCACTGCCTGTCATGTGGAGTGGCACACATGTCCAATCACAGGACAATGCATTAGCTAATGGGCCTGCAATTGTGTCGGGATAAGGAGCACCTGCACTGAGGAGACACCCTCATGGGAACCAAGAATGTCCACACAGATGTCAGCACACACAGGCCAAACTACGTAGCATCTCGACTGGTGGCAAAAATGGATGAGCATGAACCATGTATTTCAACCTCTGACACATGCTGCAAAGCACAAACATTAAACCCTGCACAACATTACTGGGTCACTGCATGTTGACTGTCAGTCCAGACAATGATCACACACAGGTCAGACCTGGCAAGGAGACATAAGGTTTGGACATGTAGGCCTTGTCCGCACAAACCCACCATACCTGACACAATGTGATTGAGACAGATCAATAAGTGACACCTCTTAATCTGAGTTCATGATTACCTACATGTACTCCACATCACCTCGTGAGGCTGCCAACACTTATTTGTGACAAACAACCATCAACAGATAGTTGTACATAGACACACAGGCACTGCCCAGGATGCACAAGCCAAATGTGGTCAACCAGTACAATGGGCACATGTAGCACACTTTAGATATATACAAATGAGGCCAGGGAACAATGCCACAGAGGCCAACCCATGCTGAACACACAGAGAATGGGCACAGTGTTGGATTGACACACATGATTCCAAGGCAAGGGTGTCTTAGGGGACTGTAGTGGGCACACTGCTACATGGTCCTGGAATGATCTGACTGTAACATGAGCTACCGTCCCGCCACTATGCATATCTACCACTCATGGACATCATGTCTGAGGCCACAACATCGGTAATGCATGCAGCAAGTCTGTTCATTTGAAAAATCACAATCCTATGTTGAGACTGCATCAGTGCCAACTAATATGGACCCCCAAATGACTGAACAGGACAGGGCACAGGCAAGGTAACAACACATGTCACAGCCCCCCCCCCCCCACATGATGCAGAAAGCATTGTGCACTTGGATTAACTGGCAGCCTAGATGACCATGTGCAATAGTGATTTCACACAGGCCAGGGAACACATGTCAAGGAGGGGAAGGGAGGAAGAAGAGCACCGGTAGACTTTGGGGAACAGGATATGCACTGCACATATTAACCCTCGCAGTGTATCCAGGCGACTGAGCACTTCAATAAGCTGGTGACACACAACAAACACACATGTACCTACCCCCTTCCTGCTGCCGCAACTCCTGTAACCGCCTATCCATGTCAGGGAAGACCACCGCCAGGACACGCTTCATCTGGTGGGTCAGGCGTCGGCGCCCGCCGTGCTTGCGTGGAGGTGAGTCCTTCAGCTGCCACCGGGCGATCCTCCGGGTCCAGCACCGGATATCCTGCCAGCGTTTCCTCACCTTGGCTAGGCGCCGACTGCGACCCTCCACCGATTTCACGGCCCTGACGGCCCGCTTCCATATCTTCCCCTTCTCGTAGGCAGTTACCTGTGAGGATGACAAAGTGAGACAACATCACTACACCTGCTCCATGTCACAGAGACACACATTTGAACATCTTTGATATGTTGAAGAGGGCATAGTATGCTGCCAACAAATCGCACCTTTGTCATAGGGACATTAGCCTGTCACACCTGGACAAAATGCCAGAAGTGACAGTCACAAAAAAGGTGCACAGTCAAAGCTAGTGGAGTCAGCACTCACCTGTTCCCCTGGTCTCCCATACAGACTGGGGTAATGTGGGAGGATGACATCCAGCAATGCCTCATTCTCCTCTTGTGTGAAAGGCTCGGCCCTCTCCACAGACCTGGACATGGTGCCAGAGGAATCACAAGCAGCAGCAGTGGTGTCGACTGAAAGGTTGTGCAGGCAAGTGCCCTCTCATGGGTTCTGGCTGACTTATATCTGCCTTGCTGGGCTGTTTCATTTACAGGAGTACAGAGTGATTGGTCAGACTCATTTGCATCCTACGTTTCCTCCAGCTATTGCATGGTTCAAAATGTGTGCATCATGTGGATTCAACAACCACTTTGCAACATAGTATTTAGTTGCCAACTGACTTTTCCAGGCCACCTGATGGAAAAATTTGAACAGGAAACTCGGTATCAATGACAACCAGCATGCATTTAGGCCCTAATACTTGTCCCTCATGTGTCCCTATGTAATTTAGTAATCCTCACACAGGTACGGTGCGTTTCACACGTACCCCTACGGCACCAGTTGCACAGTGCGTTTGACACGTACGTGTATGACCAGTGCGTACACGTACGTGTACTACGAGCGTACACGTACGTGTGCGACCAGTGTGTAGACGTATGTCTACTACCAGTGTGTACACATACGTGTACTACGAGCGTACACGTACGTGTACGCTCATAGTACACGTATGTGTACACACTGGTAGTAGACGTACGTCTACACACTGATCGTACATGTACGTATACGCTCGTAGTATACGTATGTGTACACACTGGTAGTAGACGTGCGTGTGTACGGTCCGTACACACACCCGTACTCCCGCGGCAACAACAATATAATGACACGGACCGTTCACACGCCCTCACAGCGTGTGTACGGGGTGTTTCACGGCTTACACTGGTGATAGGAGGCGCACACGAACGGAATGGGTGTCAGACTCGTGCACGGATTTACATCAAGTGATTGTCATTGCAGTCCTTCATGTGCAGGGCCTAGGTGCGTCAGGCAGTGATATGGCACATGTCTCCTCATGTTTTAGCACAATAGATGTGTGAGGACCTGTGTACACATGTCATGTGTGATGGGGCACTATGTGGAACACTTCCCATTCCCACTCTGCACATGTGTGCATGTAGTACAAACGTGTCAAGCACTGCATCACTGGTATGGCAGAGTCACCAACATCCGCAACTGTACCCTGATGCCAGGGACAGGGACTATAACACCGACATCCAAGTAACAGCGTGCCCCGATGTGACTATGTCCTGTGTGTGTCATGTGTTCCCATGAGCTTGCTGTTGGTGTTCCGTCAACTGCATCTGCTGTTGCTGCATCCAACATGTGTCTGTGTGTAGATGGGCATGGCACACATAAACGCACACCATGCCACATGTGGATTCACACGTTATGTGTGTCTGGATGCTTCGAAGATGGTTTTTTGACATGAGGACATATCTGCTCCGTATCCATTTCAGTGTGTTAGTTTTTCACGTGTAACCCTTCTTCACAATGTGTGTGATGTGTTCATTTTCAGTGACATGTGACCTGTGCGTCTAGCTTGCCGCCAGCTGCTGTATGAGATGACATCCTTCAAATTCAGATATGTGGATGTATGTCACTCCTGTGATGTCTCTGGCTGTTCACTTACACTGGCCCACAGCTAGTTTCGGGGCATGTCATGTTGAACTTGACAATCAACGGGTGTAGCTGGCTTTTCGTAGGAGTATCACCTGGCTGGCATACGTGTCCTGGATGTATTGCACAGACCAGACTCTGTATTTAGCAGATGTGTAGTAGTAGTTGAGCATGTGTTCAGTTCATTGACATTGATGTTGTTATGTACTCACTCTTTGTTATTCCTTCAAATTTTCTGCAGGGCACAGCCTCTCCCACGACCAATGCCAGACTTGGGTGCCATGAGGGAACGTGACTGCATCAGACGTTACCGCTTCTCGCAACAGTTGATTGAGCACTTGACCGCAAAGCTGGAACCACACCTCCTACCGCGACACAGGTATCCTACTGCGCTGACACCCAAGATGAAGGTGATGGCAGCCCTACATTTTTTTGCCACGGGTACGTTTCAATTCACCATAGCTGATGTGGGTGGCATGTCACAGACCATGTTCAGCCGTGTCCTGCATGATGTTTTAGAAGCCATGTTGGAGCACCTGGATGAATTCATCCATTTTCCGACTCCTGAGGAGTTGACAGGTGTCAAGGGTGATTTCTATGCCCTGGGAGGGATGCCCCATGTCATTGGGTCCATTGATGGGACACATGTGGCTTTTGTACCACCACAGGCACAGGAGGTCGCCTATCGCAACCGTAAACATTACCACTCCATAAATTGCCTTGTGGTGTGTCTTGCTAACATGCGGATTTCCCATGTCTGTGCACGTTTTCTAGGGTCAGCACACGATGCCTACATCATGAGGCGCAGCAGGGTGCCCGAAATGATGCTGCAGCTGCACAACAAACGAGCATGTCTGGTTGGTGGATATACTCTGTTTGTCCTTGTTTTAGGGCTGTCTTTGTGTCTTACGGCATCTCCTGACCCACTTTGTTACATGATGTATCCATGTAGGGGACTCTGGCTATCCCAACATGCCATGGCTGATGACGCCTCTCCGCAACCCCAGAACAGCTGCAGATCACCGTTACAACAACGCACATGGCCAGACCAGGCGAGTGATCGAGAGGACGTTTGGCCTCCTGAAGAGCCGATTTCGTTGCCTTCACAAGACAGGCGGGTCCCTCTCATATGCACCGGTGAAGGTCTGCAAAATCTTCCTCGTGTGCTGCATGCTGCACAACATGGCAGTGGAGAAGGCTGTGCCACTCATCCTGGATCCAGATGAACAGGAACATCCACCCGTGGAGGATGAAGGGCTTGGTCACGAGGCAAGTGAGAATGAGGAGGACGACATCCGGAGTCAGCTCATATGCAACTTCTTCTCATGATGGTGAGTCCATGGGTCTGAGTGTGCACGCTTGTAGCCTTGTGTGGCATGTGTTGCAATGTGTGTGTCCAGCCGACTGTATGCGAAGTGACTTAGAGGTGTGTTCAGATGTGTGACTCGAGGGATGAGGTCCTTCCACACATAATAGCTTAGACACTCAATTTACAATTAAACATGTTCACACACATATTTCTGTAGAGTAAATGACCATGCATGCGGATGCCAATCATTTCCCTGACTTCTTGTGTGTCTGTCATCCACAGGTAGTTGCGCATGCTGTCTGCTCGTGTCATCCTTGGCCGCCCGCTATTCCTCATAAGTATTGCAACGTGTGCTGAATCAGCGTTCCATTCAGGGACATGGTGAAAAGTCTTTTTGGTTAAGGATTGCTGCAAGGCATTTTGGTGTTGGTAGGTGTTTGGAATGTGTGGGCACTGCTCATGTGCATGTTGTGTTACTATACATACATGTCGACTTACCATGGGGCACATGACATGTTGCATGACTCCCATGAATTGATAGTCACCCTTTGTAACAGTAATCTGTAATGGGACTGTGGATTCTGATGAACGCATCAATGTGTGTACAACTTCCCTCTGAAACATACGGGATGCTACGGGTGGATATAGTGTGGGACATCCCCATGAGAGGATCAATGGGGAATTGCAGACCCTCCGTGTGCAGCAGGGGGTGTTTGGCTCACACCCTTCACTTGTGTGCCAGTTCAATGGATTTACAGCATCTGTGTTGTGAAGGGGGTGTCTAGTGTAGGTCCCACATGTTCTGCCTAATCACCTGTGAGTCCGTTCATATTGATGCATTTCCCTAGGTGTGAACCTGAGTGATAAAGGTGTTCCTCACCCTCAAAGGTGCCTCATCTCTGTTAATGCTGATCTCTTGCCACTTTGCATGCGACATCTCTGGCATTGTGGTCAAAGATTGTGCATATGAGTGTATGTGTAGTTTGGCAACATGCATGCAGTTCTCCAGGGATTGTGATCTCTATTGTGCATGATGTCCATGGTTGTGTATGTATTTGGCCATGTTGGTCACCACAACGGGACGTGAACACCCGCTGAGGGTGTGTATCCTGTGCGCAGCTCGTCCTTCAGTTTCGTGATCCTGTGTCAGTCATCTTTGGTGATTGGGCATCCATTGTCTCTGGGTGTGCCATGGGGACCCGACGCTCCTTCCTTTACATGGGCCTGTTGACATCCTTGCCTTTGTGTGCAACTTGTGGCATGGGTTCCAGGACATGCCGCCTGCTGCTGCTACCCCTGCAGCAAGGCCCAACAAAGTGTCCGGATTCGGCAACACACACAACTCAAAGATGCTCCTCCCTTCCTCCCTCCACCCATTCATTTGGCTGTCATCAGCTTGTCTGTGCCACTGTTGCGGTCACGCGGTGCCAAAGGCTGGACCGTCAGCGCATGCAACGTGCACATTGCACGACCCTCATGTCCTTGCATGACCCACATCACACTACAGTCTGATGTTGCAGCCACCCTCCAAGCATTGTCGATCCGATAAGCTACCGCCTGCTCTCATGCATACCCTAGGCGCACAAACGACACCTTTGCATGATGAGTGTGCAACTCCAACTGCCTACACAGCGCTCCAGGCCCTGTCACACCAACCAGGTCATGTCACTCCTACTCCCCACCGGCTCCGTACACCAGCAAGGCCATGGGAGTGAGACTCAAGCCTTCAGCATGTAGTATAGTGGCATCATCTGGCACATGGCCCAGGTATCATCTCTCAGCGGGTCAATCGTCAATGTGTCCAGGTCACCCTCTCCGGCATCACATGCGCACAGCACATCATCATCAGCTCGTATGCCATTGACAGCCAGGTACTCCTCACCCTCACCAAAGACGCAGCCATTGCCAGTTCCAACATTCAAGAAGGCATGAGATCCATTGATGGATGTCTGAACATCAGCCAGCTGAGTCTGGACTTGTACAGGACTGAGGTAATCATCTGAGCATTGTCCCTTTCCAGCTGGGTCAACTGGTTGTGTCCCACCGCAAGAGCCCTGCACATGCACCCAGTGCCCACGCACACAGGATGGTGTGCATCATGTATTCGTCACTCACATTTGCCATGCTAATCACCAGCATCTGTCCCTCAGGGTGCAACACTCTCTGCATGATGCACATGATTCACTCCAAGGAAAGACAGACCATCCCCCAGGCCCACGACACCAGCCGGGTCAACTACTGCCCCGCCCTCTACGGAGCAAGTACATCCACACTCCCGGGAAACTTGTCCACATCCAGGCTCCATGTGCACACCTCAGCTTCAACATCCCGCGCCCCAGCCACATCGCCATCCTCCAGAGATAGCTGCAATGGATCACTGTCTGCTGCAGGATGACCTTCAGACTCCTCACCCACACTCAGGAGGCAGGCCACAACCCCAGACCCCAAACCAACCTTGCACGTCTGTCATCCAAGACCCCGTTGTGCCAACTCCATGCATCCAACCTTGCTCTGGCCACCATTCTTCACATCCACCGTACTCCAGCATGCAGGACATAGTTCTCCCACCTGGCAAGACATACCTGCTACTCCCTCCCCGGCAACATCCACATGAGCCATGCCTCTACGCCTTCATGATATTCTTCCCAATTGGTCTGTACGCACAGTATTGCATGCCCCCCCTCAGCAGCTTGAGGCCATCACGGGTGAGTATTGTGCTCCATGTCTGTATTGTATGATACATTGTGACCCATGTGTGTCCTGTACCAGACTCAGATTCCAGGGTATGGATGGCTGGAGTTAGTTCAACACTCAGGCCTAGTTTGACATTTCCACACACGTAGGTTCTGTACTCATGCTAAATGAATGCAACATCTCATTGAAGAAATTTGGATTTATTAGTGTTGTGGGGCCATTTTAGTGTGGACAAATAGGTGCTATACAGTGTGCATGGAATCCAAAGTTCACAGGGGGAGATGGGATCCTTGGCATTTGAAGTCATCAGAGTCCAGACCACAGTGTTGGTCATCATTGGTCAGATTGTGACCAGCATGTCCATGTGGCAGAGAATGTCAGTGAATGATGTGCTGCTGTTGCGCATGAAGGCCAGGTGCCAGGTTAGGTGACCTGGGAGATGTGGATGGTCCGCTGGCTCTCACGGTCTTTTCCGTGGATGACCCACCTTCCTCCGGGGACCCTCAGATGTAGGCCTTGACGGTGTTTGGGATGCTCCGTCGGACGAATCCTCCTCCTCCTCCTCCCTCCCTGTGGCTGGTGCTGGTCTGCGCCTGGTGTCACAGGGAGGTTTGCCCATGTTGTCGACGATCCGATGGAGTGAATGGCTCATGTCCCTTTGCACCGCCAGGAGCTCAGCCAGTCTTGCCTCCATCCGTCCTTGGTGTTGTTGTTGACTGGCGTGTTGCTCGGCCTGCTGATTCTTAATCTCGTTGAGGGTCGCCACTACCTGGCTGATGCCCCTGGTGTCACGCCGGCATGTGTCCAAGATGTGGCGTATGTGTGACATACCGGTTCCCTCAGCTGGTTGGTCAGATTTGCGCCTTCGCCTGCCTCCACTCCCACCACCCCTGCCCACACGAGCCTGGCGTGCCGTTGTGGGCACATCGGCTCTACGGGACCCCTGAGGGATGGCATTAGCAGGGTTGTCTGCCTCCTCCTGTGTGGCCGGAGAACCTTGTCCCTCCAGGTCAGACTGGCTCAGTTGTTCTGTGCGGGCAGGGCTCCTGGGTGTCTCCCGGGATGTGGGAAGAATGGGGGTGGTGGTTGGCACAGATGTACCTGACGCAGGTGCTGCAGGGGCTTGGGCACCATAGGGTCCAGGTTGGTTGGGGTCATCCACGGAAACACCCTCAGCCTGGGACGACTCCTGGTGGGCGTTCGCTCTGGGGACATCACCGACACCCACCAAACACGCACGCAACCTAGGGTTGATCCTCGCATCCTCCCTCTCCATGTCCAAGCAGGTCAACGGCGTCTCCTCCTCCTGCTACAACACCCTACGCAGGCTCCGCCGGATCAACTGGTGGATCCCGGCCTAAACAAGTAGTCCAGTGACACAGGCCCTGTCAGCAGCTGACTGTACTACGCCACTGCACTCTACGCAGGACTCCCATCCACACACCAACGGCGGCTACAATGCTTCGGAAACGCCTCAGCGCAACTGATCGTCAACGCCCCCCGCCACAGCCACATCCCCCCTTTCTGAGAGACCTGCACTGGCTCAACATCGACAAGAGGATCACCTGTAAACTCCTCACCCACGCACACAAGGCACTCCACACCGCCGGACACGCCTACCTGCACATCAGACTCAGCTTCTACACCCCCACCCGCCAGCTCCGCTCCGGCAGCCTCGCCCTCGCAGCTGTCCCCCGCATCCAACGTATGCCCGGCTGTGGCGGACACTTCTCCTACTTCGTCGCCAAGACCTTGAAGACCCTCCCAGCCCACCTATGACTGAACCAAGACCTACTTGCGTTCAGGAGACTCCTCAAGACCTGGCTCTTCGTGCAGTGGTGGTACCCCCCCGCCCCCCTCCCCTCAGCGCATTGTGTCCCTCACAGGCAAGTAGCGGACCTTACACGTACCCTGATCGATTGTTGATTTATTGACGGTGCCTGCTGGTGGGTGTAGTGTGATTTGGCAGTAGGTCTCCCAGGTGATGTATATTTCCCACCTACTGCCATGTCAGTGAGTGTGAGTTCCTGTCATAGATTTCTAAGCTTGTTGTGTTTGTGTTCGAGTTAGCAGTTGTCACAGGAGGGCCTTGTGCTGCCTACAGCAGGCCCTGGTGTCAGCTACCTTGTCAGTGCTTTGCCAGTCCCTGTGCATTGCGCATGGTGGATGGGTATGTACCTGGGCCATATGGGCTGAGGGCAATGGTGTCTGTTTCTGAGTTGTCCAATATGTTTAGTGATCCCCACGCTCCCAGCATCCCGGACATCCTGTCTTGGGTTTGTGTAGGCTGGGACATGGCATGGCCTTGCTTTGTGAATGGGGCATACTCATGTTAGTGGCATGAGCGTTGTTTAGAGTGTTGTTGTGTCAGGTGAGGACTTGGGGGTAGGTGAGTGCATTTGTTGTAGTTGGGGTGTGGATGCCATTCTCCCCATGTTACGTAAGTTGTTTGTGTACTCACCAGGCTCTCAAACTCCTTCGACTCCATGTACTCCCACCGGCGGAAGCAGGGCCATCATCTTCTCCTCCCAGGGATGGTAATGTACCGGTCTGAGGGGCAGCCCACCTCCTGTGATGTTACTCTGGGCATAGTCCTCGTTCATTTTCCGCTTGACTGCCCTCCGCAGATCGTACCACCTGGATTGGCATTCATTCCTGGTCCTTCTGGTGGGCGCAACAGCATTCACCCGATCGACGATCCTCTGCCACAGGCTAGTTTTTTGGGATATGCTGGTCTGTCTGACCAATGTTCCAAAGAGCTGTGGCTCGACTCTGATGATTTCGTTGACAAGGATGTCCAGCTCCTCCCTTGTGAACTTTGGATTCTTGTCTGTGGGCATGGTGTGGGGTGTGGGTGTGGGTGTGAATGGTTGTGGGTGTGTGGGTGTGAATGTGTAGGTGTGTGTGTATGTGTAGAGGGGGTCTGTGTGAAGGAGGTTGTGTGAAGGTGTGTAAGTTAAGGTGTATGGGTGCAGTTGTTTGTGTGTGATGTCTGTCAGCAGTGGGTCTGTTGCAAAGGCTCATGGTTTGTGATTGTGGGCCCTTTTTATTGGTCCATTTGTGGGTGTGGCTGTGTTTGAACTTTTGGTGGGTGTGTTATAAGAGGTGGTTGTGAGTTTGGGCCTCTGTTTGGATGTGCCAGGTCAGTCTTTTAGATCTTTTTTGTCCTGTAGACGTGTTTTGTGGTGTTGTGCGAGTCGAATTGACCCTCCTTGTGCTGTTTTACAGTGTCCTGGTTCAGTATGAGTCGTTTTCGCGTATGTGAGGTGCGGTTGTACAGTGCTCACATATGCAATGGTGTTGTACGATTCGTACATAGGCGATGCTGGGGTACGGTGCGTACAAGTACGGGGCTGGGGTGGGGGGTACGGGGCGTACACACGTGGGTGGGGGGTACGGCGCGTACATACGTGGGTGCTGGGGTGGGGGGTCCGGCGCGTACATACGCGGGTGCTGGGGTGGGGGGTACGGCACGTACATACGCGGGTGCTGGGGTACGGCGCGTACATATGCGGGTGCTGGGGTGGGGGGTATGGCGCATACATATGCAGGTGCTGGGGTGGGGGTACGGCGCGTACATAGGCGGGGCTGGGGGTACGGCGCGTACATACGGGGCTGGGGGTACGGCGCGTACATAGGTGGGAGCTGGGGGTACGCGCCGTACTTACGGGGGTGGGGGGTACAGTGCGGACATGCGCGGGTGGGGTGGGGGGGCCGTACGACTCGTACCCCGGGCACAAGTGTACCCGGGGTAGGGGTCGTACAAAGTTCGCTCCGTACGGGACGTTTTCCATACGCTTGTGTATTCGGGACGCTGGCCCGGATCGTACTTGTGCGCTCGGACTTCAGTTTTACGACTCGTACGTAAAACTGTCCAGGGACGTCTCGTAGACTTTTCCCGATACGATTCGTATGTATTTTTACAGTACGAATCGTACTTCGCCGTTTGTACGGGACTTGTACGACTCGTACGTAAAAAAATACGGATACGAGTCGTACGGTAATTTTTTTTTACCAGATCGGAATCGGCACCAAAATGTCAACAAGCATTTACAATGCAACGGTCTCGGCATTGTTAAAGTTAGAGCTATTGGCCTTGCTCATGACAATGCCGTTTCTTTAAATGTTTTAGAAACAAAAACATAAACAAAAATAATGTCATGAGCAATGCCAATAGCTCTAACTTTACCAATGCCAAGACCATTGCATTGTAAATGCTTTTTCTTACAGGGAGATTAAGCGATTTGCCCAAAACAGGATGTTGTGCCGACGCCGAGACTCTTAACCCGGTTTCCCAACTCCATAGTCTGCCCCTCTGGCCTTGATCCGTTCTCTCCTCCTGTCCTGAACCTCTGACTGCAAGGGCCCATCCCACTTCTTTTTTTTTTAAACGATCACTTTCTACAAGTACCTCTCAGTGCGGTGCCATAACGTGACGTACTACTAGCAACGTTTCAACATGTTGAAGAAATACACTCAGAGTATTTTATAAATCCTATCCTATTTTACGTGATCTATATTGCAAACACTTTCAGAGCTTTGCGCGGGCTGTTCGCTCACCCATCTCTAACCGTGGTGGCTCGAGCTCCCGCTGTTTAGAGCAGCTCTCTCCACAGTAACTGCTGTTATCGAGCCAGCAGAAGGCGCGGCAGCAGCACACCGGGCGTCTGTGTCCCCACTGCATGCGGCAGTCCAAGCGTGATCCAGGGTCACTAGCCACTGGATCTGGAATCGGGAGCCGCGAGCCGTCATCATGAACTGTGACACAAAGCATTATTATGCAAGAATGTAAGGAATTCTTTTCCCTCTGGATAGATTTGCCATCAGCAGTCATGGAAGGTGCTGGCTAGCCTGCCTATTACATAGACTGATGGCCTTGAAAGGTCTTATTTATATATTTTACTTCCCAAAATCAGCTGGATTACGTTATATTTCAAGTGTTAACACTGAGCTGGTTAATCCGACCCACCACCTTCCCAAGATGGGCTGCTCTAAGGGTTACCAAGCAACGCCTGCCCCTGTTTTTGTGAAACTTTACGTGCTCTGAACTTTTTGGGCTTTTCTGCTCTTGTAAAGCGCTTCAGAGCATTAAAATAAATAAGCCATTTCCGTTGCCTTACTTAAAACTGCATTCAGCTGTTTTTCCCCTTTTCCCCCCTAAATGTTCTATTATCAGCCAACTGCGGTGACACAGTTAATTTTTTTTTTAAAATAATCTTTCTGCATGAACTACCGTCCATGAACCACATTTCAACCTTCCCTCCGTCCGAACACGTGCATCTTCCCTGTTGTGCCATTGTTGCTATGGGCTGTAGGCAAGGGCATGCAAACCACCAAAGCAGGCCATAAATGTTGTCCAGCATTCCCTGTAAAGGCAAACTCACAACCACAACAGGGTTTCACTGGGGCAAGTGGCACTGGGGCAAGTGGCACTGAGCCTCCCCTCGACCAGGAAGAAATCCCTATGCCCTTCACAGCAAAGCGTTCCATCAGCCTCCACCGGCACACATCCGCATTCTCCCCCTGCCCAGAGCAGTGCCACAAAAGATTAAAGAGGGCAGACCGTCCTTGTGAAGCACACCATTCTACAACGGGTCTCGCTAATCTGCAAAATGGAATGAAAAGTGTGTATTGAACGTTTAAAAAAGTCTCTAGTAAAAAAATACATCGCTTGCAAGGAGTTCCAGTAACAAGATGCGAGATTTATTTATTGTCGAGAGCCTGCCAGTCCGTTAACAAAAGCAGACGGAAATTTGCATGTTTATTAATTCCGCCGGATGAGCTATTTGTCCATCGTCAAAGGTTAATAATGTTAAAAGCACACCACCGCCTTTCTAAACGCAGCGTCCTTTTCGGATTCGGGGGCGTGTTTTGCTGTTGTCTCCTCCTTGAGACTTCTCGCAAAAAACACGCCCCCCGATCCGAAAAGGACGGGGCCTAATCAGAGTGACTGACCTCTTTTCCAGTGGCTGGCCAGCATTTAAGAGGCCAGCCAATGGAGAACAGGGGAGAAGAGGGGCTGGTTCAAGCCCCTCTTCTCCAAGTCATTAAATCTCCGACTTCCGGTTCTGCCTTTCGGCAGACCGGACGTCCTCGACCTAAAAATGTGAAATAAACTAATTCACTCTAACATTTTTATCTATGTGGTTCTATTTTAAGTTCCTACTTCCATTATTTCCTATTAGAGGGTGTTGCAATTTCAGTGGTTGGCCATGTGTGGTGCTGGACTTGCGCTAGGTCTGAGCGCAAGTATATTTACTACTGTTGCTGCTGTAAATATCCTATTTCTGATTCACAGAATCAGTATCAGGGAACATTACCCGTTGAAAGTTCAGCTCGAAAATGGGATCCGTTCTCCAATATGGCAGACCATCACCAATGTATTGACCATTAAAAACACAGTGAACGCACACAAACTTGTAATTTTGTGGGCATGCACAAATGTACTTTTGCACCATACTTACATCAGCGGTTGGATGGTCCTTTGCAGAGAGTTCACTGAAGCATGTATGATCGACCAGGAGTAGGCATGGAAATATTGGTTTGCATAGACATCCATACACACTTTTCTTAGACTCTGTGAATCAACAAAAATGCGCACATCGGTGCCTATCCTACACAGAGGCCTATGAGCTTGTTAATTAATACATTTTTTTGTGAGTTAAGCCATTTGTTTGTGCCAATTCAGAACTGCAGAGTAACTCTACTGGAGTTTCTTTTAAAACAAGTGTACAGGAGAAACCTGTGGGACTCATTGCTTCAACTGTCTAGCTGATGACTGGGATTGTGGGATATGGGCTGTTTGTGTACGATTTTCAGGTGCGATGTGGATCAGTCCAGGGTAACTCCTTGGGTTCAGGATTCTCGCAGCCTTAAAACTAGGATGCTGAGTTCCACGGTATCAAAGGCCGGGGAGAAGTCAAGTAGTATCAACACTACAAATTGCCCTTCGTCCGTTGTCATTCTGCGTTTGGTTTGTAGCACGGCCAAGGCTTTCTCAGTTCCATGAGTGGATTGGAACCCTGATTGTGCGGGATCTAATAGGCCATGGCCTCCAAGATAATTGGAGATGAGCTTTTTACATAGTGCTCCATAATTTGTACCGGGAAGGACAAGAGTGCAATAGGCCTGAAATTACTCAGGACTGAAGGATCCGCAGGTTTAAGCAAAGGCAACACCATTTCTCTTTTCCAATTAGAGGCAGCTATCCCTTGCTTTAAAGAGTTGTTACATATATTTAGCAAAGGGGCCGCCAAGGACTCCGATGCCGGTTTCCAGATTTTAGAGGGAAATGGATCAAAAGGCAAGCCAGAAGAGATGGAATTAGCAATAGGATGGAAGGAAATCAAAGTTAGTTGCTAAAAATTATTGAGAGAAGGGTATAGATATGTACGACTCACTTGTCCCTCACCTTTCAAAGAAGGAACATTAGATTGACAGCCTGAAGATGGTGATAATGGGCACAAGGATGCTAGACTGGCCAAAACATTAAAAAAAATTGAAGTATAGAGAAATGTTATCATGGAGCTTCTGCATATGCTGTACTGTGTGTAATGCGCATCTGGGGTTAATTAAAGCCTATGTGATGGAAAAATGTTCTTTGAGGCATTAGAGGCCTCCAGAATGAGCTTGGCATTGTACTCAGACTTTGTAGTAGCGATTAGTTTTTTATAAGCTTTTACAGTTTTATTACGTTGCTATTTTAGTCCTGGGGTTAGATTTATCAAAAAGTCACACAATGTATTAAGACAACTTGCTGTCCTGTGTTGCGTGACAGGCAAAGAGTAGAAATGTGCCAAACTACTAAGATATGATAAATGTCTGGTCTCTTCCTGTGCTGGCACACTGAGTGCACATAAACAACCCTTTGAGGCATTGTGTTCTTTGTAAGTGTGATGGAGAATGAGGAGAAAGAGGAAATAAGGAGAAATATAGATAGTTCTCCTTATTATGCCTCTGTTTGGAAGGTGTACCATTTTGACACAATCCCAGGGTTATTGACCTTATCTGACGTTGCATCAAAATCCATGGGTAGATGCATGGGAACGCCCAAGCTCCACCCATGGAACGCCTTCCAGTGCAGAGTAATGCAAGCCAGCAATTTGCAATATTTTGTGGTAATCTAGATTTACTTAGTCATGCAGAGCCATGCATGGTAGCATTACGTGGCTTAATAAATTGCACTAAAGGGCTTGTGTTATCTTGCGTCACCTTGCGTAATGCAAGGACAACGCAAGCCCTTTGTAAATTTGGACCCTGTTGTGTAAATCATCCACTGTTGCTTTTCGCTTTTCTTACACGCTAATCTAGCTAATTTCGTGGATTCACTGTACTAAGGGTTGCACGTGAGGGCATATTTTCTTTGTGGGGAGAACCGTGTGAAAAGTCTGCGTAATCCAATCTTGAAAAGCATTAAATTTTGCAGCTACCATAACGTTATCTGTTGAATTATGAGGTGAACAGCAGAGAGTCTGCAAAAGTGGCCTCAGAAAGCTAGATATGCAGATATTTAAATTTACATTTGTGAATCACTAATGGAAATTATCACTCGTAGATGAATGTGTTTGCACACCCTTATTTTGAATGGGTGAGCAAATACTTTAATTTATGTAAGTGGTTCCATGTGCCAATACCTTTCTGAACCAGTTCCATTTCCAAAATGAATTTTTGATCCATAATCAGTGCATTATGTCTGAGTTTGAGTAAAGTTTAACCTTCTTGAAATATCATCCACTAGTAGTCCTCCAAGTTACCTTGGTAAACCAAAAGGCCACATGTTCCTGTTATTATAATTGTACGTCTGGCCACCTCTTTTACTGGATGACAAAGGAGAAAAGCATGACATAAACATAGGGAAACATTTTTTAAGCAGATGATCGGAGATTAGAGTGTGGCAAATCCATCCCGCTGTTTGAAATCTTGAACTCTTTTCAGTAACAACCAAACACACGCTGTTGCTATGAGATCCTTGTATCTTCAAGTTCTTAAGTCACAAATCATCAAAACTTTTATTATTTTTATAATATAGAGGTACTCATGTTTATTCACATCAATGTTTTTTTGATAATCAATTTTATTGAGTTTTGAATGCAACAAGGAAAACAGCACCATTCAGGACTACATCCTAAAAAGCAAGACCAAGGCAAAAACACTACACATTGGCATAAAAGGATAGACACACATAAGTCCAGTATCAGCATATCCACTTTCAATCTGGAGAGCAAATCAATCCACAATAGTCTTCTATCACTCCAACCTATTTCCCCCTCATTCAGCGAAATTTCTTAGGACATCCCCTGGCCATATAAAGAGGTGGTTCCTGCGCGGCACACCAGTCCACCCCCCTGCGCCAGCGTGGGCGCTGTGGTAATCAACCAGTGAGCAGCAATGTCCCTGTTAGCTACCACCAGTGCTGTATTAAGGAAGAGTTTCTCAGCCCTGTTGCCATCCAGCACCTCGGTGATGCCCAGGAGAACACGTGTAGGATCAAGAGGAACCTCCCAGCCCAAGACATCCGTGAGTTCTCCTGTTAAGGACTCACAGTACCCCTGTATCGCAGGGCAAAGCCATACCATGTGATAGAAGTCTGCATGGGAGTGGGGGCAGCGGGGACAGAGGGCATCAGGCTGAAGCCCCGCGCGGTGGAGACGCAGTGGTGTAAGATAGGCAGCGTATAGGAAGTATATTTGGACCAGCCGAAGCCTCACAGAGACCGCAGTTGTTTTAGGGGCCATCAGGGCATCTCTCCAGTCAACGTCTTCCAGAGCCCCAAGCCAACCCTCCCATTTGTCCTGAAGTTTAGAGGGGGATTTGGGGGTATTGTTGGTGAGTGAACGATAAATGTGGGAGATCCCTCTTCTTCCCAAATCACCGGTCATGACCTGAGCTTCAGGTGGACTATACTCAGGCAAGGAAGCGCCATCTGTAATATAGGAGCGGAGGGTATGACGCAGCTGCAAATATCGGAAAAATTGAGAGGAGTGGAGGGAGTGCCTGGCCTGCAAATGCTGAAAGGAGCGTAGATGGGTACCGCTCCAGACATCGCCCAGCAGGGAGATCCCGATGAGGTCCCAGGGCCCGAACCCTGACAAGGAAGCAACCTTTCGGAGCCTGGTGCCGTACCACAAGGGGGTATATTGGGTCAGCTTGCCCGACCAGCGGGTATGACACAGTGAGGCCCGCCAGGCCAGGAGCACTCCGCGTGTGACCTCAGGGAGAGCCTGGGGAACAACGGCGCCATACAGCATCTCCTGGATAGAGGAGAAGCCCAGGTTGTGCAATTCCAGGCGGTATGTCGGGTCGAAATCTACAAGAAGGAGAGACAAGTAGGGGGACAGCAAGTGCCGGTTCGCAAGATGAAGGCGTCTAAGATAACGTCTAGTCCCTCGAAGAGGCATGAAGCCGCATTGGTCTGGATGAACCAGATTAGCTAGGTGCGGTCATAAGCGGTTGGCCAGGACAGAGGCGAAGATCTTAAGCTCAGTATTGATAAGTGAGATGGGACGATTTTCCGAGCAGCAGCTCGAGGGGGGCTGAGACTTTGGGATCACTACAATGGTAGCGACGGACGGAAAGAGCCACACTCCACCGATTCATTGTACATCGCGATGAGAGGTGAGACCAAGGTGTCTTGGTAAGACTAATAAAATTCTTGGGGGAGCCCGTCCGGGCCCGGTATCTTACCGGCTGCCATGCGTGATATGGCATCAGACACCTCCTCGGGGGCCTGGAGGCGGAGGGGGGAGACGTGGTGTCAAGGCCGGGTTCCATAACTGCGTTGAAATCACCCCCAACAACAGTCAATCCCAGGGGCAGGGCAGCGATTTTAGAGGTAAGTCTGTGGAGTGTGGAAGCCAACAGAGTGGGAGGGGAATAAACAGCTAGTAGATTAAGAGGGCAATCTCCGAGGGTCCCTTCCAGAAGAATAAAACAGCCCTGAGGGTCGTGTGTCACTTTACACGCCACCAGAGGAAGAGTGCGATGCACCATGATAGCTACCCCTCTTGACCCCCTACTAAATCCCCCTACTAAATCCAGAGTGCCAGACAGCACCATAGCCATGTTGCGCAAGGAAGGGACAGTGGTTGCCTAGCAGATGGGTCTCCTGAAGCAAGAGTACGTCTGCGGCCTGCGCTGGGCATATCGCAGGACAGCTGCGCGCTTGATTTTGTCTAGCAGGCCATTAACATTCCAGGACATTATATGGCGCAACGATGCCCCACTAGAATCGCCGGACAGGAAGAGGCCGTGTAAGGGGCTGGGCCGCCGGCCAGCATGGCAGAGGTAGTGGAAGTGAGACTATGTCTAGAGCCACTGGATATGGTGTCATAGCAGTGTGTGACATGTGTTCACCCAGATGTAAAGGAACAAGGTTGGTGCAGAAAACAAAGAAGATAAAAAACAGAACCAACAGGGGCCGCAGCCCCAACCCCCCTACCCCCACCCTACACTTCAGGAATGGAAGCATCTGTTGCCCGAACAATAAACAGGGAAGCAAAAGAACCAAACTAAAACACTTGGAAACAGGGAAAGTCGTGGAGGACCCCTCATCGTAGTAGGATGTTCATATCTATAGCCATCGGTGACAAGTTAATTATTAGGCAAGGTGCTAGCATTGGGTGACGCAAGCCAACATCTGGAGAGACGAAAGAAAAGTTAACAACTCAGCGAAAAGCTCAAGCCGGCCCTGGGAGGAGCGTCGGGCTGCTAGAGAAAGATCAGTGTCCGGGAGGTCCAGCAAGGATGGGCGAGGTGAAGCCGTTCTGGGGTCAGAGCGGCCTAAGGAGCTGGATCGCCGTCTGGCAGGAGAGGTCTCTCCAGGTGGCTCGGGCAGGATCCCCCGCGAAGGGCCTACCGGAGAGTCCAAGCGTGTGCGTCCTTGGCCCCTGTGCCTACCGGAGCGCCTGCGTCGTGGTCGGAGGATCGGCATGCCCCGCCGGGCACCCCCATTGCCGCTGGATGGTGCCGGGTTCTGGACATTCAGTCTCAACGGACGTTCCTCTGTTGCCCATGTCCATGCCTTCTCAGGCGTGTCAAATAAGAGAGATTTGTCTTGGAAAACCACTCGCAAACGAGCCGGGAAGAGGAGCCTATACTGGATGTTAAGCGAGCGTAGCTTTTGCATGACCTCACCGAAGGAACGACGTTGGATTTGAACCCTCTCGAGTGTAGTCAGGAAAAACCATTATTCTCAGGTTCTCATGTTTGAGACTCGGCCAGGATAGCGTCTCGGATCCGCAGGATGATTGATCTGGGAGGGGCGCCCGGCTGCGGGCGAGGAGCAAGCGAACGATGTGCCCTCTCGACCGTGAACCAGGGGGAGAGAGAGCCCTCGGGCATCCAGGAGCGTATCCAGCGCTCCACGAAGTCCGCCGCCTGACCCTGTTCCACGCCCTCAGAAAAACCAATCAGGCGAAGATTGTTGCGACAGGCCCGATTTTCAGCATCCTCGGCCTGCCGATGCAGCTCCTGCGTGTGGGACTGGTGTTGGGTCACCTGGAGCTTAAGCTGACGGACGTCATCCTCCACGGTATAAATCGCCTGGAGGATGGTAGAGAGGTCCGTCGCGGCAGGAGTTTCTTTCTCTGTGGGGCCACCAGTGGCCCCAGCGTCCGTGGTGGTAAACCGATCCATCTTGGTTTGGGTGGTGGGAGTCTTGGGCACCTTGTCTCTACCCATGGCTAACCTTGAACAAGGACAGAATGAAGCGTGGGCTCCGGGCGGTCAGGCAAGCCAGTTGGGGGATGATGGCGAAGGAGGGGAGAAGGGGGCAAGGCACGTCTAGGCCACCCCGCTCCGTGACCACCACCGATGTCCTCCGCAGGGGACCCCCCCGGGCAACAGAAAGCTTCAGGTGCACTGGTCTACAATGGGTAAGGTTGGTGGCAGTCCAGTACCTCCGGGCCCGTCAGAGCGGAGGGATCGAAGTAAACCGCCTGATGGCCAAATGAGGGATCAGTCAGAGTCTCGGGGGGACTGGGGCAAGCCAAGGCCACAAGGACACCGCCACTCGATGTAGCGGCCAAGATCTACCGGGTGGGCCACAGCTGTTTGCCACTGTCCAACATCAGGTCTTCCAGGAGGGACACCCCACACAAATAGGGCCACCACTGCCTGAACCGGCAGTTGCAACACCCCTCACGCCCCACTCAAGCACCAGGGGAGGAGGGGGCCCCCCACTGCAGCAGGCCAGCCCCCACACCCAGGCACCGCAATTCAATGGCAGGCAGGGCGCGGGGAATCATCTCGGTCTAGGGCCTGCAGGGTCCGACCAGGCACCCCGGGGGAGGCGCCGGGATGAAGAATCAGCAGGAGGGCCGGCGCCGCAGACTCCACGCCGCTTGGTGAGTGCGGCTGGCGGTACGTTCCTTGTCGTGGGTCACAGGGGTGCCGCTAATGTTGGAGAGTCAAAACAGACCGCCCAGTCTCAGTGGCAGAGTTCAACAGTGGTTTGCAGGACGCTGTAGGGCATGGGAATGGGAGCTGCGGAGAGGGTCCTCGCCCAGGATCCCACGCCGCTCTAATAGTGCGGCCGATTCCACCTCTCAGCTGGTGGCTCCCAGATCCGGCGTATCAGCCCTCAGGGGCGCAAAGCCGGTAGCGCGTATCCAGGCAGCCAAATCCCGCAGACCCAGGCCAGAGTCTCAGTGGTAGGCGACAGAGGGTCCCCTCCATTCACAGGAAGATGGTGGGGCTGCAGGCCCGGCCACAGTATCGGGGGGACATACTGTAGAGCAGGGGGGCGGGGGGTAGGGAACGGTGCTGGAAATCCCCCCCACACACCCCCAATGCGCTGGCAAGCAGGCACCCACCTTTAATCTGGTATTTGACCTAACCCCAAAGACCCGGCAGTGCCCCGAGGGCCGTAGTGCCGCTGCAGGCGGGGCAGGCCCTATGCGGGACCGCCAGGCATCCGATCTTCATGTATGCAGGGACTCTGCAAGGAAACAGGAGTGCGGCGCTGAGATCTCCGTCCCCGGCCGAGTGAGACCGCGCCTCCTTCGCTGAAAAGGGAAGCCTCAGGGAGCAATCACCGCCATCTTAGGTGTTGCCCTACCGGCATCCGGAGCTGGAACTACGCCTCCCGTGCAGATGAGACGGTAATGGACGTCTCTAGGTGAAGCGCTGACCGGGCCGATGCTACGGTGATAAAGTAAGAGCTGCAGCAGGACCGATGGCAGTGGATTGTGGCGCATGATGGAGGGGTCCAGAGCACTCTTAGAGTGCGACCGCCATCTTGACGTGTCGAGCCACGCCCCCATTCACATCAATGTTAAGACAAAACCACACTCAAGCGTTTATGTTTGTACACCCAAAGGCAGCAAAAAGTGCATCCTGTTTAATCAATTATGTCACTGGTGGGTCTATTGAATACATGATGCAATTTATGGCAATTTGAATTCTTTTCAATTAGTGAGACATCTACTGCACCTTAGCTTGTACCTACTATAAGGATGCTCCTGTTTATAGTGTAACCATTCTATTTCACTTTGCAAGACTCTGTCAAAAGTGCTCTCAAAATATGGTACCCGACATCACAGACTTTCATGTCCCAACCTGCCATAATACTGAATGTTCCCAAAGATGGGATGACATAAAAATATGTGTGGCAACGTTATATTACACGTGTAATGCAGTACTAAATGAGAGGTTAAGGGCTCCAAAAGGTCGTTATTCCACACAGAGAACGGTAATAATTGTTTTAATCTCAGAAGTACTCAGTGGTTTCTGTCAAAGATTGGAAGACGATGATGGACAGATACGATATATTAGTGCTTATATGACATATTGTGTAACATTTTCAGATTAGCACAAAAGATCCAGTCTTCATTGCCACTCTAATGTGATTTTTGCTTTTGTGATGGGAGTAGTCAATGATTTCTTGAGTCTCTTTGCTCTTTGTATCATCTGAAGTTCCTCAACAATTACCATTGTTGTAGGTATTGTAGAAGAGTACCTCTCAGTGAAGTTTTTAAACTCGATTCCCTATGTCTCAAAAACATGACATGCTGGTTTGTTGAGATATAAGCACTGACATCTCTTTTATTCCCAAAATAGAAATATTGGCTCGATCACAAAAAAAGGTATTACATTATAGTTGACATGGCAGCATGGAAATATTTGAAGGACTAAAGCTATTGACATTAACAGAGATTTTGTGGGTTGATCCAAAAGGCCCAGCTGCTCTTTTTCATTCAAATTTGATTTGGGATTTTCTGTCAACTTGTTATCGCTTCGTTTTCTGATTTCTTCCACCCTCATGTAACATTTTTTTGGCAGGTTAGGCTACCCCCTGTTTTAAGATAAATTGATTTGCTTCTCATTTTTTCAGGTATTCTCACAGGATGTTGAGCTTTCCTTTGGGCCTTTGATATGATATTGGGGATATGTTCCTTGAATTTGTTTTTGCACTCACAGCTAGTGTTTGTGTCAGGGTTTATGTTCTATTAATTGGGGTCATTGTTCATGTTGCTCAGACACTCAAGGCCTGATTCCGATGTTGGCGACACCGTCTCAGTCCTGAGACTGACCGACCTCCGGTCAGCGGTCCCGACCGGCTAATTACAACAGTGTTCGGTCGCATACTCCCATTTCTCAATGAGAAATGGAAGGTGTTGTTCATCCCTGCACTCCTGCGCAACAAGGCGCAGGGATCAACAGGGAGGCACCATAGGTGCCGCCTTGACCCCCAACCGGAGGCCACATGCACAAGGGAGCCCTCCTGGGGGCCCCCCAAACACGCTTTACGACATGTTTTCCATGTCGGACAGGCCGGCATGGAAACCATGTCAGAAACTGTATATCGTAATCCCAAGGGCGGAAAGGCCTGCACTTTGGGATTATGAGCTGGCTCCGACTGGCCGACGGGCTGCATGACCCATTGGAAGCCAGCTGGACTGACCAGCTGGGTTACTTTCTGACCGTAAGCATCGTAAAGCGCCGGTCGGAAAGTAAACTGAGTGGCCAATTACGATGCAGCCAGGAAGGCTCCTACCATCGGTCGAAGCCTTTCCAGTCCGCATCGTAATCGGCCGCTTAATGTTGTGTAGTTGGCATAGTTTTGCCTTCCTGCGTCACTGGAAAAGGACACAAATGTGATGTATTTAAGCGATACAGTGCATTCCTGCCCTTTCCCCCTTCACTGCCACTGTCTCGGTTGCCTAGCACAAATGCAGGCACCCTTCAGGATTGTTTTTGTGCAGGAAGGTGCCCCTTCCCGCACAAAAAAAAAATCCAGAGAGGTGTTTTCCTCTTTCTATGTGTGCTGCAGAGTACAGCACATATAGAAAGAGGAAAAAACGAGGAGAAATAAAGATATTTTTCCTTGTGACGCCTCACCTGGGAAGGCGTATCTTTTTGGCGCATTCCCAGGATTTCCAGGTTTGGTAAATCTGGGAATGCATGGAATACCTATCGCAGTCCACGGAATGCCTTCCTTGCGCAGAGTAAGTCAGTGAACTCCTTGATCCCCTTTATAGTTCTCACATATATCCTGTAATTACATTATTTTTGTTGATCATACAGCACAGGTGGTTCTACATTTTACCTTCATTCTCCATTGCTCATTGAGGTAATCCTAGCATTTGGGAAACAAGCATTGACGCAGATGTAGAAATGGGCCCTAGGACATAGATAAAAACACATCAGTCTGACAGAGACAAACAGGCGGAGGGATAAGCCCAGGACTTGGCTGGATAGCTGGTCCAAACACAAACAGAGAGAAAGGCAAATATTACAGAGACAGGAATAGAGATAGGCAGTGGTAAGGATTCAAAGATACACAAAGCGATAGGCCCAGAGACACAATTAGCGAGCAGGACATACATATTCACTGAAAATACAAAGATTAAAGTAATGTTGTAGCTAGGTGAACATGTCAGTGACAACATAAACATTTTACACTGAAAACCCCCCAGAAATTCACCCATTATAGTTAGCAGAGCTAAGTATAACTTGCACCCCGCCATGCACTGCTTGACATCACATATTACATCACTCATGACATGTTCTATGACATAATTTATGATGTCACTGATGACATCATCCAATGACATAATTGATGACATCACTGATGACATCCCTGATGACATCATCTAATGAGTGTGTTAGTGTGTTTTATAGTTTACATAGTGGCGGTTAACTACTATAGTACTTTTCTACCTATTTTTTTGGAACCTGTGTCCAGCGAATAGGTTTGCTTACAATTCACATGTGCTCCTAATACATCATAGCTGTGTAGAGGTATTGAAGACGTTAAAAATCTTTGCACTGAAGAGTAACCCTGTGCGCAGGTGACAGTTGACGACTTCTCTTCATTATGTCCACAATTGTTTTTTGGTACTGCAGAAAAGTTTCCAGCAGTGCAAAGATAGTAAGTATTGTAAGCAGCTTTGAGTTATTAGAATCGTCTCAGCAGGACGATTTCCTTGTTACATAGAAGAGTGTCTGAACCCGGTACTAACCTATGTACCTGTGCTTGTTTTGCTTCAGAAGATGGGCTATCTTAACGTTTTCCCTACAGTATGAAGGCTGCAGGTAGTATGATCTTTAACACCTTCAGACCTTGGTTATTTTAAGCGACTAGTGTCTTTTTTGAGTGTACACTGTTTGTAATACTCTGTGGTGTATTTCTCATGACAGTTTCACTGTCTGCAAACAGCCTGTTATAGAGTGAACACTGTTTACAGTACCCACTTGTCTACTCGGTGACTGTCGGGTTTGATACAGGTAAACACTGCCCATAGTAGGGCATTAGTTATGTAACAGGGATTCAGTATTTGGAAGAACTTGGGTTTCCCTGAACAGTTGTATCTAGACCGAACATCGTGTGCATGTTCATAGTCACTGTGGTTCATAGTCAACATGAACTTGCCTACCCCTGAAGTGAATGGTTTAGCGTCAATGCTGCACATAACACAAGTTTATTTTTCTATCGGGAGTGTATGTATGTAAGCAGTATTGACGCTTCATATTATTCTGAGCTACTTTGCGCTTACTTTCATAGCTCTAATGCTATACCTGTTTGTTGGCCAATGTGTATATAAGAAACTTGGATGTTGTCATCAGTGATGTCATCAATGATGGCATTTGAAATGCAATCAGTGATGTCAAAAATGATGTAATACAAAATGTCATGAGTGATGTAATATATGAGGTCATAAGCAGTGCATGGCAGGGGTGCACATTATAGTTAGCTCTGCTTTCTGTAACTGGTGAATTTCAGTGGGTTTTTTTGTGTTCAAAATGTTAATGTTGTGACATATTCACCTAATTATAATATGACTTTAATCTTTGTTTTTGTCAGTGATTTTTTTTTTTTTTAAACAAAAATAAATCTTTTTATCACACCTAACTATAAGGTTACTTTAACCTTTAGGTTGTCAGTGAATTTCGAGTTTTTTTTAACATAAATGAAAATCTTATTACCATATGTAATGCCAACGGAGGGGGGCTCCCTGGGACACAGGAAATCGCTATGCCCCGTGGGTGGGTTCCCTGGGACATAGCATGTGAGCCAGCCCCAGAGGATGCGATTTCGGGGGCCATTAATGGCTCAGGGAGGGTGGGCCTCCATTTCCTTTTACAGTCATTTTGGCCCCGGGAGTGGGCTCTCTGGGGCCTTTAGGGGCTTGGGGAGCCGGCCATTCCCCTCCCCATTCTGAGGGGCTAAATATTTTCAAAGCGGGCAGGGGGTGGCCATGGCCCCCCATCTCCATATACAATGTTTTCGGCCCCGGGGTTGGCTCCCCGGGGCAGTGATGGTTCGGGGAGCATGGGCTGTGTGCCCTACATTATCACTGTGCCACTGGAGTCAAGCTATCCTGGCTGCAGAGGGGTTAAACCCCGAAACCGGTCCTAGGATGCTTGTTTTGGTCCAGGGAGGTCCTGGCTTGGCAGTTCGGGCTGGACTGTTCCCATGAGGCACAGGGTCAAGACTGATTTGCATATGGCCAGGTCAATGCTGGAGTGGCATCGTGGGCAAAAGAATGATGGATTTAACCCAGGTCTCATGACTGGGGGTGAATGTTTTGACTTGTTCTGCATTCCGTCCATCAATTGTGTGTCTTTTGCTTTTTCGCCCCATTATTAAAACAAAGAAGCCCAGGCTGCGATTTCTTTTTTTTTTTTTTTTACATTCCCACCGGAGTCCAAGGGGATTGCAGCAATTTTTCTTTTTGGGCCCGGGGGTCCCCTCCATGGGGTTTAGCATGTCACCATGCCTACCATGCACCCTTATATTTTTTTTAATATACATGTTCAGGACAAGGGACTAAGTCCACATGTCCTGTAATGGCTGGCAGCAATATTTTTCTTATGTTGCTGGCAGCCAATCAGAGTGCTCGCTCCCAAGGAAAATATAGCTCCCGGGCCAATCAGAATCCTCTATTTTTAAATTGGCACTCCCGCAAGCTTCTCTCAAGATTCTCGCAGATATTCAATTATTTTTTAACCTTCATTTCTCAAAAACTAATGAACGACTTTACACCAAATCACAAAATGCACAATCTGTGGACTGAGATTTTAGCTTCCTGCCAAATTTGGTGCCATTCCATTCAGCAGTTTTGGCTGTAACCCGTCTTAAAGAAGTCTATGGTAAAGGCATTGGGATTTCGCATTTTGGGACCCCCCTTTGTTCTCAGCCTCCACCTGATGGATCACCCAGAAACCTTCCATGCACAAACTTGTCAAAAAGTTTGGAAAGTTTTGTGGCGATTCATCAAACGGTACCAAACGTATTAGAAAAACAAAAAACGTTTTTCCTATGGAACAGCTGACTGAAAATACCAAAGGTTACAGGGACATTATAGTTAGGAAATAGAATTTAAAAAACCTTGGAAACTCACAAAAAAACAAAGGTTACAGGGACATTATAGTTAGGTTCAGAATTTACACACACAAACCCATTGATATTCAGCAGTTACAGTTATCTCAAGAAACTATAACTCGTGCCCTAAGGTAACTATAACACACGCCCCCACCATGCACTGCTAATTACCCAACATATTACATCACTGATGATATCTTCTATGAAATAATTTCAATGCAGCATTTGCGTTAAAATTAATGACGCGAAAACTGTGAATGGCGGGGCGCTAGTTATAGTTACCTTAGGCCACAGGTTATAGTTTCTTTGGATAATTCTAACTATAACTGCTGGATTTCTATGGTTTGTGTGTGTAAATTCTGAACCTAAATATAACATCCATGTAACCTTTGTTTTTTTTCAGAGACTTTCTAAGGCTTTTTCAATTCTATTTCCTATCTATAATGATCCTGTATCCTTAGTTTTATTCAGTGAATTTCTACGTTTTTTTTTAGAGCAGCAGGTGTTTGGCGTATGTCCTGGCCTGTGGTCAGGCCTACAGCCAACCCATCACATGTAGCCAACAGCATGCCACACATGGCCGAAGGCCAGGCCCTTCAACCTACCCACCACACGTAGCCAACCCTAAATCGTGCACGGCAGAAGGCCAGGCCCTGTGGCCAACCACTCAAAGGCAGCCAAGCTGGGGGGAGCACGCAGCCCCACTCCCCAGGCTGATTCCGAACCCATCGTTCTCATCGCCCAGGGCCCACCAAACCTTTTAGGGGAGGGGGTACGTGGCCACCCTTCCCAGACCGTATTTAGGCACAGGGGCCCCATTTCCCGGGGCACGCCCTTATTGTAAATGGTGAGAGGGCATGCAGCCCCCTCTCCAGGCTGATTCTTAGCCCCGAGGACAGCATCTCCCAGGCCCAGGCAATATTTAGAAGGGGGAGGGTGGCACATGGTCCCCCTTCCTGGGCCGTATTTCAGCCTTGGGGACCCTATCTACCTGGGACCGGCGTTATTATAAATGGGGTAGGGAACACGCAGTCCTCCTCCCTGGACCAATTTCGGCCTATGGGGACCCCATCTACCGGGACCTGGCCATTGTGTGAAGGGGAGGCGGGGCATGCAGCCCCCTCACCATGCCAATTTCAGGCCCGAGGACCTCATCCCCAGGGGCCATGCCAATAAAGAGTGGGTGCCCAGGAGCCCAGCTAGGGCACCCACTTCACCAATGGTGGGAGCAGCGGGGGGAGTCCTAATGCTCTCGCGGCCCCAGCTGGCTCCACGCCTCCAGTGGGAGCAAGGCATTGCTTTAACCCAGAGGGAGCAGCTGAAAATGCTGCTCCCTGTGGGTGAGCGCATTTTTTTAATTTGCTTCCTTGCCTGCTGTGAAACACATGAAAAGTCCACTCCCTGCGGGTGGTAGCATATTTCCTACTAATATTTGCTCCCACTTGGCGGGAGCTATAAAATTGCCCCCACCAAGCGAGGGCAAACATGGCTATGTCCTGGGGAGGGCACCCCGGGACATAGCTTGAGCCGGCCCTGGCGGATGAGGTTCCCAGGGCCATTAATGGCTCCAGGAGGGGGCCCCTCCCACCATTAGATGCACGGCCCTAAGGTCCCCAGAGCTGAATGTGGCCTGGAGAGGGGGGCCTCATGGCACCCCTTCCCCATTATTACTGAGGCCAGACCATCGGGGGTGGTAGTCCCCAGTGTTGAATTCGGCCAAGGGTGGGGTCGCACACCCCCCCAAATATATTGAGAGGCAGCCAGGCCCTTGGGGGTGGTGGTGCCTGGGGCCGAAAGCAGTCTGGGGTGGGGGGCCGTGCACGCCTCCTCTCCCTAAATGTATTAAAAAAAAAATCCCCGGGAAACTTGCCCTCCCGGAGGGCCAATTGGAAAACTAGCACAGGAGACCATGCTTGTTTTTTTTTTACATTTTTGCCACAGATCTACCACAGATTTTGCTGCAAATTAAAATGTTTTCGGACCCCGGCGGGGTCCCTGTGGGACCCCACCACCAGGCCTAGGTAGTCAGGGTATTCCTACCCTGCACCCTTCTGGTTTCCTTTTTTATTTTTTTCTTGTGATTCCGCTGAGTCCAAGTCCCAAGAAGGCTGCCAACACTTCCTGGTTGAAAAGTTGGCAGCCAATCAGATATCACCAGGAGATCTGTTGGATCCGTGGAGGATTTGCGTCCCTAGATATATATATAAATCTTTTTCTTTAATAACTTCTAAACTACTTTTTTCTTTAATAGCTCCTAAACTACTGAACAGATTTATACCAAATTGCAAAAAGGCCTCTTTCTGCACCCAGAGCTAGCTGTCTGCCAAATTTTGTGTATTTCCATTCAATGCTTTAGGCTGTAGTCATGTTCAAAAAGCCTATTGGAAATTGCATGGGGAAAAGGTATTTTGGGTCCCTGCCTTTTTCTTGTCCCCCCGCTTGGTTAATCACCCAGAAACGTTCCAGACAGCAGCTGAAGAGATTGTCGTACTAGTTTTGAAAATTTCCTGAAGATTCGTCAAACTGATAAGTTAGCCTTTACTGATATTCCACTGAGAAATTTGGTTTCACAATTTCATATTAACTTAAAAATCATGAAACTTTGGAAAAAAGTCCTTCTTATTTAAATTCAACATGGCGGTTTTGTACATCAAGAGCTGAGCAGAAAACAAGGAGGGAGATTAAAAAAAAGTGACATTTCCAGTTATACTGTCAAAGGATGCTTTTTACTGCGCTACAGAGAAAAACAGATGAAAGAAAATACACAAAACTGAGCAATATGGTAAAACTTCACCCAAGAAAGTGCATTTGCTTGGATGATGTTAATCCTTCCAGTAGTTTTCAAGAAATTAGTGTTAGAAAAGTGATTTTGTAGGCCTCAGATTGCGACAACCTGTGAATCAAGTTAGAGATATTGGGACCATCAACACTTGAATGATCTGCGAACACAGGTATAATGCCCACTCCCACACTACAATTTAAAAAAAGTAATCAAATACAATTAGATAAGGGATCTTTTTCTTCGGTCTTCTATTACGAGTCCTCTGATTGGCTAGCCGACTTCACATAAAACCATAGTTAAAAAACACCCTTATGGTTAGAGAATAAAACAGAAAATACACTGAAATTCCCAAATTGAATTTAGTACCCCATTACCTCACTCTTGATGTGACAGTTGCAATTATAAATAAGATTACAGATAAGAATACATATGACAGTGCTCTTAATACTATGAAAGAAATGACTATGAGTGTAGCATTATTTAGTGGTTTGGATATTTTTTATTTAAATAAAATCGTGCTTTTAGGTGATGTCACTTATTGATATAAATATTGTGAGGCCATTGTGTGTTGAGAAGGCTTTCGCATCAAGTGACATGGTTTGCCTTTGTCTGGCGTCTCTGAAGACATTTGAATTTAAAGGTTTTATTTTACTTAAAAATAGCAAATTATGAGAAAATATTTTTCTGCAAAGTAAATTCTTCACCAGAAACAGGCTTTTGAGTTTGTTTATACACACCATGGCACAAAACATTACTCCCAGGATGCTCTGTTTTTCTTGTCCCAAATTTTTGGGCAGGCATGTTTTTTTTTTAAGTGAATGATTATTCCATTAACAAAGTCCTCGGAATTATGAAATATAGCATTATATCATATGAAATGAATTGCCATTCGCCAACATCACATTTATAACTCCCTCTAATTCTGAATCTTAGGCCGCTTGAGTGAACCGGTTTTTGGTGCGGGAATAAGGGGGGGCCAGCATGCCCGATTGGTATCACCGCATATAAAACACAGTGATAATGGGTTTACTCTCCAGAATGGGGGAATACTGTGTACTTTTCCATGTGGTTTCCCCAGATTCTCGTAAGAACACTGCTCAATTTCCCACTTGTTCTGTCTGAGCTGGAGAGGGTTGCGGGGTTTGTGGGGTCATGTGGGGACGGGGTGCCAGGACACGCTTCAGAGTGTCTGTGGACGGCATTGCCTGCTTGCCACTTGCTGCTGCGGCGGGGTTGGGCTGGGGCAGGCTATGATATTGCCTAAGGCCCTGCCAGCTTTCAACAGGGTCTAGTGTTTCCAGGCCCAGAATTATCAGGACCACTGTTTGCAGACCAAACAATTCTGGTCCTAGAGCCACTCGGGATTGCTGGTGCTGGGATTCCGCTACGAGCTACTGATCTAAGTAAAATTTGGCCACTCTTAACCTTACCACCCTCTGATTTGGAACAACGTACTGTAAACTGTAATTTTTACAAGCCATTTACCAACCGATCCCAGATTTTCAATGGTGCAATGAGTTTGTACTTATTAGTTCCTAGTAATTTAATGAAGACTATAATTTAAATATGGGTTCTATTTAAATTTTGTGTATTTCTGACAAATGTATAGATGGCTTGCACTCTAATATTAACATTCGTTTTTGTAACTATAGATTATCTACCATAATTTGGAGCTATGTTGCTCAAGTGCAGGGCATTTAGGCACTACCAGACATTAAACCATCATTACCGAGCATATGTTTAACACAATTACATGTCTTTAATTTGCCCCACTTTCTGATCCTCATTTCTGATACTGGTGCTGGAGCAGAGTTTTCTGTTAGAAAATTCTGGGGCTTTTGAAGCTCTGGCATGTCTATGCGTTTTATTAATTAATTAATAATTAACAACTAATTATTTGTCTTGTGCAAGTGAGTCTTATTAACCAATCTGTTTGTCTTAACATAAGAGAAGGTTACACAAGGGTTAGCATGTGTGTGCTGTTTCTGTATTTACAATAACGTACAAGTTTTTCATGTTTAAACGTTGCTGTGTGCTATTTATTTTTGAGCACAAAACGCTGTCTGAATTAATGCTCTATATGTCGCAAAGCTAGATAAATGCATACACATAAGGGTATTAGTGGGGTTAACACTGTCTAATCATTATGATGTAGTAATCTTTATTTTGTCTCTTTAATTAAAGATGGTCTATTGTGGCCTATGGAGGCCTTTATGAAAATAACTGAGAATAATTTGAAGCCTGGCTGAGCTGTGGTGCAGGCGGAAATCTATGATGTGACAAGGGAGACCCCTGCTGGAGTTCAGTTAACAGAAAAACTGACTGTAGTCCTTATATGGAAATTTCCGGGAGGACATCAGCAAGCTTGGAGGATCTCCAAAAGAAATGTTTCGTCCTTGGTGAACAATAGAGCCTCAGAAAGAACTCTGTGCAAAAGATGGTTTGCCGAGGGAAGTGAACTTTAACAGTTACAAAACTTGGTTCCTTTTCCGAGGTTTGCGTATTAAGACTTTTCTTGAGCGGAGATTTCAGGATGTTGCGAAGTTACATCCCTTCCTTTTCGTTCTGCTCGGGGATACAATTTTACATGTTGAATTTTATGTGAGTTTTCATTGTATTTTGCATTATAAAATGTTAGCTTAGGGAGGGCTCTCCCCACTCTTTCTTTCGTCGCCTTGCTGCGTGAACTTGCGTTGCTGAGGACTGATGCTGAGGACCTTATCCTGAAAAGACTTTTTGAGAGACTGGTCCTGACCCGTTCTGACACTAGTTAGAATAGGTAACTATGAGAAATGATTTATTCTGATTTTATTCTGACTAATTTAGATAAAGCAATATAACTTTTAAACATGGTGTTGGTTGTTTCTTTCCTTGTTGTTTATTGAAGACTTATTGATTATTGTTTATAGATTGTTTATATTATGTTAGACAGCCACTAAAACTGGTCCTATCGCCTAGATATAGATGCAGGGTGCTTAGAGGTTTTCTTCCCACAGGTTTGCTGCTGGTAGAGTATTGGAGCGTATGTTAGTGAAATGGGCCCTAGTGTATGAAGAATGTATGTGCGCGTAACTGTGAAGATTACTCTATCCGTGGTAGTGGGCATATTTCTGATACCCTGATCTGTATCACTGGAAACATCAAATATTAACATATCTGAACTTCTAAACTGCAGACCTTTGACTGTATCCTACAGGAACATAAAAGCTTGCCATTTACTTTGACATCAGGTGGCGGCCATTTTAACTTTTGCACTGAACGTCTTGACTGCTAACCCTCAGCTGGATGCCTTAACATCACAGACAAAGCATACAGTAGTATTCCTGAGTGATTATGCGCTACTCTCCTCTGTTCTGTGCAGCACACCTCTAAATTCCGATGATAGGTGGACGAGTGGCCATCTTATGTGCTTCGTGGTCTTGCCCACTGTCGCGCTCCTGCACTGTTCTGTGCAGCACACCTCCACATTCTCCTGTACAGCTTTGACTAAACTGAGCCTAAACCTCACAGATAGCTCGAGAGTCTACTCAAACCTTATCATAGTGTCCTTCTGTTTAATTCATCTTCATGCATTTTTCTTTCAACTTACTCTAATGTTTTCCTCCACATAGTTCTGCAAAACCTTCCCCAAAAACAATTTGGGCTTTTCAATCTCAGGTTCATATTTAATTAACCCACCCAAAAAGTCTGCACTCCTGTTCATTAAACCCCATGTATCTGCATGATGACTTTATTCCAATCTGGGATTTCAGTGCCCTGATCCCTCATCACTAGACATGGCCAACACTGATACTGTCTGATTATTACAACTGATCAAAGGGTATTCTAAAACCTGTAAATTTCCTGCTCACCTCACATAAGTTCTTCATGGCAGCAGTGCTCTGACATATTCTTAAATAAGGCCAGCCTAACACTGCACACCCAGCTGATGAATCATCTCACATTAGTTCTTCTTGGAAGAGGTGCTCTGACATATTCATTAATAAACCAAACCTAGCCCAGCACACCCGGCTGATGAGTCAGCTCACATTAGTTCTTCTTGGAAGAGGTGCTCTGACATATTCATTAATAAACCAAACCTAGCCCAGCACACCCAGCTGATGAATTATCTCACATTAGTTCTTCTTGGAAGAGGTGCTCTGACATATTCATTAATAAACCAAACCTAGCCCAGCACACCCAGCTGATGAGTCAGCTCACATTCGTTCTTGATGGCAGCAGTGCTTTGACATATTCATAAATAAGGCCAGCCTAGCCCAGCACACCCGGCTGATGAATCATCTCACATTAGTTCTTCATGGCAGCAGTGCTTTGACATATTCATTAATAAACCAAACCTAGCCCAGCACACCCAGCTGATGAATCATCTCACATAAGTTCTTCATGGCAGCAGTGCTTTGACATATTCATTAATAAACCGAACCTAGCACTGCACACCCAGCTGATGAATCATCTCACATTAGTTCTTCATGGCAGCAGTGCTTTGACATATTCATTAATAAACCAAACCTAGCACTGCACACCCAGCTGATGAATCATCTCACATTAGTTCTTCATGGCAGCAGTGCTTTGACATTTTTATCAATAAAATAAATCTAGCACTGCACATCTGGCTGATGAATCATCTCACATTAGTTCTACATGGCAGCAGTGCTTTGACATATTCATTAATAAACCAAACCTAGCACTGCACATCTGGCTGATGAATCATCTCACATTAGTTCTTCATGGCAGCAGTGCTTTGACATATTCATTAATAAACCAAAGCTAGCACTGCACACCCAGCTGATGAATCATCTCACATTAGTTCTTCATGGCAGCAGTGCTTTGACATATTCATTAATAAACCAAACCTAGCACTGCACACCCGACTGATGAATCATCTCACATTAGTTCTTCTTGGAATCAGTGTTCTTACATATTCATAAATAAACCAAACCTAGCAATACATGTAGCCAAACATTTGATAGTCCATTTCTTTAGAGGATCCTTCACGGCCCATCCCATATTTACCATTTCAGCATTTACTGTTGATGTGCTGTGTCAGAAACAATAGCTGAAAAAAGGATGAAAAAGAGACAAACCCTACATATTAGCCAGGGAAATAGCCAGGACTTAAATTGCTTTCCAAAACTAAGCAGATTTGTCTGTGCTCTGAGGTGGTCAGGCAAAGCATGCCACCATTTACAGGTCGTATGGGAGAAACCTATTCTTCCCAATATACCTTCTTGATCCCTGGAACCACTACCTTGTTGGCAGTCGAGGAACGAAGATTAGGGTTGGTGTATACCACTTAAAAGTCTTGTGGAAGGAGCTAGGGCCAATCTTGTAAAGAGCCCTATGTGCCCAGCACAGGGTCTTAAATTTAATGTGCTGCCTGATGGGTAGCCAGTGCAAATCGAAAATGCTCTGGGAGACTGAACTAAATTTAGGGAGATTCAACAGCACTTGGGCTGCAGCGTTTTGGAGCATTTGTAACTTACTGAGTATGCCTTGTTGAGAGTCCACATAGAAAGCGTTGCAATAATCAATCGTTAAAATTACCAAGACAGAGATTACAGTTTTCTTTAGATCAAGAGGAAGCAAAGGAAGGATTTTCTTCAAAACCTTCAGGGTAAAAAAACAAGTCGAAGTTACCTGGTTTACATGGTCAGTAAATGCCGACTTGGTGTCAAAAATGACCCCTAATTTCCTCACTTTTTGGACTGGCAATGGTAGAGAGTCTAAGTTGGAAGGCCACCATTTTGTACTCGAAAAGGAGGTGTTATTACAAAAAAAGCAATGCCTCTGTTTTCTTGAGTTTCTGCATCCATTCCACAAAGTTTCTCATGCAGATATTAAACCGTGTGGCAGCTATCTGGGGGTTCGAGGAGATTGACACCACTAGCTAAGTGTCATCTGCGTGTGAGATAACTGAGAAGCCAAAAGATCTAATGAGCTCAATGAGGGCGGTGATGTATACATTAAAAAGGGTGGGGCTAGGCAAAAATCCCTGAGGGATCCAACAGGGAAGTGAAAAAGGATCAGAGGTGAAATTTCCCTGAGTCACCACTTGCTCACAATTGGATAAAAATGAGCTGAGTAAATTTAGTGCTTGATTCCTGATGCCTATCTGTTCAAGATGATTGATCAATAGTGAATGATCACTACGTTGAACATGGCTGAGAGATCAAGCCAAACCAAGGACGCTTTTCCCCCATTATCAACAATGGCCCTGATTTCCTCAGTTGCATCTATACGAGCCGATTCCGCTGAATGGTAAGATCTGAACCCATGTTGAACTGGGTCAAGAACGCTTGTGGATTCCAGAAAGGCCATGATATCTATATTTAGACTTTTTTCCTAGGATCTTTGCTGAAAGTGGGAGCTGGGAAATAGACATCATTTATTACTTCCAAGGGGTTCAATTTAGCAGTGGTAATATAGATGCTTTCTTCCATGCTACAGGGTAACATCCTGAAGACAATATTTTATTTAAGAATGTTCTAAGGTGCGCTGATATAGTGTTGGATATCAGATAAAGAACATGTGGCGGCAGGGGTCCGTTGGGGCACGCGACTTAGTGCCTTGAATTAATTTAATCACCTTGTCCTCTGTAAAAGGGGTAAAGGTGGTAAGCAATGCTGGCCTTTCTTTTGTAACGGAGGAAATTATATCGTCTGGTATTTCCTCACTCACTGAGGTCTCGGTACTTCCAGCCAGATCGGTAAACTCCCTGAAAATGTTGTTAACTTTGGAGAGGTAGAACTCTGCTATTTTGTCACTTGTGACTTGTCTGGGATCAAATACATTTTAATACTGATCTTAGGCATCTTTTTGACTGTATTAAAAAACTATTTTAATTAGTTTTGTGCTAAATTGATTATCTCTGTAATAAATATGTCCTTGGCTGAATTTCTTTTTCTTTTTAAATCTTTGATCATAATTTTGTATTTAATTCTCTCATCAGAACTATAGTTAGCTCTCCACAGCTGTGGAGAGCTCACATCCCCACATAATGCCCTCAGTGATCTGACCCTCCCATCATGCAAACTCTGACCCTGCAGCAGTGCCCTGGCACATTTATCAACAGTTTCAATGTTTTTCTGAAGTTTGAATAGATTTGCCTCACCACACCTCCCACTCCTGATTCGGATATTAATTGGCTGTTTGATTAAACCTCTGCTCCAAAATATTTACAAACTACTCTTAGACATATTATCCTTAAAAATGGATATGTATTTGCACTTGGCCACTCTTCACCAACATCACCTTCTAGGTCAGACAGGACAAATTAATTAGCAGTAAGAGCCAGGATAAGGAGTGCCCCTCTCATTGGCTCATTAGTTGCAGACCAAATATACCTTCTTGCACAGTTACAAGTAAAGATAGACCCAAGGGGGCTTATTTACAAGGCCCTTGCGCCACTTTTGCGTCATTTTTTACATGGGAAAAGTGATGCAAACGTGGCGCAAAGGGCTTGTAAATAAGCCCCAAGGAGTTTATTGGAAAGTTCCACAACTATAACTAACTCTTACAGTGAAACACTGTGAAGGGTGGTAAAATGTTTGAAGGTAGATTATAGAAATGCAAAAGGAATAGGTAAAGCTAAAGTAAAAAAAGAAAGGAAAATGCTTAAGATGGCTTGATGTTCATTGTGAAGCTTTAAAGAGTACATTGAGGAGACTGATGACAGGGAGAAACCAGCCTGTAGTTGGAAATGAAATAATAAGGGTTAATCGAGAATACAGATCAATAATCAATCAGAAAAAAGATACTTTTGTAAGACAAATTGGGAAATTATATTAAAGGTAATTCAATCTAAAGACCCAATGAAGTTTTGGAGGTTTGTTCAATCTGACATGGGCAGTGAACATAATAAGTGAGATTGTATGTTGCCTGAAGTAGTGATGGGCACAAAGAATCACCTATAGAGTTAATTATGGCCCTAAGACTTACAAGAGTGGCAGGACCAGACAACTTGCCATCTATAATTATTAAGTTAACCAGCGATTGTTGGGCAATGTTTTTCGACCAAACATTTAAAGTGATTGTAACTACAGGAGGTAGGCCCAAAACCTGGAAAGGTACAATAATAAAACCCATTTGTAATAAGGGCAGCTCATATGACCCAATGAATTATCGACTTATAAACTTTACACACGTGGGTTCTAAAGTATCCCTAATTAATTAATCCCGGTGGAGTAAGATGGTTTTAAGAAAGAGCATTCAACATTAGACCACTGCTTCAGACTATGGTCGATAGCTAAGATGTCGATGGGAAAATGTATTCTACTGTGCTGTTGAATTCAAGGCAGCCTTAAATAATTTACATTTCAGAAAATCTCTTTTCTTGATTTAAAAATTAAAATTGAGGCATTCTCCAGTGATTGTGATTTAAAATATTTACAATCTAAGGTCTCACCTCTGCATATGATTGATTTGTGGTATAATGAGGGTGTGTTTCATTACACTTCTATATTGTCAGATTAAGTAATGCAATAGAGAATGAAAAATTTTAGTCAGGGAATGAATTACTTATTGTCTGTTATGAAGCTTGCTAATACTATTCGGAAAATATGAGGACATTGTAATTCTGGTATGAATATGAAATGTTCACGTGTACATATTTTATCAGTAAGACAATTTTATAAAGGGGAATGGGGAAGATTTTAAAACCTATTTTAACCAAATACAATATCAAAATGTGTCAGAAAGCACTACTTTTTTTTACTTACTATGCATATACTAGAAATGAAAAATAAGGGGTATTATTTTATTCGATTTTATGCATCTTGTATTACAATAGTATTGTTGAATATTATGGTGTATACAATGAATTAGAGTTTAAATGTGGTTTTCAAATGTTGCAATAGTTTAATGGACTACTGTTCCAATAAACTTACTTTTTGACTGACTAATAGAACCATTGTTTTTGGCCTTGTGCTACAAATGCAGAATCAGTAAGCCCCCACTTGCTCCATATACCTTTTTAAGACCGAAAAAGTTTAGGTCCCTAGCAAAAGTGGTATGGCAAACAAATTGTGTGGGTGCTGGACTCAGACTAGGTGGATATGTAGTTTCCACTACAGCTGCCAAATACTGGAACTCACGGCCCTAACAAATTTACTTAGAGAACTGCAAAATGCCCTTCATTAAGGATTTGAAAACATGGATTTTCAATCTGAAATATGAGCAGTAATTGATCATGTAACATAGCAAAATTGCAATGAGGGCTTCTTTATTATGACACGCATGTCCACCAATGGATGTCCCCAGGGAATAGCAGCAGTGGCTGTTTTTATCAGCTTGGGAAGTCGTCTCTGTTCCGGAGCATGAATAAAACTATGGATCAATGCCTTGGTTGGTGCTTCATCATTCACGCCACTGTCATGATGCCTCAGATTGATGTTGACAATAGAGTGGAACAGGAAAAAAACTGCCTAAACCCCTAATGGATTGCACTAAATCCCCAGGTGAACCACAGAGCCATCACCCTTACAACACACAAATATGTAGGTTATCTCTCTAAAACTGATAACAGAGAAGGAATAACTCACCAGGGGCCTCATGTAGGTAGCATACAAGTTACCACTTCTTAAATACCGAACGTTACCGAATCGGTATTTAAGAAGTGGTAACTTGTATGTAGGTAATCATTTGGGAAATATTACCGAATCGGTAAAATTCGGTAATTACCCAATCGGTATTTACCGATTCGGTAATGAGGCATACCTTCCCATTGATGGGAAGGTATGCCTCATTACCGAATCGGTAAATACCGATTCGGTAATGGGGGGAACACATGCAAGGGTGGCAGGGTGTCACATTGACACCCTGTTGCACCCCTGATTCGGCCATGTGTGCACATGTGGCACACATACATGCCCAAAGGGCATGTATGTCTGCCACATTGCACACGTGTAAGCGCTTTAAAATGCTTAAACACATCCATTCATTATTTACCACCAACTATTAGTTGGTGGTAAATACCGACTCCTAAAAACACCCACACACTCCCCCTACATCTCATTTTTGTATTCGGAATTTACCGAATCGGTAAAATTACCGATTCGGTAATTTTACCGATTCGGTAAATTACCGAATACAAAAATGATCCCCCTACATACCAAAAGCCAAAATACCGGTCGGTAACGGTATAATTACCGAAAATCGTCCGTTACCGACCGGTATTTGGCTTCCTACATGAGGCCCCAGGTGTTGACGTGCACTGTGTAGACAGACGTCCTCATAGACTTAGGAAGCACAGCAGTGGGAGCATCCAGTCAGCAGGAGCCTGGGGTGCACCATCAGTGAGGGATCTGAAAAGCTCCTAAACATCATGCCTGAGAGGGGAAACTGCTTAAAATATGAAAGAAACAGCACAATACAGAACATGTAGGTTCAGGGGCAGTGCTTTTAACTAAAGAAGCACTTAATTATAACTTGGAACCACAAAGAAAAAAACATAATATTTAAAGATAGTAAAATAGTACGGCTTGTGGAAAAAAAGTAATTCAGCATCATCCAAAAGCAACTGAGCCAACTACCCAGTTCTACTGAGCGCTTGATAACGAGTCACATGAGTTACCCCTCACATCAGACTTATGAGTCCAGCCTGAACACTATGGGTCCTGTGTCAGTCACTAGAAGACTCTACCTGCTAAAGGCTAGTGGAGTCTCCAGGTGAAATAACGGGTGCAAAAGCAGGAGAAAGTGAAGGATGAAAATTAATGTTTACAAAGTAATTTCTTATTTCTACAGTGACCCTCAGGGCTCTACATGTATTATTCGATGGGACCACCATCTGAGTTATCAATGTCCACACTATTACTCTCTCCCTGGGTGGCAGGATTATCAAGTGGGTTTCCGAAAACCTTGTAATGAAGCAATAAATGTGTGCTACTTATTGTAAGTACTTCTTACTATCTGGAAACAATATTCTTTCATTCAAGCCAATATGGAAACATTTAATGCTTCAAGCTATTTCTACAGACATGATGAGGAGTATTGCACTCTTTGGGCCCGATTCACAAAAGTAATCTGAGACAAAATGCTAACTTTACGACTTTCGGTATTCACAAAGGGCATTTAACAGTAGAAAATATAGGAATCCTAACTTTACTACTCCTAAATGCCCTTTGTGAATACCGAAAGTCATAAAGTGTAAACTTAGGAACACAACTTATGTTTAACTGAGACAAAATCTTAACTTTACGACTTTCGGTATTCACAAAGGGCATTTAGGAGTAGTAAAGTTAGGAATCCCAACTTTTTAGGATTTTGTCACAGATTACGTTTGTGAATCAGGCCCACAATTCTTGTAGGTGCATGCACTTGACTACCATGGGGAGGGTGCTAGTGTGAGCAGGATAAAGACAAAGCAGGGTAAGAGTGTGCCTAAAGAACAAATAATGCAGAATGATGGAGACCCCATAGGCCACTGTTTCTGAACTAACCTGATTTTGTTGCTCATGAGCTTCTTGTCATAAGAGGCCTGGCCTACCCGGCCCTAACTCGACAATCAGTAGTAGGAATTAAAGCAGTCAATACTCAAACAATGAAATCAAAGTTTGTCATGTGTTTCTAAACTGTACCCACGTCATGGCTGCAGCAAACAAATGCTAATCGGACACGGTATTAGAAAGCTTAGAAGTGGCATTTATGGTACACTGAATGATCGTCCAGGTGATCCATCCATTAGATTGACAGATCTTCACATTAAATGCACAAAGCCATTACCTTGAATTGCCATGATCTCCACATGGCCACATTACTAGGTCTGGGTTTGGAATTGGAAGTCTGCCATGATGAGGACTTAAATGAGGGAGGAAAACACAATGTTAATGTAATGTGTTTGAATGGCCACTGGAGTGGTGGGCGATGTATCCAAGTGTCCATCCTCACCGCATCTTCAAAACTGAAATGCACTAGATCCGGAGAACTCATTTTGAGGCACAAAGCAGAGGATTATCCGCCAACCCTAACCCTTACCTGAACACGGGCTGAGGCAGTCATTTGGAATTCTACTGCGATCCATCCACACCCAAGATGTAGTGAGAAACCACCGGCAGCAGTAGCCAGGAACCAAGAGGGAGGAAGATGCAAGAACAGGTACCCATGATGTGGATATCATCTTCAAGAGCATTATGCCGTAGGCAGCTGTGACCGCAATCAGCAAGGCAAGACCCACAGGAGCTTGGGTGATGGTCTCATACAAGGCACACAAGATCATTATCAATTCAAACCAGACTCTCATGAATGGATCTACTGTAGGTACCATCTAAATATAAAGGTCCAGAAGACAATGTCAGCCTGAGTGGTGACCTGGATGCGTCCACACACTGCTCCATCACCCTGGCACAGCTCTGCTCTTGGGAAGCTTGCCTGCTGATATCAAGAGTAGTACATCAAATTACACTCACAATCAATTTTTGAAATAACAGGAGAGGCCAACAAGAGCATGCCAATGACGTGTTACTTTATTGGGTTTCTTTTGGAATGTCCACTGACTTTAAGACATCAGCTTGTTTAGAGTGACCACTGGCAACCAAAAAGTGCAATACTTTTGGGTCACTGCTAGTGTTGTATGGATAAGAGTGTCACCTTCTGAGTAAAGAGGTAAGTATTTACTTATATCTACTACCCTCCTGGGGTATAGGCCATCAACCAGGACTCTCCAGCCATCTCTGTCCTGCACTTTTCTTTCAATCTGACTCCAGGTGTGACCCATCTCCTTACAGTGAGCTTTGAGACCTAGGCGGCAGGTGTTTCTTGGCCTTCCTCTTTTCTATTTCTTTTAAGGGATCCAGAACAGGGATTGCCTGGTGGTGTTTGGTGCAGACTTGCAGAGGGTGGGACCTAATCAAGCCCCAGCGTCTTTTCATGCTTTCTTTATGAGCAGGGAGTTCGAAAATCTGCTGCCATAGGTCGTTGTTGCTGATAGTGTTTGGACAGCAGATTAGGAGGATTTTCCTCTGATATGTGTTGATGAAGGTCTGGACTTTGTTGGCGGTGGTCACTGTTGTCCTTCAAGTTTCTGCTCCATACAAAAGGTTTGATTTTAAGTTTGTGTTAAAAAGACTGATCTTTGTTTACAGCACTAGGGCCTTGGAGCTCCAGATCTTCTTTAGGAGAATGAAGGCAGCCCTTGCTTTGCTGATTCTTGTCTTGACGCTGGTGTCTGTGTCGCCCTGCTTGTTTATGACACTGCTCAGGTAAGTGAAGGCCTCACCCTCTTCCAGTGCATCACCTGCAAGAGTGACTGCAGTTGTGCTGGTCTTCAGGATCTTGATTTTTTCCCCTGAGGATGTTGCGGCCAGGTTATGCTAATGTGTCTGCCACATTTTCGGTCTACTCTTGCATCTGCAGATGGGTATGGGAGAGTAGGGCCAGGTCATCTGCAAAGTCCAAGTTGTCAAGCTGCATCCAGGGTGTCCACTGGATCCTATTTCTTCTCCTTGCTGTCGCTGTCTTCATGATATAGTCTATAGGCAGCAGGGAGAGAAAAGGTGAGTACAAACAACCCTGGCGTAATCCGTCCCCTCACTTTGAAGCCTTCTGTGAGTTGTCCTCCATGGATTATTTTACAGGTCATTCTCTGGTAAGAGTACCTGATGATTCTTACAAGTTTATCTGGCACATCCTAGTGAGGATTGAGTTTCCAAAGGGTTTCTCTATCCAAGCTATCGAATGCCTTCTCATAGTCGATGAAATTGATGTAGAGGGGGGAGTTCCATTCCATCCACTGCTCAATGATGATGCACAGAGTTGCAATCTGGTCTATGCAGGATCTATCTTTGCGAAAGACAGCTTGCTAATCTCACATCTGGTATGTCAACTTGTTCCTTTATTTTGTTCAGGATGACTCTGTTGAGTACTTTGCTTGGGGTTGATAGAAGAGTTATCCCTCTGTAGTTTGTGCAGTTACTCAGGGCACCTCTCTTGGAGATCTAGATGAGATATCCCTTCTTCCAGTCTGATGACACCATTACCTCTTCCTAGTGCCTTCCAAACATGGGGTAGAGCATGTTACTGATGTTTCAATGTTTGCCTTCAGTGTCTCTGCAGGAATGTTGTCAGGTCTTGCTGCATTCCCATTTCTCAGATGTTGGAACGGCATGCTGTATTGCTTCCTTGGTTAATCTGTTGCGGTCAGTGGGCATACCCTTGTCAGCTGGCTGTAAATCTAGTGAAGACTGTGGCACGGGCTGGTTCAGCAGATCTTCAAAGTGCTTGACCCATCTTCATTGTTGGGCCACGATTGTCTTTCCAGCTTTATCTTTAACACGTCTTTAGGGCTTGCTGTATCTGCCAGAGATTTTCCTTGTTATGTTGTAGAGTTCTTTCAAGTTTCCTTGGCTTGCTGCTTCCTGGGCTTCTATGGTAAGTCGATTGATGAATCGTCGCTTGTCTACTCTTCAGCTTCTCTTTGCTCCCTAGTAGGGTTTTGTGTTTTTTCCTTGAACATTTGCCTTTTCTGCTCCTGTTTGGCTGCAGCTTTCTTTTCCTTTCTTTTGCGGAAAGTCTCAGTGGCGATCCATTCTTTATGCTGGCATTTCGTGGGACCCAGTACCTCCTGGCAGGTTGATGTCACTATTTGTTTGATCTCCTCCCACTGACTTTCTGCTGGGTCTCTGTCATGCTCTAGTTCCTGTAGGGCTTGTAACCTGTGACTGAGTATTCACTCTGTTTCTGTGGATCTTTGAGGAGGGTGCTGTTCTATTGATGGTATTGGCTTGCCGGTTTCATCCACGCTTTCTTCAGCTTTAGCTTTAGCCTGAACATGACACGTGATGGTCTTATCCCACTTCCACTCCTCTCATCACTCTCACATCCTGTAGAAACCTCCTGAACATCTTGGAAATGCAGACGGGGTGGATCTGAATCTCTGTTGAACGGTCTGGTGACACCCATGTTGCCTTGTGTATTCTTGTGTGTGGGAAAACACTACGGCCTATCACCAGACTGTTCAGGGCACAAGATCTGCAAGCCTTTCACCATTCTCATTCATGTTGCCAAAGGCATGGTTGTCCATGATTTATTCGTACTTGCGGTCCATCATCAGTATGGTGATGTCTCTCTCAAGGCATTTCTCCAGGGTGGAATAAAGTCTGTTGTAAAACTGTTCTTTTTCCTCTTCTTTTCTGTCTTTTGTAGGTTCATAGCACTGGATATCCTTTATTTTGATTGTTTTTCTTTTTGCAGAAGGTTGCTGTGATGATTCTGGGACTCTGGGCTTCCCATCTAGTCAGAGCTCTGTTGGCTGCTGGCATTAACATTAGTGCTACTCCCTGAGTAGGTGGGGTGTTCTTTTCCTTGTTTCCAGAGCACAGCAGCATTCCTCTTGGAGCCAGTCTTTTATGTCTGAACTATGTCCATGTGGTCTCGCTGATGCCAAGAAGGGCAAGGTTGTATTTTTTCAACTCACTGCCACTTGGGCAGTCTTGTCTGTCTTCTTGTTTATGGTCCTCACGTTCCATGTCCCGATGGTGATGGTCTTGGTCGAAAACAGATGGATCCGCTTTGTGGCTTCCACAGGTCTCTGTCTTTCACCACAAAGCGTCATAGCTCGCCGTGAAGGAGATTTCTCTCTCCCCGGGCTGGGATGTCTTTTGGCTGACGTTTCTGTAGCTAGGATTTTTTTAAATGGTGGCATAGCCAGCTCTATGCAGAACCCTCCTCCTTTCACAGGTGGTCTTGGGACCAGCCATGGTGAAACTGGACCGGCCATGGTGGCAAGTAGGATATTGGTAAAATCATACCTTTGTTTTGTTTGCTTTATGATAAAAAACTTTACTGAGTATCTGAAAACAATGACCGAACACCAGCAGGTAATACACCATCAATAAATGACAACCATAGTGATAAGAGTGGTACAAAGACACAGACAGCAATACACCTTAAAAAAGACAAAACATATATACTTCAATAGTGAATGTACTGACTGACCAACGAACTATGGTATTGATATCAATATAAGCAGTTCACTGATCGAACACTTCATACAATAGATCACAAGGCCTTTTAGAGTTCAGTGACATGTTCCAGAAGGCCTTTAACTTTCTAAGCCTATCACTCAGCTGTGCTTGTCAAATGTAAGTCAAGGGCAATCGATCTGCTGCATGAACTCAAGTTATAGTTTGGTATCATGCTTAGTCTCAGAAAGACTATATCTATGCCTGAGTTTCAGGATAACAAGCAAGTAAATTATTTTCATTCAGATTCATTCTAGGTAAATATAGCTTATGTGGATATCCGGAATCTCTAGCATAGATCCACCCTACTGGATCCATAATTTAAAGCATATTGCCAAGTGTTATTAAAGAATGAAAAAGTTCCAAACTAGTGAGTTTGAACAGCCTATTGATCAGTGATTGCGATAAACGTTTTACATTTCTGTGCATTGCTGACTCCATATTTTTAAATGCATCTGGTTTAATGTAACTTTTAATTTAACACAAATTATTGCTCAATACAGCTTTACATAACATCACTCTCACAAGAGCATCTCTTACGGCTCTAGATCAGCCCTGAAAAGAGAGATTCATTAATGAAGGAGAAACCACAAACTGAAGCGTTATTGAGCCATGCAATAGTAGAGAGCTAGCACACACGAACGTTAAATTTAGCAGGACAAGTTAATGGAGAAAACAAGAATATGTATAAAGTTTATGAGCTTCAGCATTATCATGACATGCTGTAGACTAGAGTCATACATATAGATGGTGCAATAAGTTAGTTAAAATTGAAGGGCCAGATTGGCAAGTGCATTAACGGTCACAAGAGCTACAAATTGCAAGGTCTGAGATTGCTAATTTACTTTTTCTTGTGCACAAAACCCATTTGGTGAATCTGTTTTTTTTTACGAATAGAAAATGGTTTTAGGAAGCCATGCCAATTCGCAATTTAGAAGGATGAGTTTTGGGGTTCCTTCCAAATTGGGAACCAGTACAGTATAGTATGTATCAGTGGTTTGCAGCTGCAATTCTGTTCACAAACCATTAACCTGACAGCCTTGTTTCCATAAAGTAAATCAGGCACATTAAGGAAACAGAGGAGAAACAGAGCAGAAGATGGGAAACAGGAAGGGGCAGGTAATGATTTGAGAGTGGACAGTGTATGGGTTCTGATGAAGAAACTGGAGTTTGTACTTAATGGAACACAGATAGTTGTAGTCCGCATCTGGCGCATAGCTCATCAAAAGGCAGTTTCCACACAATATAGTTAGAGCGTGAAGTCTAATTGTGAAATTTTGTGAGAATTTGTTTTTGACCACATTCAATCATCTCAGAAAAAGCAATAATGATAAATCCAAGTAAAACTTGAAGGTTCTCTCATCCCACAAAGTTTGTGATTCTCACTTCATTATGAGATGGGAAACTGCTGAGCACCAGTGGAATCAATGGTGGTGCCCGTCTGCCACAGATACGCCATCACTCACGCATCGGGTGACAGCCCTGTTTAGATGCTCTTCCCAATGCATACCTTCTCTGCTCTGGTCCAGCAAGTGAGGCGTGGCAAACTCAGGCAGGGAAAATAAACAATGGCCACCAATTTGCAGGGAGTAAAGTCCCCATGCATCATGACCATTGCCATTTTGTAGTTCACAAGTCAAAAAGTGCACCATATTTGATTTGCAGGTCACAGGTTGGAATCCTAGGAGACTGCTTAGTGAGTTTGACATTATTGCAGTGATCCAGACATAACCTTTATATAAAAATGTCAATTCTTGGTAAAGTAACACACAGAGTTGAACAGCCACAGTAGTTACCTGCATGTCAGGTGCCAAGAATATGTTTGAGGCTCCCTTTGTCTTGGGCAGGGGCACCCGACAGGGTTGTCCGCTGTCGCCTCTCCTCTTTGCGCTTTGTTTGGAGCCCCTTGCGGAGTGGTTGCGGTGGGAACCCTCGATGCGTGGCCTTAGATGGACGCCGGAATACGAGGACCGGGTCTCCCTATACGCGGACGATATCCTTTTGTATCTTGCATCACCGCGCAAATCGCTCATTGTGTTGGTGGATGTTTTGAGCTCCTTTGGTCGCAACTCCGGATTGGTCATTAACTGGGCTAAGTCCTGTGTATACGTTCTTTCCGGGGAGGCCCCCCCCCTCCCGCGGGGGTGCCCTATCCAGATTGCGACGTCGGGATTCACCTATTTGGGAATTTTTATAACACTGGACCCGGTGGCCCGCTATGAACGGAATCTTCTCCCCCCCCCTCCAGCTCCTAAGGGCGGATGTGGCGGGTTGGCGGCGGCTGCCGCTCTCGCCACTTGGCCGGGCAGCTCTGTTCAAAATGATGTCGCTGCCACGCTTTTTGTACGCCCTACAGAACACCACGGACGTAGTACCGGCCCGTTATTTTCGGGAGGTGGAGTGTCTCCAGCGTCGATTGTTTTGGGATGGGCGGCCGCGGATTGCTCTTGCCAAACTAACCCTACCGTGGTATGATGGGGGGGTCGCCCTCCCTGACATTAAGCGATACTACTGGGCCTCCCAGTTGGCTGCCGTCAATCACGGGATGTATGGCCCTGCTTTGAACCCGGCTTTTGAGATGGACAAATTGCTATTGCCGGGCGGAGACTATAATCGAGCACTATACTCGGGGTCCCTCGATGCGCGGTTGACGGGCCCGACGCGGGTCGCGGTACAGGTGTGGCATGCAGCAAAAGCGGCGATGGGGTGGAGGGATCGCTTGACTCGGGCTACGCCATTGTATGCATCCCAGCGTTGGGGCTATCTGTATACTACGAAAGGCTTTGAGAAGTGGGATACGATTGGTATCAGCACGGTAGGGGATCTCTGGACGAAAGGGAAATTTTAGACGTTCGACATGCTGAAAACTGAATATCAGTTGAATGATAGGGAATACTATCGGTATGCTCAGGTTCATCATGCCTTGTGCTCCGTGTTTTCGGACGTGGCGGCTATTCCGGAGCATTCCCCGTTGGAGGACAGGATCTTGGACGGCTATGTGCCGGATAGCACCATTTCGCTGATTTACAAGAAGCTTATTAATGATCGAATGGGTTTGCTGGCTTCATTGCGGGAGACATGGATTGCCGTCGGTTTAGAACTGGACGACGAGGATTGGGTGTCAGCGGTGGCCTCCCCGAAAGAGGTGGCTATCCCGGCCCGATTGCGGTTCGTCCAGCTTAAAATACTCCATAGAGTGTACGTCACGGGGCCTGGTTTGATGCGTATGGGATATTCGGTGGATGGTTTGTGTAAGCGAGGCTGTGGACTACTGGGGAGTTTCCTCCATATCCTGTGGGAGTGTCCGGAGGTGACTCGGCTTTGGTGCAGAGTGCATGCGGTGTTAGAAGAAGTCACGCATGTTGCCTTGTTGCCGGAGGCACGACGATGTCTGTTGAATGTCTGGGAGCCGACTGATTACAATGCGACGCAGACGCAGTGGGTGACTCTGGGCTATATGGTAGCGAAGCGTGACATTGCACAATTGTGGGGCTCCCAGAGGTCACCCACGGTCACCGAGTGGACAGAACACATGGACTGGTGTATGTTCAGAGAGAAAACGGTGTATGTGGCGAGAGGCAAGCCTGGAAAGTGGATTAAGGTGTGGGGTCCCTGGAACTCCTATCGCGGAGGTATATGTGCCCCGCCTCAGACGCGTGAGATAGGTGCCGCTCTGTCTCCCTAGCCCGCGCATTCCTGTATGCTCCTGCGACATGCGAATTTGGTTTCTTCGGCCTTGCCCCCCCTCCCCCTCTGTCTACCCGGGTTGGTTTACTCCCTCGATACGAGGGGCACATGCTACTGCTATTAATTTCCTCTGCCTTGTGTGTTTGCTGTTTTTCGTTCCTTAAAAATATGAAACCTTTCTTGTTTGTTTATGGACTGCGACTGCGGCCGACTGCGATGATTAACTCTCCAGTGACCCCTTTTTGTTGCTTCATCGACGTGAATGTTCAGCTGTACCTAGGGTTACACTGCATTTTAGCGGCCGGCCTGTTGGTTGTAGGCCCATACTTGTATTTCTCTGAAATTGTAATAAAGGTTTTTCAAAAAAAAAAAAAAAAAAAAAAAAAGAATATGTTTGAATGACTGCTTTTAAAAAGGAAGCCAAAACTTTCCTAATGGGCAAATTTGTCTCCTAATTCTTGCATTGCACTTGCCTCAGGGACATTGTTTTTATTCTTTTTTTTAAAAAAATTTTATTTGTCAATGATTAGGCAATACATAGAACAATCAAATACATCAGAACAGTATCAATGCCGCATACCGCCAATATCAAAAAATTATATCACAGATAAGATATTTAAACTAGGAGCACATAGGAAGAGATAAGTACTGAGATACATTCTCATCCTCTTATTTACACCACATTAAATATCCTAGAGTTTCCAAGAGGCTATCTAAAGCCAAGTCCCCATATTGTATTACATTTAACAACTGAGCGTATGCCTCTTGACTTAGCAAGTGCCTGTTCCATATCATGTGTCTGTTGGACCAAGAGCCACAATCCATCACATTTGGAGGCTTTGGCGATATTGGGACATTGTTTTTATTCTATTGCTACTACACCTTGGACTGACCAGATGCTATCAACCCGGCACCTCCAGGCACTCCTTCCTTAAACTCTTGGACCTTCATTCTTGTAAAATGTTTGTACTTGTTTTTATACCAAATGTTCCACCCCCCCACCTAAGCCTTATTTGTATAGAACCTGTTAACCCTGTAAAGTGCTCTGATACCCTAACGGGTCAAGTCTGCGCTCTATAAATAAATTAAAATTAAAAAAATATTTAGTACAATGACAGACACAGAAGGATTTCTCAATGTTCCACCCATGCATGTGCAGTCTGTCTTTTTTGTGTGTTGACGGCCTTTCAACCCTATATCCAATCCTAGTGTCTCATGAAGACTGCGGCAACCTGAGGATGGCTGGAAATTAAGAAGGTCCTATCCACTCCTTTAAGGCCCACTGTGGGTGTGTTGACCAGGAATAATTGCAAGCCCAGAATGTGTTCACTGGCGAACTCAAGGTGAGTAGAGATGGTGGCAGTTAAGGCCAATTCACGAAAGCATGATGCCCCTTGTTACTCCCTCACAGTAATGGGGTGAAATAATTGACAGGTTTCTATTTAGGCAAAGATAAGCTCAGTAAATTGAAGCCCGTGATATGGACAGAGATTGATTCCTGAATGGCAGAGTACACTGCTCTCCTGATCGGAGATGCGGTCTGCAGATAACATGAATTGACCTTAACTTATAGAAGTGAATAGGACCATCTCAATTTTCAGCCATCCCCAGGTTACCACAGTCCTCTTGAGATCCTAGTATTGGATACTGGGTTGAAACTTCGTTGACACACAAAAAAGACAGTCTATATATTTATTTATAAGGGTGGCACATTGAGAAATCCCTGTGTCTTTAATTGTATTAAATATAATTGCCTGTCTTTTGGATGAAATTGCCAATATACCTCAGATGTTCACAAACTTTACCACCATATTTTCCTTTTGTTTGGTTTTGGTTTTTCTCACTTTAGGTGTACTTTTCTTTTTCAAAACATCTTCTATCACTCACATCATTATGAATGTTAAGAATGCATAATTGTCTTTTTCTTAAAAAAATACAATTTAGTTTGGCTGAATCAGATTATACCAAAAGATACTGGTTGTTTGCGTTGAATCAACGTTCACATTGATTAAGTCAAGACAAGAACATTCTGTCATAAAAATATTGATTTACACGTTGGTATACATTAAGTCCACACAGAAAACTCTGTGTCACTAAAACAATTTTTCTTTAAATTAGTTGCATGTGAATACTTGTTCCCAGGTTTACTTGACATCCTTGTTCACATGGAGATTACGGTAGCACTTTGTTGAACTGTCCGTAAAATGTTTGCATGCCATGTACAGACTTGGATTTAACATGTAAAAGATAATAGACTTTTTATATTCAGCATGCTTCTGAATACACACAGTGAAAATATTGTGAATCATTGATGCATATGAAAGATGGACAAACAGAAAAAATAACAGCAATTAATAAACAGATTTGAAAACAAGCATTTGAGAGTAGGGGGACGTTAGAAATGGATTAGTCACCTGAAAATTAGAGTATTTTAAGGAAACCAAAGCCCCATATACTTAAATTCTAAAGAAATTAGAATGTTTTACATTTTCTTAGAAATCCCAGGTTGCTTGATGCCAATTAGAAGGGGTTCTCCTAGCCCTCTTTCCATTGCATCTTAGTCCACACAATTGCTATTTATTACCATTACAAATGGAAGGTTACCAGTACTAGAAAGTAAATGATAAACCAGGAGTGGAGGAGCCACTTACATCAGGCATGGAGAGTTTCAGGGCCATATTTATTAAGGGTTGCATTGTTTTTACACCACGCAATGGGGGGCAAAAGCAAAGCATCCCTTGAATTGCGATTTATCATGCCACATATGGCCACCTTCTGTGGTCTGTGTGATTTGATAATCCACAGTAAAGCTACAAAAATCGCTGCATTGCATTACTCTGCCTCAGGGAGGCATTCCATTGGTGGTGCGTGGGTGTTCCGATGCAAAACCCATGGATTTTGATGCATTCCCAGATGTACCATAAGTGGTAGACCTGGAAATGCGTAAAAACTGCTGTGCCCCCCAAGGTGTGGCATAACGCGGAGACATATATTTATTTCTCCTTGCTTGTTCCTCTTTCTAGGTTTGCTGCATTCTTCACCACACACAGAAAGAGGAAAATGCTGCAAGTGATTGTTTTTGTGCAGGAAGGAGATACTTCCTGCCAAAAAATCAAACTGGCTAACAATTATATCAAAATTAGTATGTCCTTAAATTATTGTACAATACTTAAAATCACAAGTGTAACTGAAATCCTAGAAATGTGTCCAATGGAGGTCTTAGAGGGTCTGATCCATAACAGATTTTAAGTGTCACCACTGTCTATGTAAATGGGTGGAATTTAGATGTAATAGATTGGCTGCCCAGACTAGTCTGACCATAGAGCTCTCCTGATTGTTCCTCCAGTCGGTTGGGGAGATTGCCATCCCACAGCACTAGTGAGAGTTAAAATTACATTACTGTCCTGAGGTCCAAGAGCCTTCCTCTGATGTCCACCATCTGAGAAGTGCTCTATTGACCTGGAATTCAGTTGCCACCTTTACTGGGAACATTGATGATGCATGGTCATGCTAGTCCCTGAGCCGCGGGGCCAAAATCAGACCTCTCCTGGCCCAGTCACGCCACCAGGTACACACCCAAGATCCCCGCGCCTCAGTTGAATGGGTTGGTTTGAAAGTATACGTTTTTCTCAAAGGGCTTCTGCTGTCAACTAAATTGTTTCCATTTTTATATGAGGATACAAATCTAACATTATTTATGTTGCTCTTTGAGACAATAACTTCACTTTTAGTAATATGTGTCCGGCACTGTGTGCCATCAGCGGTGGGTGGACAACACTACAGACTGGGGTGGGATGTTCTTTGGCAGTACAGTATGCGTCCAAGGAGGCCCATCTGGGCTTTGTCATACTGAGAGCAATTTACACTGCTGCACACTTCATACCATCAGAGAGCGTACCCAGCGTGTACTGGTTATATGCAAAGATGGCATACGATGGCACAATAACAACTGATGGTAGAACAAAGAGCGTCGATACATTTGCTTTGTGTCAGTCAAAAAGAAAAGAAGAGCTCGCTTTTAACAGGCCTGCTGTCTAAGGTGACAAGTGGGTGTTGAACATCCCTGCCATGTTCCACACAGTGGCAGGTAAACATCACCTCAACATTATGAAGCAGAATGGGGTATTGAGCCCACGTGGAGGGTCTGTGACATCACAAATAGAACATGACAGTGCCAATGAGGTGGGTTTTCATCCTGTCGGTGTCCACATGCAAAACACATTGGTAAATATTCAATGTGACTGCATGTTTTTGGATTTGTAAGTTTAATTATGACCCTGGTAGAGAAAACAGTGTTCCCCCAAAACAATATGTATAGCAGCCTGTTGCAGTTTCTAAGCGCTCCCCACTCAGAGGAATGCAGTATTGGTTGATGGGGGGTATGGGGATGCACCCAAGATTGCGCAGTAATGTCCATAATCAGACCAAGAAGAGAAAGGACTGGAAATCAGACTCTCTGCCTGGAAGAAGACATGAATCGTCCCTTCAGAGGAAGCTTTCCAAGCTTTGAACGGTAGTCAAAACGCATTGGTTCCTTACCAGTGGTATATCAAAGCATCATGGGAAAGAGCAAAACGATGGCACCGGGGCAGACTGACTTTACTCTGCTTCGCATTACCATGCTGCTCGAGCCCACGACATCTTAAAACTGGAAATAAGAACCAATTGTCTGACCTGCATGACAACCCTAGATGTGGTCATTTATTTGTTTCCCATTCGGACAGTAATGCAATCTTGGGTAAGTGGGGTGGTTGTTGGCATCAGTGATGCGTGCTGCAGAGAGTTTTATAGAGAAACAGGGACCAGAATCTGGGAAATTGTACATTATATAGTGGCCAACTCAATAAGGAGATCTAGGTTCATCACCATCCACCTGTGAAAACACTGAGGAATAAATATTAGCTAATTTTGACTAATCACACATTTTTCATTAACATGGCAGTCCTTCAGCCACCATTCTGTGTTGTTTTTTTGGTGAATGTTCACCTTTTTTTGGCAATTTGGAGCCTGCTTTTAAAACCAATTCATTCTTGGAGATTGGGCGAGGGTTTCTCCACTTTAAAGTTTTTAGACTTTCTTTAGATGGTTTAGTGAGGCCCACTATTAATTAAAATGAGCATGAGCAAAGTCAGATGCCACCCACTCCATTGTCTGCTGGCAACTGCACGATAGGTGTTGTGTTACCCAAACTAAATGGTACTCATTTACCTCTAAAGAATGTAATGCTGAGTCAGCCCTGCTGGAATTCATCACCTAAAGTTACACGGATCTTCAAGTCACACATGCACACACCTCTATAAAGGTGTATACTTATTGTGTTCAACCCTTTATTGTGTTCAACCCTAATGAAGAGAAAACGATAGCCACAATTCAATTTTTTGGGAAAAAAGATCAGAGTCAAAGCTTTCCTGATCAGCTGAACGAACTCAGGCCCTCTGTGCCTCAGATAATCCTGATCATGGATTCCTGAGACAGCTCCATTTAAGTGTTGAAACTAAAGAAACTCTTCTACTGCGAGGGTTATCACTTGAGCAGTATCTAACAAATGACGCATAAGTGCTCGAACTCGAAGAGCCTCCTCTGAAACAAACCTGAGGCGGGACCTTGTAGAATCCCTCTTGATCCCTCTGATCTACTGAATGAATCCAAAAATGTCTTTCCATCAGTTCACTTAGGCTGGTTTTCTTAGTCTTCTTCAGAAATCAGAAAGAGGCAGGGAATTTCCATTATTTCTGTTGTGAGGAGTCCTCAGACTTTCCGTGCTTAGGCTGTGGCGGACATGCGATGAAATGTTGGTCTCTGCCCGCAACCTGGTTTCTACCGCTTGTTCTTGACCCGCTGGTAACATGAGCCCAGATGGACACTTAAGAGCCATCTGCTGTGCTCCAGAGTTTTGTTTGAGAACCAGACTGTGTCAGGTTTACAAAGCAACTTTGTTTTCAGGGAGACAGTTAACCTATGTTGAGCCCTTCACATGAGTGAACTGTGGTTTTACAGCCCCTGGGCTGTATAACAGCAGCACTAAAAGTGTGATCAGTTTATATGTTCAGCCCTACGCGGTTTTATAGAGAAAGGTGTGTTATGAGCATAAAGAAAAGCACCATGTTGATGAGCCTCCGAGAGCCCCAGGTCTGTAGAAAAACCACAAGAACATCTTCTGAGAAGATATCTAATTGTGAAGGGAAAATTGTTGAACACTAGCATTTGACTGTATTCTTATTTTGAAAGCAAGCAATGTGAGGAAAGCTTTTTTGTATTAGTAGGTCCCCGATTTTAAAGGATGTAATTCATGTATATTATGTAATGGATATTTGTAATGGATTTTATTTTCCCTTTTTCTGCAAAATCAATTGGAATTTTCATAAACACCTACATATTGTGGTGTCACCAAAGCCTACGATACTCATATTATGAGGCTTTAGCACTCATTAAGAGTGGTTCACTATTTGCCCATTCGTTAGAGCGCAAATTGCACATCCAGTCAATGCTAATACAGAGGGATAAAATATTTTCCAGCTCCCCTCTTTCGTATTGCTCTGTCTTGCACACCTTTTGGACTGGTGGATAATGAATATATTGTGAACAGGGAGTAAAGATCACCTAGATTCATTCTCCACCAGTGGTTTGAAAACAAATTAATTTAGTAAAAATTATTTAGTAATCCTTTCTAAGGTTGCTGTCCCTACTATTCACACTTTTTTCCTGTAATGACACAACAACAAAACACTGGTGTGCAAATTTCCTGGTATGTTTGCAGAGTTTCACGAGGATACCAGTTATTGATCAACTCATTGTTTCTAGCCTTTCCTGCTTTTCCTGACTCAATCCCCTGGTGTGTTTTCAGCATACACAGACAGAGCAATACGAAAGAGGGAAGCTGGAAAATATTTCACCACTCTGTATTAGCATTGACTGGATGTGCAATTTGCGCTCTAAAGAATGGGTAAATAGTGAAGCACTCTTACTGAATGCTAAAGCCTCATAATATGAGTATCGTAGGGTTTTGTGACACCACGATATGCAGGCGTTTATGAAAAGTCCAATTGGTTTTGCATTAAAAGGGAAAATACCATTATCATAATTCCAGTTCATTTGTAGAATGTAGAATCTCCTGCAGGAAGTGGCAGCACACGCTTCCAAATGCTGTAGGACCTCTCCCTCTCCATCCTCCTCCCTGCCTTCCCTCCACCAACACAACATCCCTGCTGACCCATCTACCTGGCAATGCTGCATAGAGCATTGATTTACACAAAAATCTTCATTGCCCCTGAACACTTTCATCTCCAACCCTACATTTCCGGCTTCTTGACCCTCATCAGTGCAGTGTAGCCCCGCAGTCTGTAAGAAAGGCAGACCAGCAGATTTAACAGATTGACTGGGAAGAAAGCAGGTGATTGCCAGCGGCATGAACACATATCTTGGCTGAGCGGATTGCAAGTGAGCGGGGCAACTACAGATATAGGGTTCCAGCGTTTGTCAATTTTCCTCTTTTCGTGGGTCATGGTTGGCTCCTCCAGGAGAGAGAGATTTCCTATGATGCCCCAAGACATCACCAATGGTGCAGATCCACTTCCTGTCCGCGTAGCATCTTGCATTTCTGGCTCCATCGTGGTTCAGGTAGGCGCAGTTGGAGTCTCCTGTGATGTCAAACCTGTTGAGGTACGTTGTGAAGGGGAATGGGTGTTAATTCTTGGGGGTAATTCATGCCCACATGGTACACCCATGACCCTTCAAATACAAAGAAACGTATGCAGTTCTGAAATCATTCTTGTCCACAGTATTTTGGTGTGATACTCTTACAAATCATAAAAATGGATTACAAATGAGGTAGCGGCTAAGAATTATTCTTTGTCTCACATCACCAACTGTCAACAGAAACTGTCACTGGTCTGCTCACCAGCTGGGAACATTCTAAGGATTGGACCATGCAGGTGGACCGGCAGGGGTGCAAGAGTGTGGTGAGAAGTACTAAAGTAGTAATGAACACAATATTTTTCGATTATGGGGTATAGGGCCTTATGTAGGTAAATTACATTTACCACTTCATAAATACCGAATTTTACCGATTCGGTATTTATGAAATCGGTAAATGTAATGTAGGTAAAAAAAATACCGATTCGGTAAGTGTCGGTATTTTAGAATCGGTATTTACCGATTCGGTAATGGTAACCTGTATCTCATTGATTCCTATGGGCCAGGAGGCCCATAGGAATCAATGGGAAGCCAGTTACCATTACCGAATCGGTAAATACCGAATCGGTAATGGGGGAGCTCAATCAAGGGTGGCAGGGTGTCACATTGACACCCTGTTGCACCCCTGATTCCTGCATGTGTGCACATGTGGCACACATACATGCCCTAAGGGCATGTGTGTCTGCCACATTGCACACATATACGGGCCAAATAATGCATTACCTGAGACCTTCGTCATTTACCACTAACTTTCAGTTGGTGGTAAATAACGAATCCCCACACCCACCACTTACTCCCCCTACATCTCATTTCTGTATTCGGTATTTACCGAATCTGTAAAATTACCGAATCGGTAATTTTACCGATTCGGTAACTTACCGAATACAGAAATGATCCCCCTACATAACAAAAGCCTAAATACCGGTCGGTAACGGTATATTTACCGAAAATCGGCCGTTACCGACCGGTATTGGGCTACCTACATATGGCCCATAGTGTGGAAATTTAGTTAAGAAATGATGCATGGCACCGACTACTGGAAAAACACAGAGTAAGGGGAGGTCTGTGGACTATCTGTGGAGTGCTGATCCTATCTCTGAGTCTTGTCACAGGAACAAAACCCTGCAGGCAGTAGCATGGACACAGCCATTTCATAACAATGGATCTAAATTAGATATTGGCGGGTGGGTTACTGCATCACAACGATGATTGACTTTATATTTCGGCAGATGAGATATCCATCCCCCTAACCTGTCCGCCAAGATCTCAATCAGTCTCTCAGTCTGCAAGGCTTGTGGTACAGCGGGGCAGTACCATATGTTGGGCACAGGCTCAAAGGAAAGTCCGTCCGCCACGGGTCCGAACCAGGCAATTGTTACAATTGCCTAGCGGACCCACCCCGCATCAACAAAATGGTGGTGGTGCCTAGCCGGCACCGTCCGCCATATTATGATGCTGCTTCAAGCCAGCCTTTGAAGGGTGGTTCCTCCGCCATTCAAGGTTGGCGAAGATTGACTTCAGGGGCCCTTTCAAAGAATGGTAGCCATCTTGAATCTTTTAACATATTTTGTTAATAATAGAAATCTATAAGTTTGGCATAGTCAATACCGCTCCGGGGGAGGGGGCATGGAAGGAGGGGGGGGGAGGAGGCTGGAGGAGGGGTGTCATTAAAGGCCAAACCTATTGACTTTGTCAAAGCTTGTTTATTTTGTTGCCTTGTATCTTGAGATGCTCACAGACACAGTGCCTACTTAAATTAATTGTAACATTCCTCTTCATAATGAAGATGTGACTTAAACGTGCGGGAGATTGCAGCAATGCAGCATGAGAAAGCATGGAGTTCACTGGAAGATGGTCTAACCCAATTAATAATCTCCCTAATTGGTCCAGACTCTGTAATATGTTTTTGTGAACCAACACCAGTGTTGGGTTCTTAGTCTTAGTTACCTTTTCACCTAAACAAACCACCCTGTGTGTTTCCTTCATAGACCCATGATCTATTTGTCCGTTCGCACCATCCTCACAATCCTTTCCATAGCCCTACTATTTATTTAACTTCTTGAACTTAGCTGAAGGACATGTTCATAGAAACAGACAAGATAAATGTACATAAGGTGACAGACTAAAGCAGATATGTTCCGCATTGTATCTTTCGTAAATGGGGTAGCCAAGGTCAATTCACTTGCACAATAGAAACCAGAATTCTTCTCCTTTCAGGAAATCAAACGATTATTAAAAGGGCACATTCAGTGTAGAGAAAACTGTTCTTTACCAGCCCAGCATTTCTATAAATCGATGAGGATGACTGCTTTGGTTGTGAGACTATTATGACATCATTCACCAAATGTCCCTTTAATATCCAGAACTGATACACAGTAAGTTTGTGCACCAGGCACTACATACAAAATAGCTGTTTCCATTGGTGTTTCTTGCTTAAAGAACACCTGTGGTAAACTGGCCATAAATAAACTGATGACAACTTTTTCAAAAACGCAACCTCATTAAACTTTTGTGGTAGTTGTATTTAAGTCACTGATGTTGTTAAAATTGTGTTGTACGTATCTCTGGTCTTTCTATATCTTAACCCGCCAGGAGGATTTCCTACATCCACCAGGAGTGCAGAGTGCTCTGAAGCTGTAAACTCGTCAAAGGTGTGAGACTGGGGGCATTTGCTTGATTTGAAAGTTTGGGAAGGCCCACAAACATCAAAGTTTGTCCTCATTCTCAAACGTCAGTCCGAACACATGCCTGGTTTAACTTGCTTCCCAGGGTGGGAAGCAGAACGGATCACCTCTACATTTGGTGATGGTGCAGGGGAATGGCTGTTTTCCATGCAGACAAAAAATAAAAAGGTTCCCATATTAAGTACACCGATTCCAATCAGAACTGGGAAATTTAAGAAAAGATTAAGGGCCAGATGTACGATGTGATTTTGCATGTGCAAACGGGTTTGCGAACCCGTATGTGCATCCAAAATCACTGCTGGCATGTAGAATTCCTAAATTGCAAGTCGCAATTTATTTGCGACTCGCTAGTTAGGAATTGCAAGTTGCAATTAGGAAGGGGCCTTCCCTTCCTAATTGCATCCGCAATTCAATGGACGAATGTTTTGTGACCTCAATTGCGGTCGCAAAACACTTGCAAATTACCACCCTCTTCAAGAGGGTGGTAATGAGGTCGCAAAAGGGAAGGGGTCCCCAGGGGACCCCTTCCCTTTTGCAAACACAGTGGAAAATATTTTTTAAGGGCAGGCAGTGATCCCAGGGACCACTGCCTGCCCTTAAAAAATGAAACAAAAACGTTTCATTTTTAAATGCATCCAGTTTTCCTTTAAGGAAAACGGCTGCATTGAAAAAACACTGCTTTATTTAAAAGCAGTCCCAGACATGGTGGTCTGCTGAGCCCAGCAGGCCACCATAACTGGGAAGGCCTTCCATGCCCAATGGGGTCGCAAATTGCGGGAGGCTCATTAACATTCATGAGCCTCTCTATTTGCAACCCCATTGGGAATCGCAAAACAGTGTAATAACACTGTTGTACATGCATAATAGCGCTTCGCAATTTGCGAGTCGCAAAAGACTCGCAATTTGCAAAGCACTATTTTGTGTGTTGTACATCTGGCTCACAATCTCTGTCCATGCAAGCAGAGTAGTGTTGGAAAGAATACTTACATCAATCGAATTGTACAGGCATGACTAATGTATAATAACAGTAAAGTATGCAAAATAATTTGCATATTCAACTGAATTGAGCGAACTATAACTCATGCCCCTGCTCCTGCAATGCACTGCTGATGACGTTACATATTACATCATTCATGACATGGTCAGTGACATAATTTCTTCTCTTCTAATTCTTCTTCTAATTTTCAGCATCCCCAGTAGATGGGAGTATTCAACAGCCAAGCTTCTAGACAGTATTATTTATCAAAGACTCTCCATGGCATATAATTATTAAGAGCGAAAGTTAATTCATTCTACCATGTTAAATTTCTGCATGTTAGCCATTATTTTCTAGTATGTATGTATTCCGGACGAATAATAGTTGAATGAATACATCTACTGAAATCAAACTGTGACCACTCTCATGTACAAGTCTAGGCCCTTTTATGACAAACCATTTCTAGAGCGGATGTATGCAATACAAGCTAGACGTTTTAGCCTATTTAATTTTCAAAACGTTATATAATGAATTGCATTTTAAGGTTGACATGTACATAAAGTAACCTAATTCCACTTGGTACACTGAAGTGACTTTTTCATACAGCTACAGTGCAGTCATTAGTTCTAGTCCTGTACCTGGTCTGAATGAAAGTCATGCATTGCTCATGATTGCATGGATTTTGTGTCTACCTCAGTTCCATGCTCTTGACTGCCTAGGCTTTCCTCCATATTCTAGCATTTGTCCCACTGCTGGAGTGTGTTTCTTTACTCTTATTTTTGACAATTGTTCCTCTCTTTTTATACTTTCAGTTCTCAGTCAGTCAAAACATATGTTTATTTAGGCGCTCATTATGATGGAGGAAGGACCGCCACTGCCGGGCCGGCGGTGGCGGTCCTTCCGCCATCACATTGGAAATTACCACTGCCAAATTAGGATGGCGGTGGGAATCCCAATGTGTCTGCGGCGGACAGATAGTCCGTCAGCCACGGTTCCGCAAGGCGGTCCTTTTCCGCCCGCCTTGCGATATATATATATATATAAAACATATTTAAACTTTACAGAAACACACAGTCACTGGATCATGTCATCAGTGATGTCATTTGAGATGTCATCAGTGATGTCACTGACCATGTCATGAATGATGTATTATGTGACGTCATCAACAGTGCATTGCAGGAGCACGAGTTATAGTTAGCTCAACTATAACGGTCGATTTTCTCTGGTTTTGTACGAGTGAAATGTCCAACTAACTATAACGTCCCTGATACCTGTGTTTTTTTCAGTGAAATTCAAAGGTTTTTTTAAATGCTTATTTCTAACTATAACGTCCCTGAAGCCTATGGTTTTTTCAGTGAATATATATGTTCGAGTGCTTCCTATGAGGAGGGTGCAAGCCTGAGCGTGAATATATATATATATATCAAAAAGGAGAAATGTTCTCTGAAACGCGTCAGGCAAGAGACAAGCAGTGAACTGGAAAAAAGCCTCGGACTAAAATGCCTGCTTTACTCTGAATAAATGTTGGTGTTCCAACTTACCTGTGTGGAGTGCGGGCTCATTTGCAGGGCAACTTTGGATGATATATATATATATATATATATATATATATATATATATATATATATATATATATATATATATACATTTTTATATAGTTTTAAAACGATAAAATACATTTAAATTAATAGTTTATGAATTGTTTTAAAGTAATTATGTATGAAATATTATATATGTGTGTTTGACCTTTTTTAATGACGTTTATTTATTATATATGTATATAATTCGATATTTTGTACCACTATATTTTTTTAAACAATATTTTTTGTTCCAATATTTTTTTACTTACCTGTTCAAGTATAGGGAGTCGATATTTTTGCATCAACATTTTTTACTTCTATATTTTTATCATTGGTATTTTTTCAGTGAACCTAACACAAGACAGATAAAAAAACCTTACCAGTTGTTGAATGCGGTTCCATTAGGCCATTTCCACTCGCCTTTTGGTTGTCGCGACAAGCCGATCCAGTGATCATCTACGCCTTTGAATCGCATTACAAAATCCTGCCAATGCAAAATAAAAAATCTACGTCACAAATAGGTAGCTCCTAGATTTTACTCAATGTTGAATTTAGACTGTTATTTCACTTTCTCATCTAAAAACAGTCCTTTCAAGAAGTTCCTAGAAGTATAAACTTTAGCAGTGGCACTAAACAGATACGAATTGGAACCTTATGCACAAAGAGGGAACAGTGCGAAGATTGAAGAACAAGCCCAGCACTTGTGACAATCATGGCATCTCCTTAGTCAATGGCTCGGGTTAGTATTTACTTGTATACAATGGCTTGAAGAAATATCTCCCCGCAAAAAAAAGATGTAAAAAAATAAAAAGATATTGTTGTGTTTATAATGTCACTTCTATTGTTTGCATTCTTTATCGCCGCCAGTAGTCCATCGCCTTCACCTTCATTGGGCAGAATTACACCTTCCATTGGAGGCTTTGCCTTTTGGTAAATCAGTATGCAAAAGATATATATTTACTTCCAGAATGTTACACAAATTGACTTCTGAAAAAGTAAAATGACTTTCAAAAAATACAAGCGCTCTTTTCTCCATAAGGTTTGTAGGGGTCTGATTTAGAGTTTGACAGATGGGATTTACTTTGTAGGATGGGGAAGGCCAATATCTCTGTGGAAGACATCTTATTGCGGGTACCCTTTTTGTGAAATTTAATAAGGAGCTTTTGCTGAGCTCGCAGTGACCGCAAGGAATTGAGAAATAAAGGAAATCATGACACTATGAATGTCACGCCACTTTGCTTAAGTTTCAGAACATTTCAGAAGTCAATATCCAAATATAGCCATATGTCTGCTGTGGATTAATGATCAGATAAATGTTTGGAAAGGCGCAATGCCGGGTGATGGCTGATTTGTGTTATTCATACAAGATGCATCAAAGGTATAAAAATATGTGGATGAGTGTACTTTAGGTCAGCCATCTATGGAGGCAGTCCTCATGAAAATGTGTTCCTTAAAAGTCCTACTTCGAATTTTACAGCATACTTCTTCTTGTTTTATTTATTTATTAATAGGCTCCTACACCTGCACCATCTGGAAGGACTTCCGGCTGCAAAATTTAGAGTTGTCTGCTGGACCAGCAGACAACTCTGTTGATTATGTGTTCTCCATAAATTATACTCTAGGGTATGTTATTGTCTGGTAAACAAACACCCCTTTTAGAAGATTCTTTGACTAACTTTCAGCTTGAGCCAGATTGAAGTTCAAAATAGATTTTCCTACATATGTATGTTAGGGAAAGTCCCAGCTGCCTCCTGAAGAAATTAACTACACCCCACGAAAAAACTCTGAATTTTCAACTACAGGTACTGAAAGGCGTCCAAGAAAAGCTGACCATTTCTGTTTAGACAACAGAAATATGGAACAATTTTCTTATAGAGATGTGAACCATGTCAACTTTAATTACTTTCATAAAGGCAATCAAACCCACCCTATCAGAAAAGCTGTGTATTCAAATTGATGTTTTGCGTCTGCACGACATTTGAAGGAAGCTTAGAGATTTACTAAGCAACAAGCATGCCATGAATGTTTTTATTAAATATGTATTAAAGATAGTTAATTTGGCTAAACATGTCAGAATCAATTTAAAACAAGGTCAGTAGAAATGTGGTCCACGAGCCTCATGCAGTGTACAGGCTTCTACTGTGTAAGTGACACAGAACAGCTCAGACAGTTTTCACATATGAAAGTTTGAAACATGAGACTTTCTGAAGACCATTGGGGGCATATTTATCAAGGGGTTTGCGTCACCCTTGCACCAAGCAAGGCGATGCAAGGGTGATTCAATACCTAAATGACATTTATCAGCTGCGCAAGGCTCCCTTGCATGGCCCTGCACGGCTGGGTAAATCTGGAGTAGTGCAAGGCAGCGCAAATGGCTGCCTTGCAGTGCTCTGCCCTGGGAATGCCTTCCATGGTTGGCGCGTGGGTGTACTCACGCATCCATCCATGGATTTTGGTGCATTCAAAGACTTACCAACACTGCTGACCCTGGGAAAGCGTCAAAATGCTACGCCTCCCCAGGGAAGGCGCAACAAGGAGAAATATCTTTACTTCTTGTTGTTTCGTAAGCGTGTCGTATTCTGCAGAGCGCTTAGGAAGAGGAAAATGTCTCTGTGCATTGTTTTTGTGCAGTAAGGAGCCCCTTCATGTACAAAACCAATCCTGTCCACAACGCAGGCACCGTTCACAACGGCATCAAGGGTGCCTGTGTTTGTGCTAGGCTGCCAAAACGGCACCGGCGCAAAGAAAGGACCGGAATGCGCTGTAAATTGTTAAATACAGTGCATTCCTGCTCTCTAATGCCGCGCTGTGCAGCAAGCTTGCTTGCTGCACTGTTTGAAAGTTTGATAAATGTGACCCTTGGGATGTACAATTATTTTGTAACCTTTTGTAATTCTATCAAACATTAGGAACTTTGCACAAATGTCAAAGTTTTTAGCTTTAGGACTTTTGCAACAGTTAATGTTTCATTTAGCTGTTTTTCACACAGAAGGTTCTACAGAAGCTACATGTGGCAGAAAAAGTCAGCGTAATATCACATTGTTGAGAAAAAATGCTTTTTCAGCATCGAATTATGACACAATTATGCAACTGCAAAAAGAACAATTGATGGAGAGAATGCAGAACAATGTCATACAATCACCCCAGTACAGAGATCTGGGCCTAAATCCATCGTTTTTTTGCTTCGCCCTAAGTGGGATGGCTATGCCCAGACGTGCGTCCCTTGCTCACTCTGCAACTGGATTCAAGCTAGCCTGGCTGAAGAAGGATGACATACCCTGAAACCGGTCCCAGGATGCTTGTTTCCGGTCCAGGGAGGACCTGGCCTGGCAGTTCGGTCTGGACTGTTCCCATGGGCAAAGGGTATAGATTGATTTGCATATGCCTGGGTCCAAACTGGGGTGGTGGAGTGGGCAAAAGAACGATGGATTTAACCCAGATCTTTTGACTGGGGTAGAATGTTTGATATTCAAAATTTCATCCACAAGTAATTACTAGTATGTTTTAAACAGTTTTGTCTGAAATTTCTGTACAAAACGTTATTGTTTTTGGCTGCATGCAATGGTTTTTATTAACTATGCAATAAATATATTCTGATTCAATCATAAATTTGCATCCATACCCAACAACTTGACTGATTCATTTTCCACCACAAACACTGACCCTTGCCTGTATATCCACCATTGTACACTCTCCCGCTGAGAATCTCCACATTATTTAATCATCCCTTCTGTGGCACCTCATATCTTTACTACTCTCAATCAGCAACCTTCTCCAGCTTTAATATGCTATCTACTAGCTATTTAGGTTGGGCCTGGACAGCGCATGTGCTGCTCTGCGAGGCATGCTGTAATCTAGACTGTCTCTTGAAGCATCTTCTCCATTCGTTCCTGTTTGTGCCCTTCATAAAAGCATGCTTTTGGTTGGTCAGAATGCTTAATTAGTCCCACTTTTTGTGTTTCAAACCCTCCCAGGAAACTGCCCCTGTTACACTTTTTAGGTCTCGCCTGACCCAGCGAGACTTTTAGTAAGGGCTTTTGGTAAGGGCTTCAAAAAATGCTGCCATGGTCGGCCTAGAGCTTGAATGCATGGGCACGGGCTTTTCACTCGCCGCGCTTTGATCGCGATCACTTTCGCGGCCGCTTTGATGTTACGGCCGCATGGCTCAGAAAGCCTCAAAGATGCACGGACAAGCTCTAAATGTGCTGCGTTTAGGCTATAAAAAAAAGAAGTGCACAACTCGGTCTGTCCATCCATGTATACACATGCTATCCCTGTGCACCGTCCATCGCGGCCAGACAGGCAATGTAGGACTCGGTGGCGCCTCTCTCTCTCCCTATCATCCCTTCGCCTTGATTTACACATACATGTCCTCACTGCCAAGCACCACACTGAAATGTGTCTTTGTAGTGCTCTGGGCATACAGGTAAATCGCAGCGCTAAGAACCCATCCATGCGAGGAGAGCTCATTGTTAAACCCTCACACAGATACAGGTATGTATTGCACACTCAAAGGGATATATATCATGGGTCATGAGGACTAAGAGGCAACAGCGAGAGGTGCGTCCGGCTTCGCGGAGCCCCCTTACCTCTGCTCCGTAGGACACACTCCGGCATGTGCAAAATCCAGTGCTTCGTCTTGTCAATGATGCTACGGCGGGCAGCATCCACAAGAGACACGCCAGGGAGTGGGATCTGTTGCTTGTTCGCCCTCCTAGTCTCAGGATGTCTTCTCATTTCCCCTATTTTTTGGTGCTTTTGTTTCTTTTGAGGGTTGTTACCGGCGCCCCATTTTCGTAGAAAAGAGAAGCCGAAAAACGCGAGCGTGTTGTGTTACAAAACGTAATTCTTTGATGGTTCCAGAGTACCACTCATTAAAGCCCACCGAGCGCCCCCCATCCTTCGCCCATTTTTCCTTAACAAAGGCGTATAATAACAAATTGTAGAGTGTTTAACCCAAAGCGCTTTACAAAGAGCACCTTTCTGTGTCCAATTATTACTTGCTTTGAAATGGTACTCATATCGGCCTCAGGAGGATGAAAAGCAAAGTCTCCTCTGCTGGCGTTCAAACCTATTACATGTAAAATGTAGACACACACCTCGGAATAAGGTGCATAATCTACTGAGCTATCCTCAGGAGGTATCTGCTGAGGGCAGCATAGCACCAAAAGGGGTGGAGGCAGGCTCTGAAATGGGCAGAAAGGTGCTTCCAATTATGAACATCTGTAAACGTTCTCTTTGTTGTATGTGGCGCTAGCTGACAAAGCCTCACACCTTCACAGCGCTATAAATAACGTTCATTTTACACAACGACTGGCGTTCTTTTCCTTAAGCTAGGAAAGATGAATGGTTGTGTCTGTTCTATTGGGTTTTGAGCCTGCGTGTGCAGTTGAAGACAGTTTTCTCCAACAGGTGCTTTAATCCACGGAGATACTCTGCTTTCTTTCTATAATTTTTCCTTTCGCCGTTTGGTTCAATCATTTTTTCCTCACAGGTGATAGAGCGATACTAATGCGAAAATTGTAGGGGTGCACCATATTCCTTGTTAGACAGCACCCGCATATAAAGGAACGTGTTATTTGAGAATAATAGAAATGTATTAATGTGAAATAGAAAAGTAGAAAAGTAACAGGCCTCGAGAACAGAGAAAGGCCATCAGTTATTCTGAATTGTAGTGAAACATGTGATGTTTAGGATAAATATGTCGTGCATAAAGAGACATTAAGTCATGTTATAAGGATAAAGAAGGTAACTAATTTAGTAGTAGATGATTATGTAGGTTGTGATAATAATAGTATGTTTAGTTTAAGGCCTAGAACGGTGTATGTAAAGAGAAGGCCTTCGTTTATATTAGCCATGTTTTATTGAGGTGGCAGGATTTTAGCAAAGCTTGTAATACAGTGAATTGTGAAATCTCATGATGTTAGGGGTTTTTTCCTATTCAGCATTTGGTGGCAGGTACAAGGTCATGTAGCTCGTTAGTAGAAAGAGTCTTTGTTCGATGGAAAGGAGAAAGAAGGAGTAGACCTGAAGGGAGTGGATCGGAATGTAAAATTGCAACTCCTGGTACAGAGAAGGCCTGGGACCCAAGGTCGAATTCGTGAAAGAAAGAAGAGTCGATTCAAATGGAATTATACTGAAGAAGAACCTGCCTGAAGGGGTGTGTTGAAGGGCGTATACAGTATTTTGGGGTTTTGTATTAGGGACAGAGCCCCGTGGGTAGAGAGACGAGACGTAGGAGAGGGACGGATAGGAGCGATTTAGATCGAGCTCTCAATGGTGAAGACTACTCAGGAAGTTTCACTGCTGACACCTTTTATGAGATCCTTACCTGGAAGGGAATGCTAAGTAGGTATGTCACCTTAGAGTAGAGTAGGGATAGAATTGATTGGATTGATGACTTTAAATTTTGATATTACGATTGCCATAGGGTATCTGATGCTCTTGGAAGCTGTAATTCTGTTTATCTTTAGTCGCATGCGAATGCTTCGCAGATTAGCTTTTGTATTAATTCCCATATATCTTTTGTGTTTGGTATTGAGGTGCCTATATATTCAGATGTTTTTGCTGATAATAAAAGGTCAACCTCCCAGATTATGAGTCTTCATTTCTGAGAATGTCCAACTGTGGTAGATACGACCTGATAATTGTGCTTCTTCCCTCTATGCTATTCTGCAAGTAAAAAGATCCTGGCGACCTGAGTAGGTTCTTGTAGATAATTAGATGAGGTCAAGAACCGGCGTTCCCAGTTGGTAGCAAACGAGGAGGGTTTCTTCCTGATAGCGAGGGAAGACTAAGAATAGGATAAGTGATCCTTGAGGCCCATCCATGATAAGTGAGGTTGAATCATCGGAGGGTGAACGGCAGACGACCTGGCAGACGGACGTGGATGGCGAATAACAGTGCAGCAGCAAGCAGAAGCTCGAAGAGTGAGTATGAACAGGAGACGATGTTGTAGATTGCGGTGTTGTATTGGATGAGATGTTTTGCGGAGTTGGTGTGAATGTTGTGTGATTGCGTGATCAGGCTGTGAGCGCGCGCAGCCCGGGAAAGTCTTAGGCGATGAGAAGCCTGAGCAAGAGGGTGTAGAAGACACCCCTGGTAGATTTTGTTGACCACCGATCGTGAGGTACCATCGATCAAATTGGACCGAGATAGGGGGAATGAATGCATGAGTGTGTGGCAACCTGACGCTGGTCGTGGGTTGTAGTATGTGGCATTGAGTATTTGAAACCTATCAGAGGCGATCTGTTTGCCCGAAAGGGACAGACAGTAACCAACCGAGGTCAACAATTTCGAGAGACTGTGGACGGACAGTCAGAGGCTGTGGACGGACAGCCAGAGGAGTAACTTGTTTGGGATCAAACGGTTGTTTAAACTGTTTGGGATCAAAGCGGTTACTTCAGCGTGTGAATGGGACAAATGTAAGAGTGAGACGAGCGGCGAGAAGGAGGGGAACTGCTGCGAGTGGAGAAATCGTGACGTCAGAAGGTGTCGCGCTGCGATAGGCTGGTTGGTGTAGTTCGCGCTGCCATTGGCGAACAAAAGTCAGGAAGTAAACGGAGGTTGTGTGCGTTTAGTTTTGATCAAAATGAAATGTTTTAAAGTTTTCAGAGAATTGTGTCGAGGGGATGAACCTGTAGTTACGCGAGAGGGTGCGGAGGCCCCTCCGGAAGACTCGCCAGCACATTACATGGCAAGAAAAGTAGGGTTACATACTATAGTGTGGATTGAGAACTGGCATAAAGTGACTCAGGGTGAAGGGGAGTTAGCATTCCCACGGTATGGTTCATTCAGACTGGCAGTGTTGTATCAGCTAAAGACTGTGATGGCCGCTTTACGGCCTCTGCCAAGGCCCACACAATTTGAAGCACTACATGCGTGGATTAGAGCAGCGCATGATAAAGAGAGAGGCAGGGGTCAAGAGAGGGTGAAAAGGTCGTCGGTTCAGGCGTTCCAGGATGCTAGATGGGATGCCGCGGAAAAAAGGTGGAGAAAACAGGCATTAGAGGGACATAAATTATATCCCTTAATAGAGACGACAGGAAAACCAAAAGAAAAGACAGTAGATGGAGACGAAGACAGTGACACGGATGATAGCCTGGTAGAAAGGTTGTTATCCGAGAGACCACCTCCATACAATCCAGATGCCTCAGAAGGCAGTGAGGCGAAGGAAGAATGTAGGGGAATAGTACCTAGATCAGAAGTAAGAGTAGAAGGGAAAATTTCTATGGGAACCGAGAATATTCGATATAAGTCAGTAGGCAGCACGGAGGTAGAGAGAGGAGTGAGGTTACCAGATGCGCTGAAAATACCTGTTATCATCGGACCTATTGAGTCGATGTATGAGCTCAAGCCAGAATCGGCAGGGAGTTCAGAACAGACGAAGAGTAGAGCGATGGCTGAGACAGAGGAAAGTGGCTCGGTGAGGAGAGTGGAATGGGTTCCGAGTCCTATAGAATGGAGTACACCGATGCCAGCTACCGCAGACTCCTCAGAAGGACAGGGAGAATCGAGACCTAGACCGAAATCTTTAATAGAGTCTAGATCAGATCTGAGAATGTGGACACCACCGGTGAGAACCCAAAGTCAAGGTGTCCTAGACGCAGAAAGGGACCGAGGGTCGGCAGTAAAACGCTCGATTCCTATGGGCAGATCAGGAGAGAGTGGGTCACAAGAAAGAGAATGCGACTACAGCGACAGGGACGGTACAGCATGCCGAGAAGTGCTGAGGGAAGCATTGAGAGGGAGAATGTTAGATATCGTAAGGTTGAAGGCAGAAGTGGAAGAGATAATAAGTGGAAATCTACCTTTAGAAAGAATACTGACTTACGAATCAGATGAGTTACTCTTTGTAGCGAAGGATGTGACTCGCAAGGCACGCACGGCTCATGAGAAATTGGCAGAACTAGCAAAAAGATATGGGATAGATCTGTCAAAAACCAAAACGCTGCAAGGCGATCACCGGCTACAGTATAGCGATCAGGAATAGGAAGACAAGAGAATCATGGGATTAAGAACTCATGTTAAAGATTTGATAATAGCGATGCCGGCATGGGTAATGCTCGATAGATGGGAGGAAAGATGGTCCAAAAGGAAAGGTTTTAGAGGAGTAGTGGGAGAGACGCCATCACCGGGAGGAGGTGCGATGGCAATAGGGAGCTTCCCTTTACGGGAGGTGCAGAACGGAGGATATGTACATGTACCCTGGAGTCGAGGTGATTTGGCTGCGTTCACAAATGATTTTCCCCGGCTAAGGGAAAAGCCTGTAGAGTGGTACAAGCAAGTAGACCGCTTTGTAAAAATTTCGAAGGTATTGTGGATTGATTTGAATACCTTGTTTGACATTGTGATCCCGGGGGATCTGTGGACGGCGTGTAAGGTTGCGATTGAATGGCCTGTCTCAGAGCCTGACAGAGATTTGATTACGCATGGCCAGTCGCCTTTGGTGATGAAAAAGTTTGAACAGGTAATCACTTGGTTGAAATCAAAGGTCTCACCACAAGATACCGATTGGGTAAAGATAGATAGAACAGTACAAGAACCTAAGGAGACAGTGCATGAATTTTATGAGAGACTTTTGCAAGCTTTTAAACAGTACAGTGGTTTGGAGGCGTTGGACACCAAAGACATGGGGCAGTTTGTGTCCAAGTTTGTGTTGGGATTGAGGCCAGAGGTTAGTCTAATGATACAGCAACATTTGATTTGTTGGCAGAACAAGCCAGTGGATGAGATTCTCCGATATGCTAGGTATTGTAGTGATGAAATTGAGTCTAAGCACAAGAAATTGAAAGATAACTTGCTATTGGTACAGATGCAGACCGCAGTGCAGGGACAGTCTATTGGAGGAACGTTGGGAAGAAGACAGGGAAATTTCCAAGGAGGAGCACAGAATGCTCAGGGACAGTTGAGGCCGAGAGGAGTAGATCCTAAGACTGGGATGGATGTGACAATACTGAAAAAGACCACAGCTTGTCACCTTTGTCATCAGATTGGACACTGGAGACGCGAGTGTCCGTATAATCCATTAAATCAGATACAGCAGGAAGAAGAGTTGACCCATGTTCCAGAGGCAGATACACTCCCTGTAGTGACGCAACCTAGAATGACAAAAGGGGGGACGAACGTTCCGCAGGTACAAGTTCCCCGACCGCCTAGGATACAGAATACGCAGCAGGGAGCTCGGACGTATGTACAGATGCCCCTATTCGAAGTGAATGGGGAAGATGATTCCGATCCAGCAACAAGATCTTACTGGGGAGGAGATGATGACTGTGCGCTCAGGGCAGTTTTAGAGGTAGATCAAAGGGGGCCATTTGTGGAAGCAGAAGTTGACGGCCACCCTACGACCTTTTTGGTTGACACGGGGGCTACCCGGTCGACTGTAAGGTCTGCAGTTATTCCGTATCTACCCCTTTCTGGCCAAACAATCCAAGTTGTTGGAGTAGCGAACAGGCAATTGACTAGCCCACTGACGGAACCAATCCCGATTAGGATTGGGAACTTCAGTGATAGGCATCAGTTTGTAGTGTGCGATTCTAGCCCAGTTTGCTTGCTGGGAAGAGACTTATTGTGCAAACTCAATTGTACCATTTATTGCACACCGAATGGAGTAGAAGTACAGACAAGAGATGATGATGCGACCTTTAAGGTTGCTAATCAGCTTTGGTGCGTGGAAATGTATCCCGCACTTACAGTGGAGGAACTCCCATGGGATCTGAGGGAGTCGGTGGCAGTTGATGTATGGGATCTTAGTGGGGAAGAGATCAGACTAGTTAAAGGAATAGATCCAGTGAAGATAAGAGTCAAAACGAACGTAGAATACCCGAGAACTCCACAGTACAAGTTGTCACCGGATACGATAGAGGGCATCAGACCTGTAATTGAGTCTATGATGAGGCAAGGAATCCTGAGAGAAATCAGAGGTAGTCCGTGCAACTCACCCATAATGGGATTGCAGAAGCCCAGTGGGAAATTCAGGATCGTGCAAGATTTGCGAAGAATTAACGAGATTGTTATCCCATGTTGTCCTGTGGTACCGAATCCATCCGTGATCCTGTTCCAAATCCCATGTGATGCGGAATGGTTCACCGTGATTGACCTATGTCAAGCATTTTTCTCGATTCCTCTACACGAGGAGAGCCAATTTCTTTTTGCATTCAGGCTGGAAAGTCGTGTGTTAACATGGTGTCGTATCCCACAGGGGTACACTGAGAGCCCATCTATTTTCAATCAGATTTTAAAAAAGAATCTTGAGGGTTTAGCGCTTCCCCAGGAGTCTGTTCTCGTCCAGTACATAGATGATTTGCTAGTGGCGTCAAAAACTGAGGACGCCTGCAGGATTGATACAGTAGCACTGTTGAATTTCCTGGGAGAAAATGGCCATAAGGTGTCCCCAAATATATTACAGTACTGTTTGAGTGAGGTACAGTATTTGGGACATCGGATTGAGAAGGGTAAAAGGAAAATATCACCAGATCGCATAGAAGCGATTTTGAGAATGCACGTCCCTACGACTCAGAGGGCGGTACGAATGTTTTTGGGAATGGTTGGCTACTGTCGCCAATGGATCCCAAACTTCTCCTTTGAGGCAAAGCCCTTACAGAGGCTGACGCACAAAGATGTGAGTGATCCGGTACCATGGGATGAAGATTGCTTAAGAGCATTCCTGAAATTAAGAGAAGCCTTGTGCTGTGCACCAGCATTGGGAATGCCAGATTATAAGAAGGCATTCGCATTGTTTTGCTGTGAGAAAGAAGGTTGTGCATTGGCAGTGTTAACCCAGGTCCATGGGAATGTCCGTAGACCAGTTGCCTATTTTTCGGCTACACTAGATCCAGTAGCCTCTGCGTTGCCCGGATGTCTCAGATCCGTTGCTGCAACAGGTGTCAGTATTGAGAGATGTGAGAGCATTGTAATGGGTCATTCGCTTACTGTACATGTGCCACATTCTGTTGAATTGTTGATGACCAGGACTAAGACACAACACCTCACGAATAACAGATTGACACGTTATGAACAAGTCATACTAGCTGCTGAAAATGTAACGTTGAAGAGGTGTTCTGTTTTAAATCCTGCTACACTGTTGCCCATACCGAACATTGATGATGAAGATTGTGAGGATCATGATTGCCTCGATGTGACTGAATTGTGCACCAAACCCAGACCCGATATTGTAGATGAACCACTTTCTGAGCCTGATGAGATATTCTTTGTAGATGGTTCATGTTTAAGAGACAATGTGGGTCAGTTGAGGGCAGCCTTTGCTGTCTGTACCATCACTGGGGTGGTTGAAGCTGCTTGTTTAGAAGGAGTATACTCCGCACAGGTGGCTGAGCTAATTGCTTTGACTCGTGCCTGTGTGGCCGCTAACCAGATTCGTATAACGATTTATACGGACAGTCAGTACGGGTTTGGTGTCGTTCACGACTTCGGACAGTTATGGTCGCAGAGGGGGTTCATGACATCATCTGGGTCTCCCATTAGAAATGGAGACTATGTGAGACAACTGCTGGAGGCTTTGCAAGGCCCCGATGAAATTGCAGTGGTGAAATGTGCAGCTCATACGAGAGGAAATGATTTTGTATCCCTTGGAAATAGTTATGCGGATGAGGTAGCCCGATTTTGTGCAGAACAAGGGTATAGTTTTACAGAGCGACACATGAGGGGAAAAGAGGAGACTACTGATCTCAGTCTGATGTTGGCAATGGCCGATACTTGGGAGGAGTTAAAACAGTTGCAGGACGAAGTGTCTGAGGAAGAACGAGATGGTTGGGTACGTGCTGGATGTGAAAAGGGAGAGGTGGATGTTTGGGTTTCAACAGATGGAAGAGCGGTGTTGCCAGAATGTTTGTTAAACCCAATGGCACGATTGATACATGGTGCTGTGCATCTTGGCATGGGACGCAATGGTGCGAGTGTTCCGCCAGACGTGGTACAATACGAAGTTTCGGGCAGCAGCCGAAGCGGTATGCCAGATATGTGTCACCTGTCAACAAATGAATGTGGGGAAAAGGACAGCTGTGACGATGAGTCACATAGGGAGGTCAGGGGGCCCTTTCAACAGGATGCAGTTGGATTTCATAGAGATGCCAAGGTGTAATGGGTTGAGATACATATTAGTTGTAGTGTGTGTCTTTTCAAGATGGGTGGAGGCTTACCCCACACGAAGGTGTGATACTCTTAACTGTAGCTAAATTACTGTTGAGGGAGCTCATCCCGAGGTTCGGGATTCCGACCTCTTTGGAATCGGACAGAGGAACGCATTTCCATAGTGAATTAATGAAATTGCTTTGTGCTGCCCTGAACATAGATCAAAGGTTACATTGCAGCTATAGACCAGAGGCTTCCGGGATAGTTGAGCAAGTAAATGGGACATTGAAGGCTCGCATGGCAAAAGTGTGTTCCTCTACTCCCCTGAAGTGGCCAGATGCTTTACCCCTGGTATTGATGAGTCTCCGAAGTGTGCCAGATAGGAGGACTGGACTGTCTCCCCACGAAATATTGATGGGGAGAGCAATGCGTGTGCCAGCAATACCAGCTTCGGCGTTGATTAATATCACTGATGATGTTATTCTGGACTATTGTAAAGGCCTGGCTGACGTGGTTCATTCTGTGTCTTGGCAGGTGCAGGCGGTAGCGGTTCCAGCTGCAAGTGACCTGTGCCACGACTTGTGCCCAGGTGACTGGGTACTAGTCAGGAAGCACGTGAGGAAGAGTTGCTTGGATGTTCGCTGGAGGGGACCCTACCAGATCATTTTAGTCACCAACACGGCAGTGAAGTGTGGGGGACTACCGAACTGGGTGCATGCCTCCCATACCCGTAGAGTTCCAGCACCCTTGGAAGATACAGCCCCTCTTGTAAATGAAAATCCAGCTGAGGTGGCAGGGCCATCTGAGAGGGCAAGTCAAGCTGTAAGGGTGGCTGAAGCAGCTGGTTGTGCACTGGAACAAGCTGAAAGCGAAGGAGAGAGAAACTCCGAATCAGAGCCAGAAGCGGAGGAAGGTGCATTTGACGGAGTGGAGCCAAATCTTCCCGGAGAAAGAGACAGTGCACAGGGTATCCGAAGGGAGAGCAGAGGTGTCGCAGAAGCAGAAAGAGTTTGGCCCGTGAGTCTGAGACGGGAAAATTCAAGAGAGACACCGAGAAGAAATCTTGCCCCAGTGTTAGAGGAGCAGGAGTCGGAGCAGGGTGAGGAGGAACAAGATCCGGAGGCTCCGAGAAGATCGAGGAGGGCCAGAGTACCGTGTCACAGGTACGCTTCACCTGAGTGGACATACGTGGCGACGAATGCCAGAACAGATGAGTACAGGGAGGCTGAGATCGATCACGCTTGTCAGCGGTCCTCCGAATCCGAGAGTGGATGTGGTGCTGAAAGTCCCAGGATTGGAGATCGAGGGTATTTTGACTCTCTACATTCCAGACCCACCACTCCTGAGTAGCATTCGTAGTCTGATTTTGGATACATTGGCTTTCCCGCATTTTGCAATTATACCTTCTCCCCAAGAACTGGGAGCTCTTAAATTTAAAATCTTGGAAGGGGTCCTGGAGCTGTTGGGACCTGCAGTTATTGAGGATTAAAGTTGAACTTTCATAAAAGAAGCTGAAGAAAGGGAGCCTTTGTTGATCCGAAGGAATTAGAGACTGAACATTAAAGAAGAAAACATTTGCGAGAAGAAAAAATTGTGGCCTTAAAAAGATTTATCTGAATGAGAAGAAGACTCACACTCACGTCTATTGACATTGTATTAGGTTCTGAACGTAAGGGAAGGATGGCAGAGATTAGAAGTACACACCGGAGGGCAAAGATAGTGATAGGTACACTTTTAGGAGTAGTCATAGCTGTTATTTTTGCAGTGGTCATATCTTCGTATGTAGTGGCCTATCGAGAGGAGGGGAAGATGTTGGGAACACCTACACCTGATACTACCAGTACCGAGAGAGACATCTCGTTAGATAAGAGGGAGATGATGATAGAAGAAAGTCGTAGGCTACACATGGATTTGTCGAAAGGTGACTTCAAGCTCAATGCATATGCAAAACTGTTGTATGAGTACGTTGGTGCGATGGATGCGAAAGATTGCTATGTGTGCATGCAGTTGCCTGCTTCCGTGGAGGAGGGCATCAGATATCATCACCTTCCATTGACTTATGGAATCTCTTGCAGTTTATTGCTTAGCCTGTTTTACGAAAGGAAACAGTTCGAGTACTATTTCTCAAATTATGACACAGTACTTCCTGACGTACCAGCATTCAAGAATTTGAATAAATATGATTATTATAAGTCGCATGATAGATTGCAGACTTATTTTATCCCGACTCAAAGTTTGGATACCGCATATGCACATAGAAACAATCTGACATGCTCGGTGTCGGATATTGAAAAGAAATTTATTGAACAGGTTGAGGACAGATATAGAAAATTAACCCAAGATAAAGATGGGGGAAAGGAATCAACTGATTGGACAGAAGAAGAGAGGTTACATAAGTCAAGGGGAAGTTATGGACCCATAGCGTTGGACGAGGTACAGAGAGGAACTCTATGTATTGCTCGTCCACAGTCGTATAAGGACAAAATTTGGGTGGGACATAGTACCTGTGCCCATATGTTTACTGTAGAAGATTCAGCTAGAGACTTTTTGCAGGGTAAGGTACAGGTTATCCCAACGGTGTACTATGTGTGTGGAAAGAATGCATACGTGAGGTTGCCTGAGCAGTGGTACGGAGTGTGTTATTTGGCTGTTATTTTCCCAAAGATATACCATGCCGAGGATTTGAAGTTGCTAGAGGCTGGACAACACCCTAGAGTACGAAGGGATGTTAGAAACCGGTCCTAGGATGCTTGATTCCGGTCCAGGGAAGACATGGCTTGGCAGTTCGGGCTGGACTGTTCCCATGAGGCACAGGGTCAAGACTGATTTGCATATGGCCATGTCTAAACTGGGGTGATGTAGTGGGCAAAAGAACGATGGATTTAACTCAGATCTCTTGACTGGGGGAGAATGTCTGCAATGTCAGCATTCCGTCCATCAATTGTTTGTTGTAACGCTTTTCGCCCTAAGTGGGATGGGTATTCCCAGACGTGGGACCCGTGCTCACTACGCCACTGGAGTCAAGCTATCCTGGCTGATGATGGCTGATAGCCAGAAACCGGTCCTAGGATGCTTGATTCCGGTCCAGGGAAGACATGGCTTGGCAGTTCGGGCTGGACTGTTCCCATGAGGCACAGGGTCAAGACTGATTTGCATATGGCCATGTCTAAACTGGGGTGGTGTAGTGGGCAAAAGAACGATGGATTTAACTCAGATCTCTTGACTGGGGGAGAATGTCTGCATTGTCAGCATTCCGTCCATCAATTGTTTGTTGTAACGCTTTTCGCCCTAAGTGGGATGGGTATTCCCAGACGTGGGACCCGTGCTCACTACGCCACTGGAGTCAAGCTATCCTGGCTGATGACGGCTGATAGCCAGAAACCGGTCCTAGGATGCTTGATTCCGGTCCAGGGAAGACATGGCTTGGCAGTTCGGGCTGGACTGTTCCCATGAGGCACAGGGTCAAGACTGATTTGCATATGGCCATGTCTAAACTGGGGTGGTGTAGTGGGCAAAAGAACGATGGATTTAACTCAGATCTCTTGACTGGGGGAGAATGTCTGCATTGTCAGCATTCCGTCCATCAATTGTTTGTTGTAACGCTTTTCGCCCTAAGTGGGATGGGTATTCCCAGACGTGGGACCCGTGCTCACTACGCCACTGGAGTCAAGCTATCCTGGCTGATGACGGCTGATAGCCAGAAACCGGTCCTAGGATGCTTGATTCCGGTCCAGGGAAGACATGGCTTGGCAGTTCGGGCTGGACTGTTCCCATGAGGCACAGGGTCAAGACTGATTTGCATATGGCCATGTCTAAACTGGGGTGGTGTAGTGGGCAAAAGAACGATGGATTTAACTCAGATCTCTTGACTGGGGGAGAATGTCTGCATTGTCAGCATTCCGTCCATCAATTGTTTGTTGTAACGCTTTTCGCCCTAAGTGGGATGGGTATTCCCAGACGTGGGACCCGTGCTCACTACGCCACTGGAGTCAAGCTATCCTGGCTGATGACGGCTGATAGCCAGAAACCGGTCCTAGGATGCTTGATTCCGGTCCAGGGAAGACATGGCTTGGCAGTTCGGGCTGGACTGTTCCCATGAGGCACAGGGTCAAGACTGATTTGCATATGGCCATGTCTAAACTGGGGTGGTGTAGTGGGCAAAAGAACGATGGATTTAACTCAGATCTCTTGACTGGGGGAGAATGTCTGCATTGTCAGCATTCCGTCCATCAATTGTTTGTTGTAACGCTTTTCGCCCTAAGTGGGATGGGTATTCCCAGACGTGGGACCCGTGCTCGCTACGCCACTGGAGTCAAGCTATCCTGGCTGATGACGGCTGATAGCCAGAAACCGGTCCTAGGATGCTTGATTCCGGTCCAGGGAAGACATGGCTTGGCAGTTCGGGCTGGACTGTTCCCATGAGGCACAGGGTCAAGACTGATTTGCATATGGCCATGTCTAAACTGGGGTGGTGTAGTGGGCAAAAGAACGATGGATTTAACTCAGATCTCTTGACTGGGGGAGAATGTCTGCATTGTCAGCATTCCGTCCATCAATTGTTTGTTGTAACGCTTTTCGCCCTAAGGGGGATGGGTATTCCCAGACGTGGGACCCGTGCTCACTACGCCACTGGAGTCAAGCTATCCTGGCTGATGACGGCTGATAGCCAGAAACCGGTCCTAGGATGCTTGATTCCGGTCCAGGGAAGACATGGCTTGGCAGTTCGGGCTGGACTGTTCCCATGAGGCACAGGGTCAAGACTGATTTGCATATGGCCATGTCTAAACTGGGGTGGTGTAGTGGGCAAAAGAACGATGGATTTAACTCAGATCTCTTGACTGGGGGAGAATGTCTGCATTGTCAGCATTCCGTCCATCAATTGTTTGTTGTAACGCTTTTCGCCCTAAGTGGGATGGGTATTCCCAGACGTGGGACCCGTGCTCACTACGCCACTGGAGTCAAGCTATCCTGGCTGATGATGGCTGATAGCCAGAAACCGGTCCTAGGATGCTTGATTCCGGTCCAGGGAAGACATGGCTTGGCAGTTCGGGCTGGACTGTTCCCATGAGGCACAGGGTCAAGACTGATTTGCATATGGCCATGTCTAAACTGGGGTGGTGTAGTGGGCAAAAGAACGATGGATTTAACTCAGATCTCTTGACTGGGGGAGAATGTCTGCATTGTCAGCATTCCGTCCATCAATTGTTTGTTGTAACGCTAAAGAGACATTAAGTCATGTTATAAGGATAAAGAAGGTAACTAATTTAGTAGTAGATGATTATGTAGGTTGTGATAATAATAGTATGTTTAGTTTAAGGCCTAGAACGGTGTATGTAAAGAGAAGGCCTTCGTTTATATTAGCCATGTTTTATTGAGGTGGCAGGATTTTAGCAAAGCTTGTAATACAGTGAATTGTGAAATCTCATGATGTTAGGGGTTTTTTCCTATTCAGCATTTGGTGGCAGGTACAAGGTCATGTAGCTCGTTAGTAGAAAGAGTCTTTGTTCGATGGAAAGGAGAAAGAAGGAGTAGACCTGAAGGGAGTGGATCGGAATGTAAAATTGCAACTCCTGGTACAGAGAAGGCCTGGGACCCAAGGTCGAATTCGTGAAAGAAAGAAGAGTCGATTCAAATGGAATTATACTGAAGAAGAACCTGCCTGAAGGGGTGTGTTGAAGGGCGTATACAGTATTTTGGGGTTTTGTATTAGGGACAGAGCCCCGTGGGTAGAGAGACGAGACGTAGGAGAGGGACGGATAGGAGCGATTTAGATCGAGCTCTCAATGGTGAAGACTTTTCAGGAAGTTTCACTGCTGACACCTTTTATGAGATCCTTACCTGGAAGGGAATGCTAAGTAGGTATGTCACCTTAGAGTAGAGTAGGGATAGAATTGATTGGATTGATGACTTTAAATTTTGATATTACGATTGCCATAGGGTATCTGATGCTCTTGGAAGCTGTAATTCTGTTTATCTTTAGTCGCATGCGAATGCTTCGCAGATTAGCTTTTGTATTAATTCCCATATATCTTTTGTGTTTGGTATTGAGGTGCCTATATATTCAGATGTTTTTGCTGATAATAAAAGGTCAACCTCCCAGATTATGAGTCTTCATTTCTGAGAATGTCCAACTGTGGTAGATACGACCTGATAATTGTGCTTCTTCCCTCTACGCTATTCTGCAAGTAAAAAGATCCTGGCGACCTGAGTAGGTTCTTGTAGATAATTAGATGAGGTCAAGAACCGGCGTTCCCACAGGTCTCCACTCTTTATTTGCTTTCTCTGGTTCTCTCCATTCCTTTTGATTCCCCTCTTCATTTGCTAGATGATTTATTACTCTTCCCGGGCCCTGTCACTCCCCAGGAGTGAATGGGCGAATCAGAAGGGGAACGAATGATTGGTGCCTAACAGCCAGGAACCTCGGCATTAGAAGGATGAGTGGTGGGGTGAAGATGGCAATTAAACTCTAGCCTGCAGAGGCCACAACCACACGCACACAACTGAAGCAGGTTCATTAGCCCAGCGATCTCACCAGCTTTAATCCTTTCCATTCGATTGGCTCTACTCTTTTGCTGTCTTGTGGAATCTCCTCTATTGCATTAGTTTAAATCCTCGTTTTTCCACCTACCCATATCTGCATTCCATACCGTGTTCCATTCTCCTTATACCCATTTCACCATTATTTTCTCTTTTTCCTCTATGTTCTTTCCTTCATTTTCACCATTTTCTTCCTCTTTATTTCACTATATTCCTCCCTAGTTCTTGCACCTTTCTGTCCTTCGTTCACCCGGCCAACCATCCAAATCCGTGACTGTGTGCTCAAACACAAGGCACAGCTTATTTCCTCCTCTCCTCTCCCCTCCCCCTCTCCATTTCTTTTTTCCTCTTGTTTCTTTCCTCTTCCCATTTCTTCTGTTCTCTTTCCCCCATCGTTGCCCTCCATTACTCTTTCAATGTCTTTCTTTCTTTTTTCCAATTGCTTATGATGAGATCTCACTGGCAGTCCAACATTCTTGACATGTAGTGAGACGAACGCTGGCATGGATTTGAGGAGTGGATTTAAGAACTGTCACATATTCATCAAATAGGATGTATTTTATTGAATTCACACTGACTGATGGAGGTAAATATCATCTAACACTACACGCCGCAACTCACATCTATGTATAGGGGTAGATATTAAAAAACTGGAAAAAAAAAACTTTTAAATGGAACAATGTCTTTAACAACCACCTGTTAGCAACATTTTCAAAGATAATTCCACCCTTTTCCTAGAGCCATACTTCAAAGTGGACCTTAAAAATTACAAAGTTTTGCGGACTGAATGCCTGGCGTCTTATGGATAACTCCTTTGAGGATACTTAGAGACAGATTAAAAACACACTGTGTGGAAGACAAGGTTATGGTGAAGGAAATTTTCTTGAGACATGAACATCAGAAGAATAAAGATAATTTCTTTATTTCTACATAAAACATAATGCTCTAAAGTTATATTTAAGTTTTTTAAAAATCTGCAGGCGAAACACACCTTGCTCCACAAGCGCAAATCAAAGTATTTCACTTTTTGAACATGGATATAAAAAAGACAAACATTGGCATAGCCAATAGGTCTCGCTTTTGGGACCTTATAAGTATTTAGTTATGCAGCAGAATATTCTTGGCGCAACAACACCAACTGTTGCATGGCTAAACACTTATAAGGTCCCAAATGCGAGACCTATTGGCTATGCCAATGCTTGTTTTATTTAGTTTCTGTTGTGCGCACTATTTTTTTTTTGTTTGCCTCAGCTTGTGTATCAGCACAGTGCCCTCTTCACGGACGTTGTGCTTCGTGTTTCGGTCAGCATTTGCAATGTAGGTTTAATTATTGTTTTACTTTGGAGGACGCGTGCCTTTTAACGACGTGCGTATTTTCATTTTCACCATTGCGTCTTGTTTCCTGCTCATGGCAGTCTGCTCGCCCAGTGCCGTCTTTCTCTTCAACCCGCCCCCACCACCTCTCCGAGATGGCTGCTTGTATTCTAAGTTATTTGCCTAAAATGACAGGATGTTGAGCCGACACCGAGACTCGAACTCCTGAGTCAGCAGCTCTGACCACATGCCCTTCACAGCATGTTTCATGATGTATCATTGCTGGTTTTCTTAATGTTTCCAGATAGAGTCATTTACAAGTTCAAATGCTGCTGAATTCACATTGCGCGCGGTCTCTCCCCACCCCCTCACCGCTTTCATTTTCACCATTGTGTCTTGTTTCCTGCTCACCCCGTCCGTCACTGCCTACCCCTTCACGCCACACCCACCACCCCTCTGCGATCGCTGCTTTTATTTTAAGTGATTTGGCCAAAATCACAAAACACCACTCTTATTTTCACCATTGCGTCTTGTTCCCTGCTAGTGGTAGCCTGCTCACCCTGTGCCGTCTTCCCCTAAAGCTTCACCCATCACCCACCAGCCCTACGAGATCACTGCTTGTAGTTTAGGGGATTTGCCAAAAATCACAGGACACGGCTTGCTCATCAGCGACTCGGCACCCTGACAGCTCCGGGGCAGCACAATGTGCTGCATTACTAAACCCTTATAAGGTCCCAAAGGCAAGACCTATTGCATTGCAAATGCTTTTGAACTATTCCATGCCTTCTGGCATATGGCACCATTGCATCAATACTACAATAGTCATCCCAAAACCGATGATGTTCTCTGCACAGCATCTTCCAATGTACCTGCACAACTGTATAACATACCCTAACTCTATGCATTCTCATCCAACTTTGTTCCCACATCGCATCACCACATCTCTCCTTTCTAGTCCATCTTGGCTTTTCTAATGCTTTTGATTCCTTCCACATCATGTCCTGGAGAGGCATCAAAGGCAAAGCACGCTCCTGGATTTCCAGTTACCTATTCAGCCACGCCTCCTCAGTGGAATAACACGAGGCTCAGCCCTCAGAACCAGCATCATCCCCACACCAACACACAATTTCCCTATTCATTTTCTTTCATCTCATTTCACCTATTTCACAATGAACAAATGCCACTCTACTTCACTGCCATCCGCCAACCGTTGGCCTCGTGCTTTAGGCATCCTAAACCGAGATTGACTGTTTCACCATTAATAATACACCTGTTTCACGCCATTATCTCATTTCCCCCAGATATTTTTCCCATTACATGTTAGAGGTGTGTGTTGTCAACAACATGCAACTCAGTCATTACCTCACTGGCTATATTACCCCACGTCCACCTCATCAACATGTGCACATTAGTGGAACAACCTCTTACTTTTTCTTCTAAACCTAAGACTACGCCTGCTCTCTATCTACGATGATTCTGCTGAAGCGCCCAGGATATGCTCTAAACTCATCCATTCCTAATCTAAGATAGTTATAGTGAAAAACGAGCCACCTATGCATAATACTGTTCATGGTAGCAAACCACTTCCCTTATGGTGGACATCACCTCTCTGCTAATTCAACCAACATCTTTTCACCCGAAAGCCACCTTTGCCTTATCCACATTCAGATAACTTGCTCTCCTGTTTTCACCTCATTGGAACATCATCAGTGGCCTGTCACTTGCCTCCTTCACAGTGTCTCTTCAGGACCACCACTTCCAGCAGTAAGCTCAGTCATACACCAGCTTCTCTAAACCATTCCAGTAGAATAGCCTACTGCCTGTCTTGTCTTCTGACCCGCTCCCTCCCTTCCCTCTTCTGTCAATGGAACGATGAAAGGTTGGTCTACTCAGGTATCCATTTTTACTGTGGCCTCTGCACAGCATTTGTTGATAACATGGTCATGGAGGGAATACAAATAAGTGCATGGAATGAGTGTCCTGGTCAAGTGCAGGATCCATCCTCTAGTTCTTCATAGAGCTGCTTATAGAAATGTCATGGAATGTAAAGTTCTCAGGAGACTCCACACATATGTGTAATTATAGAGTGCATTTCTGAGAAACATTGTGTGGGCAACTCATTGTGAGTAGTACTGTGGAGGGAATCAATAATAACCTCCAGGGAAGTTCACAATGATTCGAGACGAATGACAAAACAAATGTTCATGACGTTGGGGTATTTCATTTAAAAATTATTCGAACTCCTAAGCACATGTTTTCACCACCTTGAAAAAGAATACTTTAAGAAATCCTGAGAGTGGAATGCACTTTTATTGATCCATAGGTGGCCAGTAAAGTTTTCTTGCACCCCACTTGTCTACTAATCCTGTAGAACATCACCAAGTGTTCAATTCCTCAGCAGCCAGAGCTGAATGAAGGCTGCCTTTGTTTTCTCAACCTTCTGGATGACTTTGAGTATGTATTCTGAGCTTAAAATTAGCAACCAATGAACGGGAAAACTAAAGAGCACAATTCACTGCACTATATTGAGCTGGGCTTCTTGCTGGCCTGAGGCTGGGATCCTCCTGTCACCCTCCTCTTGTGGGATCAGAATCAACCTCCTCTCATCTGTGGGCCTGTGGTCTGTCCCTAGGCCCCCCAGCCCTTTCAACTGAATTTCTCGAGGAAATCTATGCTGTGTTTCTCATGAGTAGGATCTGAATTTGATTTGAACACTTGCCTGCAAATGCAAAACATGCCTATGTGTGCTTTTTATGTTATCATGTAATTTGTATGTAGACTGAGATTATAAAACAGAGCACCCACTTTAAAAATAATGCAATGTCCACACTTTGGTAAAGTTGAAAAGTATTTTATTTCAGTCTAATTACAATTAATGGATTCACCCTGTAGGGTGGGTACCTGTTCCGAGAAGGTATCAATCGACAAACAATGCAGCAACTATTTTTCCATATGAATATAATCCAGGGGTGCTGGGTTAGTAGTTCTACAAAGAGTCATTTCACATTTTCCATCTGTAATCAACCGTTTGGATCCACAACCCAGTGAAACATCTGGAACCCATGTCTGGGGATTAGTAGTGAGCGTGGAAATACATTGACTGTAATAACCATGGGCCAGGGCTGGCTGCCACTGTCCCTCATGTGGAAATACCCAGGCCTGCTGCTTGTCTCCTACATAACAGCACATCTGGTCACACATGGTAATTCTGGACTTTCAGAACAACAAATCTACCTGATCCACTGTGCACAGGAGTCACTATTTCAATGGTTTCCACGCAGGGAACGCAGCTCAACTCCTCTGACGACTACAGACCACTCAGAACACCGCAGTAAGACTCATCCTGGATCTCCCTAGATTAACCCACATCACCCCTTTCCTCAGGTAACTCCAAAGGCTCCCTTTACAGAAAAGATACCAGTTCAAGCTCCTGACTCATGCATACAGGGCCCTAAACAACTGCCTACTTGAACCACAGCCTGAACTTCTCTAACCCTCACATCCCATATCAGATGTAGCAGATGCAGAGGTCGCTTCTCCTACCTAGAAGTGAAGACATTGAACAAGTTACCCTTTCATCTACGGACCTCCCCATCTCTTTCAAAGTTCTGAAAGTCCCAGAACACCTGGCTATTCCTCTATTGAACAGGACTCTGGCAGTGCCTGTATACCCTCATGGGTGACAATAGCGCTCTACAAATCTACTGATTGATTGAAGGTGATGAATGCACTATGAGCTGACCCTGGTAGGGTCATCTAGATAATAAAACATTTTTAAAAGTTATGTAGTGCATTATAGCAGTTTGCGACATGGAAGGCTATAGTGGGTCATTTAAGATTCACAATACTGCTAATTAGGGTATTGGATGATGAATAACCATTTAATGCTCAATACCGCAAAGACAGCGATTATGCGCTGCTGACAATGGCAAAAATACCAGCCTACTGCCATATGCCCTAAAGAACATGAGGCTCATTGAACAATATCAAGAAAAGTCCGAAACCTAAGGATAACCATGGATTCAGTCCTATACTTGATAACTCATCTTAACAACATGAGACAGTGCCTTCTACACAATGAAAATACTATGTTGCATCTTCTTATACCTTGGATACCAGCAGAAACTGAAAGCCATTCTTACAATCATAATCTCCAAGCTTGACTGCACCAACAGTTTATAACTTGGCGCACCCACATACATCATACGCAGCAACTCCTCCAAAATGCTGTTGCAAGACTTCTTCTCTACCTTCACCTAAGAGAAAACGACTCAAGTTTTGCAATAACCCCCATGGCTACCTATAGCAATAAGGGCAATGTTCAAGGCACTTTTCATTGTCCACAGATCCTCCTAAGCATAAAGACTGCTATACCTACAAGTTAAATCCAAGCAATACAAACAAAAAAGGAGACTGCACTTCAAACTTCTATCACTTATGCCACCTTACCTTAAGAAATCTGTAGGAGGCAATGCTGTTTTAGTACAAGCTGCAAAGGTCTGGAACTCACTACCAGCCAGCATTCAAAGCTTCCAGGACCACACACACATCAGAAGATAGTTGAAAATGTGGCTATTTCCAAAATAACTGCATCAACCCACAAGCTGGCAAGAGAACCCAAAAAGAAGTTGCACCATCAAGTGCATTCCTGAGCTTACAATCCACAGATTGGTAACAACCCAACCAGCAACTATTTTTGATAAGCAGGTAACTTAAGGAGGGCTGACCTATGATTACGCAGGGGTACTATAGAATTAGGCAAATTAACATATTACATTTCGAGCCCACACTAATACTAATACCATAACTTTCAGCGGTGGGCGGTCAACTAACTTGCACCTCTTACATTCACCTAGGACATATCTGCTAACAAGGGTTGCCCATCACCGGTACTGTGCTGCCAATAAAACAGCCATCACCAAATAAACAGGCATGGAATATCTGAAGAGATCTGTCACACACTGCAGGTCAATTGGAGGACTTTAATCTAGTCCACCACTACAGGTTCAAAATAATTATACACTATGGCCACTTCTTTAAATCTCACATCGACACTGAAATATGACATGATAGTAACATTGCCCACCCCAGGAGATCACTCCACTTCTCTCTCTCCTCCAACCATGCCAGAGCAGCCCACAACTAAACATGCATTTTCTGATTGGACAATCCAGTGCAGTAACCAGGCAGGCGGACAATAATTATAAGAAATACAATAAAGGGAACTGCAGAGCTGTTCATAGCTGCCAGTGTACTGAAAAACCATATACTGTGCACATTATCCACCACGCTGCCTCACGTAACACGAAAACAACGTTTTGGTTGTAATCACACAGGGCAAGGAAATGCTTCCCAGTTGGTATGACAAATCAAAGAAAATACCCTTCCAACCACACACACGAAATGTTTTAGCTTCCTGTCATGTAGGTATGCGCCTCAGTGACCCACATAGGTTTACTTAACTCAATACAAAAGCTACAACACAATACACTACAATATTGATCATTTGTGCATCACCAAGATTTGTTTTGATCCTATTAAAATCTTTGCTTCCATCACACTTCAGAATTAGAAAACAAAATGTGCTTCATTTGTGCTTTCATAACTGCTGGTATACGTTGAAATATGTGTTCATTTAATTTACAGGCATTTACAGCTTGTTGCTTATTGCACCCCAGAAAGATTGCCACATTGTTCACATTACAAAATTATCTCACTTTGCAGCCAGGGAAAGAAAAGTAAACAGCATCTCAATGTAAAAAGAACAAGCAGCAATTTGTCAGAAGACATAGCCCGACATTTGGGACCTCTGTTTTTGAATGCACAGCAAATGAGACAAGATAAAAACTAAATTTAAAGGCATTTGTATTGCTCATCCACTTTCTGAACTCCAGCAAGGGTATTTAGGGAGAGCAGCAAAACAGCCCCTAATCAAGAGGATTGTAGCATTCAAAGGTGAATACAGTTTGTTTCAATAAATACAGTGCCAGCTACAGGGGCATGGGGTGGCAAATATTAGCATAGGCTGGGCCGGCCCTTAAATGCCCCATGGCTTTGGCCCTGCCTGTCCATACAGAAGGGATTGCACCTATCTATAAGTAGAGGACCTACCTGCCAGAAGAGCAGGAGATACACCGGTCGATAGAGCAAAAGATGCATCTGTCTAAAGAGCACGTGATACGCCTGTCTGTCGAGCAGAACATGCCCCTGTCCATAATACAGGAGATGAACTTATTCATAGAGCAGAGATTGCACCTGTCTATAAGTAGAGGACCTACCAGCCACAAGAGCAGGAGATGCACCTGTCGATAGAGGAAAAGATGCATCTGCCTAAAGAGCACGTGATACGCCTGTCTGTAGAGCAGAACATGCCCCTGTCCATAATACAGGAGATTAACTTGTTCATAGAGCAGAGATTGCATCTGTCTATGCAGGAGGGATTGCACCTATCTGCAGAGCAGAGGACGTTCCAAAAGATGATGCACCTGTTCAAAGAATATAAGATGCACATCAGAAGCCCAGAGAATAAAACTATCACTCATGTTGGCTTTCTGATTTCACACGTAACTCCTTGATGAAAAATATCACTGTTATTCACAGCAACCCATCACTAATTCTGCATTTTATCATGTTTTTAAGTCTTCTGATTTTAGACAGAATCACATAGTTATGGTAAGAGCCTATCTCCAAGGTATTCCTGTTGCTTGTACCTGCAAATAAACATCAACACCAGAAGATGCACGGACAACGCAAAGCCATCAGTAAGACAAAGCCACGCAAGGGGCAATGTGCGCCACCTTGCATGGTTGCATGGCTTTATAATGAAATGTAATGCAACGCAGCGGCTTGCGCTGTGTTACGTTCTATTCTGAGCTCTGAGACATTCCATGAGTGGAGAATGGGCAATTGTAATCCTGTGATTGCGTCAAATTTGAAGCCTCAGATTGGGTCGGTGATCTCCACCTGCTTCTTTCAACTCCAGAAAATAAAAAAAGATCTGTAGATTTCTTACCCACAACGCCCGGATTCAGGTGATCATCGCCATGGTCATGTCCCATGTCGATTATGCCCATTCATTATACTTTGGCATCCCCCTCTACTTATCCAGACGTTTCAAGAGGGTACAAAACCAGGCTGCGTGTCTGATTGTTCACCAGCCTAGGCATCACCATATCACTCCTCTCTTAAAGCAATTACACTGGCTTCCGGTTGTTCAGCGGTGTGCTTTTAAGATTGGATGACTTATTTTTAAGTCACTTAACGGAAGGAGCCCGAAATTTGTCAATAACATGATTAACAAATATGCTCCCACACGTAATCTTCGTTCAGCCCACAAACAGCTATTATTTATCCCTCATTTTAGACTAAAGCGCACCGGGGGTGCTAGGTTTTCTACCTTGGCCCCTATGTTCTGGAACTCCCTTCCCTCCGAAATTCGTTTCTGCATCAATCTCCTTGGCTTCAGACGTCTTCTAAAAACGTGGCTATTCCGACAGGCTTTCTGAACTAATCTCTAGGACTTGAGTCTCAACCAAATTAGCGCCATGAAACCTCCCCGGTGTACGTGAGCTTTACAAATTCATTTTAACATAACATAACAAATTAGTACTCCCCCCAGAGCATGGCGTAAAGAGGAGAAACATTTTGTTCTCCTCTTTTCTTTCTATGCATGATGCATTCTGTACCCTATAAAGCAGGCACCGTTGCACTACGGTTCAAGGGCGCCTGCGCTGCCGTTGGCGCTGGGCAGCAGACAGTGCGCCTTTCAAAGGAAAGAGCAGAAATGCTCCTGATCTTTATAAAGATGGAGCAATTCTGCTCTTTCGCTTTCACGTAATGCAGCGGAGCAAGGTCCTTGCCACGCACTTTAACCAAGCCATCGAGATTTCTGTGAAAAAGTGTATGCAAGTATATATATTGACATAAAAAGTACAAATGATGCTCTACAGCTGCATTCTGGGGTGGTGTAGGTGCACACCATACCAGTGAAATACCAATGGATCATTTGTGCGTTATGGTAACCAGGAGTCAAAATCACGATTCCTTGTACATTTCTTTATATTGTTTTGACAACTTAATCCATTTGTTAGCCTAAACTGTGCCTCTTATTTTACAAGTTTAAAACATGTTTTCCTTAAGACAGCAGGAGAAAAATCATGCTCAATTGTGGTAATCAAATGAAGCGATGCCGATTGTGATATTCCTAACCCAAGAATAACTCCTTTTCTACAACTTTTTAAATCCTTCACCAATGTTTAACAGCTTTTCACAGCTGACTGTTGCTGCAATTTGTTTGACTTGTGAAGTTAGGTGAAAAAAAAAAAAGATAAATTAACAACTTTTGACCTTTTAAAAATTACACCCAAAACAGCCCTGAATGGCAACTTCCACAATGTATTTTCATGAAAGGAATAATCAGAAACAGCTGCAACAATTTTCAGTTGGATACACAGCTTAACAGGTCCAGTGGACAGCTGCCACATGCTGTCTTGTGTGACACCTGCAGCAAGTTATAAAAGTTAGATTGCAGAACTTTGCATGCTGAGACTTTTAATTCCATACTTACAATGTTAAAAGCCAAATAACTAATATAAATTTTGATAATGCAGTTTATGAATAGTTGTACACAGCACTAAACATGAAATGCAAAAAAAGATACAAAATGTATCTACCACAACAGTGACTCATAGGGCAGACGCATAGGAAAAAGAAAGATTTGCACTGCTGGCCAAGCAACGTTGACAGTACTATATATAGCGCCAAAGGTTCACAAGATTTCAGCAATATTACCAGGTAGGCTCATTGTAGACAGTACTCCAAGTATTGAGCCAATATTTGGAATATTCCTTATAACCATTAGTAAAGCAGAGATCAACATATTTAAAGAACAGCATTATGCTACGGTAAAAAGGGACTGTTAATATTCTTAAGAAGTCTGGGATATGGTTAGAAATATTCTACAGTACCATTACAGTCACAATGATGACAAAAGTATCATTGCCTCACCTTTGTAAAACTCAGTACAGGAAGAGAAAATGGCACAGATCATAACTAATGAGGACTGTACGCATGAAGAAGAGCAGATATGCAGGGGAAATTACTAAAAAGGCAACAAATAAAGATGTGCTGGACGAGGCTGAAATTAATTATTCAGCAATTTGAGGAGCCAGTTGCTATCAATCAGTGAGACTGACCGGTTAGTTTATGCAAGTAAAAATAAACAAATGAGTCAACAGTCAGCTGAAACATGCAAACAATTTAGATATTTGGGAACCTTATATTTTAATTCCACCAACCCACCCAAATCTGAAATGGATTAGCTCAAGCTCACATTGAGGTCTCTTTCTTTTATATATGTCCATGAACACCATGGGGACATTCTTGAACAAATGTGAGGACTGCAGATGGTCAGCCGCTTAATTTCTGAAAACCCAGCTTCTGCCATTCAGATCTTAAAACATTTACAAACTCAAACTTTGTCTAGTGTACATTATGGTGAGCATCGTAAATATACACAACTATCAAATTAGAGGAATAATCTTCTTTAATTTCAGCTCAAACATTTTGTTGAATTGATACCTTTATTATGGGGGTGTAAGTGGGTGTGTCAGTGTTTTGCTGGATGATGTCATCAGTGAAGTCATTTAAGATGTCATCAGTGATGTCATCCATGATGTCATTTGAGATGTCGTGAGTGATGTCACTGACCATGTCATGTGTGAGGTAATATGTGAAGTCATAAGCAATGCTTTGCGGGGCGTGAATTATAGTTAGCTCAGTTAACTATAACTGCTGAGTTTTTCTGGTTTTGTATGAGTGTAATGTCAGACTAACTATAACATCTCTGGAACTTTGGGGTTTTTAGTGAACATCTAAGGTTTTTTTTTATGTTAATTCCTAACTATAACTTCCCTGTAACCTTTGTTTTTTTTGTGTGAATTCCTAAGGTTTTTTTAAATTTATTTCATAACTATACCGTCCTTGTATTTCTTTTCCTTAATTAGATATTGAACATTAAATATGCAGGCTGTTTTGTTGTATTTGTCATTATTTATTTAAAAAGTTCAATAATAAGCTATTTCAAGCATTTCTTTTTTTCGCTACGATGTTGGGAATGCTGAGGACACACAGCGAATACCACGTTTTTGACAAGATGTAAAACACATATATAGACATATTTCAAATACAGTTTGCTTGTAGCTGTTTAGTAAGATATTAGGGTAACTTTCCCCTTTGTATTCATTTGTCGAAAAAACTACATCAAAAATTCATTTTCCTTGTTCACGGTGACATCGGAAGCCGTGATCACGTCATTAGTCGCGAATACTTTGAGTTTCTGACTAACTGTTACACACATATAATGACATGTTTTACATTATGTTTGAGTCTAGCTGTTTAGTAAGATAATAATTAAACGTTCCCCTATGTATTCATTTGTCGAAGAACCTATATTTGAAATGCATTTTCCTTGTGCATGGCGACACCGGAATTCATGATGACGTTGGTAGTGCCGAATACCACGGGTTTGTGACAAAGTGTAACACACAAGTATAGACATATTTACGTAAAGTTTGACTCTAACTGATTAGCAACATATTGGTTTAACTTTATTTTCTCTATTTATTTGTCAAAAAGAGCAGTTTCCAAAAATAACTTTCAGTTTTTGCTCCAACGCCAGAAGTTGTGATGACGCCGAAAGTCCCGATTATACCAGTGCTTGCAAATAGCATGTGACTACCAAATAAAGAAATTTCATTGGTTTCCACAGTTTCCTTAATGAAAGGAAGTACACACCCATTTCTACCTTCTTAAACTTTCCAGGTACTGGTGAGATTAATATAGGAGCTGTCCCAAACTGATATTAAACATTGTGCTTGTTTATTGCTTTTTTGCTATTTTTTACAATAATAAAATGGCATCAGAAAAACCACAGGAAGACCTACAACTGGTTGAAGTTGTTAAACTGCAGGAGGTCTTCTGATGAAGAACCACCAATGAAGAAACAAAGCATAGCTTGGGATTTTTTCACTATTCCATCTGGTGAATCGAAGACCACAGCTGAATTGGTGATGTGGGGTGCAGCATATTTGAGAAGACATTATCTTGAGGCACAGCAAAAAAAAAATATTCATGTGGTACAACAAGTATGTTGTACCACTTGAAAACATACCACAAGAAGCAACTTACAATTGCACACACAGAGAAGGAGAGGGATCATCAGCCTCCAGACCTCTGGCCCCTGCTCCTGGCGACAATGTTCCAGCTGAAGTGGGGAGAAGATACACTAAAATGACATCAGAACTAAAATGTTTTGCTACCTTCTGCATGGTCTGTAACGCCATAATAACACCCGGCAGCAGTCTCTGGATGTTATTTTGCAGAATGTGAAAACCCATATTTGTAATTTAAAAAAAAAAAACTTTTTATTGCAGCACTTCAAGCACAAATTTTAGTCAGTGCTTACAATTATGTTATTCTCATTGCCATTTCATTTTTGAAAAAATACAAAAAAGTTAAAAAAGAAAAAAAAATCCGTTCAGAAAAAAGAAAATAAATGATTCTTGTCAGAACCGCCTTTTTTTGGTTAAAAAAAGATACGTTGAATGAATGAGTGCATGAGCGGTTTATGGATGTTAGTATGAGTAGATGAGTGGTGCATGGATGATTGAATGAGTGTATAAGTAGTGTGTGAATGTTAGAATGAGTGCAACAGTGGAATCTGGGTGATTCTATGAGTGCATCGGTAGTGCCTGGGTAACTGTATGACTGCATGGGTTGTACATGGATTATTGCATGACAGCATAGGAACTGCCTGGGTAATTAGATGTGTGCATAGGTAGTGTCTGGTTGATTGGATGAGTGCATGGGTAGTACCTGAGTGATTGGATGAGTCCATGGGTAGTGCCTGGGTGTTTGGATGAGTGCATGGGTAGTGCCTGGGTGAATGTGTGGGTGCATGGGTAGTGGCTGCGTAGTTGTAGGAATGCATGAGTTATACCTGGATGATTGCATTAGTGCCCAGAAACTGCCTGAGTAATTAGATGAGAGCATGGGTAGTGTCTGGGTAAGAGCATGACTGCATGTGTAGTACCTGAGTGATTGGATGAGTGCACGAGTAGTGTCAGGGTGATTGGATGAGTGCATGTGTACTGTCTGGGTTATTATATAACTGCATGGGTAGTGCCTGATTGATTGGATAAGTGTATGGGTAGTGCCTGGATCATTACATATGTGTGTGGGTAGTGCCTGGGTGATTGCATGAATGCATCAGTAGTGCCTGTGTGATTGCATGAGTGCATGGGTAGAGCCTAGGAAATTGTATGACTGTGTGGGTAGTGCCTGGTTGTTAGCATGATTGCCTGGGTAATGCCTGGGTGATTGGATGAGTGTATGGCTTGTGCCAGAGTAATTGTATGAATGCATGGGTAGTGCCTGGGTGATTGGATGAGTGCATGAGTATTCCCTGAGTGATTGGATGAGTGTATGGGTAGTCCCTGGGTGATTAAATGATGAGTGCATGAGTAGTGTCTGAGTGCTTCTGTGAGTGGGTGTGTGAGTCTCTGATGTGTATGAGTGACTTGGTGCATAAGTCTCTGAGTGGGTGTGTAAGTCACTATAGGTCTGTGTGTCTGAGTGGGTCTGTCAGTGGGTGTATGAGTGTCTCAATGGGTCTGTGAGTGAGAGCATAAGTCTGAGTGGGTGGGTTAGTTAATGGGTGCATGCACAAGTGGGTGAGTGAGTGGGTGTGTGTATATCTGAGTGAGTCTGTGAGTGGGTGTGTGAGTCTGAGTGTATAAGTGAGTGACAGAGTGCCTAAGTCTCTAATAGGGTCTGTGACTGAGTGTGTGAGTGACTGTATAGGAGTGTGAGTGGTTGTATGAGTGTCTGAGTGGATCTGTGGGTGGGTGTATGAGTGTCTCACTGGGTTAGTCAGTGGGTGCATTGTTGTCTCAGTAGGTCTGTGAGTACATACGCGAGTGGCTCTGTAAGTGGGTGTGTGAGTCTGAGTTGGTCTGCACATGGGTGCATGACTGAGTGAGTCTGTAAGTGGGTGCATGAGTATCTAAGTGAGTCTGTGAGTGGGTGCATGATTGCCCAGGTGGGTCTGTGAGTGGGTGTAAGAGTGTATAAGTGGGTATGAGACTATGCGCATGAGTCTATGAATGGGTATCTAAGTAGGTGCGTGAGTCTCAGAGTGGGTCTGTACATGGATGCGTCTCTCTCTGTGTGAGTCAGTAAGTGGGTGCATGAGTATCTGAGTGGGTATGTGACTGGGTGTATAAGTGTCTGAGTGAGTTTGTGAGTGCATACATGAGTCTGTTACAGTGACAGGCGAGTGTGTCCAAATCTATTATATTTCCACCAATATCCACAATAACTTTATGATATTCGCGATGTCCCTGAGACAGTACATGAGGGGCTGCACTGGCGATCGCAGCATCATCGCAAATATCAAGCATGATTAAAAAATAAAAAATTGGGATACATAACTTGTGTCACTAACACACCCATTTCCCAAACATGGGGTCAGAGTACCTCCACCCTGATGCCTTATGTTATCTTTCACTGAAATTTTCAGCCCCACGAACAATTTCCAATCGATAAAATTGCGGCCACAACTTTCTGCTCAGGTTGCATCCAGCCAATCCCAGCATTCCAGTTGAAGTGTGCAGTCGCGATTTACTGCAAAATCATGGTGAAATATCCGCGACCACCGCAAAATCGCCGTGAAATTTTCATATCACTATAATTTTTGCCTTTTATTTCAGAAATGCACCCTTATTTTATGTCGCTAATTTTTGGTCTGAACTGCACGGATCACCCCACAATGTTCATGACACACAGAACCTATTTTGACACTTTTTGGGGAAAATTTCATGAAGATTGGTCAAACTACGCCAAAGTTATAGGCAAGACAAAAAAATGTTTCCTTTGATAACTAGGTCCTAACTATGACTACCTACTGGTAACAGCCAGTAGGATGTATGCATGTATGTGTGTATATATATATATATATCCTCAACACGTATGCTTCCAAATACACACAAGCTCCAGAACGCTCAGGATCACTTTATAGGCGGCTTTATTGTGGCTCACAACAGGTCAGCTAATGCGTTTCAATCGCAGCCGCGGTCTTTGCCAAATCTTCTGCTGTCACCATTAACATATTCATTTATACATGTTCCTGACGTTTCATAATTAAAGTGACAGTGCAACTTTTGTGTTTAAAGTGATACGTGCAAATAAACCCGCTTCACTCCTGCCTTAATATTTTGATTATTATTATTATTTTATTTTTGCAGAGTTTTATATAGCGCGAACTTGACCCAAATCCAATCAGGTACCAGAGCACTTTACATAGCACCAGTTACGTTACATGAGGACACATATTCATTTTTTGTTAGGCACAGGGAGATTAAGTGATTTGCCCAAAATCACAGGATGTTTAGCTTCACTACCGAGACTCGAACCCAGTTCCCCAGGTCCGAGGTTGAGCGCCCTAGCCGTTAGGCCAACTCCTCTCCCCAAATTATTATGTTTTCAAACCACGTGAAATAAAGAAACGAGTGCCTCAAACAATTATCTAAAACCTTCAATTAATTTAGCATTATTATGCCATTGATTTTAACGACAATTAATATATCTATATATACACATTTAAATACATACATCTGCGGGGTCAGTTAAGGGCTGTATGGCTATATGTAATTCAACAACCCGCTATTCAATACAATGATTACAGTTTGTAAAATCCTCCCACATTCTACCAGTTTTAGACACAATGTTGAATAATCCTTCTCCTTCTCCAAGAACAAGCGCTGTCAGCCACAGCAGGTATGTTGTGATATTTGTTTATTTAATTAAGGCATAAACGGACGCAATGAGGTTCAGCTCCTAACCTTGATCCTTGCTCATGAATAGCCATGGTTTCTCCACAAACAGTTTTTAAAGAAAAAAGTTCACAAGTGACTCCCAAAGTATAAAACAAAAATAGAAAACATACTTTATATCTTTCTTATCAAGGTATTTTCTCATTTATGACTTAGTGTTAGGCTATTGCCAAAACGTAAAATATGATATGTACATATATGAAGAGATATTTTAACAGATAATTCAACACACATATTTCAATTGCATTCCATATTTCAAGCAGAAAGAGGCAATGCAAAGTAAAAAAATTTTTTTATAAAGAACTTTTATAGAGTGTCATATCTAACGCCTGCTACAGAAAATTCACAGATTTTATCATAGATTTCACTGATTACAGCCCTAGTGGGAAAAGATACTCATCCTTGCAATCAAATCAAGAACATCATAATAGAAAAATATTTCTTCAAGTGTGGCTTGTATGATTGAGTATAAACAGGCAATCTCCAATAGAAGAAAAATATATAACATGTGCGGCGGTACACATTTAGTAAAAGATTGGAAACAATATTAGAAACTTTGCAACATCAAAACCTAGGGGGCTCATCGTAATGGAGACAGTCACTTAGAGTATGCATTCTTTACACCTCGAAGTGCATAGCTAACTCTTCACCATCTTTCAGTCCTCCTGGTTCAACCGTTTCCAAAATGAAGTTATAGTCTGAGACATTGATCCCCCTCTCTCTGGTGTTTCCTTACTTTGTCAAGACCAAAGTATGTCAAAAGTGTCAAATCGCCCTTGTGTTTTTCTTGGAAGTGTCAAGCCACTGGATATCTAGGATCATTATTTGTGATTGCTCGTGTCTTGTAAGATTCATTTTTTTACTTGAAAAATTGTACTGCTAATATACCTCTTTGGGCAGGGACACTGAATGCAATATACTACATGGTCTGGTATACATGTTATATGTTTCCTAATTTCATAGTGTTTTCCTTGATGTGGGATTGAGTATGTGGTCTGTTACAGCTGTATCTACATGTTTTGCACTGGGTACATGGGAAGAAAGACTAATTTGAAAGTGGCATTGAACTAACATATCCCTTATGTTCTTACTCCTGCAATATGTGGTGCTTGGCCTGTCCCCTATGTAACTCTCTATGTTCTGTTCACTTTTCAGTATAGCTCAGTTATTTGATAGTATATGTGGCACCCTTGTAGATTTAATATTGGGTGTTGTGATGCCCCTGACTCTACTGGCATTCCTTCTATCTTTCCTTGTTTCTGTGGGCACACTCTCTTAGTTCCTAGTTCATAGAGTAGGTTCTCCCTGTCAAAGGGCAAATCCTTTCTATCATTTTTTTGCATTATTTTCTCTGGATAGTCCCTTGATTTGAACCTCTTTACCAGTGTTGCAGGCTTCAGTAAATTTCTCCTCCGTACTACAGTTTTTTTACCCTTACCAGCTCGCGAAAAGGACTGTTCCATTTCATATGGCCTGAATGGCTGCTGAGAGCATGTAGAACAGTATTCCGTGTCTCTTTTCTGAAAAGGGATATTACTAGCTTTGAATCTACTGCTTCAACATGAATTTCCCCCAAAATCAAGTTCTTTTTTGTTTGACACCTTTACAAATTTCAAACGCACATTGTTTTCATTCAAACATTTTCAGAAGTAATTTACTTTCTCACTCTTTCCATCCCAGATCATAAACACATTGTAAATGTAACAAAGTCAAATCATAACCTTCCCCAAGTATTTTTCCATCTTGGGGTCCATGGACATCTGTTCCTTCCACCAGCCCATCACCAAATTGATGTAGCTGGGAGCAAAACATGTGCCCATGGCCACCCTTGGGTTTGCTTGTACATTACATTGTTGGACAGGAAGATGTGTTCTTCTAAACAGAATCTCATCATATCTAAGAGCATTATGCTTTGTTCAAATAAGTTAAGGTTCCGGCTCTTAGAAAATGCTCCACTGAGGTAATTCCATCCTCATGTTTAATACTTGTGTATAGTGACTGTATGTTTTGAGTTACCAATATAGAACATGATTAATTTGTTTTAAAACCTCTTGTATATATACACACACATATATGTGGTCCTTCAGAATGCCTATGTTGAAATTCTCGATTCATGAAAAATAGGTGGCATTTAGATGTCTCATTACAAAATAGATTTTTGCAACGTATGTCATTAGTCAAACAAATGTCATACCGTACAGTTTTCTTAGACCTACACATCATAATTTAGAATTAGACACATGAATGCATCTATAGTTGAGGTAGTCCACTGTTGTATCAGTAGTTGTATGCCCTATTTATAACAGGCATTGCTATCAAATAAAAATAAACACTGGCATGCATAGATTACCTTGCCTGTAATGCAGATGCTAGCAAACTGAAGTCAAACCTATTGGCTTCGGCAATGGTTGTTTGTGAAAGCTTGGTCTCTGGGATGTGTAATTAAAAACACAGTTCCATTTCTGCAGGACGTGTTTTTGTTGGGTATGTGTTCTACAGTGTAGTGAGGACTTTGTAATATTGATGCTGTGCTGTTCTGTAATGATTTTGCAGTTTGCCATTTACTGTCGGCAAGATCCTCAGTGACTCTTTCACTTTTCCAAGACTTGCAAAATTCGTTGTTACTTACACAGCCTAGAGATGGAACACTATGTAACCAGGAAGCACCAAATGAAAAACATTTTTTTTTTATCTGGCTTATTGTGGAACATCTGCCATCACTTTGCACATAGTTTTTGTGCAGCTTGGAGACTTGTCTTTCGTTTGACGTTCAGCAAATAACTATTTGCTAGGCTTTATTTTGGTGCAAAGGTTGCACTAATCATAACCACAAACATTGTGGGGCATATTCAATTTAGGTTTTGCATTGCCCAGTACCAGACAAGGCGACGTAGGGTGGTTCAAAACCTACAATGAGATTTATCAAGCCATGCTAGGCCACCCTGCATGGCCCTGCATAGCTTGGTAAGTCTAGTGTAATACATAATGTCTCTTAGCCATCCTGGAACCCATCATGCACCCCGTGTACCCGGCTACCACCCCCACCCCCATGCACTGTGCGATGATACACCCTTTCAACACCTTTCACTTAGAGAACTTTTCGACCTGCATAAACCTTGTCAATTCGATGTTTTTAGTTTATAAACATTGACGCCACCCTGGTCCTAGACGCCAACACACATCTGGCTGTTCTGCTATCACTGACATAAAACTCAATAATAATTCCATGGGCGGGTGATGGATAGGAAACAGCTAACAGGGTTGCCGCACAGCCTAGACCTCTTTCTGAATGCTACAAAATGCCCCTTGGGAGGAGAGAAGTACACATGATTAGCTTTATCTACCAAAACGATGAACTGCCATGCAAAACAGTTGTACAGATCTCCCCATGTAGATCACCAGTGATACCGGATATCGCAACATGAACGCAGCCGGCCCGATGTGGTTGTAGGTGGCTTGATGTGTATTTATGTATGCAATGTTTCTGTTTTATATGGCATTATGCAGCCGGTCAGACCTGGGTTGGAGGCGATATGCAGTGTCTCATAACGATTGTTTTGATGATTACAATAAAACTTTAAAATAGAAAAAGAACAAATCTAGTGTAAAAAGGCAATGCAAGTTGCTGCCTTGCGGTACACTGCATAGTGAGGACGTTAAATGGGTGGACCATGGGTTGTTCCCACGAAGCCACCCAAGTATTCTGATGAATTCCCAGATTTATCAAAAGCGGTAGACCAGGGAATGCTTCAGAACTGTAAGGCTCCCCACTAGAGGTGCAATCTACATGTGCTGCATTATGCAGCACCCGCACAAAGAGGAAAATGCATCTTGTCCCTTCCTGCACGAAAACAATCCTGCTTACAATGCAGGCACCCTTGCACCATTGTGCAACCGTGCCTATGTTGGCGTTAGGAAGCACATTGTGCGCCAACGCAGGGAAAAGACATGGATGCGCCAGACAATGCTAAGTACAGCTCATTCCTGCCCTTTCCCTATCATGCAGCGAGGCAAGGTGGCTTGCGGCGCTGCACTCCACCATTTGTAAATACATATGCCCCATTATATACTTTGATCAGAGATCGAATCCACCTTTCTGACAAGAAGTAAACAAGAGGCTGTTTTCTATCTTTCATGGTACCTTGCAGCAGTTTTTTCACACCCACTAGCTGTCTTTATTCTTTGAAGCTTTTAGTGGCTGTTTTAGGGTGTAAGTGCATATCGTTTTGGCAAACAAAACTAGCAGTACAGACCCTATGTTGCAGCCAGGCAATGTCTTGTGTGTGTAAACAAAGGAAAGCTCCATGGACAGTACACTACCATGTAAACAAACAGCCTAACCAGTGAACAGCTGTGTGTTCCTGACTAGATGTGGGATTATTTAAAAAAAAATAAAAAAATAAACAGGATTATGAATATGTGTACAAAACTATATGTTCATAATCACTGTCCTGCTATAAAATAATCCAGCATAACAGCCAGTACACTGCAATCATACAACTCATGCTCAATTTATAATGGATGTTTGCGGCAGATTACAGCATTTTCTCGCGGTGTTTATCATCTCACTTGTAGATTTAACTGGGAAATGTATTGCTCTCGATCAACGTAGATGTATTTAAACAGGCATCACCGCTAAGCTTCATTAGCTGCTAAAGTACGTTAGGATTCAAATGAAATTTGCAACACTGTTATTCACCACAAATGCTCAAACAATCCTAGGAGATCGGGTGAATCACAAATTTAAGTTAAAGACGATGCAATTCTAGCACTTTTTAAGAGTGGCAGGGCCAGGCTTGCAGCGGTGTCTGAACCTCGCTTTAGTGCCATTTCAAATCAAGTGTTTTAGGCATTGATATATATAAGAAAGAGTTAATAATATTTCCAAGAAACCCACCAGAGCTGAGAAATGTAAGGGCAGGCTTTACGGCACTGTGAGATCTCCAATATTGCACTTATGTTCACCTTGTTCCCCTCTCAAAATCACACAACTGTATGTTCCATAATAGGAACAAGGCAACCCCCTTAAATATACAAATCATGGGTTAAGGAATTTGCCAATAAGTCATTGCTAAACCAAGTTCAGAAAATCTGCATCATTCCTATATACGACGCACCAGTAACCTCCATTCCACTATGTCTGAAGGTATACAGGATCATGGATAGCTCTTGGGCAACGGCTAGGAGTTTGTCAATGTAAAAAAATTGAGATCAGGGAAAAGTATGTTTTGCTCTCAAAAAAGCACAAATTACCATAGTACTACCTTGCAATGAAGGGAACACATTTGTGTGTGGATGTGCTCCTTGTGAAAGGGCATCTTGCAGTAACTCACAGTACAGTCAGACAATGGCTGAAGTGGGGTGACATATTGCCCTCTGATGCATGCTCGAGTGGGTTGGTTAAAAATGTGACCACAGACAAAAGGGTGAACTGTGGCAGAAAACTTCTATAAGATACTATGTCTTATGCATAGTTTTAGTAAAATCAAATGGCCCTGGCTAACACAGAGCTAAAAAAGCAAATTGTTATGCCATAGGGTGTCAGCCTCTTGCCTTTAAGAAAAAAAGTAAGGTATAAAGAAAAAAATAAAGAAGGCAGGAAAGAAAGAAGGGAAGAAAGAAGGCAGGAATTAAGATAAGAAATAAGGAAGGCAAGGATGAAGGAAAGAAAGAACACCAGAAGAATACCAGAAAGAAAGAAGGAAGTCAAGAAAGAAATAGCGAAACAAAGAGAATTAAAAAGTGAAAGAGATAGACAGAAGGAAAAGGAGAGAAAAATAAAGAATTTGAGTGAAAGAAAGCAAGAATTAAGTAAGGGAAGAAGAGAGAAGGAAAGCAAAAAAGAAGGAATGACAGCAGTAAAGAAGGAATTAAAGTAAGAAAGAAAAAAAAGAATGAATACAAGAAAGAAGGAGAGAAAGGTGAGAAAGAAAGCAAGAAAAATTGAATGAAGGAAAGAAGGCGAGAAGGCAAGAGAGGATAAAAACAAGCAAGAAAGAATGAATGAAAGAAATAAAGCATGACGAATGAACAAATTTAATGGATAAAAGAAAGCATAAATAAAAAGAGAAGAACCTAGAAAGACATGAATGAAAGAAAAAAGAAAAGCAAGAAGAAGGAATGAAAGAAGGAAAAAAGAAAGAAAGAAGTAAAGGGGTGAAAGCATGAAAGAAAAAATGGAAATCCAAAAAGAAGGAATGAAAGAAAATGAGAAAGAAATATAATGAAAGGAAAGAAGGAATGAAAGAAAGAAAGAAGACAAGAAAAGTGGAGTGAACAAATAAAAGTAAGCAGGAAAGAAGGTATGAAAGACAGAAGTCGGATAGAAATAAAGAATAAAGAAAAGACAACAATAAAAAAGTGTTACATTGCTGCACAGTAAACACAATGAAGGATGGTTTTCTTCCTGGGTTAAGTTTATTAGAGAACCAATGGTGAAATTGAGTCCAGAATAAATGTGTTCTGAAGAATTGTCCAATTATGAATTCACATGTATAATAGTGAAACATTTGATAATCATAAAGGTAAATTTCAAATTGACGCAATCTGTTATGCTGTGAAATACCAGCAGTCAAACAGTAAAGAATTCCATCTGGAATGTAGCCAAGCTCACATCTGGTATAAGTCAGCTGTCACATCAGACTCAACGCAAAAGCAACATCAAAGTAATAAATTGATAGGAAAAAACTTTGGCACAGAAGGGAACTAGCTTGTGTGCTGAAGTGCAGCTTGTGAACGAGCAAAATGCAGGCAGTCAAAGTGAAGCTATCCAGTGGTTGAAGTGGGCTGACACCTGCCCCATTCTGTATGCTGTAGTGGGAGGAAGCAACAGACCAATGGATGAGCAATGCTAGCTGAAAGCCTTTTTAAGTTAGTATATTGTACATATATTTTTTGAAACATATATATTTTTTTAAATCACAAGGTCTTGGCTAACGCCAGACTACAGATGAGATTTAATAATTTAATAGCTTCTCACTTTTGGGAACTGTCAACAGTCAACATGTTTGACCTTTCAATTCATGGTTCCTCAAAGGAGGTATCATTTAACGCTGCAACCTCAACCTGATCATGTCATTCCTTGGTAATGTAGAAGACGGAGGTTTTAGAAAAACATTATTTAATACAATGCATTTTATATCAAGGGACAAGTGTCTCCATATATAGCAATTCACTTAGCCAAATCTTTCAAGTTAATCAGAGAATTGCTTGAGTTTCACATATGGAACAACATTATATACAGACAGAGGAAACTTGGGGCCAGATGTATGAAAGACCACAATAGCGATTCCTAAATAGCGGTATTTACCGAATCGCTATTTAGAAATCGTAAACCGCAATGTAAGAAAAAATCGCAAATAATTAGCGATTCCTTAAAAGTCGCAATCCTGAATACCGAATCGCAAATACCGATTCTGTATTTGCGAAATCGCTATTTAAAAAAATCGCAAATTAGAGAATCCGCAATCCAGGTGCATTCTGATGACATCACATACAGGGAGTGACCCCATCAATGCGGTTTCTGAGTGCCTGAGGCTGTGGGAGAGGCAGAGAGCAGGAGCGCACATCCAGGAGCTGCACAGGAGTGCTCAGGCAGACACCAGACAGGATGGACACACAGGAGAAGGGAAAGGAGCCTGCAGAAAGGAAAAGCACAAATTTAGTGAAAAGGAGTTGGAGGTCCTCATTGAGGAAGTAGTGAAGACACATGAGCTTCTATTTGGAAAGAAATCGCTGTGTGTACCTGAATCGCACAAGAGGAAGATCTGGCTAGAGATACAAGCCAAGATCAATGCTACTGGGGTCACACAGGGCTCCATCGACGACCTGAAGAAGCGCTGGTATGACTTGCGCTCCAGGGCAAAGGAGAGGGTTGCAGACAGGCTGAAGCAAGCCAAAAAGACAGGTGGAGCGCCATCCAAAGAGCCTGCAACAACACCCCTGGAGGACTTGGCGGAGTCCACCCTCCAGCCTGAGAGCATAAGTGGCATAGGAGAAGTGGACAGCTCAGCCCGAGACAACACCAGACAAGGTAAGATGCATGCACAGTTTGTCCTGAACCCTCACCCTCCCCAATCCCCTATACCCAATAACACATGAGCCAGTTAGAATTTAACTTCAGTCCACATTTTGATAACCAGCAATGCATCATGGGAGATGTAGTCCCAAACATCATATAGCAAAGCAGTGACATAGGTGAACACAATCGCAGGGGACTCACACCAGTCAATAACCAACCGGAGAACTGTTAGTCTGAACAGCAAATCATGTAAATTTAATGTAATACAAATGCTTCAAGGAAAGACAGTAAATGGACATCTTGTATCCACAGGCGAACCTCTGCCACAGGCAGAAGACAGGGAGACACATGAGGCACCTGGGCAACAACATGCAGGGGAGGAAGCGTCGCGGACAGCCACAGATGCCACACCTAAACCAAGACCAAGACCTAGGTGGTACACTGTGGAAACACTACAGGAGAAAAAGGGGGGAGTGGAGGAGACACCGGAAGATCCACAGAGCATGCCCGAAGAGCCAGCACAGACTCCAAAACTACAGTCACCCATGCAGCGTAGTCACACCAGCGGTCTCCGATGCAGAGCAAGGCCACAACGTCTTTCTGAGCAGGGTGAGGAATCGAGTGTCTTTGCGGGTCTTGAGGGCACCATGGTCAAAGTGCAGTGGCTGCAAATTAAAACAAAGTTAATGCAACGGCAGCTGTTGTCCCTGAATAAGAACACGAGGGACATCAAGGAGGGCATTAATAAACTGAACACCACTGTTGCTGAGGGTCAGAGGGCCAATGGAGAGTGCATGAAGGACATGACTGTGGCAGTACAGCAGTTATGCACCAACATGCAGGGGTAACATGGCGCAAGGCGCCGTGAAAAACAGTGCATGGATGGGTACACAAAGGAGGTCAACCGCCTATGCAATGCTACAGCTGTCTTGAGCAGACGCACAGTTGCCATGCAGGTGGAAATGGCCCACTGCAGCCAGGATGTTGTTAGGGGGTTGGTGCAGGTCACCAGTGCTGTTGAACTGCTCCAGACAGCCAACATAGCTGCCACAGGGGCTGGGGATGGTGAAGACAGTGAGGAGGTCACCAGCCGCAGCAGCATTACTCCGCCTGTCGCTGAGCCCAGACGGCAGAGAACAAGGCAAGGGCCAGCAGCAGAACAGTCGTCAAGGGAGGGAGGTGTGAACACTGACCGTAGCAGTGCTGGGCATGGGGGCAGGAAATAAGTCCAAGCTGTGGCAGACATTTGCCGATGGGTCAGGTAACCTATGTGAGACAGTGAAAGGGGTTGTCAATGTGCATGCAGTGTTGACATGCCATGATGTGCAACTCAAGGCACACAGAGGCCAGGATTGTGAGGCGGTGTGCATACATATTGCCTGATGTAAGGACAATAGAACACCGTTATTTAAAAATCAGTATCAGCTTTGTGTCATTACTCACTTAGAAATAGTTGAGTGTGATCTCATCACGTCTGTCTCCCATCTGCGGCTCCTACACCACCTGCTGCTCTGAGAAATGGCCATGGGCATTCCTCATCCTCTGAGTCCGAATCTATGATTTCCACTGGGGTTCCCTTTGTGGCCAGGTTGTGTAGCATGGCAGAGGTAGCAATGATTTGGCAGCATATCTCAGGGCGGTACTGCCAAGCACCTCCACTTTTGTGGAGACAACGGAACCTGCTCTTCAGCAGTCCAAATGTCCACTCCACCACATTCCGCGTAGACTTATGGGCAGCATTGAATCTCCTCTCACTTGGGGTAGGTAGGTTGATAAATGGGGTGAGTATGAATGAATGCACTGCATATGCGCTGTCACCTAAATGGGAAAGGATGAAACATCAATCACAGGCCACTACAGATACATCCAAGGTATACATCAGAGTGTGTCACATGCAATTACCAAGCAGGGATCCTTCTCCAAATTCTCCCCCAGTCAGACGTGTATAGATTCCACTATGACTGAAGATGTAGGAGTCATGAGTACGTCCTGGAAATTTTGCTACTATATCAGTCATGATGTGTGACGCATCACAAATGACCTTGACGTTGATGGAATGATAGGATTTTCTGTTCCAATATACATACTCAGTAGAGGAGGGGGGACAAATTGCCAATGACATGTGGAAATTGAGCCATCTGGTAGAATTCCATTTTAGTCTTATGCAGTTCCTGTTGCGTGGTGGGAAACCAGATGTAATGGTGCATTCTTTGAAGCATGGCATCCAGGAAGGTGTTGAGGAAGTGTGACAGGCAACTTTGTGAGAGTCCTCCAGCTACAGCTATCACCCCCTGGTAACTACCTGATACAAGTAGGTGCAGGGAACACAGGACCTGCACATGTGGTGGAATTGCGTGGGCTCTGTGTGTCTGATGCTCCAGGATTGGATGCAGGTCACGTATCAGGTCTAGGATGGTAGTGAAGTCAAGCCTGTACCTCTCATGTATTTCTTCTTCTGTCAGTTGGAACAGGGTAATGCGCACTCTGTATATGTGTTTCTGTCGCCTCCTCATCCTCTGTGCTGCTGCTTGCATCCGCATCCTCCTTGCTATGACATACAGGGCTGCCATTGTGTAAAAAATGATGCATTCTGGGGCTGTTTATATGAAAGTGCACCTGGTTACCACCTGCTTTGAGTTGGTGGTAATTTGCGAGTCGCAAATAGCGATTTTCTGTGAAACTGCTATTTGCAATTTTTAATACATTTCTTTGCGATTTCTTATTTGCGATTTTGCAATTTGCGAGTCGCTATTTGGGACTTGGTAGGTTAGATTCACAAAATAAGGATTCGCAGAATGACTTGTATTGTTTTTTGCGAATCCTTATTTTGCAATTGAATTTTTCCTTCCCTTCATTACACACGGCTATTTTGCGGTCGCAAACACTGAAATTCTGCAAATTTCAGCATTTGCGATCGCATTTAGCTTGCTACATCTGCCCCATTATTCCTTAAGATCCTTCCATGAAGACATTTCAAACAGATTTTGCACATGCACATTTCCAATGATGACTTTACTTCTTGTGATGGGACCATGCAGTAGTTTTAGATCAGGCAGTAAAACCAGTGTTGCTCTTCCTAGGAGGGTTTCGCACTTCGAGAGTGCACTCACACCATCTATTGGTGTTTAATTACAATCTGATTTTTGAAAACGAGGGTATATAAACCTCATTGCTCACTGCAGTACAAGTACTTAATACATTTATGTATGACACCCAAAATTGTCTACGCTCACCTCTACGTATACAAAGTCGTAGTTTGGTGATTTGTAAATCCTGTTTGTCACATTTGAATTGTTAGAAAAAAGTGATTGGATGTAGTTCTTTGTAGAATAATTGTTTTACATCTTCTTTGAATTCCCAATTTGATTATGATCCATGATTTTGGTGCTGTGGAATACAGAGGTACTATAACAAGTATCTGACCCCATGGGCACGGTATTCGGAGATGTGGAAAACTGATGGCTCATCCCAGAAAAAACATTGGAAAACTGCCTGTAATTTAAAAATCAAAACACAATCACCATATCAACAGCCGCTCTTTGACGTTGTGGAATCACCTGCCATTTTGTGAGACATTAAACAGATACGATTTGAAACTTTCACAAAGGATTCTACAAAGAATTTCTCAGTGGATTTTGAATTGGGTAGAACCGTTGCAGCACAGTTTGTACCACAGCAGGGCACTACACACATTTAGCAGTCTCCATTTTCAACGCTGCATCCCAGAAGGTCCTGATCGATGCTGAAAAGGCACTTGACAGGGTGTCCTGGCCATTTTATTGAACTTGCTTAAGAATAATGGGTTTTGACCCATGATTATTGAATGGACACAAACATTATTTATGTATTTCACAGCCAAGGTGATTTGTATATTGGTACACTATACAAAAAAAATATCATTCAGGAGAAGGACTTGCCGGGGCTGTCCCTTTCACTCCAGCGATTTGTGTTCTATTTGGAACCTTATATTAAGCATCTTAATCATTCCGTTTTTATACCTCCGGTTCATCTCAATTGTGTCTCTCAAAAAAGGCATCAAATGCTTATGTTGTTCGAAGTTAACATCCAATCCTGCTGCTGCACTAGCAGCAGTAGAACAACAAGCTCAAATTGTGTATAATAGAAAGCCACCGAATAAGGATAGTCAATACGTTAACAACATATCTACAGGTCCATATTTCTACTGGAAATGTTCCAACTTAACTATTTAGCACTCTTGAACACCATGACTCCCAGTTTATCAAAACGGATCAGTTTCTACTTGGAATACAAGGATGCTGCAATGTTATCAAAACGTTTATTTTACCAGAAATGTTGTTTTCTTTGCAAGCTTTACCATCAGCAATCCCGACTCTTTTTTCCATAAGGTTGAAACATCATGGTCTCAGTTTAATTGGCAATTCAAGAAACCATGAAGGGCAAACTCCCAGTTCCAATGCTCCATAGGGAATAGTAGATGGGCTTTTTTTATGGGGCATGCATCTCGACAATGTTATCACAGATAGTTGGTCTATATGCTATTACTTGGTCACTTAGAGACTAGGGATTCTTTGAGGCAGCATATTTTAAGAAAAAAGGTTTAAAACTCAGTTGGTATACTCACAGTGGTCAGCTAATGCAGACAATTTACAGATTCCCAAATACAATCTGCATATTGCTTTATGGGACTCCATACAGCTAAGAGAGCAGGATGTGTCTCTCAATTATATATAACATATATTAAGAAAGAAATTATAAAACATAACCTGAAATTCTTTTACATAAAACTATAAAGCAATTTGTATTCTTCACCATTGCATATATACAAGGCATCTCTTACATTATTAGCCAAAAACAGGTTCTTAAGGTTTTGTTTAAAGTTCTTTCTTAATATAAGTTGCATATAGTTGACAGAAACAGCCTGTACCCTATCTCTATAGAGTGCGATTACATTTTACGTCATACAGGTTATTGACCTCATAGGGTTATATTGACAGTGCAGGGCCACATAGACAATTAAACCTGAGTTTTGTTAGGACCTGAAATATTGGTTTGTTGCATAACCCATCTTTTTTTAGTTTCTCCCACAATGGATTGGTACAAGCCTGGGCACACATAAAACTGCAAACTTTGGGACAATTAATGGAAGGTCCTGTTTCCATTTTTTACTACACTGGCTTTCTCCAACTCAATTCCTCATACTGGGATTTTTAATTTCTACAGCTTCGTAACTATTTCACAGGTAAATGTCCAATCGATGTACATGTGAAACTGATTACTAACATGGAATACCTGGCCTCTACAGAACATAAAGGTATAATCGGGTCGGTCTATCAATTGCTGCAGTCTTATAATTGAACAAGCTATTGGTCAAAGCCAGAGAATCTTAAACATTTCTAACCTCACATTCACCATAATAAATACATACAAGACATATCATGTACTCCAAAAAGACTTCATGTATGAGGATGTAGCGCTGATTGTAACTGTTTACGTCAGGCTAATGAAGCTTGCACACATTTTCACAAAGTGTAAATGAATTCTTGTCTGCTGACATGGGTCTTTCAAGAGTTGGGCAGACTTTTACACATTACAATTTCTACTACCCCAAAGCTGATACTGCTCTGCTTGTCTGACTCGGTACCACTGTGATATGTGGGAATCATATTGGCTAGACTACAGACTACTCAATCATGTCCTGCTAAAAATACAACCACAATGAGGGAATGGTGGTATCAATGTATTGATTTGTGTTGGTTGGAGCCAACTATTATGCAAAGTAGCAGTCACCGATATCATTTAAGGGCTATTTGGGAACCATTGATTTCTTACATAAATACATTGACAACAAAAGTTTCTTCTCCTCTTTTCTTTCCTATATGCCAAATGTGAGATTTATAATGATTAATAATTTTTTTGCATGATTTGCGTTTATAAAGACGTACTAGTAACTTCATTTTAATTGATCACAATTATTTATTTTTCCTGTACTGTGTGAACATCTTTCATAAAATAAATAAATAAATATTTAAAAAAAAGCATCATAGCAGTCAATAAAGGGTGCCACATAGGAGTATTACTTATTACAACCTATTTTAATACAACTTAAATTGGAAGTCAAACACATTTTCTTGGCATAATTTTACAAATGTCAATTGTGAAAATACTGAACAATTGTAATGATCCAAAAATATCAATTGAGATTTACACATGGCTTTTCAATTATCCTGTTACATATGTAGTTTTTTTATGTTTGCTGAAACAAATGTTTTCATACCTTTTCAAAGTAGAAAGTGTGGAATTTTGCATCAGAAAACTATGTATTGGTTTTTAATATAGCACAAAACTTTCCAATAAAAACATTAATATTTATCATGTTTTGGGGTACTCTTTTTCATCTTTCATAAACAGTGGTGTGGTCAGTGTAGATTGGTGACAGATTAGATGTATGACTAGAGGTTGACGCTCAATCAGTGTTTCTTCTGCTCCTTTAGTCTTCTTCAGTTTGTTTCTTGGTATGGATGTTTGCTTTCATTTTGTATATCTGTACTTTGCCTTCTTCCATCTGGAACTCATGTGCCATCACTCATGTGCCATCAAATTCTTGTGTTCTTTAGAATTTTTCTTTTTTTCCTCCTTGTTCAGAAACTTATGTGCCATTCGTTTGGCAAATGGTGGTGCACAAGTCATTATATGCTTTTGCCACTTTACTATCATTTTGAGAGCCATTCCAACTTTGTTTGTCATAGCGAGGGTCTTCATTAACTCTAAGTTGTCATTTTAATTTTGCTTGGGAAGAGTACAGAGCTCACAAAATATTTATGACAACAATACTCTTTTTACATGCAATGCCTAACTGGCCTCGCAGGAAGTTGTAATGTGATTGTATTTTACCTGAAGTTGAATCTGTATTAATTTGCAGGGATAATCAATAGTTTAACTTGTGTTGTTTGAGAATTTGTGTATAATACAGAGGATTGTGGACGTGTCACTGGCGTTAATTTTGCCTTTCATTGTTGGTACTAACAGTCATCTCACAATAAAAAATCATATCGGTCACTATCAATGTTAGAAATGGTCTATAAGAGTGCTGTTCATCTTCTGTGCTTACTTGCAAGACTGCATTACAATCTGAGTGAACTTGTTTGATTAGCTTTTAAATGACATGTGTCTTGCCCTGCTTATTTTCTGTTCCATTCTTTTTCAATTTGATTATCTGGAATTGTTATTTCTTCACTTACACCACCATGTAATTTAGATGATATTTTACAGCTGCTTCACTCCATTTTTCTTCCTCTCAAATCTGAAGAGGCTGAAATATTGGTAAACGGTTAAAGGGATTTCTCAAAACATTTAAGTATATTACAAATATGCACATTAACCTAATTTCATAAATATAAGACATCTAAATCCATAAAGGGACATATGGCCAGATGTATGAAAGCATTTAGGGTATGCAAATCCTCCAATTTGATATATCAGAGGGTTGCGAACGCTAAAACCCTTTTTTAATGCACAAAACTCATTTACCAATTAAAAAATGTTTTTTTCTGTATCTCTAAATGAGTTTGGAAATGGATCCCGAATCACAATTTCGATCTGGTGCCCTATGTATCAATCATTGGCAACCACAATTCTGCTTGAATTATCACCAACACCAAAGTTGGGTTGGTAACTGATTCTCAAAGGGGAACTGGTTCTTTTGGACTCCTCAACCTTTGGGAATCAGAGTGGCAGCTTCAGGAAAGCAATCGCAGACTGTTGGTGTGCTTTCCTTTGCAGGCCACCATCCCTAGGATAGTAGCCAATCCGAGGAGGTTGCAAAGAGCAATGGCCTAATGAATATGAATTAGACTGAACATTCTGCAAGAACAGTGATTCGGTATTGGGTGAGTATACATATTTGACATAAGTAGGCACAACAAATCAGGTTGCTTTTGCAAAATGTCTGGCCCATAGTTACAAAAAATAAAACTTGGGAGCTAGGAATAAAACAAGAAAACTTTTCAAAAATATTGTATGCAGTGGGTTCCCCTGGGTAAAAAGGGATGCCACTACAGACAACTATGAGTTTTTACGTATTGACATACAAGACATTTTGGGGTCAGGAATACCACACACACGCAATGACATTAACATCTTGAGACTTTAACAATGTGTTTATAACAGAAGTTATAAACACTTACTTTCTCCTGGGTCTATACTTCAGATCCATCCAAGGGTATCTTCTTTCATTGCAGGAATAGCACTTGGTTGCAGATGCTGCAATGTTGATTTATTTAGGGAACCACATCCCATTCCACAACTGTTCTCCAGCTCTTCTTGTATCTTCTCACACACATGGCCTTGCAAAGCCTATCACTTTTTTGTCTTGACTGTCCAACTGGACCGTCAACATTGCATTCATGTTTTTTGTAATAAGTTTGCTAGACATGTCTTTTCATATATAACAGTGCCCAGAATACTTTTGCACCAAATAACAGTTACATGACCAATTATTTATTGCAAAAAGGACTTTCAACTTGGCCAAACTGCACTTTCTGCTTTGTAAGCGCAACTGTAGTATTAACAGCAAAGACCTGATGTAAGTGATTAGCAACAGTTGCAACCTTTGGATAACATGGCATTACACAATGATTAGGTAACAACGGTCATTCCCAACACACCATGACAATTGTCCAATAAAAAACACTAAAGAAGGCAGCAACAGACTTCCGACTTTCTCTCAGACCACTGCCTTCCATTATATCTGCGGCTGTCTCTGACTGGCCATCCATCTGCTCTATTCTCTGGTCTATTCTCCTAAAGCTGCTCTGGTCCTTCTTTTGTCAAACCCAGAGGCATGCACACATTTACATCCCTATTAACAAAATGTAAATGTTCCATCCTAAAAAAATATTTTATGTATGTTGACAGGTTAAAACAACACTTCATATGCTGCTGCCTCTAGGTACTTGTCTCATTCTGTAGACATTCCAGCTACGATCAAGCAGAATACCAGACAATGTATGCGAAGAGCTTTAACTGTGTTTGCTGGATTCATTACCAGAGAGATCAGTCAACATCAGCAGTGATTAACTGTTAAATTGTGGCTCAAATATTTGGAATAAATGGTGAATGAGAATATTCAGCATCATTCTTAAAAATAAAGAGATGCACACCCTCAACTCTGCTAGTGCCCCTGCCTCCCAAAGTCCTGTCCCTATTTTAATTGATGTAAGCATCTATGCTACCTGAACTCAGGTGACAGCCCTGTGCATCCAGCAGCCTTCTACCAGCATACTGGAGGCAACCCCAATTGTGGGTGCAATCTGCACTCAGTCTGAGGCCCCGGTATAGCATACAGAAGACTTGTCACATGATCAGCCACGTTAAGCGTGTCATCACTGTTTAGTGCATGACCAAAAGCATTGTTACTATCAAACTCAGGTATTGACCATGTTAAATAAAGATATTATGGTAATTGGTAATCTTCCCATACATTAGCGAACTTCCACAAACTCATTTTTACAATTCCATTGATAGTGATAATAATCTTCTTCTCTGAATAGACTGTATTTAGGGCAGAACTGGAATTGGTAACACATATATAAGGACAAACATTGCCATTATGCTGGTGAGAAATTGTCAATTTAATGTCTATAACAAACTGGGACCTCAGGGGTTTCAGTAGCAGGTGAGCCCCCTTAAACAGCACAATTAAGTTCGCCTCAAAAAAGCACTGCTTAATTTTCAATATTGCAATCATATGAACAGGCCAAGTCGAACTTTCTGTTATTGAGTACCCACTGAATACTATTGTAAAGACGACTGATTAACCCGCCTTCATGGCCAGGCTGTGGTGCACACTCTGCCAATACAATACAGTGTATGCATCCTCACAAAACAAATCACCAAAAAGTGCTGAAATCCACAATTGAGATGCAAGAGTTCTCTTTGAGATCCAGTAACTTGTATCCAAGTTATAGGAGCTTAACCCAAGAAAAGAGTTATGAAAATACAGGGAAGACAAAGGCCATAGAATTAGAAATTTACAATGTATAATGAAACTAAAGAAAGATATTCCTGTAGCTTAAATTTGGTGGTGTGCCAAATCCAATGGTCAGGGATATGGACCAAAAGAGACAACTCAGGCACACACAGATTATAAAAAAATCAAAAAGTACTAAATGGACGGCATTAGAAAAGGAAGACTCCAGACTCAATTTATGGAACTGTGAAAACAGAAAGGCAACAATGATAGACAATACTCGTTCTAGAGGAAGCATATTGTCAATTTTGTAGGAGTCGCATGTAAAATATCACTCATTCCAAAACAGATTAGTTTGGTAATGAGATTGAACTTAATTAAGTACTAGGACATTTGTGTTTACTACTGTAGCAGGTGGGTGCTGGGGACTAACTGTAGTAAAGTGGTTCTTAACCTACCTTTTGACTTCTATGAACCCCCACTTAATCATTACTGGAATCCAGGGACCTCCAATGAATCACTGGAATCCGGGCACACTCCAAGTAATTATTGGAATCCAGGGACTCTCACTGCCTCATTATTGGAATATGGGGCCCTCAGCCTAAGCAGTTTTGGTGACCAAACCACAAAACAATGAACAAAAAAAGATAACGACGCATTCATTAAACAAATACACAAATGCATTTTTTTATTAACTTTTATAGGAAGGTTTGAGCTTTTCTAAATTCAACTGAGGTCACCCATCATCCATGCTGCACTTTAATGCACTTGCCCTGCCGCACACATCAATCTGAGGATACTAATATAATTTTTAGCCTGCAATTTCTAATCCCTTCACATTTACAGAATGTTTTAAAGTATTCAATTCTGCATTTGTTTCTTGATTCATATACATATTGTGAATGTGTTTATATTATTACATTTCTAAGCAGTCACAGAACCCCCGAGTAGACAGGGTGGACCACCATGTGTTAAATCACGGATTAAAACACTGGACTAGAACATTTCTGACCCTTAACAGTGTAGGTTAGGATCAAGTAACATGAAGGATATTAATATATATTGCGCAGAGTGCAGGGTACTTCAAAAGATGTAGGTGGCTCTTGGTATGAATATGGAGTAATCACCCGGTCCTGCCTGGATGAAGTAGTTATCTGTTGATGCCACATTCAGAAGCAGTTCAGTTGAAGCAGACAGTACTGACAAAGCATAGATGACTGATATGTAGGAAAGATGGCTGGGTAGCTAATAAAAAGCATTCTAGAGTTAACAAGCTGAACCATCGTATGTGCACAACACTTCAATTAAATGGAACATCGCTAAATGCAACAATGCATGCATTGCACAAAAGTACGAATGTGCGGACTGGGCAAAACTGAAAAGAATGTAAATGCACTTGTGAAGATTTCTTTTCAAGATTTCTTCTGTGTTGACCAAATAGTGCCACCCTCATGCTGAATACCATGCATTCAAGCATTGTTCTGGAAGCTCTCCAATATATGTGAAAGGATATCCCAAATGCCCAAGCAGACAACAGCAAATTGAGCAAAACATCAATACCAAAGTGGGCTGAGCCAAGTTGAGAAGGACAAAGTCTCAAGCCAATGGATGAAATATACTGGTCAACAAAATTCAGTGGTTGAAAGAGATGGACCTAAAGCCTACTTCAAGTATATTAGAAACAAACGTTGTGTTTGAAAGCTGAGCAGTCAACCCCATATGAAATTGATGTGCCTATTGTATATTCTTGAATAAGTCATACAAATGGATAGTGACCAATTTTCCAACAATTTGAACATTAATATTAATAACTTTGATATCTTTTCAGTTGCACTAAAATGACATTCTTGTTCTGGTGAGCATCACTTGAGTACTGCAGCTATTTTAACCTCCACATTATAGGTGATTGTAGAGTAACAGCTAAAATAGTAGAGGCACTTGGAGAAAGATGAAGTGGAGTAAAGTACATCCACAGATCTGAAGGTTAATTCTAAAAAAAATAGGCAAGCTAACAGTCGTACACATTTTCAAATTATAAGAGAAAGTGCAATATGCGACACAACAACATTATGTTGAGTCACAGAAGTTGGCCAACCTTGTGTGATTTGCATTCTCTTGTGGTGCTCTACTGGAACATGAACCATCACAATGGCTCTTTTGGATCATAGAGTCACTCTGAAGACCAGAATTCTTCTTGGAAACGACTCAGAGGTCCACATTGGACTAGTCCTGAACTGCAAAGCCTTCTCTGCAGGCTATTACATTTTTTTAGATCTGCTTATGAATGTCACTTCTACAAGTGTCCCCTCATAAGTCCTAACAACATGCAAACTAGTAACTTGTGCACTTTTATAGAGTTCTGTGACTGCACACTGCTGAATGGACTGCAGGCGAACATAGATCAGATGTCTATCCTTTATGCTCATCTGTGCAAGTCATCATCCTTGCACCACTGCATGCTGCTGTTCTGACGTCATTTCACCTTGGCACTGCTGGACTTGGTATTTCATAATGTGAGCTGTTGCTCTTCCCACTGATCTACTGCAGTCCCTCTGGCTCAGCCTACAATTCACAAATATTTGCCTTTCTATAATCTCCATGTTGGTTCACTGAACAGGTGAGTTCTAAACTGCTGCACTTTTCCAATCCTTGTAAAATATGTAGGAATTTGCAGAAACAGATATTCAACAATTTCATTTAAATATTAACCTGCATTCATATTACCTCCAGAATATTGACTACCAACATACCATCAAGGTTAGTACATGTGGAGCTCAAAATAGTAATTTTATACTTCCCATAGTATGTCTACATTGACGATTTATTAGTAGTTGATATTGTGGTGTCAATATACACGTAGGGTGATATTCTTTACTTCAATACTGTGACAACCCACCCAGTTCTCACTATTTTTCAGTGTACCTTACATCTTTAAAGTTTGGTTCGTCTTGCTCTGTCATCAATCAATCAATAAAAGCTTTATTCGGAAGCAAGGCACATCCATAAAAGCAAAATACAAATACAACAGATACAACAAATTAATAAAATTCCTGGTGTGATATTGCATTCAAGAGTCTGATTAACCAGTCTCTTTTAAAGAAAAAACAATTAAACACAGGGAAAGAAAAACATGTCAGAGATGAAAGGTGTCTTAGTTTTGAACAAAGTTCATATACAAAGTAAGTTATGATTATAGAACGCAGTTTTTTGTATTTGGTGAAAAATGTAGGCATGGAGCTAACGATTAAAAACATCTGAATGTTAATATTTAAAGATTTGTTCTGTGCCTAATACAGAATTTTAAGAACATAGCAATGTTAAAACATATTGCGGGAGACTCCAGCATTTGTAATGCCAATAAAGCTGGACGGCATTCGCGTATAGGCAATTGTTGCAAAACAGGTTTCAGCCACCGTTTCCTAGGTTCAGAGAAATATTTACAAAAGAAAGTAACATGTAGAAGAGACTGTAAAGAAATGTCGTCACAGGGACACACAGAAAGAACCCTTGACCAGTCATTTGGATTTGGAAAGGTGATTAATCGGTGAAAGTTGTTAAATCTAAATCTAGTGAGCAGAAAAACATCATAAATTGGGAAAGACGAGGACAGGTAAGGCTCGATTTTAAAAGAAATTTGGATTAGTAAAGAATGCTGAACAGAAGGTTTGATGACTTCTGTTGTTAGCCGGAGATCGTCAAGATGTTTTAGACATTCCGCCTTGAGTGATTTGCGAGAAATCCTTAGCATATCGTATGGAGCAGAATAGAAGTTAGGGTGACCCAAGTCATTAAGGAAATTGTAAACGTAATGTAACCATGGAATTTTTTGGGAATAGTCCAGTTTTTGACAGTCGGTGATGATTTCTTTGGTTAGAAAGGTCTTTTCTGAGGTCCAGATGTGGTGCCACAGCAAGATTGGTTGCAATCGGATGAGATCGGTGATGAATGGCATGCCAAGTTCTTGGTGGCAGGAGTAGGTGGATGTAGTTTGAGGGACTGATAGTAAATATCTCAGAAAGGTGTTTTCTGCTTTTTGGATGGAATCTACTCGGGCATGACCCCATATACCCGCACCGTAAGTAGCAGTGGTAATACATTTTGGGCGGTAAATTTCCAAGATTTCCTTCGGGGATCTCTTTCCGAGTCTCTAGGTAAAGGATGCTAGAGCCATTGTGGTTTTTAGGAACTGATGATTTCTAGACTCGATTGCCCTTTTCGAGGTCTCCCTATCATCTATCACCACTCCTAAATAGGGATAGGTTATTGTGTGTTCAATCTTGGTGGTGTTAATAAAGATACCTGGTCCCTTTGATGATGTTTTGCCAGAGGACATGATGAATGTTTTATGTGGATTAATTTTTAGGTCTAGGTTGGACATGAAGTTGTAGTAACGGGTCAGGGAGCGTTGAAGTTCTATTGGAGTGCGAGCGAGGATTACCGCGTCATCGGCATATAATAATGCGGGAATTGGGCGGTTATTGATCAGAGGTAGGTCCTGGCTCCCTTCCAGCATGGCTGCCTCCAAGCCGTTAGTATAGATGGTAAAGAGGAAGGGGGCCAGGACGCAGCCCTGTCTTACTCCCCGCTCTACCTTAAAAGATGAAGAAAGTTGGCCCCCTGTACTGAACCTCACTCTGACAGTGGCGCCAGAGTAAAGTTCTCGGATGTAGTTAACTATGGTCTTATCCACCCCTATGTTCAACATAATGGACCAAAATTTTGCGAGTGAAATGCAATCGAACGCTGCAGAGAGGTCGACATAAGCCATGTGAAAATAACCTCCCTTTGCGTTCACATATTTTCTTCTTAGCAGAACTAGATTCAAGACCTGGTCAATTGTACCCAAACCCTCCCTGAAGCCGTATTGGAGGTCAGAGATGATACTGTTATGTTCAGTCCAACATTGTAGCCGGTCAAGTAAGACACGACCCACCACTTTGCCCAGGGAGTCAAGCAACGAGATGGGTCGGTAGCAAATCGGGCTATTGCGGTCCCCTTTTTTAAATATTGGGACCAAAATGGACTCAGACCATGAATCCATTGGTCCAGTCTCGCTAGTGGCGTTCAGGACTCTGGATAGGAGGGGGGCCCACAAATCAGTGTTGGACTTGAATAGATCTACGGGAACCCCATCCAGCCCTGGAGCCTTTCCTCCCCTACTGGCTTTGAGAGCTAGAGTAATGTCAGCCAGGGTGAAATCAAGAGGAGGGGAGTTAGGCGCGTAGATAGGGGCTGAGGTGTTCTGGACAGAAGGATTTGGAGATGATTGAGAAGGATGTGTTAAACTAAACATGTGGGAAAAATGTTTGATCCATTCTTGCTCAGTTATGGCCACCTCTAGGGTGCCGCGATCTTTTTCGCCTGAAAGGAAGGATGAGTTAATTACCTCCCAGAATGCTGAGGAATCCTTCATTTTGGAGCTATTTTGTAGGGCGGACCAAAGTTCTTCTTTTAATTCAATCTTGCGATTCTTTAAGCACTCGTGGTAGAATTTTCTAAATTGAGAAACCTCAGTTTTAACTCTCGGAACTTTCTTTAGTGCCAGTTTAAGTGCCTTATGAGCCTTAGAACAGGTGGAATTAAACCAGCTAAATATAGAATTATTTTTAGATTTGAGGGAAATGGTTAAGGCCTTATTAATCTCTGTTATAATGGTTTTAAAATTTGCTAGTACCTCAAGGGGGGGTGAGGACTCCGCCAAACAATTTGTAAAGGCTGCCCTGTTCTCTGTTATAAGCTCTTTCAGGATTTTTTCGGGATTGATACGAGACCATTTTAGGGCATAGCCATTTGGTCGGTTCATTGTGAGATTATTTTGATGAAGTGAATTAATTGCATGGATAGGAGAGCCAGGTAAAACCAATGTAATGGAAATAGGGAAATGGTCACTATAAATGCAGTCATGGGTGGAGAAGTTAGTAATCAAGTTGACTGCACTAAAGGACAAAAGTATGAAATCAATACAAGTCAAGGCACCTCTACCATGATATGTTGGGCTTAACTTGCTGGTTGGGGTTAATAATTCATTGGAAAAAGTATTTGTAAAGAGGACATAATTTCATTCATCAGTGGACCTTTAATGGAATGAGAAAAATGAGTGGAGGAGAGTTCGCTGGAGTCCATAAAACCACGAGTGATGTTGTTTTTGTCGCATAGTGGCAAGTTGAAATCTCCCCCCCAGATTAAAATGAGATTTTTAACTTGGGGCTGATTAGAGTACTCCATAAGAAAAGATCGAATTTCTTTCAACAAACCAATCAATTCTGAGTCTTGCAAGTTATTGTAAAAATGAACAATCAGAACATGGGTGAGTTTGTTTATTAATATGGATACAATCTGATAGTTTTGTTTGGATTTTAAAACGTTGATAAATTGACCTGAAATAAGATTAGAAATATAAATCACTAAGCCTCCCTTAGCCCGGCCTGAGGGTGAGGGAAGCGCAGAAGAAAAGAAAGTTTTATAACCGTTTAAGTGAATAGGAAAAAGAGCCCAAGTTTCCTGCATGCAGAGAATATCAAACCGCCTTACAAATGCTAGCCAACCCTCATGATGAATTTTAGAGTGGAGCCCTGCGATGTTCCAAAAGATGGACCTGAGTGAGTAACAGGATGGGAGTTTTATTGAAGTTTTTAATGAAGTGGGTGATAAAATTATTTGGGTGACAGAAGGAGCCTCAAGGGTTGGGGTTGGGTTGGAATAGGTATGAAATATAATTTGTGGGTTAGGTTGAGTGTCTGTAGAAACTAAAAAAGCAGGTGAAATTGGTTGAGGGTGAATGGGAAGTGTTAGGGGATAGGAAGGGAGTGGAGATGATGGGTTACTCAATGAAAAGAGCACTGCATCTGAGTGAGAGTTTGATTGGATCAGTTTCTTGCTAATTGCTTGTACAGTATTTGAGATGTGGAGAGACTTTGCATTCCGGGATAGTCAATCAACTTCCTCAATTTGTGACAAAGAATTAAATCTATTTTGCGTTAAAATTGAGCCGTTCGTTGATTTTAATAGGTGGGTAGGAGGACGATAAAAGAAACCAAGAGGAAGAGAAGAAATAGTGGTTAAATTAGGAAAAAGATCCTCTTTTTGTGCTAAAATGGAACGAGCTAGTCTGGGAGATCTAAAGTTAACAATAATGCAGTCACCCTGAATAGTTTTTCACGAAGGACCAATCCAATCTGCTCTACGTGCCATAAGTATTTGGTTTGTGTTCTGCACATTGAAGTGTCTATGTTTTACAAGCCAGTCCACCACTTTATTTCGCAAGCAGGGCCAAGATTCTGACACTCCTTGGTCTAAGGGAGGGACGCCAGTTAAAACTACTATGTATGGGCAAGTGGCGGGTGGCAGGTTTGGACGGTCTGAAATTGGATGAGACCTAATGGTGGGGTTATTGGGGTGACTGGATGAGGAAGTTTGTTTTTGTGGGAAATGTATCGTGGATGGATTCTTGTCTATCATGGTCCTACTTGCTGATGAACTATGGGATTGCTGCGAAATACCGTTATGCAGTTTATTTTGTCCAAATTGGCAAGATGGTTCATTTAGACGAATAGTGTCAGTAAGAGGAGTAGAAGGATTGTCAAATAGTGAAGGTTGTAAGGTGGGTGTTTCTTTAGTCTCCAAGGATTGGGTCAACTTGATCTCGAGGGACCTGAATGTATCGTTCAATTTAGCAAGGAGACTGGAGGCCATAACATCGAGTTTATGATCAAAGATATTTCTCAGTTCTTCTACTAAAAGGTTGACGGTAGATTGTGAATTAAAACCAGATAGTGTTACTTTGCAAGTGGACTGGGCGGTGGGAGAACATTCCCCTTGGTCAGTTTGAGTATCCTGAGTTAGCGTTTTTGGTTTGATGGAGTTACTGCGTTGTTTAGTTGCCCTGGGTTTTTTCTGGGTGATCCCTGAGATCGTATTTTGAGGATGTTTCAGTTTCCCTCGAGTTTGTGGGCCCTTTAAAGAGGAAATAACAGGGTGGGGGTGGGTGTCACTGTTGGCAGATACAGTTTGAGCGGAGGGCGAAGAAAGTGCAAATGGGGAGCGAACATGAGATATTTTAGGTGGAGTAGAAACTGTGCTGTGAAGCAAGTGACTGGGCGGGAACGGGTGAGAAGGATCAATGGAGAGTCTTCGCTCTATGAGATGGATTTTGTTGGTTAAAATTGAGTCAGCCCGCAAAAGGTAGGCGTCCAAGGTCCCCGCAGAGCAAGTGCGCGTCTCCATAATTTGTACACAAGTTAAAAATCTGTAGCAAGCTTTTAATATACAATAACCAGACCTACTAGTACAGGCAGAACAAAGGCCAATAAGTACTCACGGAGTTACTGCCTGTGTGGTCTGTATGAACAGTGCGTAGAATGACTTTGGTCTTAACACATCACAAAAGGGGGAATAGCAAATGACAGGGACGTGGCCCAGCCCGGCCTCTGCCGGCCCACGACGGCCTCAGACGGTCCCGCCCTTGTCCCGGGCTTCTCCCTGCGCGACCCGCGCGCGTCCTCGCGGGAGGAGGGACCAGTCGTTGCTTTATAGCGCCTCCTGGTGCGCTGCGATGTGGCTGGCAGGGGCGTTGCTGCGGGGCTGCTGGTCCTTGTGGTCCCAGTCCCGGTCAGGGGGAGGAGCCGCAAAGCCCGGCCGGCACTGGAGCGATAGATGGAGATTCTCCTGTGCCTCAGCGGGGCTCTGCCGGGATCAGAGATTGTGTGCCCAGTGATGCGTTCACCGCCGATCTACTGCAGTCCCTCTGGCTCAGCCTACAATTCACAAATATTTGCCTTTCTATAATCTCCATGTTGGTTCACTGAACAGGTGAGTTCTAAACTGCTGCACCTTTCCAATCCTTGTAAAATATGTAGGAATTTGCAGAAACAGATATTCAACAATTTCATTTAAATATTAACCTGCATTCATATTACCTCCAGAATATTGACTACCAACATACCATCAAGGTTAGTACATGTGGAGCTCAAAATAGTAATTTTATACTTCCCATAGTATGTCTACATTGACGATTTATTAGTAGTTGATATTGTGGTGTCAATATACACGTAGGGTGATATTCTTTACTTCAATACTGTGACAGCCCACCCAGTTCTCACTATTCTTCAGTGTACCTTACATCTTTAAAGTTTGGTTCGTCTTGCTCTGTCATGTGTTTTTCATCTTTTACAGGTCAGGAGTAATTGCTGCCACTGATGCCATATTGAGATTACATGCAGTATCTTTTCAGTGTAATCCATATCTTATCCTGGCATATTAGGTTGTGAACTGGATGTACTGTGCTGCTCGCTCTCTGACAATGCAACGCAACAAATCAAATACTACTGAAACTTCCGATCAGTATAAAGTTATCAGAAATCACTGAAGAGACCTTATAAATAAGGCTTTGATGTTTGTGTTTCTTGGCTATCTTCTGATTTAAAAAAAACAAAAAGGTAAGGAAATGGGTCGATGTCCAGACACGACCATATGGATTTCCCTAACAAGAAAGAAAAAATGGGAAAAACATGTAGCCCGTTTCACAAAAGTAACTTAACCTTTTGAGTAATTTGCACTTTGGAGTAAGTTTACTACTTTTCTGTATTCACAAACTCTGAATGTAAATTTACTACCAATGAGTAAGTTACGTGTCCACACCCCCGGAGTATAGCAGTTGACTTACTCTTGTGTGGGTGGGTGACTTCTCTCCTTGGACCCCTCCGTGATCCTTTGTAAACCCATCTTCGTCATCTCTAATCCTATCCCCATTTGGATTAAGTCTACCCCTTTTAAAAGCCACTTCCCTGCGCCCCACATACATTTACTTCTTAAGCGTATGCCTATGTATATGGAGACTCCACAGGTGGGGAAAAAACTCGGCATACAAATGTGTAAATCATTGGTGAGACGTAAACTCTGCACTGAGTTTGTGAACAGCACTTTGCACTATGTTTTGTAGCAATACAAAGTGTACTACATAGTGCAGTTTGTGAATCAGGTCAAATCTGGAGAAATGTTTCCAAGAAACAGCCCGGGGATATGGGTGTGACATGCAGAAACTGGTGTGGTAGCAACAATTACTGATGTCATTCGCCATTATAATGGATTCCATGTGGGATTACCTAAAATGCTGGGATAATTTTGCATCATGGAATTGCTAATAACCACCATACAGGTAATTCCGGATGTGAAATTAGCACAGTGGTATTTACTCAATATGTGTAATGTCAGACCTAGTTTTAGTGTTTGATTACAAACGGCTATTAACCATCTGTTAGCAAAATCTCCTTAGCTCTCTCTGAAAGGATTGTGAAGTTCATACTGCAGATAAATTATTATCTGGCAAACTTTAGCATAACAAACTAAATCTTTTGCAGTGATTCGGAGAGGCATCACGACAAGCAGTAGAAGGGTACTATTAAGTCACATTAAACAATCATGATCCAAGACAAAGTGTTCAATGTGAAACCCACCTTTAGAAATTCAGCAATCAGAAACAACTTTACTGGAGGCCAATGATAATACTTTTAGCATGATTTTGTTACTTTTACCTTCTAACTGGGCACTGGCACTTGATGCCTGTCACAATTTAGATCTATAAGCGGCCAGGCATGGTCCACTCCAGATAGGAACATAAGATCGATATGATCATATCACCCCCGTTCCTATGGAAATGCAGTGGCTTCAAAACCAGCTGTATCTTTTACAAATCCATCATAAGCAGCACACTTGCTTACAGGTTGGCTCTCAGTGCAAGCTGGGATGCCATCAGAATGCAGGCCAAACAACAAGGAAGCATGGATCTGAAACAGCATCCCTAAATTGATCAGCACTGCCTAACAGTGATCCAATTTAAGAAAGAGTTGAAGATGCACCCCTTTAAAAACCATCCACAAACCAGCTAACTCTCCTGTCACTAGCCGACTTTATAATCATCCTTTATCCTGTACATTGCTCCGCTTCATTTTGGAAAGGGCTGTGCAGCAGAAAACCACCTACATCCATACAGAGATACATATAAGCAACTCCATACCGGTTCCGGCATACTAAAGTCTCATCAGTGAGCTATAGCTTGAGTCCCATGGCGGAGTTTGCACTGGACTCACATCTGGGCAAACCATTCCATTAAATCCCACCCCATAATATCATTCCTCTCCACTGAACAGTTTCTCCATGTGTGCACTGTATTTTGAATTAATATCCTTATGATGCGGAAAATTCAGCTCCTCTTCAAATCGCCATGGTTCCAGTTGAACAATACAGTGCTCATTTAGCACAGTGTGATAACCCCAAAAATGAGCAGTAGTGCAATTACAGCACAAATATAATCCCTCCATGTATTCTAAGATAAGTAGATAAAACACTGCCAGTACTCCAGCACATTAGATGTTTGTAGGTATACTTTTAGAATCAGCACACATCATTCACTCATTGTTTGTCACTGAGGAAGTTATTTAACTAAATATCCACAATGATCTAGACATAGCACCATTACTGTAGGAGCTACTGATTATTCCATAAACTATAACTATGGTTTTATACAGCTTCACATAATAAACTGTGTGATAAATTCACAATGAAGTCATTTGTTCATGCAGATCTTGAATCACCAGGTAGTCAAAACAATGAAAGCACCATTCTTTACAATGGGAACATACCACAGATGTAGAGGGTGTCATAAAACACAGTTTCCGAAAAGACCTGCGAGATGTTAGGAACAGATAGATGTCATAACCCAGAAACGTTAACATGACACATGACCCAAAACATTTCAACACACATTGATGTACTGTTCACCTTGGACACACTCACAAATCAATTGTTCCTCAGTAATACTGCCTTCATTACATTGGACGGTAATCGATGTAGGACATGGATCTTTGATATGGTGGCAACAACAATGTTCTCTCTCAGACACCAGTTCATTGGAGCCCTAAAACCACTACCAACAATAATCTGCGTACGTGCATGGCAAACATCATAGCAGATAACACGTGCCTGTAGATTACATGATAATTACAGCATGGTACCACGGTTGCAGTGATGATGCATGTCCGCTCATACATCCCCATTGAGCCATACAACATCAACCACCCTCAATGTGTTTACAAGAGAATTATACGACTTCCCAATTGAACAATCCACTAGCAATGGGTGATGTCACATGTTGGTGCATAGAAACATTGACTTGCATATTATTCCAGACATCCTTGGTTGATCCCAGTGGCTAAAATTGCAGGCCGCACTCACACAGGAGGCAAAGAACAATACAAAACACAAACATACCAGGAATACAGCTGGACAAATGTTTGGCTGCTCAATTCAATTCAATTGTTATTGTAACAGCATAAAACCCCTTACAAGCATTTCAAATACAAATAGTCCTTCATGACGAGACCTGTATAAAAACATTTCATTCTTAACTTCAGAAAAGTGGCATTCACCATACAACAATATATGATATGAAATGGCTCATTCAACAATAAAACAGAGGAGAGTAATAAATAAACAAATTAAGAACCAGATATATAATACTAAATGGTAAACAATACAATTTGAAGCTTTATTTCGACAATTGTCATAAAATCACGAAGAACATATACAACATACATCTCAAGACAATATCAATAAAACATTTACACTATGACAATATTAAAAATACTATTAAATTCCATTAAAGCTCCAAGACAAAAATAAAACCATGATAAAAAATTATAAAACTCACATGACATCCTAAATAAGATATCAATATTTTAAAATTAACCAGCAGCAGAGGATTTTAAGGTACAAGTGCGAATGGCCCATGACCATCCCAGAAACTTGGCGACAGCAATAGCTTTGTTAGGACCACAGTCGGAACCTAATATTCCTAAAGCAGACGTACAGCTCCGTGTACCCAGGGAAGAGCAAACTGGTCTCAACCATTTACGGCGCGGAGCCACGTATAGCGGACATACAAAAAATATGTGGGGAATGGTTTCGTCCTCAACCCTGCAATGGTGGCACTTGCTACTCGTGGATAAATCCCATTTACATGTAAAAGATTTAGTGGGGAGGGAACCTATCCTGAATTGGAAATATAATTTCCGATCTAGTGGCTTCTCGATTAGGTCCCAAAACAACTCACAGACAGGCCTGGTTTTGCAATCCAAAAACCGGCCTGACAAACTAGTGGCTGTAATCCCATTAAATGATGACAAGGATATCGTTTCCCAATATTTTTGCTTTAATTCCAACTTGGTAAGGAAGGCAGAGGACTCTGGGGAATCCCAGAGACACAACAAGTCCAATTTGACAAGTATGGTTCTAATCTCTTTGAGCCAACCTATTTTGTGAAAACGGTCCAGAGCGATCACATCTTTTAGACCCTGTACAAAATGTGAGAGCTCCGAAGTGGACCATAATCGCCTCCAATATAAGAGTGGACGTAGCTTTGCAATATCCTCAATTTTCTTCCGGCCTAGATCTAAACGAAGTGGGGTCATCGGTGTGCTTTGCGGAACCCCAACCAGGCAGCGAAGAAACTTATTCTCTGCCAGGGCTAGACGTCTTAAGTCGCTAAATCCCCATAGCTCAGCTCCGTATAGAGCTGAGCTCACCACTTTGATGTAACCCCCATCTAATCCTGGCAAAATTGTCCTCATGGAAGCGGATGAGTAAAGTTAGCAGTTCCTGCTCAATCCCCATTTCCCCTAGCACTCCCCATAATTTTCCACGTGGGACTAAATCAAACGCCGACTTAAGGTCAACGAAGATAGCATACAATGAACCTTCCCCCAAGACCACGGTTTTCCAGTAAATTGTGATAAACCGGAAAACCTGGTCTATGGTGCTAATGCAGGAACGGAACCCAGCTTGGAATGGAGATAACATTTTTGCTTGTTCCGCCCACATTTGAACTTTATTTAGCACCAAACGGCCCACTACCTTCTGTATAGAATCAATAAGGCTAATGGGCCTATAATTACTTGGGAGGGATTTGTCTCCCTTCTTGAATACGGGGATGATCTCCGCTCCCTTCCAAGATGGTGGCACTGGGGACCCATTGGCCACTGCATTGGCCAAAAAGGCAATGCACTGACACCAAGTTAATCTATCACTTAAGAAAACATCAACTGGGATGCCATCCATTCCAGGGGCCTTCCCTCCCAACACACAATCGAGTGCTGTGTCTACATCCTTGGGGGAAAACACCGTGCCTCGGTAAAATTTAAAAGGAATCAAGGATGGAACTTCTTCAAAAGGGCCACTAGCATATTGGGGTTTAAAAAAAGTAAGCCATTGTGTCTGTGCTACATTGTTTTGGGGAGTATCTGGGCACCCTCCCCGATCCCTGTTAACAATGTTCTAAAATTGTTTGGAATCTTTGGCTACACAGGCTCTTTTTAAATCCTGCCACTTGTCATTGTCCCATTCTCTTTTCGCCACCCTTTGCTCCCGCCTGTAGGAATCTCTGGCCTCCCTTACCCCGGAATGATCTTTAGATTTAAGCGCTTCACTCAATTTCTTACGAGCCTTTTTACAATTGGCATTAAACCAACCAGCCTTGTTAGGTTTATGGGTCTGCTTGCTAGACCTAACATTTTGTAAGAAATATGTTTTTAGCTTAGCAAATAGGGATAAGTGTGATTCGTACATAAATAGTGGGAAATCTGGCCTAGTGGCTCTAAACCCTATGGAGGCAGTTTGTTCCGCAACCTCTGTTTTAAGAGCGGCCAACTTAATAGGGTGTTCACAAATCTTGTTCCATTTTACTTGGCGCTTGTTATTAGATAGTACCAAGTTAGATGATATGAGACCCTCTAGCAAGTTCACAACCCTCTCCGTGGGTAATATTAAGAAATCCGAACAGAGAGGGTTGTGATCACTTTCCATACGCCATACAATCTCCATGTCCTCTAGGCACCGCCAAAGCCTTACGTCTACCAATAGATAGTCGATCCGGCTGCTATTGCGTCCGTTATCAAAGGTGTTGGCTCCCGAAGGGTCCGATCTAGTACGCCCATTAGCAGCTCTTAGACCTCTTTCTAGACACAATGCTCTTAATTGGATGGCAGCATCAGTCCATCTTTTGACGACTGGGATCTCAAGCTGTGGGATGCCCCATGTCAAATCCTGCTCCACTGCTATCTCCTGCTCCTCGACCCCTAGTGGTTCGAAAGTGGTGTTAAAATCTCCCCCCACAATTGATGAAGTAGAGTCCGGGAGGGCATCCAACTGAGTATCCAAGGAAGCTACTACCTCTGACCTCTGGCCACCCCGACGGCCTCTAGCATAAACATTAAATAAGGCCAATGTTGGCCCATGAGGCCAGGTGAGTTTAATAGCTAAAATGTCACTATTCAGGGATTGTATGGGGATAATGCCACAGCCAAGATTTTGACGGACCCATACCACCAAGCCACCAGCGGGTCGCCCTTGGCTTTTTTTAATGGTGGGGATATAAAAATTAAGATACCCCACCCGATAAACTGGATCCACTGCCCAGGTCTCTTGTAACAAACAGATGTCATATTTATCTATAAAGTTACCCCAATCCTCAGACACAAATTTTTGCCCAATACCTGCAATGTTCCAAGATAATAGAGACAATTTACCTTCTCCACTAGTGATAGTGGATGAAGGTTTTTCACTTACTAGCATGGGGGTCTGGTAATCTCACGACCTAGATTATGGCCTGAGTGTATTAGTGAGACTAAGTTCCTTTTATCATATAAATGGGTAGATAAAGAATTACTACTAGGTGGGTTTTTTAACAGATCTTTGAACTGTGGAGTACTTACAGGGGGATCCAACACTAGCACCCTGCCAACCTCCCTGAGTCAATGACACTCCTCCAAGTCAGTAAGAGCTGAGAATCTATTTTCTAAACTAAGTTCGCCTGCATAACTTGGTAATGCCCTCCTGTGTGGTAGACTATTCTGCATACAAGGAAACCTAAAGCTTACATTTGTCCTTAAGGAACTAGATTGGAAAAAAAACATCGTTAAAGGGATTATACCAGGGGCCCTCTTCTGGGGGGGCAACAAGTTAGCAAGTACATAAGGGAGGACATTCACACTAGAAAAGTTAACAACAATACAATCCCCTTTAAACTTCTTCACACCAGCGCCCACCCATGAAACACTTCTAGCCATAATGATCTCTTTAGCTAGCTGAAAACGACCCCGTTCATTAATGTTCATATTGTTGGTTAACCAATGTAAGGCTTTGTCCATCAGAGTGGTTGATGACTCTATTTGGTCTGGTCTCAAGAGAGGAACATTAGCAAGGACAAGAACCAGGGGCGAAGCTTCCTTTACCAGTGTGAACCTTTTTCCTGGAATTGGTTCGCGAAAGATCCCAGTATCAAGTTGTGGAGCAATATTTGGGTGGTGTAAATTAGCAGCAAGAGCATTTGGGGGATTATGGTCTCGGACAGGACAGTCAGTTTCTGGGACGTCACAGGGACGACCCACTACAGGTGGAAACAATGTGGCATTACTGGTAAGAGACGGCTCCGTGGTCAGTATAGCCCCTAGCAACACCGGCTGTCCAGGGGCACTAGAAGTAGGCAAAGGATCTATAAAGGGTTGAACAGATGGAAAAATGTGGTTAATCTTTTGTTCTAATACTGTGACCGAATCAGCAATAGAGTCCAGTCTGCTAGTCCAAGGGGCCATAATAAAGTCGATTTTCTCTTTAATGCTTGCACAGAGTTTTTTAGATAGAACCTCGGGGTATGAAGAAAGGGCCGTCCCAACTTTAGAGGCCTTTCCCGGTTGTTGCTTTTTCGTGGCTGGTATCAGTCCCCCCCTTCTTGTGCGCCTGCCCAAGGTAGGTGCTGTTGGGGAGGGAACGACAATAGATGTTTCATCTGGGGGAACTATCAAGGACCTATGCTCCGTCTGCTCTTCGGAGGCAAAGATAGAAGAGGTCGTTATTACAGACCTAGCCACCAAATCTCTAGGTATCCCCGGCGATAATAAACGTGAAGGTGTTTGCATTTGAGCGTCGGGGATTTCACAGGAGTTGTGGATTACAGCCGATGTAACATTCACTACCTCCATAGACAATCGCCTTTCTGTTTGTTCTATCTCCGCGGTTAACACACTTGCAGCTCGTACTAAGTATGAGTCCAGTGTTGCCCCAGTCCCCCCATTGAGCGTGGCTCCTATAACTTTCCTCTTTACCATTGTCAACTCCCTGCCCACAGTACCTTAGCTCACCGTCGATCTCAGAGGGGTGGTTCGGCCCGGCCTCCTCAGGCCCCTGACGGCCTAAGACGGCCCGCCCTTGTCCCGGGCTTCTCCTGGCGACACCCGCGCGCGTCCCGCTCCACCGAGGGAGCCTCTCCCTTTTCTGCGCCTCCGGGCGCGATGCAGCAGGGAAGTGACGTGGTGCCGCTAGGCACCCTGGGAGCTGTAGTCTCCCCCAACTGCAGCCGGTGGGCTCAGAACGGCGGCAGGGAAGACAAACAGCAACCGAAGCCCAAGTCCAGCGGCTCAGCCCAGGTAGGCACAGGCGACACAGAGCACACTTCTCCAAATGAACACCAGCCCCCGCTCCACCGAGGGAGCCTCTCCCTTTTCTGCGCCTCCGGGCGTGATGCAGCAGGGAAGTGACGTGGTGCCGCTAGGCACCCTGGGAGCTGTAGTCTCCCCCAACTGCGGCCGGTGGGCTCAGAACGGCGGCAGGGAAGACAAACAGCAACCGAAGCCCAAGTCCAGCGACTCAGCCCAGGTAGGCACAGGCGACACAGAGCACACTTCTCCAAACGAACACCAGCCCACCTTTTAACATGTCCCGGGAAGTATCACCGGCTAAGCCCTCCTGATTAACAAGGGTATCTGACAGAAGAATCTCCCCCTTCTTACCAGTGCCGCTGCTTTGTCCATTATCCAGGTTTGTTTGTACTGACGGGAATTGCTTCCTTGATTTTACACCCAAAAACAATGATGGTACTATCTTCTTAACGCAACCCTCCACATGAGCACCGTTTTTTTGGGCCGAGTTCAGGTCACCTTTCTTTTTGTCCGCTTCTCGAGCCCCCGCAGTGTCAGCAGCCTCCAAGGTGCTCCGGGCTCTGCTGCGACCAACTTTTGGGGGACTCGAACCGACCTCAGACGTTCCCTCGCCTTTCGTCAGTAGCTTCTGTAACCCGCGGAAACTGACGCGGATACACCCAGAAGTGGAAAGGGCTGTGCAGCAGAAAAACCACCTACATCCATACAGAGATACATATAGGCAACTCCATACCGGTTCCGGCATACTAAAGTCTCATCAGTGAGCTATAGCTTGAGTCCCATGGCGGAGTTTGCACTGGACTCACATCTGGCCAAACCATTCCATTAAATCCCACCCCATAATATCATTCCTCTCCACTGAACAGTTTCTCCATGTGTGCACTGTATTTTGAATTAATATCCTTATGATGCGGAAAATTCAGCTCCTCTTCAAATTGCCATGGTTCCAGTTGAACAATACAGTGCTCATTTAGCACAGTGTGATAACCCCAAAAATGAGCAGTAGTGCAATTACAGCACAAATATAATCCCTCCATGTATTCTAAGATAAGTAGATAAAACACTGCCAGTACTCAAGCACATTAGATGTTTGTAGGTATACTTTTAGAATCAGCACACATCCTTCATTCATTGTTTGTCACTGAGGAAGTTATTTAACTAAATATCCACAATGATCTAGACATAGCACCATTACTGTAGGAGCTACTGATTATTCCATAAACTATAACTATGGTTTTATACAGCTTCACATAATAAACTGTGTGATAAATTCACAATGAAGTCATTTGTTCATGCAGATCTTGAATCACCAGGTAGTCAAAACAATGAAAGCACCATTCTTTACAATGGGAACATACCACAGATGTAGAGGGTGTCATAAAACACAGTTTCCGAAAAGACCTGCGAGATGTTAGGAACAGATAGATGTCATAACCCAGAAACGTTAACATGACACATGACCCAAAACATTTCAACACACATTGATGTACTGTTCACCTTGGACACACTCACAAATCAATTGTTCCTCAGTAATACTGCCTTCATTACATTGGACGGTAATCGATGTAGGACATGGATCTTTGATATGGTGGCAACAACAATGTTCTCTCTCAGACACCAGTTCATTGGAGCCCTAACACCACTACCAACAATAATCAGCGTACGTGCATGGCAAACATCATAGCAGATAACACGTGCCTGTATATTACATGATAATTACAGCATGGTACCACGGTTGCGGTGATGATGCATGTCCGCTCATACATCCCCATTGAGCCATACAACATCAACCACCCTCAATGTGTTTACAAGAGAATTATACCACTTCCCAATTGAACAATACACTAGCAATGGGTGATGTCACATGTTGGTGCATAGAAACATTGCCTTGCATATTATTCCAGACATCCTTGGTTGATCCCTGTGGCTCAAATTGCAGGCCGCACTCACACAGGAGGCAAAGAACAATACAAAACACAAACATACCAGGAATACAGCTGGACAAATGTTTGGCTGCTCAATTCAATTCAATTGTTATTGTAACAGCATAAAACGCCTTACAAGCATTTCAAACACAAATAGTCCTTCATGACGAGACCTGTATAAAAACATTTCATTCTTAACTTCAGAAAAGTGGCATTCACCATACAACAATATATGATATGAAATGGCTCATTCAACAATAAAATAGAGGAGAGTAATAAATAAACAAATTAAGAACCAGATATATAATACTAAATGGTAAACTACTTTGAGCTATGGTATAGGTAGGGACAGATATTTCACAGACTAACACAAATCAAATTAATATCACATCATCGGCAAATAGGAGGATAGGAACCTTGCTGCCTGTGATTTTAGGAACATCAAGGGGTATTTCCAGAAGATATCCTACTGCTTCCTTTATAAATAAGGTATTGGGGCTAATATACACCCTTGTCTTACCCCCTTTCCAACCAACAATGGAATTCCCACATAATTTTCGGATGTGGTATATCCTGATGAAGACCTTTTAAAGCTTGTAATAATGGAGTTGTGACCCCCAGTTGCTCCAGAACTTCCTATTATTAAGGACGATTGACCAAGTCAGCTTCTCAAATATCAATTTATCGATAAAAACTGTTCCGATATACCTTGCTTTAGGCTGGAACTATGATCCTGCTAAAAAAACTTGGATACAAGTAAAACAGGAATTCACAGACATCACTCTTAAATGGAGGGTGTGGTTTCCACCTAAGGCACAACTTGCTTTTAATGGTATGCTTAAAACTGCACCAACCCTGTTTAGCTATTGGCAGCAGTTGATGAGAAAAATGATTCCTCTACCTGTCCTTCCCCATTGTCACCCATAGTTTATAACCAGTATTTTCCACCAGGCCTTTCTGTTCCAGAATTTCATGAAACGAATCACAACCATCCACCATCACTACGGGAATTCTTTGATAATGTGACCTTCCCAACACAGGAAGAAATTAAAGACAAATTTGCTCTACTTCGGGATGATGACTACAAGATCACCCAGATATTAAATCAGAATAATAGCAGAGAAACAAAAGATAAATCAAGCAGAGACAATACATATTTAGAATATCTATTTACCAACAACATACGACATAAGCGTACGACTTGGCTATATCGCTATTTCCAAAAGCCGAGTCCCTACCATAAGCACATGCATATGACACAAATTGGGAGAAGGATCTCAAAATAGAGATTTCTCAAGACACCTGGAGATCTGGAGAAGGGCTGCAAACTCATCAATATGTGCGCAACACAAGGAAAATGCCTATAAGCTAACGACAAGCTGGTATCACTCTCCTAAGTGATTGAAAGCAATGTTTGGGAGCCCAGACACATGTTGTAAAGGAAGTAGTGATTGTGGAGCTCTGATACGTCTGAGGTGCTCTTGCCTGAAATGAAGATGTTTTGCTCCAAACTGTATTCACACATCAAAGGCAGAACAGACATTTTGTTTCCACTAAAGCACTTGATCTTGGGAGATAATAGGTGGAATGGTATATTTTCTTCAGGAGGGTTTTGTTGGGCTAAGATCGTTATTTGGCACCTGGCTCTCTTTCTACCCTGCCCCACTACACTTGGCCCCACCACCTCTCGACTCTGTAAGATATTTTTTTACTTAGATGTGGTAAATAATGTGCCTCTGTAGATGTGGAAAATGCTAAATTGGGAAATATAATCCTCATGCTTTGGGCTTAAAACCTAAAATAACATTGTTAAAAAATCAGAGAAGCAGCTTACCTGATGGTATCTTTCTGGCAGATAGGGTTTCACTTTTTCAGGAGTGAGAGGTGATGCAATGCTGTCATGATGTTCTGTGATGCACGCCTTGCAGAAGGTCTGTGATGAGGATGCATTCAAGTAATTTTTATTGACTGTCAGCTCAGTGCCTAATGGTGCATGCCAGATAGTCAAGCTTGAAATGATGGATGTTTAATACTCTTCGTGAGCAGGCAGAATTAGTCTTTGTCAGGCCGAGTTTTAGGTACATTCTTGAGACCAAATTCTGGATTATATCAAGGCATGTTTTAGGTCACTTGATTTTAAGGAGATTATGATGTAGAGATGAGCGATTGGTTGATGGATTACAAACCTGCTAGAAGTAAATATGGATATAAGGAGTATCATGGAGAAACTGAGGACTATGGAGAAGAGTATGAATCCAAGCGGGAACGCTGAGGGAGACAGGAAGCGTCTTGGATTCTGGGACTTCACATTCGGAAAAATTAACAGCAGTTGGCAACGTAAGAGATAAACTATTGCAGGACTGTGACAGAGAAACTCATGTTTTTCAGGGTGTGGTGGTCAATAGTGTCAAAGGTAACAGCAGAGATAATGTTCCTTTTTGGGGACATCATCAATTTCTTGAACTGTAGCTCCTTCCATGCTGCAGTGTGCTCTGAAGCCTGATTGGTAATCTTGTATTTTGGAGAATATGATCTTGTAGTAGGGTAGTTACCTCTTCCTCCATGATTTTTGTTTCAAAAGGTAGATGAGTGAGAATGTGGTAGTTGCTGTAGCTTGTCTAGTTCGTGTATTTTTTTTCCAACAAGGGTAGGATCTGTCCAATTTTAAGGGTTTCTGTGTAGGTTCCTTAGATGAGGAGATGTTGATGATTCTAAGTAGGGATGGGAGTGCATCTCCTTGAAGGGATTTCATTTAATTGAGATGGTCTTGTTGGAATTGAGGATGTTAGCGAGTTTAACGTACAAGAGGGGAATAAGGTAGTTCATAGGGGTGTGATGTGAGGTGAACATCTGTTTGGTGTTGCTAATATGAGTTCTGTTTTTCTTCTTCTTATAAATGAAGTGATTGATATAGTGCACCTGATTTGGTGCTTTACAGCCTTGAAAAGTGTTTTTCCTGTTTGCTTTGGTTAGTTGCTTCTTTGATAGAAATGTTGTAGAAGCTGACTTTGGACGTGGTGGTGAGGTATCCCAAGTTGAATTGAGTTGGCTGACGGTGTTGAGGCTCTTTCTTTTCTAGCCCTATTATGGTTCTTTGAGAGTTCTTGCATGTACCATAATGCTGATAGTTTGAGTATGCAAAATCATTGCTCATTTAGCTCCACATGGTGTTTTAGTACAGTGCTGCATATCTTAAGAAGTATTTTCACATTTGAAGTGGGCTGGTGTGAGTTGGAAAGGTTAATCAGTTCATCTTGGAGGATGTTTATGGTAAAGTCCTTAAATTATCTGTATTTTTGTTTTTCTCTTTTCACCTGCTTGCAGTACATTGCTTAGCATGGAGAAAAGGGGGGGGGGGGGTGCATTGGTATGTCCAATCCAGGAGACTCAGTCCAGGCAGTGAACTGAGGGTGAAGCTTTATGATGAGATCAATGTGTAGCTTTTGGTGTGGCTAGGTTTCATGATATACTGCTGGAAGTCCAAGTGTTTGAGAAGTGTTCAGAGAGTTTCTTTCGCTGCCTTTGTGCTTCTGGTATGGGAAGACTAAAGTCTTATTACTTGAATGTAGAATCAGAGAGAAGGCAGGAGGCAAAGGTGATGCATTCTGAGATTTCTTTGGTGAAGTTCTTGTTGGGGGGGGCATACAGGTTTCTAGACCAAATTGAAGGAGGCTGTCCGGAATGTAAAGAATTGAAGTGGCATGGAGGAAGTTCATCTGGCTTGGGCATTGTGCTGGGAAGCTAGATCTGTGTTTGACGACAAGTCCTCATCCTGCCTTATGCACATAATCTAACATTTGAATGTAATGCTTTGAGAGGCTGAGGTCTAGGATGTGTGGACGTGGGTGTGAGTAGATGAAGAGTCGATGAAGGTTTTGTTGTTATAAAATGCCAGCTGTCTTGGATCAATGCAGTGTGTGTTGATGTGTACGACCTGGGGGATTTGTTCTGATATTACTGTGTTAGTTAATGGGATGAGTGGGAGGTTTTCTTATGTGGTGCATGCTGTGCTTTTGAGAGCAATCCCTGCCTGTGGTGTACTGATCGGTAAAGCAGCTTGATGGAGCCAACAGGTCACATGACTGTGCCACATTGTCTGGTTGTGTGGTGACGCTCAGTGGTTAAAATAGTATATGATATGCCAGATGAATGACCACTCCCTTTAAATATTTGCCAAAACAATGTAATTGTGCTGTTTTAAATAGACATATTAATCACCATTCAATGCTATTTTCTTTACTTTTAATGCGGAGGGAGTGCCTTTGTTATGACAAACTCCTATTTCTAAAGTTTAAAGCCCCCAGTTGCAACTCAGAGCATCCCGAACAAGCAAGACTGTTTAGGTACTGTCCATAACACAAATTTATACATAAGCGAACTTGACTACATGAGCCCACTCTATCTTTCATTCTTATAGATGCATGATATTGAAGTGAGCTTTTCTAAGAGCAATGTTACTAAGTAGAAATGCCTTACACAACAATGCACACCAGAGTAAGACTGCCATATGTTTGAGTTTTAGCTATAGAAAGCCAAATATATAAATAATAATAAAGGGAGCACACGCTAAATATTATTACTTGAATAATTTAATGTCAGCAGACAGAACACAGAAAACATTTTGTCATTGAAGGTTTTTATAATTAGAATGCGTTCTTTTACATTGAACTTTTTGATGCGTTGACATCGCTGTCGTTTGGCTTCCCCACATATATGTTTAGCGAGCAATGCTTTCATCCCATAGTGTAAAGCCAGGTCTTGCTTTTATCTAGGGAGCTAGTTATCGAAGCTGACCAGAGAGGCAGCCCCCAGCCACTTCCGAATGTAGAATGGGGAAAGTGCTGATCATTAGGGTGGCTCCTTTGAAGGTCCTTTACCATCCTCCATGTCTGGAATAGGAGACTGACTGACTTGTTCATACACATATATATGGCCATTCTCTTATCTTTCCAGGTCTTAATAATTGCTATTTTATATTTCATATCCCGACGTACTGATTATCTGATGCCCGTTGTGGAAAGGATATTCAGAATGTGATTGAACTGGATTATATGGCCCAAGTTGGGGGCATATTGAATTTTCAAGGCAGTATTTGACTTTGCCCAGAGGATGTCCTCGAAGGATGATTTAGGGCTGCCGAGATCAAATTATGATGTCATGGTTATGGTAGTCTGGGGACATCCTGAATAAAAAGGGTCAGGCCAAATGCTGTCAAAATTGGCACCATTCCTTGTCATATGAAGTGCTTAGTATTTGCAGAGAGCAGAGTTTGACATTTAAAAGATTTTGGATCTGATTTGGATCTCAGCGGACGGTTTACTATGTCACAATGGTGACAAATATTCTGTCCGCCAAAATATGAATCCCATTATATCCTATGGGATTTATATTTTGGAGGACGGGAGTAACCCATCCGCTGAGATCTAAATCAGGCCCTTTGTAGCAGTACCTACTGGGTTGGTTGAATGTTCATTGAGCAATTGTGTGTGATTGTGGTGTCATTAAGAGGTGTGCCATAGGGCTTTTACCAAATTTTAACACATCTCACAGGATGCTACTGTCCTTTCTCAGACGATTATAGATAGTAAGCACTTGGTGTAGCTCGAGGGATGCCATCTGTGAGCTGTGCCAGTTTACATGAAATGTTCTGTCTAATTAACTCATTTGGATGCGTGTGACATGTGTATCTTGAGGGCATCTGTTGTTTATAGCAGCACAAGAGCAGACTAACATTTGTGTGCTGTGAAGTGTGTGTTTAGGATGTTCTGTCTCATTTGTGCTGTTGAATGTGTGTGTGTCTAATGCTGACAAGTGTTTAGGTTTACATCTATTACAAAAGGCCAAGCCAACTTATCCACACAGTGATGCCAGCAAAACCAGACTAGCTTTAAAGGTTGGGACACTGCTTACTGGCGCGCATTCATTACAAATAATCAAGATAACACTCTGAACAGCAGTAACAGTTGTTGACATAAGTAGGATCTATTCACCCCTTTAAAGGCACTGAGTTCACTTGCCCCAGACTAACAGGCCAATTATGATCAGGTGTTCACCCTTCAAGTCTTTTTTCACGTTCCTGATTCTTCCAAAGTTAGTCGGTCTAGCCTGCGAACTCAGGTCTTTAGCTAGATGGAAATGTGGCCATGCCAGGGTGAGACAAAAAGGGCTTGATAGACCACTGTGGCTTGTTTGATACCAGCCTATTTTCTTCACTTCTCCATCCAAATGTAAACCTTTAGGTTATATGCTATTGACACCTCCAAAGTTTAAGCTCCCATAGCTGTGTTTGTAAAGACATGAGCAGAAGCTCATGTGGCATTCTCACAGATTTACACTAAAGAGACACTTCGAACAATGGAATAGATTACGTTTTTGAACTTTTGATGTAGTTCTTGAAGCATCACAGCAGTGGCAGGTGCAACATATTACCCAACTGGAGCCGGACTAATTTTCTGAGTTTTGTTATTCTTGTCTACAATGGTACACAATATTGATTTGTGGTCATGACCTAGTTGTATTCTTTTCTATGCAGAAATGTAAGACTCTTCTGACAACTAGGATATAGATGCGTGTCTCAGAGGTAGATGAAAGAGGCCTATGGTTAGCAGTGACAGGCAAATGCATAAACCAGTTACAAAATTAGGCATTAAAGTGGTTTTGTCACCACCAATTCCACATCCTTTCGAAAATTGCATTGGGTTTCCACCTCTTTATGTAATGGAAGAGGGTTGCATTGTGTGACAAAATGAGCTGACAGACCCTGAGCTATGATAAACGTGAGGACTTATAGCTTGTTTTCTGCTTCTGAGGATGAAGGAAGACTTATGTTAGTGCCCCCACAGACCATCCTTGTCCAGAGTGGAACTGTTAGTGCCTAGTAAGACCTCATTCATCAGGAGCAGGCCTAAGTAGACTAGCTTTGTTAAGGGTACCTGAAAATCCACAATCTTCCGAAAACACATCTCTTTGAAGAAGTGATGGCATCCTCTGCCTGTGTGTTGGCCAATAAGGTCCAAGCTTGTGAAACATTATACCTGGCACTTAAAAAAGAAACAGGTAACTTCTGAAAGCCCTTAAAAAAAATAGCCACTAAAATTGGTGGAAATAAACAACCCAGGCAACCTAAGCCGTGCATCTGGTGTAATTGACCTCCTCGTCAGCAGCATCTGTAGAGTAACTTAAACTCTGAACTATCTCAAGATGTTATGAGATTTTTCATCAAGCAAGAAGGCCATCACCAGTTCCTAGTTAACTAGAAAGGTGAACCTTTCAGAAAGTGTATGTATTTCCTGACAATTGTGAAATACGAGTGGCCATCCTCAACTGAGTGTTAGCTATTTTCCGCATGTTGTGGACAGTGTAGGAAATGTTATGAGGGGAGAGGAGTAAGGGGCCATCATTATACAGTCTCTCACATCTCTAGCTTTATGTACTCAATGAAAAGGCAGGGATATAAAGTCACCCACTGTGACAGCCCTCTATCGCCCGTAATGTTTCTACCTACAGACAGTGTTTACCCTCAGATTCCTAACACACAATAGAAGCTCATTCTCCATTCAGTAAGAGCGACTGATAGATCTTGTACAACAAATATGTAGGTCACTTAGAATGAAAGACGTCCTGTGATTCTAAATTGGTGCTTTTAATAGTCCGCATCTACATCCTCAGCTGTACAGAAGGTTAAAAAACAAAAGAAACTAGGGCCCCCATTAGGATGGCGGGCGAACTTCAGTCCGCCCGCCACCTTAGCAGTGCTGGGACTGTCCCCCAGTGCAGCCAACCCCCCACTCCCCCGCCACACCTGGGGGCCTCCAACAGGCCCCCAAAGTCATTCTCCACATGCCTTTCCATGGCAGAGTCTCCGCCATGGAAAGGGATGCCCACCGCAGTCATCATAATATGGATGGCGGTGCCTGTGGGCTTTTTCTGCCCAGCAGGCAATCGTGACGATTGACTGCCGGCGGAAGAGGGCGGACGGTCTTTCCGTCCGCCACGGTACCCCCGCCATGGTAATATGGCAGGGGGTAAATGGCGGTCAGGGAGGGAGTTATGACGTGCGGATCGCCACCGCCAGTCAGGCGGTGGCGATCCGCACGCCATCATAATGACCCCCTTAGTGTGGAACCTGTACAACAGCATTAAAAAAGTAATACTGAAATAATCCAATATTATTGACCATTTACAACAGTGTCTTTTACAATCCTTTCTTTTGACAAGGCCAGCAGCACCATGAGCACACTCGTTAAATGAAACTCTCTCTCTTTCAGGTGTTGAGAACTGCTCATGTACATGGAGTAATACATTATCTGAGAACAATTCCCAGGTGGTAGGAGGCCCATCATCATTAGCATTAGAGTTCTAGCTGTGTTCAAAAAAGGGAAGAGGCAGAGCACTGAGTTAGAGGCCTTATCTTTTTTTAAAATAGCCTGGCTGTGCCTGTAATGCAACAGTAAATCAAGCCAAAGTTCTGCACCAGCAGGAAGATTTGGTTGGAGAATTTATTTTTTCCTGTGTGAACCTTAAGATGACCTCAAGATGAGTTAATGATTGGAAAAGTAAATGAGAGCAAGTCAAATAACTAACAGAGTGTGCCCTGACGAGGACAGTGATCTCGGACATTGTTCAGGAAAACAACGAGGCAGAACAAAAACTATGTATGAATATAAACATTTTTTGGATAATTTGCTCCACTGGGCATGACACAGAATCCTTGCTATTTCCCTAGTTTCCCTTCATTTCATATATATATTGAAAGAAAATGACAAAATGCTTACCTAAATTTATAAGAAACATCTTGGAGACCCTAGATTTAAAAAGGGCCTTGTATAAGAAATGCACCAGCATGGAAAGAAAAAGCTCTTTTCCAAGCAAACCTAAATCTGAAGCTGGAGCCCCCATGGCCACTGCTGGGAGTGGAGAAAAGCAGCTGAGATACACATTGAGCTGAAACATTCCTACAGTGTGAGGAGAAGCCAGAGGACAGCGATGTTTTGATGAGCCAAAATAAATTTCATTCAGTATAGAAGTATTAAAAAGAAGCAAAAGTGAAAACAGTGGACTAATATTAATACGAGATACATTACAGCGAAGGGTGAGACTCACTGTCCAGGGGTGACATTCAAAGGCTGCAGAAGACACAGTGTGGGTGGTGATGACTCTTGTTGCAGGCTTTGAAACTTTTGGTTGCATAACTATTTCACATTAGAGTAATATACTAAAAGCTTGCATGTTAATGAAAGATGTCAAATAACAACCTACATCTATACCATGTCTACATTTGAAATGCCCCATATTATTGAGTAAACTTACCATTTCTTTTTCTGTTGCAATGACGGCAAGGGAGGCATTATGGGAGGTGCAGAAGCGTTGGCTGTCGGTCCAGTTACCTTCAGTTTCAGAAAAGAAGTAGCAGATGCCCAAGTAAAAGATCCACCCATCTTCACATGGAAGCAGAAATTGTTCCGTAATCTCTTTTCCATGATTGCAGGGTTTGCTTTGTATAACTGCAATTACAAAAGAAAAGTGTGAGAATCTAAGAGTAGAGGACAACAGCAGGAGCAGAAGGCAAAGGAGACCTCTTCTTCAAAGGATGGCTCTTCCAGCACTGTGTTCGCTACAAATAAGTTACACATGAGGTGTGTATGTTTCAACCATTTCATGGCATGTTGTGCACGTAGCCTCAATTTTCACAATGATTCCTTAGGGCGCATGGAGACCGTCAGGCATTCTGAATTTGCCTCACCATTTTGGGGACCTTGGACAGATTGCCCTGGATCCATTAACATTTGCTGATTTCGTACAGAAAGTGGTGGTAGGAACAGATATCTACAAACCCAATGATACCTTTGGGTTACCACATATGATCTCCACTATGCTATGTTATTAGACGTTCTTGTCCTGCACTAGCATATTGAGTCCCCCAACCACCCGCCCAGAAACACACACAACTTCTATCCCTATTAAACTAGTTACTTCAATCTGCCTCTAAATTGATACTCATGTGTGTTGTAAACACACGTACCTTTAGTCCATTAGGACGGCAACCATGCTTGCTTGGACATTCCATTTAAATAAGGCAAGCTAAATTAACTTTAATGTAAAATGAAATGATGTGCTCATTTTGTGGCAATATCACTGCAGAGGTCTAAGCCTCATCCTGCTCATTACACTTGTCCCCAAATGCCAGAATTGCACGTAAACAAGCCAAGTTATACAACTTGGCAGTAGCTTTGTTCATCTTTCTTTTTCCTGTGCAGAAACAGAATTTTGCTATTTGGGTGCCGGTATATTAGCTTTAGGAGCACACATCTCCAGATTTGGAGTAAACTTTCAAGAGCGTGTTCAATTACCTTTTTTAATTACATTCGGCCAGCATATTAATTTTGCATTAAAAAAATATGAAAAGCACAGAAAGCAGTTATGTGCCACAGACCATCAATCTTAATACAATATACTAAGTAACTGTGTAAGAGGATTGACAAGGGTAAACTGGAGGTAATAGCCTTCGAATGAGAATCCACATAGTCCTTGGCTACGTATCTTGCATATGTGGTTGGTAGTGACGGCCCCTCATCCATACGTCGTCTCTGGACGGGAATATTCAGCACACCCAACGTTCAATGGAAGCACACACAGATAACAGGCAAACCGGATATCCCTGAATGCATGACCGCCAATAAACGGATGAAAAGGATGTCATGTAAGACGTCTTGCATTTTATTCAGGAAATTTAAAAGAAAGGGAGTTTTTAAGGAAAACTTAAAGAGATATAAAGAAATATAGCATAGGCCCTGCTAGGACTCAACCCACCAGGGTGTTTAATCCCACCAGACAACCCTACCTAGTCCAAATGTTCCACTGCAACACCAAAAATCGGTTTTGCAATTGGGAAGGGGGGGGGGGGGGACGGGGGGGCAACTCACTTCAATAGGTAACCAAACAAAAAATATATCAAAAATTACAATTCGGTTTTTTTTAAACAATGGATCACATCGAAACATTAACAGTAATTTACGTACAGCATAAAATCCTATCTGGCAATCCTAACTATTGTGAATTTGAGAAGAATCATTGATGGAACAATAATCAGGATTGTGATATCAACTGAATCTATAACAAATGTATCCTTGTAGTTGTCTTTTGACTGTGGAGACAGAAGACAGTCTCTTGACTGCACAAACTGTTTTAGATTTTGCATAGTTGTTTTTGTATGTATAGAACGAGTTTCTGTTAATTATGTTACTGGTATTATTTTGATACGAGCCATTGTGTAATAGTATTGTATTGGAATTTTCCATATAGTTTTTGTTTGGATACTTATTGAGATGACCCCTCCCGAAATTCAAACATTCACATTCAAAGCCATCCACTGTAAAATTCCAGCCTTTTGATCATCTTCATGTAGTAAAAAAGATCTCAGGAGTATAATGGTTATAAGCTTCAATTTAAGAACCAAAATTCACCTAGTTGCAACCTAATCTTTCTCAGTAATGGCTCCCTGCCTTTTCAAATCTCTATCCAAGGACATCTGTACAAAATATTTACTTTTTACACTTCTACAAATAGTTAAAAACTCACCTATTCAAGTTCTAAAACTAAATCACAACCTAATAAACTTAAAAAATTAAAATCAAATAAATACACACACAACATAAAAAAATCAGTACTATCAAAAATAAACAAACATATATATATATAACATATTTAAATATATAGCATTTATTAACACACATTTCAATGATATTACTAAACAAAAAAGACACATTAAATAAACACAATTAAAATTAAACAAATTAAATTGTAACTGTCAAAAGATTCAAACAAAGATATCTTAATTAATAAATGTAAACTACAACAACAAAAACCAATAGAAAACTCTAACTAATTAAACAAACACTATAAAAAAAATCAATTAATAAACACAAAATTTACATTGAAATGGACAGACAAAGCAGAGGACGAAACTTTACGAGACAGACAACAATACGAAAAAGATCTACATATACAACTAAACAGAAAAGCTCTCATTAAAAGTAAGAACAATACTTTTCAAATAAATACATTAAATTAGCTTAAAAAAATTAAGCATATAAACATACTAACCTGAAATATAATTCACTAAACTTGACCAAAACTCTAACTAGAAGATTCAAAACAAAGATTTCCTCCCAAAAGAACAACAAAATCAACATTAACAAAATATATTAAAAAACTGATTAGACGTAAAAAAATATTGAAAAAGCAAAATATAACTAATAAATACTTAGGGGCCGATTAGGATGGTGGTCAGGATTTGTGGCGGAAAAACCCCAAACCGCCGCAAGGCCAGCGGATTGACAGCACGTACAATTAGGATACCATTGCGGTGACAGCGGATCTGCTGTTTCCAACCGCCGCAATCGCAAACAGTGATGAATGGGAAAGCCAGCAGAAGGGCTGTTTCATACCCACTGCCACGGCCGCTTCCTTCTATGGGCTACAATACAACAACAAAAAAATCAAAGAAATAAATTACATCACATAAAAATAGTACGTTTTTTAAACTTAAAAATAAATAAATAAAAATAGGGACTAATTAAACAAAACTAACAAACTAAATGTAACACTTCAATAAAACAAAAAAAAATGTTTTAAACCTACAGAAAAAAATAAACCAGTGAATAACCTACAAATCATGCAACAAGAAAAGAAAAACAAGATATATGTTAGTATATCTAAATGTTTACATTTCACTAAGTAATAACTAACACACACACACACATATATATATAAGATAGATAGATAGATAGATAGATAGATAGATAGATAGATAGATAGATAGATAGATAGATAGATAGATAGATAGATAGATAGATAGATAGATAGATAGATAGATAGATAGATAGATAGATAGATAGATAGATAGATAGATAGATAGATAGATAGATAGATAGATAGATAGATAGATAGATAGATAGATAGATAGATAGATTCACAGATAAACAAAGAAAATCACAGAAAATGACAGAATGGGCAAAGTTAATTTCTTCACAAAAAGGAAAACTACTTCTACGCTACATGGGCTATACTTATGCACAAGAAAAAATAACAGAAAGTAGGACCCATTGGATATTAAGTAAATACTACTCCAATTCTTGTTATAGGAGAGCAACGACAATAGAAACAACTGTTATTAATGTTAGAGAACACAACCACCCTCCAAACACCACAGAAATTGAGGTTAGAGAAGTTTTAGAAAACATCAAAGAAGCAAGCACCAGCTCACAACAGACTAGCACACAAATATTAAAAAATTTGCTAACCCCTGTTCCTGAACATGTAATAAGACAATTACCATCCATCCCAACACCAAAACACCTCATAGCCAGAACTAAAAGATCTACTGCTCAAAGACGACCACCCCCCAAAATTTTCTCAGAAGTAAAAATTCTACAAGAATACACAGTAACACACAAAGATGAAAAAATCATTCTTTATGACAAAAATAGTTATGAAAAAACAATTATTATCTTGGCCACCAACACCAAGATTCAAAAGTTGAAACAATGTGAAACATGGATGATGGATGGGACATTTAAAGTCTGTCCCAAACCATTTTATCAACTTTATACCATCCATGGCGAATATGAAGAAACTAACATAACTTCTAGTATATGCCCTCCTACCTATATAGAACTCCTTACAATAATTAAACAACAAACAGAAAACTACTTACCATAAAAAATAATAATGGATTTCAAACAAGCAATGATCCAAGCAATTTTAAAAATATATCAATATACAGCAATAGCAGGTTGCTATTATTATTTTAACCAAAATATATGGAGAAATCTCCAAAAATCTACCCTAAGCATAGAACATGCAACAAACAGCAACTTTGCTTACTAGATAAAAAAAACAAATAGCCCTGGCCTATGTACCAACAACAGAAGTAGCAAACAACTATTATATACTTACCAGGCCAACAAATCAAAACTAACACCCTTGGTTGACTACTTCGAAGACATCTGGGTTGGAAGACTATATAGATCAGGGCTCCGAAGACAATCCAAATTCCACATCCCCTGAGGGTATGTCCATGAAAGTACCCTAGCACAAAAAGCTAAAAGAACGCAGTGGAAGGATGGCATAATGCCTTCCAAGCCACAATAGCAAAGGTACAACCAACTTTTCACAAATAAGAGAAGCCATTAAAAAAGAACAACAGGGGTCATTATGATGGCGGTGGCGTGCCTTCTGTCATCAGAGCGCGATTTTACCCCCGCCACATTACGATGGTGGGAGGATCCAAACTGCGATCGTGGCAGACACAAAGACCGTCTGCCACGGAACTTCCACATGCAATCATTACGATTGCCTGGTGGACAGTGTAGATAGCCTAAAATGGCGGCAGTGCTAGCAGGCACCGTCCGCCAAATTAGGATGCTGGCTATAGCCAGCCTTTCCATGGCGGCGAAAGAGCCATGGAAAGGCTGGCGGGGATTTGTTTCGGGGGCCCGTTGCGGGCCCCCTTGTGTTGGGGGGAGGTTTGAATGCATTGGGGGCTACCCATGGTACTCCCCTACATTTCACAGCACTAAGTGGCAGGCACCGTGTGGTGCCTGCCATGTAGTGCAGTGAAATGCACAACCTGCTTTTTTGGCATCGAGGAGGGTGCTGCAATCAGCAGCACCCGCGGCAATGTTAAATGGCAAGATGCAACCGCGATGGTGGTGGTCGCATCCTAATTTTGTAATGCTGGACCGCCACATGCATGGCGGGCGGTCCCGATCCCCACCACTGTAATGACCCCCAAAGCTACTAAGAATTAAGGCTAGAACAATCCCTAACGAAAAGAGGTCCTAAACTAAGTAAACAAACCAAAACAATGAAGGAACACCTACAATACAAAACTTGAACATTAAAACAATATATTTCTATTGTTTAAGTTAATAATTATAATTGTCATTTAATAAATAAAGACGTATATAAAAATATATGACATATCATTATTAAAATAAAAAGAAATAAGCTAAAAATAAATTAACAAAAAACATTTCCCACCCATAATAATTCAAAATACCTCACAGTTCTGTAGTTGTAGATGGTCCTAAAAACAAAGAAATCCATAGTATTTCAAACAAAAAAGGAATCCATGAATAAAGGAAAGCCCCCCCCAAAAAATGGAAAAATACAACTGTAGGATAAAGGCTCCAGCTCAATAACGAAACCCTCAAAAACATTTTCCTTTTTTTTTTTTTTTAAACGCGTCTTCACCACCATAGTGTATCTAAACCGGAAACCCGCAAAAATTAGAAAAAAACTGCCACATAAACACATATAAACCCACACACATTAATTACAACATTTAATACAACATAACATAATTAAATATCACATAACTAGCACTACATAACACTCTGATACTCTTAAAATCTAGGTCAAACACATCAAATGCTAAACTACCAAAAAACACCATACTACACAAAAACTGACATTTAACACTTTAAAAAGTCTAACTACACTACGACTCACTTCCCCTGACCTAAACTTACCTTAAGCGACTAAAAGCAGCTCTCAACCACGAGGTTCTGTCTTCCAAAAATGACCTAAAACGAAATAGGTAGACAGAGAAGTGAGCAAATAGAAAATATGACAGCGTAATAAAAATTAAAAAAGACTACGTCCCCATAGATATAAATGGAAAATTCTAAACAAAAAACAAAAAAACACAAAAACTATTTTTAAATTATCAAAATATAATATAAAAATATAGAAAATGTCAAATATATATTAAATATTACAGGGCTAATTACGATGGTGGTGAAACCGTCATGGTTTCACCACCACCGTAAGCAGGTTTTACTCCCGCCATGTTACAATGGCGGGCGTGTCTTTGGCAGTTGGGAAGACCGACCGCTACGGTTCCTACGGGCTCAAGGAACCCCTCAGGCCATCAGAGGGGAATCATATCCCTAAAACAGTGGCGGTGCCTGCCAGGCACCCCTGTAGGGATTGTGATGTCTCTTTGAGCCTGCCTTATTCATGGCGGGTAACCCGCCATGAAAAGGCAGGTGGAAAAGGACTTTGGGGGCCCGTAGAGGGCCTCCTCACCCACATACACCCCAGATTTGGGCACTACCTACATAGCCCTGCACCATATGGCAGACACCGCATGGTGCCTGCGACGTAGTGCAGGGATATGCTACATGTCCCGGTTTTACATTACGGCGGGTGCCGCAGCCAGCAGCACCCACCGCAATGTAAAATATAGGTATTGTGACCGTTGCAGTGGCTGTCGCATTGTAATTGCCCCTGTGGGTCCACCGCCTTGTAGGCGGGGGTCCCACTCCCCTAAACGATGGCAGAAGCACTAAAGTTCGTCCACCATTGTAATCAGCCCGTATATGATCACAAAACATAAAATATAATATTTAATAAACATTAAGAATGTATATTTGTCTGATGTATTTAAAATTACCAAAAAACTTTTGTGAATGTACAAACAATATGACAATGTTTAGTAAGAAAAATGTGATACAAAAATATATTGTGAAAAATATTTGTAAACTATTTAATATATTAAATATTATTTATAAAACATAATAATACTTAATATACTAAATAATAACCCAAAAATAGTACAAACTATAATATTGTAAAATACAAATTATATAATTTTATTACAAAAATACAATTATCTAAAATGTATTAAAAACATACGTTAAAACTAATGAACTAAAACTTAAAAAGTCTATAATGAAAATAACAAAAATATACTTATTTTAATATGGCATATTTGTATTTGGATAAAAATGTTTTAAAAAATCGCTTTTTTTTATAAATTATAAATGTATTTAACAATATATTTGTAATGTTATAAATATACATTCAAAATATATGTTAAAAGGTTTTATGCTTTATAATGTATTCGGATTTACAATAAATGTGTTATACTTTTTTTAATAATTACAAAAAGTGTAACATAAAACTGAATGAAAACAATTTAATTGTGAACTTCTAAAATAAATACACTTTATTGTGAATAAAAATATTAACAATATAAACACATATGTCTCCTTTTTTATATATAATTTATGTATAAACTCAGAGAAAATGCTGTATAATAAAATACTATTCCAAACTAACTAAAATCAGGGAAAGTGCTAGATAATAAACCAAGAAAAATTACTATTCCAACTCCAAACTAACTCAACTCAGGGAAAGTGCTGGATAATAAACCAAGAAAAATTACTATTCCAACTCCAAACCAACTAAAATCAGGGAAAGTGCTAGATAATACACTAATTAAATTTACTTTTCCAACTCCAAACTAACTAAGCTCAGGGAAAGTACTGGATAATAAATCAATTACATTTACTATCACAACTCCAAACTAACTAAAATCAGGGAAAGTGCTGGATAATAAACCATTTAAATTTACGATTCACACTACAAACTAACTAAAAACATTAAAAGTACTATAAACTACTCCATGTTAACTATGTTCTGCGAAAATACCCATAAAAGGTTTTAATTTAAATTTCTAAAAAATACAAATATTTTTTTACTTTTGAAATTTAACACACTATAATATTACAATATATTTTTATAAACATATACAATATAAAAAGAATTGCTAGAAATCTTTATATTATAAATTACATTATTTCCATAAATTTTTTTAAATATGTAATATCATTATTTTTATTTTAAAACAAATAATTGAAATTTACATTTTATTCTGAATTTCCCTTTTTTTAAATGTTAAAAAATTTAAAAAATAATAAAGATATTAACATAAAATAATTATCTTTTTTCAACTTTTTAATTAATACAAGAAATAATATTATATACATATAAATAAATATAAAAATATTATTACAAAATATATATAGACAAGTTGTTTTAATGTTTTCTAAATGTATTAATTTTTTTAAATAAAATTATCTACACCTCAAATTAAAATAACACTTTAATATTTGAAAAAAGTACTTTTTTAAAGTAATATTTAGTATTTATCATTTTTTTTTAACATTCTCAAAATATAATTTACATATTAGTTTAAACAAATATATAAAAAATTACTCCTCACTCTTATACCCTAAAAACCTAACATCCCGCTCCTAAAAATATAAATACACATTTTTAAAAATGTATCACTTTAAACAAATATATTTTACATTACTCCCCCCTCTTATCCCCGATAAACTCAACATCCCGTTCCTAATGAAACTAATTGTAAATTAAACAATATATATTACTTTAAACAAATATATTTTAAATTACTTCCCACCCTTATCCCCTATACACCCAACATCCCGCTCCTATAAATATGAGAAAAAACATTAAAAACATACATTTTAACATTGAAAATTATGTTTATACATAGAAATCAACTACTACTAAAATAAAAAATTATTTTAAACATGCAAAAACAGAAAAAACAAATAGTCGATATTATTTACAACTATATTTATAACATCAATATTTTCAAAATCGATATTTCCGACATACACAAAAAAAATCGATATTTTTTACAATGATAAAACTTACCTCCATATTTGGCATCCTCGATATTATTGACTCGATATTCATGATCCTCGATATTTCTTCATTGATATTCTGTTTGTTCACCTTGCATTTTTCACCATGGGCCTATCCCCCAAGCCTTCATTTTTCTCTTCCATTTATGGTCAACACTCACCCTGCCTGCTTTCTAACCCACCACCCACTATCCTTTCATTTCTTTGTTGGTCAATGCTCAATACGCTCCTGTCTTATGCTTCTTCCTTCTCTTCCTCCCTCCCCTCTATTTCCCAGGCATCTCAAAGCTCTTTTTTTCTGAAAGGCTTTGAGGAGAACTTTGGGGCGAACTGTTAATGACACATTCAGTGCTGTGTCACAAACCTACTAATTTAAGGCGCAGAAGGAACCACAGCCCCAGCAGATAACATGTTTATGCAAAGACTCCAAAGTTAACCAGTACCCACTATGAGGGGAACACAACACATAAAAGGAAATCAAAGTTCAATTCTTTTAGTCTGGATGCAGCAGATAATTAGCTCTATGATGAAACAAATATTATTGCTATGCAGGAGAAGGTCAGTACCTTGAATGTGTACTATATTCTTTAGAACGAGTGTCAATAGCCATGTTCTTGGTTCCCTCAAAATGGACATGTTTTACGAGAAGGGTTTTTAGGAGGACTTTGGGGCAAAATTGTAATGACACAGGCAGTCAGTGGCGGCTGGCACAGATTGGGGGGTCAAGTGGAAGGGAGATAGGGGTAAAGAAAAAGAAAATAGCACTTACCTCCTCACCGCGTCTCTCATCCTCGTCTCTCCGCTCCTCCGGAACAGGAAACACCCAGGCTCCCCTGAGCCAATCACAACGCTGCAATGCAGTGTTGTTATTGGTGCAAGTGCTGTGGTTTGGTGCTCAGACAAGTACTGGGGGTTGGGCATTTTCTCCACCCAGGCTGTAATGCAGCCTAGGTGGAGAACATGATAAGTGCACATGACTATTTGGAAGGGCCGAGGCGGTCAGCCAAACATTCATGCGCAGTTACAGAGTGCCACCACTCCTCCCCCTGCTCCTCTGTGAGCAGACCAGCCCCACCAACCCGCTAAGCTGCCACAGCAAGACAAAATAAAATAATAATAACAACAAATCATTTTATTTTTCCTTTATTTTGACTGCATAAAAGCAGAGGTGCTACGCTCCTCCGCCTCAGCGGAGGAGCTGCCACTGTATACAGTACTGTGTCATAAACCTATTATTTTACAGTGCAGAATGAACCTGCGCAACCCACAAATAAAATGTTTATAAAAAGATTCCGAAGTTTTAAAAATCCTGGTATGTGGGGACCACAACGCATGAAAGCAAATCGAAGTTCTATTCTTTGACTTTAGACACAGCAGTTAATTACCTCTAGGATGAAACAAATTAGTATTACTAGTACACAACAACTGTTTTTGTTATCTTTTATGGTTTCGTAAACTGTCCTGAGATTTATCGGTGGGAAACATGGGAAGGTTCTTTCTGATTTCAGCCACTCTGGGGGGAATACACAGCCAGTTCAACCCCAAACCTGTCATGGGAAGAAACGACCATTGACTTCTCTTCAGGCATTCTGTTGTTTCAGCCAGGTTGATTGAAGGGTGTATCCACAAATCATTTTGGCTTTTTACACCCTGGGCAAGGTGGTTGTGAAGTGAAAGAGGCGCAACACTCATTATTCTGCTCCAGAGCTTGACGGAATCATCTTAGATATTCAATATTTCACCTTCGGGCACAACATAGTGCTCATGATCCAGTGAGACTAAGCAAGCAGATTTTGCTCTGTATTTCATGTAAAAGGTCAATAAAGTGTTGTGTTGTAAGTTGTGGTCTATAGAAGTACTTGAGACGTTTCTACTTTCCCTACCCACTCGGTACAAGTTATTGCATATCGTGTATTCCACCTGTCACCTCAGTTCTCCAGCAGAATTAGAGGGCAAAGGACTAAACGATAAGGCCATATGAACAATGGAGCCAGCATCCTTTCCGGGAGGAGCTCCATAAACTCAGTAACAACAAGCCAGTGGTAATGACCATTTGTAGTTCTTCTTTCCTAAGCTGGATGGTGAATGGCAATGGTTGGTTAATGCTAGTTTGAAGATGTTATACCTCTGAAGTCTGCTCCACTACATGTCTCACATACGTCAAGCTATAGGCTGTGAAAGAGCTTTAACAATAAAGGTACACTGTGTTCAAGTGGTACTGGAATTTCTTGTCCAGTAGGTGAGAAGTGTAAGTGGAGTGTAGTGTTGTAGACGGTTGCTGTGCAACGGCAAAATGGAAGATGATAAGCAAGAATTAAAAAATTCTGTGCACATTGCTTGCTTCTGGGGAGGAGGGTGTAGGCATGTTTAGTGAGAGTTTCAGTTTTAGGGGCAGATTCTCGTGCGGGCTGAACAACATCTCCAGGATCATAGAGTAACAAGGTTGTCTGGACTAGGTTGGTACTACTATGATGAAATACATGGATAACAGCCTAATTTTCCTGACCATGTAGGGAATGAGTGTGAGAGGGGCAAAAGTGTAAGCAAATATCCCAACCAATAAATCCATAGTGCATTGCAATTAGACTGTAGGTGTGAGAATTTAGAGGCAAAGCTTGAGCATTTTGCAACTGCAGTAGTGGTGAATAGGTCGATGGTCAGTGTGTCCCACTGGCAGAAGTCCCTGTGAAGTACCTGTGGGTTCAGTGGCCATCATGGGCTTGTTGATGTGTCCTGCTTAGCAGCTCCAGAAAATCATTACCCACCCCTGACAAATGCTCCAATTATAGATGTATGTTGCTGTGAATCGCACAATGCCAGATCTTTTGGGCATCATGTTGTCTGTCTTTATGAGAAGTGTTTTGTCCCATATGAGTTTTGGAAAACTGTGATAATTGACAGATGGCCAAGAGATACAGGTTGCTGATGTAACAACCCTCGTATTGTTCAGTATAGGTGTCCTGAATGGTCATGCTGTGAAGATGATCTTGTCACCTGTGAGTAAAGTGTCAGTCGCATTGGTCATGTGTGGAAGAGGGTTGAGGAAAGGCTTAACGAATGACAAGTTGTTGCTGTTTCCACTATAGGGGAGTGGCCTGGGTTCTGACCTTTACCAACACTAGATTCTCCCACTGACCCTTCGCTTGTGACCATTGCCACTCAAAGCACTCCTGTAGCAGGGGCATAAGCACTGTGGTGGGCGGTACAATCACAATGCATGAAACAATCATCCTTAGCAGTTTGAATACAGTCCTTACAATGAGAGGACATCATGAGTGTGAGAGAGGCAGCAGCTTTATACCTGCATGGTGACAGCATTCAAAATGGAGTCCAAGAAGAGTTGGATTTGTTGGGGTTGGAGATGGGATTTGAACTGATGGTAAACCCTGGCCTGTGCAGAAGTGTCACTACTGATTGAGTTTGTGCCAGGCATTGTATTTGCTGATCTTCATGCTCATCCAGTCATCTTAGTACGGAACAGAATGTTAAAGGAAGTTATGGGCAGATGCAAGACCGCAGCCGCACCTTTGGAGCCACAGTGATCCTGAAGGAAAGAGGAATTACTGGCAAGAAAAAATTACTTCATCAACAAATAGGAGTAAGGAGATCTTCGGGATAATAAAGTCATTTATGGTGCCAAAGGTAACCAATAGAGCAGTTCCTGTCTCGGAGGACTGGACATGTTTGCTGGACAACTCGTTCCATGCAAAAATAGAAACAATTCAAAATTCCTTCTCTGTGCCAGTTAAGGAAAAGAGGGTGGTGGAGGGGATGGCCATGGCCCCCTTTGGGGGGGCATGCATATGGGCCTCCCAAACAAAGCCCACAGCTGCTGCATTTTCTGGCTATTTCAGTAGATGAATCCTTGTCTTATCTGCAGAGCCTGAAGTCGGGCTCACCTGTGGATGCCTGCCCGGCGTAGCTACTTCCAACTCTGGCTTCAACCATAAATCCGTTTATTAATAAGGTTCTTAACTCCTCTTTGGCAGGGGGAGTAGTGCCATCTCTTCCGAAAAAAGCGAAGATTATGCTTGTTCTTAAAAAGCCGAGTGTGGATCCCCTTATACACGCAAACTACAGGCCTATATCCCTCCTTCCAGCCCTGTCCAAAGTGCTTGAGAAACACGTTAATAAAGCAATGATGGAGTTTGCGGAACACAATCATCTGCAGCACCCCAGTCAGTCAGGTTTCAGGGCGGAGTACAGTACAGAAACAGCACTGCTGGAGCTGACAGAAGCTATAAAGGAAGTTCTGGGTCAAGGAGGCCGTGCAATTTTGATTTTGTTGGACCCGTCGGCAGCGTTCGACACGGTGCCACACAGGAGACTCCTGGATAGGTTGGAAGGCATGTGTTTTGGTGGAACAACCTTAGCCTGGCTAACCTCCTACCTGGGTGAATGAGAGCAAGTGATCTGGACACCCACTTTTTCATCTGCTGTGCCCAGCCTTCAAGTTGGGGTTCCACAGGGCTCGTGTCTTAGTCCAACATTATTTAATCTTTATCTGTCTCCATTGGCAACTCTGGTAGAAGCACAGGGGGTAAAGATTATTTCATATGACACACAGCTGGTTTTCTCTTGTGAAAAAGGAAGGGAGTTTGATGGGGATACTATCAGATCCTGCCTTATGTATGTGTTTTACTGGCTAGAGGAAAACCAGCTAAAGTGCAACTCCGACAAATCTGAAATTGTACTCTTCGGACAACCTACAGTCCAATCAATCAATCAACCAACCAATCATAACATTTGTAAAGCGCACTACTTACCCGTGAGGGTCTCAAGGTGCTTTTGGGTGGGGGATGCTGCTACTGCTCGAAAAGCCAGGTCTTGAGGAGTCTTCTGAAGGTCAGCAGGTCTTGGGTCTGCCGTAGGTGGGTGGGGAGGGTGTTCCAGGTCTTGGCGGCGAGGTGGGAGAACGATCTGCTGCCGGAGGTTGCTCTTCGGATGCGGGGGACTGTGGCGTGGGCGAGGTCGGCGGAAAGGAGCTGGGGGGTGGGGGTGTAGAAGCTGAGTCGTCTGTTGAGGTAAGCTGGTCCAGTGTTGTCGAGTGCCTTGTGGGCGTGGGTGAGGAGCTTGAAGGTTATCCTCTTGTTGACGGGGAGCCAGTGCAGGTCTCCTGCGTAGACGGTGTTTAAGTAGTCCAGTCTGCTGCTGACGAGGGCCTGGGTGACCGTTCTTCTCGTTTCGGTGGGGATCCACTTGTAGATCCTGCGAAGCATGCGGAGGGTGTTGAAGCATGAGGAAGAGACGCCGTTGACCTGCTTAGTTATGGAGAGGATGGAGTCGAGGATGACCCCTAGGTTGCGTGCGTGGTCGGTGGGTGTTGGGGCTGTTCCCAGTGCGGTCGGCGACCAGGAGTCATTCCAGGCCGAGGGGGCGGATCCGAGGATCAGGACCTCTGTCTTGTCCGAGTTCAGCTTCAGTCGGTTGCTCCTCATCCATTCGACGGCGGCCTTCATTCCTTGGTGGAGGTTGGTTTTGGCGGTGTGGGGGTCTTTGGTGAGGGAGAGGATCAGCTGTGTGTCGTCCAGGACTGGGGGCGCTGGTGGCCGGCTGAATTTTCACCGCCCAGCACTGCTCAATTTACAGTTAGAACCTTAGGAATCAGAATGGATGATGCTCTTTCTCTAAGACCCCAAGTTCAGACTCTGGTGGGGACCTGCATGGGCCTACTCCGAATGGTGAGGAAGTTCCTTCCTCTCTTGCCGGTAGAATGAAAGAAGACCGTGGTCCAGGTGCTGATTACATTGAGACTGGACTACGGCAATGTCCTCTATTTAGGTCTACAAGAAGACCTTCTTAGACGCTTGCAGGTGGTACAGAATGCCGCAGCCAGGGCAATCTTTTGTTTAAAACCAACAGTCCACATGGCACCGCATCTTAAATCCCTCCACTGGCTCCCTATGAGAGAGAGGATACTGTTTAAGGCTCTAGTAATATTTTTCCATGCCCTCCATGGCAGGGGTCCCATCTACCTTAGAGGACGAGCAGACTGTTATGTTACTAAAAGGGCTTTAAGATCAACTTTGGGGGCCTATGTATGTGTCCCCAAGGTGCGGTTAGCACACGGAGGTGGCAAGTCTTTTTGCCGGTTAAGTGCACAGGCTTGGCACAAGCTGCTGCTGCCTCTTTGACTTGACCAGGACCTTTTGAGTTTCAAGAAGATGTTAAAGACTTGGCTTTTCGGCAACCTATGATCTTCTATTATCTCTGCTCAGTAGTCTGTGAATCTGTAGCGCAGGGACACTGCTTCGGGAGTAGCTGCGCGCTTTATAAACTCTGTCAATCATTCATTTATTCATCCTGAAGAGTGGAATCTTGAACTAGTAGTGTTGTCCACTTAGTACAAAAATTATGAGTGGTGCGCTGAAAGGATATGTGGAAGTCAACGTCTTTTAGATCTAACGTCGTCATGAAGTCTCTTTGTTGGAGCAGCAGGATGATATCCAACAGAGTGCTCTTGTGTAAGTACAACGGGATGCAGTGGTTCAGAGACCTAATGTGTGGGACTAACCTAAGACACATGTTCTTCTTAGGGATTAGAAAGTAGATAGAGTACACTGCTTGTCCTCTCTGATGTGGGGGAACCTGCTCAATGGCACTTCTTCCTTTAGTAGCCGCAAACAGTCACATCAACTGAGGACATGATGGCGAGGTGGAATGTTTTGCGGGAGTGGTGAGGAAGTCAGTAGCTATGCCTTACTATCAAGAGCACTCACTGATCTAGGGGTCCTAACATGCCTGCCCCTGGAGAGACATTGGGGTTTTCACACCACCTATGGGCTGTTGCTTCTGAAAAGTGAATCTTGGAGTAGAGGCACGTAGGCCACCCTTTGCGATGTCAGCATCCTTTTTACCAGCGGTATCTATGCACCTGCTTTCCTTATCAGGCATGTCACCTGTGACTGCTGTGGAGGCACATTTACATGCCATGTGCTCCATCAGCAAATTGTGTGGGACTTGGTCCCAGATAGAAAGTGGGTCAGACAGGAGGGTTCAAACTTTTTTCTCCATACAAGGGGTGATGACTTTAACTTTTACTGTTTTTTTAAAGTTGTCAGCGGTGTTCAGCATGCCCTTTAACATGGGGAGATCCTGGATGGATCTCCAGTTTTTTGGTAGAATCTCCACAAATAAATCATCTATCTTGTATGACATGCATTTCCACATTATGGTGTTGGGTAACTCACTACATCACAATGTAGGTCTTCCAGGTTAAGTTGAACCCAGTGGCTAGACCTGATGGTCAATGCTTCTTAGGGGAGACTTCGGGCTTTGAGCCCGACTTCCTCGGAAGTGGTGCTCTACCTCATCCTGGGTGTGCCTGTTTGATCAAAGAGTTGATAACTGACCAATGAATGCTGCAGTTAGAAATGGAGCCCTAGATGTGAAATTTGTTTTCGGTCCTGAGGATTTCAGGGCTAGAGGCTAGAGCTTTACCTGTTCCTCCTCAGAGACAGATGAGGAAACTGCCCCTTTACTTGCCCAGCCTTTGCAGGCAGAATCCGAGAGTGGCCTGTTTCTTCACCCTCAATGTCGAGGAGATTATTTTGTCTGAAGACGTTGGGATTTCTGGAGACTCTTGGGTGCCGATTCCGATCCTGTAAAACCCGGGTACGAACCGTCGGACGGAGCGTTTTCTCCGTCTGACTCGTACCCGGGAAAAACACCTTACAAACCCGCAAGTAAGATTCGTACGGAAACACCATTTCCGTACGAATCGTAAAAAAACACCGACCGGCGTTTTACGGATCAGCAAGTACGATTCGTACCCACAGCACTTCGCACGGCAACATTTTTATGGGACCCAAAAAGTGCCAGAAAAGCTAAGTACGCCACGATGCACGCCGAAAAGGGGGCCTGGTACGCACCGTACCCCCATCCCTACACGTCCGCACCGTACCCCCATCCCTACATGTCCGCACCGTACCCCCAGCCCCCCGTATGTCCGGAGCGTACCCCCAGGCCCCCCCGTAGGTACGGTGCGTACCCCCACCCCCGTAGGGCTGGGGGTCCGCACCGTACCTACAGGGGTGGGGGTACGCACCGTACCTACGGGGGTGGGGGTCCACACCTTACCTACGGGGGTGGGGGTACGCTCCGTACCTATGGGGGTGGGGTGGGGGTACGGCGCGTACATGGGGGGCTGGGGGTACGGCGCGTACTTGGGGGGGGTGGGCTGGGGGGTGTTCGGCGCGTATGCGGGCACATGTATGGACGTCTCCATGGTTGCCATGGGAGTTCGCTCCGCACGGTGTTTTTTCTATATGGTTGTGCATTCGGACGGACGGGATGGATCGTACTTGCGTGCTCGGACTTCAGTTTACCGATTCGTACGTAAAACTGTCCGGGGACGTGTCGGACACTTTTTCCGACCCGAGGACGTGTCGGGGAATTTTCCCAATGCGATTCGTATGGGTTTTTTAACATACGAATCGTACTTGCCAGTTTGTACGGGACTTGTACGATTCGTACGTAAAAAAATCCGGATACGATTCGTACAGGGAATTTTTTAACGGGTCGGAATCGGCACCCAGATGTTGCACTCTTTTGAAGGGTGTTTCTCAGTGCTTAATTTGTAAAAGAAAGAGTGGAGGTGCCTGAGGCTCTGCTCAGAAGCCCGTGTTGATGCAATTAAATGTCAGCGGGCCCGATACTGAGGCTGCATACTCTTAAAACCATCACAGTCCTCTTTAATCCACTACCAGGCACTCCCTGCCCCTTTATCTCGCTCTTTCATGTTCCTGCTTTCTCCTTTTTTCACCTTTCTCAGCCTCCAACATTCCACTTTGCTTATGTTTCACTCCCTTGCATGAAAATAAGTGCCAGTACTCAAAAATAACAGCTGTGGCCCCGCCGGCAACCACTGACTCAAATTAAGCACTGTCTGCTTCCAAAGTATTGAGAGGCTGAATTCACCACAGGCATTGTCGTGATTAGAGGACAAGCAGAGGCTGCAGACACCGTGCTGGTCTGTCCACAGAAACTTGTCATTGCAACTACAACAGAACTGGAAGAATATCCATTCAATAACACCCTGCCCAAACACACAGTCATTCACTGAAATAACACATGGAATTCAAATGAAGCTGTCAGTGGTGGTCAGTTGTGGAGGCTACGGCTGCTCGCTGCGGGGTGTAGAGGTGCTTTAGGTTGCTGTGCATTGAAGAATGCTTGGGTGATTTATGAAGGTCCTGCAAGTGGGTTGTTCATTGTTTTTCAAGTTACTGGGTCGAGAATGGAAGAGCTGGTCCAGAAAAGTTGGAGAAAAACGCGTTGGCCTCGGAGCTTGAACATACAAAACAAATGGCAGAAGAAAACAATCGGAGGTGAAGCCAATGCTCTAGTGAATTGTAGACCAAGAGAGGAGTCTCAACAGGTCTTGTGACTCGATACAACAATTTAAAAAATCCACACCAACATTAGATGGCAGGAGCATGTACAGAATATGTATCTAATAGACCTTGATCTACAAAGTGTGCTTTTTGTGGTAAATCTGTTCAGTAGTTGTTTGGAAACAAAGGTTCAAAATTGATAGATATCTAGCAATACATACTACTGTGGTAGCATTGAAGGAGTACAAAGAGCGACAAACTAGTAATTTCTTTGGCTGTGCACTAGTACTGAGGGAGTACCAAGGTACTGCAAGCTCTAAACTAATGTTCTGATTAGCTGTCCTCCCCTTGAAGAGAAATGTTGTGGCTGCCATTTTAGGATTCGTGCACTCGGTCCTTGTGTCATAGAAAACAAAAAGAAACAAGCACTGACAATGCCAATAGCTTTGGCTTATGAATGAAAGTGCTCCTTGTGCCACGGATGGGTGTACGCACTCAATAAGACATCAAACACAAACTTAGTCATTCATCTTTGCACTCATGCTTCCATTCATCAATCCATCCTTAAATGTCTCTTGATTTTTAACATATGCTTTTCACCATCAATATGTGAATCCTAATGTATTTACTGTAAATTTGCATAAGAAACTGATTAGACCCATGGGGACAGAAATATATTTTCCTAGTGAACCACTCAGTCCAATAGGTATTTTCAATGGTTTATCTGCATAACATCAAGATCTCCAGTGCCGAGCATAAGCTTCCCATCTAGGCAACCATCAGGCATACAGTCATAAAAAAGCATAGTATATAATATTACAGTTGGCAAAGCAAAATACCATCTCTCTTAAGAGGGCTTAACAATGAATGATTCTGAGAGTAAATCTTCTATACCCACTGTAGGAAAGTAGGATCTGGTTTTATGGTTACCCTCACTTTTTGCCTGGTGCTATGCTGTTTCTGACTAGTCTGACTGGGATTCTGCTAATCAAGACCCCAATCTCTCTGCTTTCTCCTCTAAATGTGGTATGGTAAGTACTTAGGTACATCCTAGAATGGATACTGGGGTACCCTTATAAGTCCCTCGTATATGGTACTAAGGTACCCAGGGCATAGGTACCCCCCAGAGGTCCTCCATGGGCTGAAGCATGTATTATGTCACCCATGGGAGACCATTCAAACTGTAACTACAGGCCTACCATTGCAGCCTGTGTAAGCTGGTGCTAGCATCACTTACGAAAGATATAGATTTCCCTATATCTAGGGTCACTGCACTTAAAACCTATAAGTCACCCCTGCTCTAGGTCTTTTAAATCCTGATGGCAGGGTGCCCGGTTCTAAGTGTGAGGGTGCCCCTGCATGAGCAGGACACCCATACAGCCTTCGGAGTTCATTCCCTAGGGTTGTGAGACAGCCATGTAACATATAGAGGGCAACCACTTCATTACGCGATGACCATCTCGAAACTGGCTGTAATGAACCCTATCATGTTTGGTATCAAATATGTTGGAATCATACCCCCACACCATAAACGGTGTGGAAGGTATGATTTTACGCACTGTAAAGGCCCTCCATTAGACCCTCAGTGTTCCCGGAACCATTCTTCTAGACCCGGGCAGCACAACATGGCTGTTGCTGACCAGAGACATGGTTCAGCCCTCCTGCTGCTGAGCCAAGCTCGAGCAGGGGAAGGCAGAACAATAGGTTTCCTGTCACAGGGAGGTGCGAACACCTTCCAGACAGGATTTAGTGTACTGTGGCCGGGTAGGAGCACTTGCCAGTGCCACTTAGTCTGCATGAGGGGCACATATTGGGCCCTCCTTGCATAGTCCAGTTCAAACCAACTCAGGGATTTGTTGGCTTCCGTTCTGGTGCAAATCTGGACAAAGGACATGGTAACATCCTACCCACTGTCCAACCCTCCCCTGGGAGGGAACCCTGAATCATCCCAACCCTTTCCTTAGGGTACTTAAGGGCTTACCTAAGAGGGGGTCCCTAGATTCGTCGTGGGACACGTTTCATATCAGACACCACTTCTACTTCAACCATCTGGGCACCCTGGACTTTGCTTTGACCCTGACTTCATCTCTCTGCTCATCTGTTGCATAGTCTGTGCCTGTGCTCCATACAAGAACCTTCCAAGGCCTGTGGGCATCCAAGACATCTGAAGGAATCTCCCTTGAAGTGAAGGAGTCACTTCCCTGCATCTGCAGGAACCGCAGCTGGTCTGCTGATCCTGGGATCCCACGGGCTCTGAAAGGCTCAGCAACACAGGTGGTGGTTCTTCTCATCCCTCAAGGCCTGCCCTATCCTCTCACCAGGTTTGAGGCCAGTATCCCTCATCAGGGCCGCAGGAACCGAACCCCTTTGCAACGCGTCAACATGCTGTTGTCAAGGCTTGTTGTCTTCCTTCCATCTTTGAGCTCCAAGTAGCCCCAACATCAAGCATCTCCAGTGACCAGAATCTTGGACCACACCGCATCGCTTGCACCGTGGCCTGCATCTTTTAGTGAGCTGCTCGAGGTCCTCCTGCGCCTCTAGTGCCTCCGGCCTGTGGGTCCTGTTGAGGGTCACCTTTGAATTCCTCGTGCTCTCCTGATTGCTCGGGCCTGTCCTGACTACCCTGCTTGTGGTGAGTCACCTGGACCTTGCTAGTCCCGACACTAAACCTTCTTCACTTTCCACGTTGCTTGCAGTTGCCAAGGCTTGCTGGTGCTCCCGACGGACACTGACCCCTCAACTCTCGACATCCGACGTGGGACAGCTCATGAACAGCTCCTGGTCTTTCACAGCGTCGCCTGGTCCTCACAGCTGCAGCTCCAAGGTCACCGTCATCTCTCCTGCAACACCTGATATCGGTGGGCACTCAACTTCCGTGCCCTCTGGCCACTCCTGAGTGACATAGACTCTGTATCCTCTGCTTGCAGGTACTCTTTACCTCGAATCCATCTTTGGATTCCACCGGACACTTTCACCTTCTTCAGCAGCAGCATCTTTCTGAAGTCATCCATTAGGTTTGACGGCGGTTTCCAACCCCACTTCACATCCATGCAACCGGCTTCCCTGGTGTTGATAACGTGTGTACTAGGGTATCCACGGGGGGGGCTCTCCAACCTTCTGTCTTTCACAGGGTTTCTTCTGGGTCCACTGGGAAGGGTCCTTCTTCTTTAAAATTGAAACTACGACTTACACGTTGATTTGTACGGAGAATGCGGCCATGTTCCCACACTGCACACGATCTCCGTGGGGTTCCTAGTTACTCACCTTGGGTGGTTCCTTGGGTCCCCATCACTTCTATGACCTCTGTGAACTGTCTTGACTCGATTCGTGGTTTGCATACCACTATTTTAGTATAAGGTTTGGTCCCCGCCCGGGGTCCACTGTGTTTTCTGTGCTACTGTGTTTCTATTGCAAAGTATTGTGTGCATTGTGTATATCTCCAGCTAGGAGATATCTGTATGTGTTAAAGAGTGTCTTATAATAAATAAATATTTTTTAAAATACATTGTGTGGTTCTTTTTCACCTAATCGATACCCATAAGATTACGTTCTGGTAAAACAAGCTGCTTTACACTTCTTCTAGACTAAGCCTGAAGGCCGTTCTCCACAGCTACCACTTAGAGAGCTTTCTAAGGTTGTCTAAGACCACTAAAATCACCATAATGGTTGTCTGGATTAGTGCAAGGTGTCCACTTACATAAGTGAACATTATATACTAAGCCAGCCTCTCACACCCACAGTTTGTCCGAGGGGGTAATCCGCACCACTATTTTAAGCTCTGAGATTTCATAATAAAAAATCCCTATCTGTCTGCTTTAATACAGAGTAATAGCAATCAACCCTTAAATGCCTATTGACTTTAACATATGATGTTCACAATCAATATGTCAGGGCAACTGACTTTGTTGAAAGTTTTTATTTTAAAAATCAAGACTATAACCTTTTTCATTGGCTTGTCACAATAAGCAGCTCAGACCATTTGTGTTGGTTCATAAGACTTCCCACACGACAACCATTTGATTTACTGTAATAACATTACCAATATGTACAAAGTACAGTTGTCAAAACAATACAAAATCCCTACAAATAGAGCAGAGTAAGATTTGTTCAGGTGGATCACCAAAACCTTAATTTACTATGCTAATATGTGATTCCTGTAACTAAATAACTGTCTCCAGGCTTCAGCACAATGTAATAAAAATCCACCCTTAAAAGCTAATAATAACAATAAGCAAGATCTTGATTTTGTCAGGAACTTTTCATTATAAAGATATGAAACACTAATAAATCTAACATAACCTTTCCCTGTGAAGTGATGAGGCCTCTACCCTTTATCAATGGCTTGACTCTGTGTACAGCCCAGGCCTACAGAAGTGCTCAGAAGCTGCCAACAATCTGACATACATTTATAAATTACAAATATGTACTAAATTATAGTTGGCAAAACAATATATATAGCCCGACTCAAAAGGCCCTAAGAAGAATCATCACAGAGAAATTCTACTCACAGGGTTTTTTTGTGAGTGGAGACCAACATCAAAACACTTGCCTATGGCGGTAATCTGTGAGATAACAGCTGCAGTGGAGGGAGGTGAGAGACACTTCCTGTGATCCCATCAATGCTTTCCTGCTATGTCCTTAAATTTTACCTGCATTGATGATGTATGTGCTAAGACAATTAAGTCATTGTTAAGCATCATGGTTGTACCATTGCCAACAATTTAAATAACATTATTTACCTTTCTACAGCATGTGAGATAATGTGATAACAATCCACTCTTTGAGACCTCCTGACTTTATCACATGCTTTCACAATAAATAAGCCACGCCTAAATCCACTGTAATAACTTATCATAATAAACAGACAAGACCTATGCCATCGGACATAACAGATCCCTGCACATTAATCAAGCATTAATCTGTTATCATTGGCTTGTCACCAAAGCCAACTCAGGCCTACTGTACTGAGTATCCCACAAGACAACCATCCGACATACAGTCATAAAATTGCATATGTGTGCAAAATTACAGTTGGCAAAGTAAAATAGTATCTCTTTTAACAGGGCGTAACAAGGATTCTTACAGCGCAAACCTTCATTTCTCATAGTTTGTCAGAGGGGGTATCCAACACCAAATCCATGGCCTATTAAGGTAATCAATGGGGTTCCTTCTAACAAAAACATCTATAGGCTTTAATTCAGAATAATAATAATCCGTCCTTAAATGTCTATGGACTGGAAAATATACTTTTCACAATCAATATATCGGGATTACTGTCTTTATTGTAACTTTTCAAAATAAACTATCTGGCATACAGTCTTTATCACTGGCTTGTAACCACAACCAACTCAAGCCCATTGTACTGAGCGTATGCGTTCCACAAGGCAACCATCAGGCATAAAAGTACAAATGTATAGAAAATTACAGTTGCCAAAGCAAAATGCTACTTCTCCTAAGAGAGCCTGATAAGGATTATTGTAGTGTGTATCTCCTATCCCCACAGTTTGTTGCAGAAGATCACCATCACCAAAAACGTGCCTCTTACAGGAATCTGTGAAATTCCATGGTACCCATCTACAGGCCTTAGCATAGTGTAATAGCAATCCATCCTTAGGAGCCTATTGTCTTTAACACATGCTTTTCACAATAAGTAGGTCAGGCCTCTGTCTTTGTCATAACGTTGCATAATAAACAGATCAAACCTATGAAATCTGATATGCTGTCCCAATGAACAGAGGAAGCCTTTACCCTTTAACACGGACTTTATTTACACGTTACCCAACACCAACTTACTACAGCGCACGTAAACTGGCAACGAGACTGCATAGTTATAAAATTACAAATATGTAGAAACATGCGGCTTCCAAAACAATATGCAACACCTCATCAGAGCGAACCTCCATAGGCTTTCTTAGAGTGCGCGGCCAACGTCAAAACCCTTACCTACTATGGTAAGCTGTGAGATTCCACGCAACAAAATACCAATATGTAGGCTTTAATATAGAGTATTAACAATCCACCCTTAAATGACGATAAACTTTGATATATGCTTTTCATTATAAATATGTGAGGCCTAGTCCCTTTACCAGTTCATAATAAACAGATCAGGAATATAGCTATGACCACTGCTTTGCCACCATAACCAACTCTGTCCTGCTGCATCAAGTATAAACTTTCCCACAAGCTTAAAAGTGCAATCTTTTTAGCAGAAGCACATACATTTCGGTCAATCAAATCCTATATTCAGGGGGACCAACATGGGGTTAGAGACTAAGACCCTCTCTCAGTAGGGCTCTGAAAGTTCTTTCTTGTTGATCACAGAAGGTCAAGTGAAAGTTGCAGTCAAGCCAGATCTAACTATAACTGGGGAATATTCCTTCAGTGACCGTTGCTTTTATTTCAGTGAATATATATGTTTTATATATGGAAAATACTGCTTACCTCTAACACATCTGTTATTAGTGTGCAGTGCTGTGGATCCAGATGCTCAGCATACTCATGCTATCTACTGTTGGGCTCAGAATTTTGCACGTTGTTTTTCTTCGAAGAAGGTTCTCAAGTCACGAGATGCAGTGTAACTTCTCCTCTCGATGTACACTGTGCATTAGCACAAACTCCATATTAGACCCTTTTCTGCACAGCAGGTGTAAGGCTGTTTGGAGTGTTTGGAGTGTGAACAAACCAATATGAGGTGTTAGGGCAATGCATAATGAAGACAATTATAGTAAAAAGATCTGCATCATTGCATGCGCACACGGGGAGGAGGGAGGGTGCATGTGAATCTACAGTACTACATGCTATGCGAAGATGCTTACAGGGAAAGGAGCATGTTCGGTTCATAGAATGTATGGCTGTGGATACAAATGCTCTGTGTAGACGGTATAGCAGTACCCTCCAAGTTATGGTGGCTGGAACGTAGATAAAGCAGGTTTGTGGAATAATGTTCTTAATACTGCTTGGACGACTAAGGCTTGTTGCTGGGCCAATATGTCCACACAATAATGTTTAGTAAACGTGTGTGCGGTTGACCAGGTGGCAGCTTACAAATATCAACTAAGGGGATGTTGCTGAGGAAAGCAATAGTAGCCCACATCTAACGAATAGAATGTGCCCTCTGGGGCATATGAAGTACCCTTTTGTCCTTGAGGTAACAGGTTTGGATACATTTGATAATCTTCCTTGCTACGTGAGCTTTAGAGAAGGCCTGTCCTTTGTGAGGCTCAACAAAAGAGACAAACAGTTCGTCCGATTTGCAGAATGGTTTGGTCCTGTCTATGTAGTGCATAAGAGACGTTTTGACATCCAAAGTGAGTAATGCTCTTTCTGCTACGAAATTTGGCTGTGAGACGAATACTGGGAGTTGTACGGTTTGATAGTGATAGAAAGGTGATAATACCTTACGAAGGAACAGGAACTTAGGGTTGGTGCTGAAAGAAAACCTACTCTTGTCAACCTGTATAAAGGGTACTTGGATGGTAAGAGCTGGTAGCTCGCTTATGCACCTAATGGAGACACTTTCACCTCAGCTCTCTCACCTAGTACACAGCATTTGGCATTGGGCTATCCACCACATGGTTCATCCACTGGTGAAACAGCTACAAGGGGTAGCCAACAATTGTGCAGACCTACTCAGCAGGATCAACAAGTCCACAAATAGGAACTCCACCCCCAAGGTCCTTCACTCATACTTCCAACAGTGGGCACTCTGCATTTAGACCTTTTTGCCACTGTAGAAAAGGCAAAATGCCCAAGTTTTTCTACCAGATACCTTCACACACTGCCAATAGGCAATGCATTGTGGATTAACAACTCAGGGATATTTGCTTACACTTTTCCACCTCTCCCAATGTTTCCATTCATGATCAGGAAGCTCAGACAAACACCTCTCACCCTCATTCTAGGCACCCCAACCTGGGCTAGACAGCCCTGCTTCTCCACTCGTTTGGAACTGTTGGTCAGACCCCACAAGAGGCTTCCTCTCAAACAGACCTGCTCATACAGAGACCTGGCCAAGTCAGGCATCAAGATCCAGCACAAATCAGTCTTGTGATTTGGCACCTGAGGTCCTAGAGTTTGGGTATCTTCACCTTCCCAAGAATGTTTGTCCATCCTTAGAGACAAGGCGGCCTACAACCTATGCCTGTTATGCAGCTAGAGGTTTGTCCATTACTGCTTAACAAAAATATCAGACACTTTTAAGTTTATAGTACAAAAGGTTGTTACCTACCTTCTCCAGTTACAAAAGGTGGGGTTAGCCTAAACATCCATTTGCCTCCACCTAACTGTGGTTGCTGCTTACATGCAAAACAGTCAGCATACATTTTTGTTCAGGATATCAGTGGTAAAGGCATTAATGGAGGGACTAAAGAGTGTCATACCCACTAAGCACCTCCAGCCTTGATTTGGAACTTCAACACAGTGCTTACAAGACTTAAGGGGCTACTATTCGTCCGTTTGCACTCATCCCCCCTCTGCTGATTCCTCAGATAATTCAGACGCAGGCGAAGGTACCAGTACATCAAACTGTCCCTCAGGCCCCAATTTTTCAGGTTCTAACAGTACTTTTTTAGGCCGAGGCCACAACGAACCACCAAAACGTGGTCGTGTCAAACAGGCCCAAAGATGGTACAACCCACCGGGCGAGCTCCAAACTGGCCAGAAATTTTACCAATGGTAAATGAAGTCAATCTGCAATGCATACCCATCTTTAATCTCTCACAACATGTACTCACAGATCCGGAGGTCTCAATGCTCAGCAAAGGACTGTCCTTCGTCCCCACCACTCACCCAAACTTCCTCGAACTTCATACTGAATTGCTCAGATTTTTCAGACGATTGCGTCTACATACTTTTTTTCTTTTGAATCCATCCTCACCATCCACTGCTAATACTCCCTTCAGACCTCCATCCACTTTTTCCCCCACCACCAATATGATTCCCAGCAAAATCACTACCTTTGAGAAACTGGTTCTAAAGGATTTATCTGTTTTGGAATCTAAAAAACGTTTCATCCCCTATAACATCACCCTTCAAGAGAAGAAAGCCATCTCCTCCCTGAAGATGAACGACTCGCTAGTCATCAAATCAGCGAGTAAAGGCGGTGGCATTGTGCTACAAGAAAAGGCTACATACACAGCAGAAATCCTACGCCAATTGTCCAATACTGACCATTATTGTACACTACACACGAACCCCACTAAAGAGTTACAGACACATTTTACAAATCACTACAGACGCCAAATTGGAGGGCTTCCTTAGTCAGAAAGAATTCCTTTTCCTCAATGTAAAATCTCCTCGCACTCCAGTCATCTACACCCTCCCTAAAGTCCACAAGAACCAGACTAACCCACCCGGGCGTCCCATAGTCTCCGGGTGTGGTTCCATTCTTGAGCCTTTGGGTCAATACATTGACCATTTCATTAAGGACTTCGTACCATTGACTCATTGCTATATCAGAGACAGCATGTCTATGATCAACCTCATCGAACATCATCCCTTCGACTCTGCACATGATATCTTATGCACCATGGATGTAGAATCACTCTACACTAACATTCCACAAGGATCGGCACTCCTTGTTATCCAAGGGGTCCTGGACTCCAGACCTCGCCCCCATTCTGTCCCTACACTCTTCATCATTCAGTTGTTAGAACTATGTCTGACCCGTAAATTCTTCATTTTTGAGAATGAATTTTACCAACAAGTCAAAGGCACTTCGATTGGTGCAGTTTTTGCACCCAACCTGGCCATTCTTTATATGGACCACTTAGAAATGACTTCCATTCTCTCTGACACTAACCCATTCCTTTCAGGTATCACCTTATGGCGGCGCTACATAGACGATATTTTCCTAAGTGGCATCATAATGAGACCACACTTTCCCAATTTGCCCATTGGTTGAACAATAACTGCTCTGGTCTTAATTTCACTAATACACATGACAGATCACACATCCCATTTCTTGACCTTACTATATATCACTCCAATGGAGAATTACTCACAAAACTTTACAGAAAAAGTACTGAAAGAAATACATTACTCTGCTATGAGAGTCACCACCCTCGAGCTTTAAGAGACTCGCTACCATACTCCCAATTTCTGCTTATCAGACGCAACTGCTTCTCCAAAGAAGATTATTTCTTCGAAGCATCCACTCTCACTAAAAAACTGAGAGCCCGTGGTTACCCTAAGAGACTAGTACGAAACGCACAAAAACAAGCATGGTATTGCCCTAGGGAAGTTCTTTTATCCCCTAGAACCAAAACTAACACGAATCCTATAGTTTGCGTTACTACCTTCTCCCCTGCTTCAAATCAAATTCGCAAATCTATCTTGCAACACTGGCCAGTGTTAAATGCTGGCATCCTCTCAATAGAGCGACCTTTGTTTGCCTTTCGGAAGAACCGTAACCTTAAGGACCATTTAGTAAGGGCTGCCCTACCCTCTCCTCGCCCCATGACAACCCTGGATGCTCACTGGGGCCTTGCGCCCCTCACTGGTCATGTAAAATGTGGCAATTGCAATGTATGTAGTACAACTATGGAAGGAAATAATTTTGTATTTAACAATGTCTCTATTACCTTGACTTCCTTTTCCAATTGTAACACCAGCAATGTTATTTATCTAATTTCCTATCCATGTAACAAAGTTTACATCGGTCAAACCACACAAAAAGTGAAATTACGCATTGGCCAGCACAGAAGCAGAGTACGTTGCAAAACCCTCAACGCCCCCCTTGTTGAACATTTTTCAGAAATGGGTCACACAGAGGACGACATCAAGTGGACAGTTATCAAAACCATCAAGCAACCCCCAAGGGGAGGTGACATTGCGAAAATTCTGAACAAAGAAGAACGGAGAATGATTATTCGTACCAACAGCATCAGGCAAGGCCTGAATCACAATGAGGACTGGACCAACCTCATTTGAAGTGACTAGAATTGCTTTCACCAATTTTTAAAAAAAAATAATTTCTTTACAGGTTTTTGCACTTCGTCTCTGTGTTGCCAATTCCTGTTTTACATAATCACATTTTGGTACATGGCCATGACCCTCCACTTTCCAGCTCATGGTTAATACCCCTGTTTTTTTCACCACCATATGCCCAATAGCAACGTTCTCCTAATGTCTCTGAAAAAGATCGTTTTACTTTACTCTGTACTAATCATTGCTTATAAGTATTTCTTCACATTGCTCGCCTTCTGTTGCCAGTTTCCAAATATTCATAATTAATTGTTCAAAGTACTGTGTTAAACTGTCCTTTAAGTCCCTTAACAATTGTGCAATTTTGAGAAAGAATCTGTCTCTCTCACAGATTAATGCGTGTTCTCTCGTAGTCACTGTTTGCATTTTCACTCTATAGTCCTTTTTCTATCTCCATTGTGACTCTTCCAACATGGCGGCTCGTTCACACGGTCTAGTGCCCCACACGCTTACACAGCATGTATACCTGCACGCTCTCCCTGTTACCTCGTCACTCGGTTAACCTTATCAGAGGACCAGGTTGTGTTACGGTAAGCGCTCGTCTCACCATCCGTCACTGCTCCCCCCATAGATGGTTCGTTTTTTAACCCGCAGCTTCCTTCTCTTTTAGTGCATTGTCACGGATTAACGTACCGGAGCCACTGACTTGGTTGGATTGTCAACAATTGTCCCTCATTCCCGGTTCCTTTCATTCCAGGTACCTCACTTCCCTCACTGCCCGGTTTTTTCAACCTTACTCACGGCATTCTTGCCTAACGTGGTTCTTTTATTCCCTCAGTATTTTCACATCTCTACCCGTAATTCCGAGATTAACGCCGGACCTCATCCCTGACGCTAAGCGCGGGCTCTCCTCCTAGGTATTGCACACGCCGTGCATTCGGTCTCCTTACTACGGTAAGTGGGACCCAAGTCACTACTGAGGCTCATTGCTAGCACTCAATTATTAATCCGTAGGCACCAATTAATGCCTGATTTTCTCCGTTCCTCACATCACGCGCTCCTATTTGTTCGTTACTCTTCCGGTTTTATACACATTCCATAGGCACCATCGTATGCCTGCCTTGCCCCGTTCCTCACTCATGGTTTACCTCCCTCCGTGTCTGAACACATAATTCACCCGCTTCACTTGCTGTTCATTTTCCCTTAGCTTCGCTTCGACCCACCCTCACCGCAAACATACGCATGCACCTACACCAGCATGTGTATTGTGGCACCACTATTGTACCTTAACGTTGCTGCCATATTATAGCTCTAACTTTCTCCTCTCTCCCCTTCTCCCAGGCAATTTCTTTTCATAATCAGGCTTGTACACATCACTGTCCTGATGATGATCCTTGCATCTTCTTAACAGGATCAAAACGTTGTCGACCTTAGTTTAAACAGCATGCACATCAATCCATTGCGTAAAAAAGTGCAATTGCTGTTTTGAAAAAGCTTAAACATTGGATAATGTAAATAAGCTCTCTTGTCTTGCCTGAAATCTCTATGTATGTTTTGTAAATGTCATTTGTTCTTAACGGATGCAGGACTGTGTCCCACAAATAATTTGTTGTTGTATTTCTGTCTTGTTTCATTGAAGAATTTAATTGGTTGTCCGGTTGGACATCCTGTATATAGTACCGATTCAGGACTATATTTATTCTCATTCCTATTTAATTATTTGAGGACCATTGTACTGTGTGTGCCAGCACAGGGAGAGAGCCGAAAACACCATATTTTAGTGGATACATTCCTGCACTCTCCATCTGACGCAGCACAACAAGTTGACTTGCTGCGTTGCACTGAATCACATCTTTGTTAATCTGTTCCTTTATCTCTAAAAGTAATCAAAATTGAAACATTATCCTATGGATAATCTCTGACAGCTCTCATATTTGAGATCTGCTCTGGAAAGTGCTGTGCTATGTTCACCACATAGAATATAGTATCACCCAGGCAAGAGGTTCTTTTTGTACAGTCTCTACCCAAATCCTGTTTCCTACATGAAACTAAATTCCCAGTCTTTGTTAACACAAGATTCTTAAAGTAGGTCCACACTTTTGAGCAGTCTAGTTGTCCTTCAGCTAAGCCTGAAATAGGAAATGCCGAATGTCACCATATTGTCTTTTGAAACAGACAGGATAAATCCATAGCAAGAGGTTGGACATCCTTACACATGCATTTTTGATGTCCAATAGCAGAACTAACAAACGTTGAAGAATTCGATAGTAGTTTGTGGTGTTGATAGTGGTGTAGTACCCCCCTCATTCAGTGATGTTTACTTTAATGGAATACACAATGTTTTAGACCAGTCATCTCCAACAAGTAGCTTGTGAGCTACTGGTAGCTCTCCAGCTACCTGTAAGTAACTCTCCTGTGTGCATCCCAGCATACTAAATTAGAAGCTTTTAATTGGTTTCATTGTATGTTAATATATTAATTGTATTCAAGCCAATAATTTGTGTATTTTCAGAACTCATGAAATGAAGCTTTGAGGAAAAATGGCTGAATTTGTAAAAAATATTTTAAGCTTTTTTTTTGAGTGATGAATCATGTGAGGAGAATTATTACTAATAATCTTACTTTCTGGGGCATTGCAGCTGTGGGCGATTTATATTCCATTACATTCCAAATTAACAAAATCTTTTTTACATTCCTGCTGGCAGCCCTGTCTGATGCACTGAGGAGACCTTACATGCGGTGGCCACTAATGTAATCTTGTCTAATGTGGTCAGTATTACAACACTAATAATAATAGTAACTTAAAAGGATTTTTATTGAACATAAGTAGCTCTTATTACACAAAAGGTTGGAGACCACTGTTTTAGACACATGAAAATAAGGGGGCTCCTTTTTCATAACTGCCACGCGTGGGATTCTCGGACTGGTGGAGGTTCTGCCAGTGGGTTGAGATAAACCCTTTACTGCCTGTCAATGCAGGCTTCTAACATCTAGTCCAATCACACCCATAAAGTACCCACCAGGCAAAAAATGTAGGATAGCCTACTACCCAACAAGTCGTAGACCAGTGGTAAGGTCATAGATATTCTGAAAGAGTTACGAGCAGCAAAGTTTAAGGTGATCATAGGCAACCACCCATTGGGTCGCGGATAGAATTGGTTATTCGTTTATAGAAGCACTGTGACAAGTGTAACCCACAATCCTGTATAGTACTGTGAATATTTGTTGACACGCCACCTGTGTACAAAGGCAGTGTAATGGACTCTTGGGGCAGTAACAGCTTGAGAGGCCTCCTCCTAGTGCTAGAGACAATTGTTCTTTTGGCAAATGGAATGGTCCACCCAAAACACTACAGAACAGTATGTTCAGGAGCCATTCCTTACAACAGATTTGACAAAACCAACATATGTTTAAACGCAACAGGTAATACGGTTTTAACACCTGGTGGGCAGTCAGATGGATCCATGGCATGCCGGCGTACCACTCTCCATCACAATAAACAACTCATAAAGCTATGGACCTCCACCTAGATAAAAAGATTCCCACAGCCACACCACTTGCAAGGCACACTGAAGATGAAAACACCTGGGTTATCAGGGCAGAATTATGAACTTTGTGGAGAAGCCAACTGTTACATGTATGGTTATACAATATTAGTTGCCCCTTCTTTCCATCACCTTCCCCTCTCCCTATTCACCATTGGTACAGTCCGTTCCTTCTGTGTGGGTTCCATGGTGACAGTTGGCTTGGCAGGTATTGGATGTCAGTGTTGGGTGATGCTGTAGTGATCCTGCTGCATAAACTTCAGTGTTTCACCTTACCCAGATTCTTCCTCACTTCACAACACCAGAATGTATTTTCTATAATAAATTCCCTCAAAATCACACTAGTAATGCCTGGATTAAACATAAATTCTGAAAACTCACCTGAAAGAGCAATCATTAATGCCACTGCCAGAACCGCTAGAACAACTATGACCCCTCCAATGAAGAGCATCTTGATCTTTTGGCCACCTGAAAAAATAGAAAAATTATGTCAGCTACAATGTAGAGCACAGTTCCACTTAACACAGCGTTTAGTGGTTTGCGTAACCGCTAAGTTGTCTCCCTCGTATGTTATTCATTTTCAGTGATTGCCACGCATTTTCCAAGATGGACTCTGCACCCTTTGCCAAGCTTACTTCAAGAATGACAATAAACCAAACTTTCTGAACTGACAATCCTTTAACACTCCTTTGTAATATTATTAGCAAACACATAATACAACTGATGGCTCGGTCTCTACCGGTTTATTCCATATGGACTTAAAATTGTCAGGAGGAACTTTAACACGATAGCTTATTCGTAGTACAACCGCTTGGAGTTATACTTAAAAAATCTAAATCACTGATTGAACAGCTGTGCTTCCAGCTTTACTAACAAAGTACGAGCCCCCTTAATAATGTTTTGTGGCAATGTCCTTTCCCTATTATTCTGGGTCTTGGCATGGCCAATCTACTGCAGTCCTTATAAAGAGTCGTAAAATCCCCAACGGTGAATGACTGGCCTTATGACAGGCACTAAGTGTAGTACAGTGCAAAATGCCTCCAAGGGGCAGTAAGTAGTGTGCTTTCCTGAACGCCTGACTTATCACTTCATGTAGAAGATGCTTCTGGCACTTCAGGAACCCAGAGTGGTAAGTCGCCTTGGGTAGAACTTCACTCCAGCTGAAGACAGTGGAGTCACATACGATATCATGTTGTGGCCACTACACATATCAAGATTGAGTTCTAGAGCAGGTTCATTAAAATTATTTGCAAATAGCCAATTCAGAGAGAAGACTTTCCTCTGCCTTTTGCTCGTGCTGGCAAGCTGAGACACTCAAAAGCAGCCTTTCCTGAACATAAATGTTGACTCTATATTTCAAGCAAGACATCTACAGAATACCTTTTTCTGTATGCAGTAAGATGTGATATTAGCGTACAAGGACACAATGACAAAATGATCCTAGCTAGATATGAAGGCAGGGTCAAATATAATAGGGTTCCTCCTATTGTGTCTACCCCATGCATGCTACACACAATAATACTAATTGGTCAGCATACTCAAAGCTTAACACTGTAAAGAAATCCACACTACTGCTTGGGACTGAAGTAGGGTGAACCCAGACCTCTGCCACTGTGTTATCTCTTCAATTGGGGGTGACACAAAGAATCTGGCCCAGCACAGATGCTCCAAAGTGTATTGATTTTGCTTGCTCATTTTATGTGGCTTGTTGGCGAAAGATTCCAGCATTAAGGTCATACACATAAATGCAAAAGGCCATCACAGAGTTTTATCAATTTGAGGTAGATATAAAAGAGGCACTGAGTTGTGTTTCATTCCTGACTTCCCATGGCCTCCTTGCACCGTGCCATCCACAGATCAGCTGACACATGACGGGCTCCACAATGCAGAATAAAATACTCATACCTACAACATGACAAGAGAGCTCCCGCCATTTAGATATTAAGCATCTGGTACAATTTGCACTATAAAACTGTGAGAGAGTGGCAGCAAGAGATACATAAAATGGAGCTCACAACTGGTCCAATCCTGGCTCCGCGACATAAACTGGAACATAATTCAGCAACAGATTTCAGCCAACACCAAGTGACTCAGATTCACCCTGGACACCAACTTCATCCTCAAGGAGTATATGAATGAATGAATGAATTGTGGGACTAGTAAAGTGAACGGCTACTCCCAGGAGTGTCCCTGCGGTAACGAACAAGCAAGAGCACAAAATAAAAGAGGGAACGATCAAAAAGTAGATAGCCAAGTCTTCAGCTGTTTTTTAAAACACCGTTCACTCACTACTGACCCAAGGGGGAAAAGGATCTACCGCCTACTTTTTCACGCCTAACCCTAGGGACCTTAGCATAAATATAGTATATTTCCAAGAAAACCAGGACAGCTTGGTCCCACCTCTCGCTATTAAAGATAGTGAGACTTTTCCAACCAGTATATTCCCAAGATTGTGACTATTGGCATCCACAAAGCCAAGACTGGAAACAAAGAAGTGCAACAAAAAAAAAGCAAAGCAACATCAATTCTCCGTGTCTGCACAAAGGATCCATAATGACATCCATAGGAATGGTGTCCATCGGGACCGGCCCACTTGGGATCCTATTACGGAAAGAGCTGAAGACGCACTTTTTCTTACAGCACTGCATCACGGCACAGTCCACTTCCCTCAGGATCCAACGACACTGCCAGTGACTCGTTGAATCCATCCCATTGACTGTACGCAGCACCGCGCTGTCTGTCAGCTAGGTGCACAATATACACATACCACAAACATATACACATGAAGCAGGTTACAGCGCAACTGGTTAGGGATTGTCACAGGTTCAAGTATAGTTGCAGGACTCAGCCCTACAAGTACTGTCATTCCTGACATCAAGAACCCTAGGAGTGTCAGCACTATGACTATGACCCTTCTCCCTAAACACTCCCTAAACTCGCTTCACTCCTGAGTTACAAGCACTCCCTGCCATCCAGTCACCAGTCACGTCACACACAGCTCTCTCTACCCATGGGCTTCAATCTTTACCAACAACCTGCAGCCTTTAATATTATTCGATTCCTGAGTCTCTCACATGACTCTCCCAATGAACTCCGGCACTATTGCTGGCCTCCAGCAGCGCCAGCTCTGTTTTTCTCAAACACAGACTTACACACACTCATGTACTCTCCTGGTTGACACACACACACATTGATGCTGTGCTTTGCAGCGCTCCCGCTAATCAGTGAAGTAAGACGCGCTTCTTCTAGTGCAACCGAGTCCTGACTTCCATCACTCCATAACAATGTATTTCTGCGTATAAGGCACACTGCTCCGCCGGCACTCTCACATTCACTTCTTTCCTTCAACAGGCCCAACTGTGTGATGCGTTCTCCTTACACAAACAAACACACACACCACTTTGCCGATACACTACTCCCAGACAACTAGCAGTCCCCACTATACCTCACTTGACTGAAAGACCGCTCCACCAACCTGGAGCGCAGTACTAATGTCACACACACGCGTTACTTCCTCTTACTAGCTGGGACCTACAGGGCGCTTTCCGACAGGCTCCTGACGTGCAGCCCCCCTCCTATTCTAGACCGAACGGACTTACACGCAGGTACCGACCCACCAAACAGCCCACCTGGGTAGCAAGTCATCTAGCAACTAATGCCTGAAAAATGATTAGTTTTGCCAAAGCTCTCTTTTCTGAAACCTGCTTGTGTTACTCCAGCCATTGTGACATACACAGACAAAAATGCTGGTGCACACACATATGAAGACACACATTCATGTGCACACTCACACACACATACTAAAGGTAGGGAAGCCACTTAAGCCTCAAGTCAGATGCCGGGCTCAGGAAACATCCATTACAACACAATCATAACAAAGCATGTCACTTTAACGCATGCCATTACAACGCATACCATTACAACGCATGCCGTACTGTTGCACTCACTGGAGTGGGAAGAGTAATTTTTACCCCTACACACTCCAACACTTACCCTACTGTTACCCTAAATTTATTATGCACAGTAATGGTATGCATTGTAATGGAATGCGTTGTAATGGTAGTTTCTAAAAATGCGTTGTAACGGCATGCGTTGTAAAATCATGCGATGTAATGGTAGTTGTGATGTAAATACCACGCTGTCATTTTTTCCGTTGTAACGTCATATATTCCCGGGATCTGGCTCAGCTCGAGGTCCTCTTGGAACCTCAAGTCTAAAACGAGCCAAGCTTTCATGCTGCTTCTGTCTGCCACCCAGCTCTAACCTAATTAAAGAGGAAGCATTGGGGGCGTGGTTAGCGCCCGTGAGCAATGGCGGCTCCTCCTTAGCTCTCCCGCGCGGAGAACGAGACGTTCAGCGAGACTCCCAACAGCGTTTCAACCCTCATAAAGCATGGGTTCCTAGTTCGGATCTGGCGCTGGACTGCTGAAGAAACTTTGGACGCCTAATTGATCATGTGGGTAATCTCTTCTCTGGAAGAGCTGTGAAACGTCGAAGTTTCGTAATGCGGCCGCCATTTTGTATTTGCGCTGACGGTGTTTCGTTTTTAGCGCTCCATGACCAACTTGGATAAAAGCTGATTCAAATACGGTTTCCTCATTTCTCAGCTTGCTAGCCAACACGCTGTACTCAAATGTCCTCTGCAAAACGTCTAACCTTTTAGTAGCGCGTTTTTCGAGCTCTCTGGTTTACTTCTCCTCATAAGTGTTATCAATCCTCCATAGTGTTGCTGCAGTTTAATTGGACATTAATTGACGCGACTTTCTCCTTTACATCAACAATTGTGGGTCACATAATATTTTTATTCATCTGTACCACGATATAGTTACTTCATATTTACTTGTGGTGATGACTTCTGAAACTGCAACCGCCATCTTTTGAAGCTACAGACGGAGGCTTACTCCTAGCGACTCTGAGACATTAAAAGGTTTTCTTATTGCATTCCATGTCGCTTTGTGTCCCAGTGTTAAATTATATTGCATGTTTCTCTGCTGTGATGTTCTGCCTTTTTGCTATAAACTGATGGCTTTTCAATTGACTTTTCTAGGTAGTACATTTAGTAGTACCGTTTTTTTTTTGTTTATAGCTCTTTACTCTCTTGCATTTATTTGTGCACACTTCATTTCACCAGTTATATTTTTGATGGTGCCGTTGCCTCAATCCCTCATCAATATTTTCTGTGTGTGGTCTTATTTCATTTGTATACAACGCTGCATCCATATTAGGAATCTTTTGCTGTTTGTTTACATGCCTTTGATATTTTATAGTTGCATATCTCATTTTCTTTATGGGTAGATTATGCAAGGACCTGCGTAAGCCTTCCCCAACTTCTCACAAATTTCTTCTTCATACGGGGTCTAGGTATCAGTGTTTAGAGATGGATGACTCTGTTGACACATCTGTTAGAGTTCCTTCTTCTGCTTCAGTTTCGCAAACGAGTGGTGCCACTAAAGGTTCAACTAAACGTCTTAAAAAAGACCCACCCTCTCCTCCCAAACAAACGTCAGCAGTGACAATGGATATCCTTTTGTAAGAGATTAGGGCCTTGTGCCCTTTTATTGAAGAAGCTGTTCTGCTTGGGTTTTCGGATCGGGTGAAACCCGCTCTACAAAGCCCTTCTGACCCAAACCAGAACGTTACCCCCTCCCTAGGGCCTTTTTACACCTAAATAACCACATATATATGTACCACCTAAGGACAGGGAATTCCTATTATATATATATATATATATATATCAAGACCTCACAGCCTCGCAATCTCAGCAACCACAGTCTCGCGGCCTTAGGCAGACCCAGAATCTCCTACCAGACGGCAGCAACACACATAGTCTCGCGGCCTCAGGCAGACCCAGAATCTCCTACCAGACGGCAGCAACACACATAGTCTCGCGGCCTCAGGCAGACCCAGAATCTCCTACCCAGACGGTAGCAACACACAGTCTCGCGGCCTCAGGCAGACCCAGAATCTCCTACCCAGACGGCAGCAACACACATAGTCTCGCGGCCTCAGGCAGACCCAGAATCTCCTACCAGACGGCAGCAACACACATAGTCTCGCGGCCTCAAGCAGGCCCAGAATCTCCTACCAGACGGCAGCAACACACATAGTCTCGCGGCCTCAGGCAGACCCAGAATCTCCTACCCAGACGGTAGCAACACACATAGTCTCGCGGCCTCAGGCAGACCCAGAATCTCCTACCCAGACGGTAGCAACACACAGTCTCGCGGCCTCAGGCAGACCCAGAATCTCCTACCAGACGGCAGCAACACACATAGTCTCGCGGCCTCAGGCAGACCCAGAATCTCCTACCCAGACGGTAGCAACACACAGTCTCGCGGCCTCAGGCAGACCCAGAATCTCCTACCAGACGGCAGCCTTAGCACGAGCTCATCCTATTATTACCGTAGTACACGACAGGGGAATCGGGATTACTATATATCAGATCACACAAAGACTATTAGTTGAGCACAACCTGTTCTCTAGTTCGAGGGGCTCGTTTCCCCCTCATCCAGTTACCACTTACCTGACCAGGATTAACCTCTGTTCATGTCGAGTTAACTCTGATTAAAAGAATAGGCTATCCTCCTATATAAAAATACACAACACATGCTAACTCACAACAAGCTAAATACTTTATTTAAAGGCCACATGCACATTCGCAAAATACATTATATATACAACCTGCAAGGAAAGTAAAAGGTTAAGTTATACACTTCAAAGAAAAAGGGGTCGACATCACCTTAGTCGTATGTAGCCTGTGCTCAATGGTCATCTAGGTTCCCTTCTCGTCTATGCCTCGGCTTCGCCTGGAAGTCACCCCTCCGCAGTCGCGGGTCTACTCCCTTCTCCCTCTCCGAGTCACTGGAACCTCTTCCTCATCGGCTACTCTCTCCTCTTTAGATTCAAGTTCGTCATCTGTCTTCCCTGGAATAAGTAGTAGCTTTTCTGCTAACGGCCAGATGCCGCCTATGGTCTAGAAGCAAGTGCCCATATCTGACTCAGACTTTCACTAATATAGAAGTGCATTCCCTCATGGAAATTTCCAGCTCGAAACCTGCCGCCCACCAAATTCCTGTACCTCCCCGTGCCAAGGACACGTTCCCAGCCGGCCGGCCTGATGTAGTGTCTTCGGCAGGGGAGAAATACATTCCTTCGATAAGGGCCGGCCTGAACCGGTTCTCTCCGAGCGAATAACACCTCATAACTAAAACATAACCTTTCGTCTAGAAAGGTCCCAAGCTGCCGGAGCAGAAAGAAAGATGGAGTCTCTCCCGTTTGAGGCCTACCAGGCCTGAATTCAGCACAGCTCCATGAAATACCCTCACTACAGGACAGATTATCCCTAATACTAACGAATCTATCCCCTAGGCTATGTGTGCAAGCCCTGATCTATGGGTAGGAGCACAGAATTGTGTCAAAGTGTCTAATAAAGAGGCCCTATTCACTACTCTAGTCCTTAGACTTGGATGGAAAGAGACTGAAGTCATATTGATCGCTCTACAACACAAGAAGGCCGGGAAAATCGAGCAGTACATTTCACCCTTGACTTCAGTCTATTATACATCTATTAAACGGAACTAACATCGGTGGAAGAATAATATGAAACAAAACTAACCGATCTATGTCTAGTACCAGATGTGCAGAATTGAAGCAGTGAAGGGATACACTGAATAAAACAACAGATAGAAATCAAAACAGCAATAGCAATCAAAATGCCACCTAATGTGTGGCGTAGCATATGCATGTCCGGTAACCAATTAAAGAGCCAGTCAAACCAGCCCTGATCAATGTGTTTTCTAACTTCATTGGTTAAGTCATGCAATTTATCTATGTGTGCACGAATGGATTGTGTATGATCAGATAAGTTAAAACAGCAGAGGCCTTCAAAGTCCGAGCAACCATGTCCATGTTTAAGCAAAAGATAATCAATGGCTGCTCTATTTTGCAAAATGGCCCTACGTTCACCCTGGGCGTCTAATAGCAAGTCAGACAAGACTGTGGAAGTATGATTAATAGATTTCACCATCCAGCAAGCCATTTTCCCAATGGATTTGGCATTGTAGACCGCCAAAGCAGGAACACCAATAATTGAAACAGCTAGGCTAAGATATTCAGACTTGGAATATAAATGCAAAGATGAGTCACAATCCTCCTGTAACATCACTGTATCTCGAAGCACACGAGAGTTGGCATTTGGATGTGAAGAAAACATCAACAAACTGAGCCTCGTAATGGCACACGGGCCTCCGGAAATGTTTGCAGGGACAAATGGCCAGGAAGTATTACCACATGAGAAAAGCCATCCGGCAGGTAGCAACATTGCACGATAGTGACTGGGAGTAACTACCAAACTATTGCAAGTCATATTGTTCTGGACTGAGACACATGTGGTCGGTGTCCTCTGAAAACACAAAGTCCGCTCGTGAGGTGTAAATGAAGTGGCACCTCTTAACTTGAGGCGTAGGCATTCAGAAATCGCATTAGGATTACATGTAAGAAAGAAGCATAGATCACCTTGTGTGATATTATACGTAATTATTTGGGACTGAATGGGGAGTTGGCCATCCGGCAGTTCAATACACAAAGGACAATATACATGGGTAGCAAAATCACCTAGGATAATATTCGGACGAGCCTTCGAAATGTTAAAGATATTGATTAAAGTCTCCAGTGAGGCGGGGACAGCAACTAGGCAAGTCGCAAGAATATCGTGCACAGATCTCATCGGTGTCAAACAGAAGTGAGGGGCATCAGTCACTCTCTTTGCCAGTAATGTCCAAAAGTTCGATGACGAATCCCACGCATTGAAGGAACGCAACACTCGGGTTCCCAGTTCATCCCGGGTTGATGGGATCCCTTCTCTCTCTCCGAAGTAATCCGAAGGGTGTCCAATACCGACACATCCTGCAGCAACAATCCAAAGAATGATCTAAAAAAGAACCAAATACAGGCATTAATCATTCTCGTAAATAACATTTATCAGCTGGGACAGCTTCCCAGCTATCTTTCCCTGGCCTCATAACCAAAATGGTATTGTCCTGACCGGTGGCAATAACCTCTGCTTGTTCAGGGGGATTCTTAGGCGATTGCACCCAAACCTTGGCCCCAGGGTTATCCGTAGAGCCAAAGCCTTTCTGGCCTCGTACAGTTAGCAAAGTTAGGGCAGTGCCTTTCATTATTTCACCACTGAAAACAGGCATAATGAGTAATTGGGCCACTCGGTCGGTGCGGTGTATCAGCAAGTCATTCTCACTGCTATTTAGCAGAAGTACCTTAATCTCTCCCTGATAGTCGCTGTCAATAACCCCTCCAAGTACCTGGATGCCTTTTACAGCCAGCCCCGATCTAGGGGCGATCAATCCAAAATTCCCGGGTGGTATATGAATACCAACACCGGTAGCAATGATGACCCGATTCTTACTTTCTAGAACGGTGTCATCCATGGCATGCAAGTCTAAACCTGCCGACCCTGGGGTCGCTCTGCATGGAGCCAGAGCTCCGGGAGTAATTTCCCAATACATCACAGTTTCATTGATTACATTAGGCATAGTCTCAACATTTGGGGGAAACAAACGCATAAGTGGAGATTCAGCATTTAAAAAAGGACGATTATTCAGGATCAATAGTGCTTGGGGTAAAAAGTCTCGCCAATTTTTATACTTGTCATCTGTTAACTTTCGTAACTGATCCTTTAACAGACCATTCAATCTCTCCACCAGGCCCGAGGCCTGCGGGTAGTAGGGTATATGAAATATCCATTCAATATTATTTTCCACACAGAATTCCTGTACCAATCTTCCACGAAAATGGGATGCATTATCAGATTGAATTTGGAATGGCACACCATAATACATCATAATCAATTCTAATGTTTTTATAGTATTCAATTGGGTGGCTTGCTTACATGGAAGAGCTACCAGCAAGCCACTATATGTATCGACAATTGTGCAAACATATTGACAATTTCTACTCATGGGAAGGGGTCCGATGTAATCAATCTGCCAAATTTGAGCGGGCAGTTTCCCGCGATGTAAATGGCCTCTAACAATTTGGGGTACTTTACGCTGTCTGATATGTTGACAGATGGGACAATGTAAAATAACATTTTTTAATTAGATCCAGGGGAATATAAATTCCTCTATCAGCAGCCCACCTGCTAGTGGCCTTCTCTCCAAAGTGTCCTGCCTTCTGGTGTGCCCATTTCGCCAATCCCGCAATATCAGGATCTTGTCTGTCCACCACTGCCTCAGCAATTTTAGATTTTTCATCTGCAATGTTATGAAAACATTTGTCAAGGGAGTCTATTGGGGTGTGAGCATCCACATGGAAGATGGTAACAGTACTCTGTGGGAGCATCTCCCAAATCTCTTGCCATAACTCCTTTCCCCACAATTCTTTGGAGTGTAACCTCCAATTATGGGAATGCCAGGTCGGCAACCAAACAGCCAGTCCATTGGCAGTGGACCAGGAATCGGTGAAAATGTGACATGTGCCAGGTAATTCTTGTTTCAAAACTTGGTAAACAGCATAAAGCTCGGCAAATTGGCTACTCTTCCCTTCACCAGTTGTGCTCAACAGTTTCTGTGTGACCGGATTATAAGACACCGCCTTCCAGTGCCGTGCCGTTCCAATAAACTTCGCTGACCCATCTGTGAACCACACATGGTTCCTGTCCTCAACGGACAAATCATCAAAAGGTCTACCCCACTTGACAGGAGACTCCTGTTCTAAAGGTACGAAACACTCACTCTCAGTCTCAGTCGATGGTGCTTGCGCCACTTGCTCATGTAAAAACGCAACTCCTTTCGGACCCACACGTGCCCTGTCTTGTATATACCATTTCCATTTAATCACACTCGCCTCCTGAGCATGCCCAATTCGATGAGTTTTTGGTGAACTCAAAACCCACTGCATAATAGGAATTTCAGGACGCAAAAATATGTCATGTCCCAAAGTCAATTGCTCGGTATCCACCAAAGCCCAATAACAAGCAAGTAGCTGTTTCTCAAAGGGTGTATAACGCTCACCAGCATCAGGTAGCTTTTTGGTCCAAAACCCTAACGGTACCTTACTCCTGCCTTGTTTCTGCCATAGACTCCAATTTGCATAAGGGCCTTGCACAGACACATTCAAATCCACATCACCATCACGTACAGGCCATAGATCCATAGCATGTTGAATTGCCTCTTTCGCCAGACTAAATGCATCTTGCTGTTGCTTACCCCATTCAAATGCATTCTTTTTACGTGTAACTCGGTACAAAGGGGCCAATATTTGACTCAAATGAGGAATATGCTGGCGCCAAAAACCAAATAAGCCAATGAAGCTCTGGGCTTCCTTCCTATTCCTCGGAACCGAAAAATCAAGAATCTTCTGTTTAACTTGAGGGATCACCTCGCGGTGTCCCTCGTGCCAATTAATACCTAAAAATTTTACAGCTTGAGACGGACCTTGTAATTTATCCGGATTGATCTCCCAACCTTTCCCACGCAGACACTCAATGACTCTATCTAATTGTGTCTGAACATCCTCTTGTGTTTCGCCTTGGATCAAAACATCATCAATATAATGACATATCTGAATTTTGGGATGAACTGGTACTTCAGCCAAATGTTCTGCCACCAGCCGGTGACAAATCGTAGGACTATGCACATAGCCCTGAGGAAGACTTCTGAACGTCATCTGACGCCCGTTCCACGTAAAACTGAACTGTTCCTGACACTCAGGGGCAATTGGAATAGAAAAGAAAGCATTAGCAATATCGATGGACGCATACCATGTACCTGGATGTGTTTGGATTCTTTCAATCAGGGTGATAACATCCGGTACTGCAGCAGTCAAAGAGGGCGTGTGTTTGTTCAATTCTCGATAATCAACAGTCATGCGCCAAGAATTATCACTTTTACGCACCGGCCAAACAGGATTATTCCAAGCAGAAGTAACTGGAGTTATAACGCCTGCATCAACCAACTCCTGAATGGTGGTACTAATCTCTTCATGACCACCCGGAATACGATACTGCTTCTGACAAACCACTTTGGTCGCCTGGGGAACTTGTATGGGGGGCATCCTTAAACGACCAACCCGTATAGGTCTGGACGAGATATAATGCGTCGTTCCAAATGGGTAACACCCATCATCAAGATGCAACGTCATTCCCTTCAAAATATCAATTCCAATTATGAATTCTAAGAGTGGCACCACTAATACAGAATATTCCTTTCTAGGGATTCTACCTATTCTCATTTCAAGCAAAGTTTGAACTGCAGGGGTTTCTTTTCCTCCTAATCCGGTAATAGTAAAAGGCTGCCCTGTAAATTTCTTTGATTTTCCATGAATAAGAGTGGCCTCCGCTCCTGTATCAACTAATGCTCGGGCCCTTTGGATATTACGATGTCTCCAATAAATATCAATATCTACATAGGGTCTATTATCTCTGTGAGCCCATCTGTGTACCGGAGCTTGACCTATTTCCTAGTCATTCTTACTGCATTCTGTGTACCAGGACAAATCAGGATAAAGACTCTCACGTTTCTTAGGTATCGATACCTCCTGTTCATATCCATCTCTATTACGAAATGGATTCCTGTCCTCTGCATTGTACTGCGGGTTTCGATCGGCCAAACTGTGTCGATCCTCTCTCCTTCTCAACTCAGGGGATTGATCCCTATCATCTCTACGTCTGCTGTAAGCATGATCATTTCTCCCCCTTTCCTTTTCCCCCTCTCTCTCCCTGTCCCGCTCTCGACGGGGGGACAGATCACGTACAGGACGCCGATCATCACGACGATCAGAGCGCCCACGGCGATCATCATCACCGCTACCATCAGAACAACCACGATCACACTCAGTCGTTCGAACACGCCGGGCACCCTCCTTCCGATCCAAGCCCCGTTTGCGAAACATCTCCCACAAACGAGCAGTAGTCTCACCATCAATGTCCTCCCGACGCACACCATCAGCCAAAAGACCAGTAAAGATATCACGTCTAGTAAATTTATATTCACCAGGAGTACGAGTGTCAGGCCGGGACTGACGTTCAGGTTTAAACCACTCACCCAACTCACCGAGTTGGCGTACCGATTCCAACACCGTAGATAGCACATTACCAGTCTGGTTAATCAACAAAGTCATCATGACCTGCTTGTAGGCAACAGGAGAAGAGCGAATGATACGATTCCGCACAGAAGAAGTCAACATCCCATCAAGCAACCTGTCAGCAGTGCCCAGAAAAATAGCCGTTTTCATCACTTCCTCCTTAAGACGTTGCGCAGCATCACGCAAGGTATACCACGGCTTGTCATTGACAGGCCAGTCAGATTCAGTAGGATACTTCAAGTTACAACCCCCAGTCGCCAATTGGAGCAAAGAAATTTGACCACCACCATTATAGTTACGAAAATGATCTTGCACAGTAGAATCCAAACTCAAAGAACAAAATTTCAAACAGTCGCCAGTATCCAGCATAATACCAGCAGCGCCTAGTTCATAAAGGCGCACCATCCATGTGAGCAAGGCCTCACCAGTCCGCTGCCGAAAGCGCTGCAAAATATCACTAATTTCTTGTTGGGTAAAATCTTCCAAACAGTCCAAAGAAACACCCTGCGGAGCATTGGGAGACTGCTGCAACTTCCGACGAAAAACCGGATGCGCAGAAACCACGGGACGAGCATCACAAGGAGCCCGAGCAGTACTAGTAGAGGGACAATCAGTGTAAGAAGCATCGATCCCGCCCGAAGAACGAGCGCAATCACGGGGTGCACCATCAGAGGTGCGAGAAGTAGACTTACATTCATGACGGGAACGAGAAAACTCGTGCGTAGCACATTCCTCACCCGAGGAACAAGATGTACTCGAGTCCCAGATATTACCATCCCATTCATCAGGATTCCAATCCAGTCCAGCTTTCGCCACGACCAGACGCACCTTACGCGTCGAAACTCGACCACGCCTGTTCTTGTACTTATAACGAGCAATCCGCACAGCCGCCCTTTCGGCAACCGTTTGGTAAGTGTCAAGTTTGTCAGAAAGCAACTTATTTTAACACCGCAATAAAGTATTAGAATTCTGAATCTCAACAAAGTGTGCCTCCACATCCTTAAGAGAGATCTGCAATTTCAACAATCTCTCATGCAGAATCCGATACGCAGACAGAATAACCCAACCTCTGCGCCCCAAAGCGGGAACCTCCTCACCCTTCAATACAGGTGCCGTCTGCAAACAAGTAATCACGTCAGCCGGTTCCGCCGACTCTAAAGAAGAGTTCCAATTTTCACTCAGACCAGTAGAGTCAGCCCACTCTCGGGCCAAGGCACCATAAGGCGTTGAATCCCATCCGGGAATATCAACGGACAATTTAAGAGCAGATTTAGATTTCTTAGAAAACATCACGAAAAAGAAAGAAAAAGAAACGCAGAGAAACGAAGGAAGAGAGAAAGAAAGAGAAAAAAAAACTATACACGCAAATATATAAAAAAAAAAGAAAACCACGCACACGCTGAAAGCAAACACAAGACAATCACAACGCACACAGGTTTCGTAAACAGTTCGTGACGCCAAATGTTCTGCTTGGGTTTTCGGATCGGGTGAAACCCGCTCTACAAAGCCCTTCTGACCCAAACCAGAACGTTACCCCCTCCCTAGGGCCTTTTTACACCTAAATAACCACATATATATGTACCACCTAAGGACAGGGAATTCCTATTATATATATATATATCAAGACCTCACAGCCTCGCAATCTCAGCAACCACAGTCTCGCGGCCTTAGGCAGACCCAGAATCTCCTACCAGACGGCAGCAACACACATAGTCTCGCGGCCTCAGGCAGACCCAGAATCTCCTACCAGACGGCAGCAACACACATAGTCTCGCGGCCTCAGGCAGACCCAGAATCTCCTACCCAGACGGCAGCAACACACATAGTCTCGCGGCCTCAGGCAGACCCAGAATCTCCTACCAGACGGCAGCAACACACATAGTCTCGCGGCCTCAAGCAGGCCCAGAATCTCCTACCAGACGGCAGCAACACACATAGTCTCGCGGCCTCAGGCAGACCCAGAATCTCCTACCCAGACGGCAGCAACACACATAGTCTCGCGGCCTCAGGCAGACCCAGAATCTCCTACCAGACGGCAGCAACACACATAGTCTCGCGGCCTCAAGCAGGCCCAGAATCTCCTACCAGACGGCAGCAACACACATAGTCTCGCGGCCTCAGGCAGACCCAGAATCTCCTACCCAGACGGTAGCAACACACATAGTCTCGCGGCCTCAGGCAGACCCAGAATCTCCTACCCAGACGGTAGCAACACACAGTCTCGCGGCCTCAGGCAGACCCAGAATCTCCTACCAGACGGCAGCAACACACATAGTCTCGCGGCCTCAGGCAGACCCAGAATCTCCTACCCAGACGGTAGCAACACACAGTCTCGCGGCCTCAGGCAGACCCAGAATCTCCTACCAGACGGCAGCCTTAGCACAAGCTCATCCTATTATTACCGTAGTACACGACAGGGGAATCGGGATTACTATATATCAGATCACACAAAGACTATTAGTTGAGCACAACCTGTTCTCTAGTTCGAGGGGCTCGTTTCCCCCTCATCCAGTTACCACTTACCTGACCAGGATTAACCTCTGTTCATGTCGAGTTAACTCTGATTAAAAGAATAGGCTATCCTCCTATATAAAAATACACAACACATGCTAACTCACAACAAGCTAAATACTTTATTTAAAGGCCACATGCACATTCGCAAAATACATTATATATACAACCTGCAAGGAAAGTAAAAGGTTAAGTTATACACTTCAAAGAAAAAGGGGTCGACATCACCTTAGTCGTATGTAGCCTGTGCTCAATGGTCATCTAGGTTCCCTTCTCGTCTATGCCTCGGCTTCGCCTGGAAGTCACCCCTCCGCAGTCGCGGGTCTACTCCCTTCTCCCTCTCCGAGTCACTGGAACCTCTTCCTCATCGGCTACTCTCTCCTCTTTAGATTCAAGTTCATCATCTGTCTTCCCTGGAATAAGTAGTAGCTTTTCTGCTAACGGCCAGATGCCGCCTATGGTCTAGAAGCAAGTGCCCATATCTGACTCAGACTTTCACTAATATAGAAGTGCATTCCCTCATGGAAATTTCCAGCTCGAAACCTGCCGCCCACCAAATTCCTGTACCTCCCCGTGCCAAGGACACGTTCCCAGCCGGCCGGCCTGATGTAGTGTCTTCGGCAGGGGAGAAATACATTCCTTCGATAAGGGCCGGCCTGAACCGGTTCTCTCCGAGCGAATAACACCTCATAACTAAAACATAACCTTTCATCTAGAAAGGTCCCAAGCTGCCGGAGCAGAAAGAAAGATGGAGTCTCTCCCGTTTGAGGCCTACCAGGCCTGAATTCAGCACAGCTCCATGAAATACCCTCACTACAGGACAGATTATCCCTAATACTAACGAATCTATCCCCTAGGCTATGTGTGCAAGCCCTGATCTATGGGTAGGAGCACAGAATTGTGTCAAAGTGTCTAATAAAGAGGCCCTATTCACTACTCTAGTCCTTAGACTTGGATGGAAAGAGACTGAAGTCATATTGATCGCTCTACAACACAAGAAGGCCGGGAAAATCGAGCAGTACAGAAGCTAAATCTACACTTGCAGAAACCAAAACTACTCTTCAGTTGTTGTCCGACAAGTGGTCAAACATTGATGGTCGTGTAACCATTCTAGAACAGACTGTTGATACTCTTACATCTTCTGTTGCCAAAGTTGACCCACTGTATGCCCAAATCTCTACACTTCACAAACAACTTGAGAACTTAGAAAACAGAAATAGGAGGAACAATCTTCGCATCTACGGCCTGGCGGAAAATTCAGAGGGGTCCGATGCTCTTGCTTTTTTCAAAACTTTCTTGTCAAAAATTCTTCAGCTGCCAGATACCACCAATTTCAACATACAAAGAGCTCATCGTTTAGGTCCTCCTTCTGCTGGGATTTCCACTTCCCATGTTCGAAGGCCGAGAGGTGTTATCCTCTACTTTCTAGAATATACAGATTTACTTAAAGTTCTCTCCGCAACCAAAGCTATTCCTCGACTTACCTGGTCGGGTAATCAACTTTTCTTTTCACAGGATTATGCTAAGTCCACTGCTGACCGGCGCAAGGAATTTCTTTCACTGAGACCACAGCTGCGTTCTATGGGAGCGAGATATCGGCTTTTTCATCCCTGCCTTTTTAAGGTGACTTTCAACAATAAGACTACTACCTGCGACGACCCGATGAAATTAAAGAGCATTCTGTACTCTCATAATGCCAACAGTATGGATTTTGCTGCTTCTTCCAGTTCTTCATAAGTGGTTTTATCTCATTTATCTCATGTAACTGCTTCTTTGCTATGTTCCTTACTGGTTTTCATGATTGTTTTGCCTAGACTGTTTTTGTAGTTGCTTGTTTTTTTTATCAATCTTCTATATTCTTGTTATTTAACATACATCCTTCTTTTTTCTTCCCCTTTTCACAGATTCTTCCTTCACGTCGCCACCCACCTTCTTCTCCTTGGGTTTCGTTGCAGTTGTCTTCCCTCCCTGCCCTCCCTTTGGAGCTTTTGGCCCGTCATTGTTCTATGTGGCCTCCAACCTCCTCCTCTTTTGTATGTTCGACAATATGTAAGTCTTCCATTCCTCTTCCTCTGGTATTATGTTCTTACCTTCCTTTTTCTTTCTTCTCTATGCTCCTCAGCTAATTCCTTCTTTCGTATCTTTGTTTCTTCTCAGCATATTTCCTGTCCACTTTTCTTGATCCAGTTCTTTCTTTTACTATCTTCTTTGCTTATATTTTTACTATATTTCTTCTTTTCTACTCTCCCTTCTTCTTTTCATCATGTAATTGGCTTTTTCTTTGTTGTTTTTTATGAAACTTTCTTCTTTTTTTTCAGATGTATCGTATTAATATGCTTCTATGCTTTACTTGCCTTTTTGTTTCAAGATTATTTCCCCAACTGGCTTTGTGATATGCATATTTAATGTTGTTTTATGCCTTTGAATATATTCTCTTGGAATGTTAGAGGTTTGCATTTGCCAATCAAAAGACAGAGAGTATTATCCCATTTGACCAAACTCAACGCAGATATAGCCTGTATACAGGAATCACATTTATCGGCAGTTGAATCTGCTAAACTGAAAAGGGGTTAGGTGGGTGAAGTTTATTTTTCTCCAGGTGACGGTAAACGTAACGGCGTTTTGATTTTATTTAGGAAATCTCTCCCAGTTAAGTCAGTAGCGCATTTTGCTGATATTTCAGGTAGATGGGTATTAGTTAATTTTATCTTAGACAATATCCCTATGTCTAATTTAAATGTGTACGCTCCAACAAGTGGGGATGCCTCTTTTTGGACTTCTTTAGCTCCGCTAATCACTCAACATTATGTTGATAACTTTATTTTAGTAGGTGATTGCAATGAAGTTTTTGACCCTTTTTTTGGATAGGCATTCAGCTAGCGCATACATACCACATAAGTCACAAAAATCCTTTACTCACCTTATTGCACAATACAAACTCACTGATGCTTGGAGACTGTGTAATCCCACTTTGCGAGAATACTCTTTCTTTTCACCCCCTCATCAAACTCAATCTCGACTAGACTATTTTTTTATTTCACATCACCTTACCCAGTCACTTATTTCTTCTGACATCGGCTCCATCTTGATTTCAGATCATGCCCCAGTTTCCATTGTTCTGGATGTGGTACAAAGGCCTACCTCTATTAAAAAATGGCGTTTTAACAACGCTCTCCTTCTTGATGCACAATTGGTTTCTTCTTTTACATCCTTTTTCCACGAATATTTCCTACTTAATCATACGGATGAAGTTCCATTTCCCGTAGTTTGGGATGCTTTCAAAGCATCGGCTAGAGATTTCATCATAAATTATGTCTCTCGTAAGAGGAAGAAAGCCCAACAAGATACCAATGTCCTACTTTCTAAGAATAAACGATTAGAACATGTATATTACACTTCTAAATCAAAAGATTGCTTAAATGATCTAATTTCTGCCAAATTTCAATTTAATAAAGACTCTACGTTTAATGCCTCTAATTTTCTCTTAAAATCTAGCGCCAAGTTTTATGGTGGGCAGAATAAGGCTGGAAAGTTGTTGGCCAATTATTTAAAGGTGAGACAAAATAAAATCAATATTGAATCCATTTACGGCCATGATGGGTTATTAAAACATAAAAGTGAGGACATCCTACAATAATTTTTACATTTTTATGAAGCATTGTACTCTTCCGAAACATCTTCGTCTGACCAATCCATTTCTCAATTTTTGTCGACCATATCTTCTCCCTTTGATACTCTTCCGGACCTTTCACTCTTGGAGGCTGATCTTACTCACAGAGATCTCCTCCAAGCTCTTCATACTCTCAAACACGGGAAAGCTCCGGGCCCGGACGGTTTCACTGTTGAGTTCTTTTCTTGTTTTTCAAATTTGCTCATTCCCAAATTACATTTACTTCTTTCTACTTTCCTTCAAACTGGTTCCGCTTCTGTATCCTTCTCTGATGCCCTTATTTGTATTGTCCCGAAACCGGGTAAGGATCCACAGTATTGTAAAAATTATCGCCCTATTTCCTTAGTAAATATCGATTATACATTTTTTTCCAAAGCATTAGCGCTGCGTTTAGAGTCTTTTCTTCCCGAGCTTCTAGGGAAAGAGCAGTCTGGTTTTGTCAAGGGCAGACTGTTGTCCGATAACACTAGATTATTTTTTGATATTCTTTCCAAGTCCTCTCATTATCCCCATTCCCTCGCAGCCATAGCTTTGGATGCGGAAAAAGCTTTTGATCGGGTTGAATGGTCTTATTTATTTAAAACTCTGAAGTGGTTTGGTTTTGGTCCAAAAATTTCTTCCCTAATTTCCTTTCTTTATTCTCGTCCTAGAGCAGCAATTTCTGCAAATGGGGGCTTATCTCCTTACTTTTCCTTAGGAAGAGGAGTCAGACAGGGTTGCCCGCTTTCACCTTTTGTGTTTAATCTAGCTTTAGAACCTTTCCTTTTGCGCCTTCGTCAAAATGACAATATCCATGGTTTTAATTTTCATAATGTTGACATTAAAATGGCAGCTTATGCTGATGATGTCCTATTATTTATCTCCCAACCAGATACCTCTCTTCCTGCATTTTTAGATGAAGTTCATTCTTTTGCTCAAGTATCGGGCTAGAAATTGAATAAGGACAAGTGTGAAATCCTACCACTTACTAAAGTGACTTTCAAAGATGATTTTTCTGCTTCAGGTTTTTCTTGGAGTCCTAACTATATTAAATATTTGGGCCTCAATTTCCATTCCTCTCTTTCTGGTACAATCACTAAGTGTATGGAAGATTGTATACAAAAATTAACCACTCTCACTACCAAATGGCATCCTCTCTATTTGTCATGGTGGGGAAGACTGGACACGATCAAGATGATGCTCTCTCCCATTGTTTTGTTTACAATTTCCAATATACAACTTCCTGTCCCCTTGAAATATTTCAAGAAAATAAACTCTATTTTATCTTCCTTTCTATGGGGGCACAAAAAATCTCGTATGTCTTTGTTTAAGCTAATGCGTCCTAAAAAAGAAGGTGGAGTGAACTTCCCAAACTTTTCTTTGTATCATAAATCCTTTCTCTTGCATCAAGTCTCTCATTGGATTGACGATTCCTCATTATCCTCCCCTCTCTGGTTGACCTTAGAGAAGTCTTTCATTTCTCCCTTTTCCTTCAAAGAATATCTTATGTTTTCTCGCAGACCTCAATCTGTTTCAACTCCTATTCTTAAATGTACCTCCAAAATTCTTCCTGATGTACCTGTTCCATCCTTTTTTGACCAACCTATCTGGCATAATACGTCTATCTTAATTAAAAATAAGCCAATTTTTTGGAAATCCTGGAGAACACTCGGCCTTATTTGGGTGCGCCAATTGTTCCATCATACTCAGATCATTCCCTTTGATTCAGCTGCCACTTCTTTCAATCTACCTCTCGCTTGTCGAACTAAATATTTGTTATTGACACACGCATTACAACAGGCCTACGATGCTCATCTTGGTCTGCATCCTCCATCAACTCATATTCCCTCTGATACTACCTCGCTGAACTCTTTACTTTTTAAGCACTCTAGAGCTTCCAAGATATATGCTTTTCTTCACACTTTGTCCTTCCCTCGCATTAAAACCACATTAGAGGAGGATTGGGAAAAAGATTTTGCGATTTCTTGGCCTATTGAGTTGTGGGATAAGTTGTGGTTGAAGATACGTAAATCTTCCAGAGCTGCGAATACTACTCAAACACTATTTTTTATTTATAATCGTTTATTATTTTCACCACTCACTCTCAGCAAACATTTCCCGGAAGCTTCCGACAAGTGTTGGTCCTGCTCCTCACCACATGCAAACCTTTTCCACATGCTTTTTAGCTGTCACTTCACTTTTTGCTTCTGGAAACAGGTTTGGTCTCAAGTTAATAAGATTTTTTCATCCACTCACTCCTTTGCTTTTTCTCACATCTTTTTAGGAAGTCTCTCTCCCATCTGGGCTCATTGCACCTGTAGCACCAGAATAATAGACTTGTTATTAGCAGTAGCATTCCAGCAAATAACTAAAAATTGGAAGGACTATTCCAAATTATCTTATAAGGCTTGGTGGTATGCTGTTTGCTATAATCACAGATTAGATACGACTTTTGTTTATCCCCTAACTTTAGCTGCTAAGCGAAGAGACTTGTGGAGTCCAGTTAGTTTTTTTTATTTGAGTGCTCGTACTTCTCTGTCTTTATCCCCGTTACAGCAAGAAGTCCTTAAACCTCCATGACTTCCTTTTTCTTATGCTTGTATTTTATATTTCATATCCCTTTTGTATTGCCTCGTTTCATATTACTTGCCAGTTTCTGCCTATAAGTATATTCAACTTTTGGTGTTTCATATTACAACTTATGTTTTTTGCCATTACTTACCCTACTATGTACTTTGACTTGTTAACTTTTCTTATTTTTCTCTTATTTTGTAACATTTGAGCATATTTTTTCAATAAAATTTTTCTGAACTTAAAAAAAAAGAGGAAGCATTAACCCTTGATGTAGAACAAGAGAGAGAAATAGATATCTGTCTATAGGCTGAATCGCATAATGTGACACCACAAACATTTCGTGTTTGATTTAACAGACTACGATGTGGTTCCATGTATAACAAGAATCTAGGCCGCATATAGGGTGCACATGGCAACTGACTTTCTTTTTAGTTTACTAATGGTGTTTTCGCCAGAGCAGGGGAAGGCATGAATGTTTTTATGCTTGTGTGTTAATACTATCACTTTTAACAATTACTTCTCAATACAGTGATATAATCTGAGGCTCTAAGGAGAATTGCATCAGCATGTTAAAGAAATGTACTTTCTTTGTTGGTGTTATCTTATTTGACCATATGATATTTGCTGCAAAATTGACATGGCAAACGCTTACACCGGCTACGCTTACACCAGCTACTGTAGCCAAGCAAGACCCTTGGCTGAGCTCTGGCTCAACACTCCCTATTAACAATAACTAATGGACCTGCAGGAGACCCAATCACAAAGGAGGGACTCTGGGCTTATTCGAACAGGTCCAGCATATGTGCCCAAACTTATATAAATGCAGAAAATATCCCGTTCCTGACTGCGGGAGGGGGGGGGAACAAGTCAGGGAACCGGTTTTGAGTGGTCATGAAGTGCAGGGGAAAGGGGGTTCCTCCTGTTGGAATTTAGGGCCCTCACACACCCGGCTGGGTGTCATGCTTCATTATAGGGCTGCTCCTCGTCAGGAGACCCACCTCACGCAGCTAGAAAGTCTCACATTACAAAGGTGGCGTAGGGGAAAGATCTATGCCACTCCCTACTCAGCTGGTGGGCTGCTAATATGGGTGCTCCCCAGAACCCATTTTCTTCCTCAAGTGCAGGTGATAGCTCTAGAGCAGGGGTACTCACAAACTTTCTCTCGGGGGCCAAATTTACAGTGTGGTTTGTGGCCGAGGGCCGCACCTGTGGGGGCGGGGTCAGTGGTGGAGGGGGCGGGGCTAGAGCAACTAAAAAAAACTGACCATGAGGTTGAACACAGACCCCTGCAGCGGACGCATTCGTCCACTGAGCCACCAGACCCAGCATACACACACACACACATATGTATACAGTTCATTGGGGATTTGTCCATCAGAAGAACCGCACTTGAACACAAGCTGCTTTTCCCCACAAGCTTTTATTAGGTATGGTTCGTCGCGCTTGCCTGTAATTATTCACACCTGACTGAGCCCGACGCGTTTCGATGACTCTCTTCCTCAGAGGCTCACACAGTCAGTAGTATGCGAATTAAAGTTCCCCGAGTCCTTGTTTGGCAGTATATCGTACGCAACGTGCTGTCTCATATAGAGCAGCCCATTTGGTCATACGACATACTGCCAAACAGGGACTCTCTCTCTCCCGGTCTCACTCTCTCTCTCCCGGTCTCCCTCTCTCTCTCTGTCTCCCTCTGTCTGTGTCCCTTTGTCTCCCTCCCTCTCTGTCTCCCTCCCTCCCTGTCTCACTCCCTCACTCTCTGTCTCCCTCTCTGTCTCCCCCTCTCTCTGTCTCCCCCTCCCTCTGTCTCCCTCCCTTTGTCTCCCTCGTCTCCCTCCATCTCCCTCTGTCTCCCTCCATCTCCCTCCCTTTGTCTCCCTCTCTCTCTCCCTGTTTCCCTCTCTCTCTCCCTGTCTCCCTCTCTCTCTCCCTGTCTCCCTCTCTCTCTCCCTGTCTCCCTCTCTGTCTCCCTCTTTCTGTCACCCTGTCTCCCTCTGTGTCCCTCTGTCTCCCTCCCCCTCTCTCTCCCTCCCTCTCTCCCTCCCTCTGTCTCCCTCCCTCTCGGTCTCTCTCTCTCTGTGTCTCCCTCCCTCTCGCTGTCTCCCTCCCTCTCGCTGTCTCCCTCCCTCTCGCTGTCTCCCTCCCTCTCGCTGTCTCCCTCCCTCTCGCTGTCTCCCTCCCTCTCGCTGTCTCCCTCCCTCTCGGTCTCTCTCTCTCGCTGTCTCCCTCCCTCTCGCTGTCTCCCTCCCTCTCTCTGTGTGGCAGCTCGGGATGAGACAGCTTCCCGGGCTTGGGTGGGTTTGGGGAGGCCGCATTGTGAGGCCGCAGGTAGGGCAGCACCAGCGATGCTAGCCTGTTCGCCACAGAGGGGTAGGAGCAAATCGAGGCTCGTGGGCCCTGGTGAGAGGCATAAGAGATGCCTACGGTGGTGTGCGGCCCGCAGAGGAGAGACTGCTGAAAAAGCAGGTCCTTGCGTTGCTGTTCACTCGTCTTATCTCCCATCGAGTTTTAAGGGCAGAGGATCTGCGAGAGGTTGCTTGGGTAACACAGGCCATCAGGCGCGCAACACCCATTGGACTCAAAGGGCTTCAGCCCCCCCCCCCCACCCCCGTCGCGTGTGGCAGCCGGGATGAGACAGCCTCGCTGCGCACACACAGCCGAACCCGAGCACTTCACAGGTCTTTAAAAGACCATTTGCATGTTAATGAGGCCTCGCTGTTTCACCCCTTCTAAGAAGCCCTGCAGCGCCACTCTGCCTATTGCTTAAAGATTCAGCCCCCCCCTCCCCCCGAAATCAGCTCCACTCTGCCTAAAGCTTAAAGATTCAAGCCCCCCCCCTCCCCCGCCGCCGAAATTTAGCTCTAGTTGCGCCTCTGCTTGCGAGGCACTGGTTTTGCGGAGGCTTCTTTACCCAGTGAATGCGGCCCCCGAGGAATAACAACAGGCGGAATTGCAGTTGATTGCCAACTGTCTGTTGTTTTACACGAGGGCCGCATGGAAAGGGCTGGCGGGCCGCAACTGGCCCGCGGGCCGTACTTTGAGTACCGCTGCTCTAGAGGATCACTTTGTGGTGCTAGGCAGTAAACTAGATGGGAACTATATTGCTTTCATCAACATATATGCTCCAAACACAGGTTGCCCGTGTTTCAGTCCTCCATTGCATATATTGTTACGGTCATGCAATTCTGCAACTCCCACTTCCAGGAGGAGTGACTTCATTTTTATATATTTTTTTATACCAGAATGCAGTAGTTACAATCAATTCTAGATGAATACGAATCCAAAAGTAGCGCAATCAGTCCAAAGGACGTAGTAACCAAATACTATACATAGTTCAAAAGAGTTAAAAGGAAGACCAGAGGGATAAATGAGAAAGAAAACAAACAAAAAAAAAAGACGAGTAAGAAAGAAAAAATAGTGAAATGCATGGGTGGAGCCCCAGTCCACCCGAGTAACTATATTTGCCAATCCTATTTCAGCTACTGTTCCATCAGGAGCCCCCAAACTAGAAGACCCCTTTTCTTCGCCCTCCTACCCTTACATTTATACAATGCCATCTCCAAATTAAATACATGAAAAAGTCGGGCATACCACGCCTGATATGTCGGAGGGTCTTCATCCTTCCATTTGGAAGCAATCATAATACGAAAAAATACTGTTACCATGAAGCAAAGATAAACTTGGGTCAATTCTAGCTGTAAGGTCTCGTCATAGCCAAGTCGCAACAAGGTTGAAGTTAATGGAACCGCCCGCCCCATATTTTGACATAAAAACTTTTTAATCCCATGCTACAATACATCTAGTTTACAGCAATCAGAAAACATGTGGACCATGTCTGCAGGTCCCTGTGCACATCTTGGGCGCTTGTTGTTTTCCCTTTTCCCCCATGCCCACAGTTTAGCCGGCGTGAAATAGAGTCTGAATACCGTTTTAAAGAGTTGAGCTTTAAAGTTAGCCAAAAAAAATACAATTTTAGACAATTTTAAAGATCTGCGCAGATCCACATCCTGATTATCCAATTTGTCCGCCCACTCGCTTTCTGATCTCACTATGTCATCAGGATTGGCCTCCATCAGCATTGAGTACAAATCCTTAACTCGGGGCTGTCTGTTAATTAGGCATTCTAAAAGCGGGTTTCGAGCCAGGCTAGTAGGCTGCGATACAACCGGTTTGATTGACTACCTTATTTGTATATATTTAAATAATGTCTTAGGGTCTACCCCATATCATTCCTGAAGCTCTCCAAATGGCACAACCCTATTCAGATCGATAATATCTCCTATATTGTTAATTCCTGCCTGTTCCAATGTTCTGCCTATGTTGTCATAGAGTGGGGCCGGGAAAATTGAAGAGCTCCATAATGACAAATATCTCTGGATTTTGGTGATTTTTAAGATTTTACCAGCCTTCTGCCAAACATTCCAGGCTGCTCTTAGGGGTTTGAACCGTGTTTTCTTGTAGTAGCTCCCCTCCAGCTGTCTCAATACTAACCCTGGTGCTAAATCTCCAATGGCTTATTCATAGATGGAAGGCGGAATCTCACTGTACAGGTCTACTGTCATAGTCTGGTCCCTAGTTATAGGTCTAAATAAAATAGTCATTTGCTGCAACGTTACAGCCCAATAGTAGTATGAAAGATTAGGGACCGCCAGCCCCCCTCGGTCTTATGGTAGAGTCATTAATTTCAGCGATCTCAACCTTCACATAGCCCCATATAAATTGTGAGAAGATATCTTCCTATCTTTTTAAATAGTAAATTTGACGGTTCCAATGGTATGTAGCGGAGGAGATAGAATATTTTAGGGAACATAGTCATCTTTATGACATTAGCTCTTCCGATAATGGATAGATGTAAATTATCCATTCTCTTCAAAACTCCCCCCATTTTTTAAAAAAGAGGGTCTGAATTAATATCCCAAATTTTCCAACTTCCGCTGCAATAGTTATCTCTAAATAAGTGGCTGCCTCCGTCCTCCGTGGATCTTGACATGATACTGGCACAGATAATTTTGGTTTTATCAGTGTTTAAACCATAGCCTGACTGTCTTCCAAATTCCGAAGCCAGTGTTTCAATCCTTCTTATTGCTCCTAGTGGGTCAGGGGTGACAACTGCAATGTCATCAGCATAGGCTAGCACTTTGGTATTGTATCCCCTGACCACTATCGGTTTAATTGCCTGATTGTTTAGCATTGATCTAATTAAGGGATCTATATAGAGCGTGAAGAGGATAGGGAAGCAGGGGCAGCCCTGCCTCGTGCCACGAGGAGTGACTTCAATTGCACAGCAGATGTTGCACTTGGTAGGTCACACCCCTCACTTCGTGTCTCCCCATTTCACAAAGCTGCTCGACTCTTTTGCTCCTGGATAGCAGATTGAGACCTAAGTGACACCTGGAGAGCGCATAGTCCACAGGGCAGTTCCTTTTCTTACCATTCCCGCTTACACAACCTCTCCGTCCACCTACCCGAACTATCTGGGCAGAATACCTTCCCAGATCACACCGTGATCACAACCAGGGGTGGCTCCTCCACTAGAGCGGAGGAGTGTCGCCCACTGCTTTCTCGCAGTGCGAGAAGCAGAAACATAAAATGGTAATAACTTTCAGTTATGACCATTTTATATGTGGTTGCGGGTAGGCGGGTCGGCTGGGCTGCTCTGAGAGCAGGGGGAGAGTGGTGTGCCTGCCCACTCCTGAGTACGCAAAGACTGTTTGGCCGGCCCCCTGGGCCCGCCCAAACCTGTCATGCGCACTCTGCCAATCTCCATGCAGGCTGCAATGCAGCCTACATGGAGAAAAAGGCCTCCCCGGAGGCGCCTGGCTGGGCGGCGTCCCGACCAATCACAACGCTGCTTGCAGCGTTGTCATTGGCTAAGGGGAGCTAAGCCTGGCTGCCTGCTTCTGCTTCCTGTTCCTGGATAGCAGGAGGGCAGAGGAAGACACAGGACCCGGCTGGCGGAAAGGTATGTGACCCCCAATACCCTCCACCCGCGAGTCAAGCCGGCCGCGACTACTTCGGACTTTCGCCTGGTGTAATACTAGACCTCCTAATACCAACTTAGAGTCTAAGGCCTGATTACGATCTTGGTGGATAGGATACTCCGTCACAAACGTGACGAATATCTCATCCACCAATTTCAAGGTCAAAAGGATATAATGGGATTGTAATTTGGCGGACGCGATATCTGCCACGTTTGTGATGGAGTATCCCATCCACCAAGATCGTAACCAGGCCTTAAATGGTCTGGCTCTAGATGACCCTTTTTTTAGGGATGACCTGGGGAACATTATTTGGGATTACTTAGCTGACAATGCGGGCTCAGTTTCCTCCTCGCTAGCAGGATGGGAGGCATTTAAACTGGTTAGTAGAGGACATTGTATTGCTAACACATTAGAGATTCATGCCCAAATACACAGGGAGATTAGGCAATAGGAGCATCTCTTAGCAGCCTTGGATTTGCCTCTTGTCGGGAATACTGCCATCTATGACCACTTACGTGCGGAATGGAAAACCTCCTGCCACTAATTTCCGGGCTTAAGTCTATAAGGCCTACACCATCAGCGCACATGAAGAACGTGACAAGACAGAGTGACTGCTAGCTTGGCTGGCCAGACCTTACTTACCAACGCGTCTCACAAATCCTCAACCTACGCCACAGTTTTATGCCAGACAGGGCGAGACATACCCCCAGCATATGCATGACTATATCGTGGTGTCAGAGCCACGTAGAACAGCTGCTGTGGATGAGGTTTCACTGGGAGGGGAGATCCTTGTCCAGGAGGTACTGGGGGCCGTTAAAGTCCTGGCCCGAAGGAAGACCTCCAGGCACTACTGACAGGTAGCCATTAAAATTTTACTCTGCGTGTATGGATATCTTTGCCCCTGTATTGACTAAGCTGTTTAACACAGCTAGATCATTCCCACCGATGCTTCGTGAGGCTCTGTTGGTCCCCCTGTTTAAGCAGGATAAGCCGGGAAAATTGTTAACTTCTACAGGATCCTATCTATCCTTAACGTCGATTATGAGATATAGAGTAAAATATTAGTTAATCGGCTGCTCCCCCATGTACAAGACTTTCTTCAAAAATATTAGTCAAGATTAATCCCCACTCGGAGTACTGCGAACAATATTCGCCAACTAGTGCAGCTTATGCATGTTGCCCAAGTGAAATCCAAAAGCCCTTATTATAGCCAAAGACATCGAAAAGGCCTCCAATTCCCTGTGCTGGAAATACCTATATGCCACAATGACGGGTATGTGACTGGGGGGTGGTTTCCTCAGCTGGACATGTCGCCTTTACACAAGCCCAGTGGTGCAAGTGAAGTCTGGCTCCACTATATCACCGCAATATGCAATCGTGAGGGGTACTCGACAAGGAGGCCCACTCTCACCCTTGCTTTTTGTCATGACAATGGAGCCACTTGCCCTCACACTTTGCACCAGCACCACTTCTAAGGCTTGCAGGTTAGTGGCATGCCCTTATATGTTTCCCCGTATGCAGAAGACCTCTTCCTTTACACTAGGGGTGAGTGTGCAGACATTGAAGGAGCCATCGCAACATTAGCGGAGTCTGAACATCATTCAGGCCTGCGGGTCAATTCAGACAAATCAAATGTTTTTCCATGATTCATCCCACTTACAAGGGCTCTCCTGCCTGAAATTGGGTCAACTCTGCTGGAATCAGTCACATGTCGCTATCTCGGGATCAAGGAGTGCCACACTAATGCTGAGTTGATTGAGGGCAACGTAAGAGCGACACTCGCTGTCCTACGATGATCCATACAATTCTGGGTCAATCTCCCCCTCTCTGTGATGGGACAGATTGCCCTGTCAAAAATGATATTCCTCCCTCGGCTCCTCTTCTATTTCACGACTCCGTCAGTCCACCTCACCAGATCCCTCTTCACCGAAATGAATGCCCTGTTAACCTGGCTTATCTGGGATGTTGGGTGCCACTGTATTGCTCTGGGTAAGTTCCGCCTCCCCACAAATGAGGAAGGGCTTGCAGTGCCGGATATGGAGCTCTATTACCTTGCTGCTCAATTCAAATGGGCAGTGCTCTGGCGCGTTAGTCTTTGGGGTAACGGCAGCCAAGGACTAGGATTCTCTCCCCCCCCCCCCCGCGGTCCAGTCTGACAAACATTCTCCTTACTCAGCAGCCCCATTGGTAAGCGGATACAGAGGACCCAGTGTTATCAGCCCTCCCGTTTGCATGGGCCTGAGTGCTACAACGCACCAAGATGATGCTCCCCTACAATACAAACCTCCCCCTACTGATGCTGTTGCTTCTCCCACATACAAGTGAATGGTCAGGATTAAACGACTGGGAGCGAAGGGGAATAGCGATCATTTGCCACAGGTTCCTAAGTGGCCATTTGCACGACTTCGAGGACCTAATATCTGAGTTGGATGTTCTCCCACATTAGTTTCTATTATATAGAACAGTTGCGATGACTAACAGGCGAACTCAGGGTGTGGAGGGACAGGAACCATCCAAACACAATGGTCTGAGAACTATCTCCATCATGATTGGGCCAAGACGGTCAGTCACGCTCCTTTATAGTTCTCTACTTTCCCACACAAAGCACAATCTTTCTCCCGTGCGGGCTCGCTGGGCTATGGACCTGGGCCGAGACCTGTCAGATAGAGACTGAGTCAATGTACTCTACTATGCCCCACATATTTCCTGTAACGCTGGCTTTAAATGAACTTAGTATTATTACCTACACAGGGTATATCTGACCCCTAAATAACTCAACAGAATATTCCCAGGCAGCCTGTCCAAAGTGGCGACTAGACAACAGGACTTTAACCATGCTGTGTGGGATTGTCCGATTCTCACCCCATATTGGGAAACTATGACAGCCCATGTCAATACTCCTATGAGCCGCAACCTCGACAAGTCCCCAGCTGTTTGCTTATTGGGATTGTTTCCTAGACCCCGTACAAGAACATTAATCTCCAGGTTTGCAGACCTAGCAGAGATATCTCAATGTCTCGGAAATCCCCTGCAAGTCCCTCTCTAGTGGGATGGCGACGGAAACTGCCTAAATGAGCGGAATGTGAGAGTGTTGTGATGAACCTTGAGGTACCAAGGGCATGCTGCAACCCAGACCATGCCTTAGATTGGGATCAGATACTGTGAGACACCCCACCGTCAGGAAGACTCTGTTACCTACTTCCTATCCCAGATGTGGACTCAGCGAGTGAGGGCAGAACCCTTCTCTCTCCTGAACGACACCCCTAAGACCATATCTACCGTAGCTTGCCTCCCAGCGCATGCGAGGAGACCCCTCGTAGACTACCCCTGCCCCTCTTCCCTGCACTATGCTCCCCCCAGATTTAGGACCCCTGTGTTCGTATCATTAACTATATACCAGTAGCATAATGCCCCTTGGTTGATGGTGCTGGGCTTTCTGTTGGTTTGAGCTTTTCTGTTCCTTCCCCCATTCTCCCTGCAACATGCCCTTGACTTTGTGGGACTCACTCACTTTATTTGCTTCTGTGATAGGGGTTGGTATTATGACCTGTTACCATGCACATGGCTTTTTTGATAGCAAATATAACAAAACTATTGATTGTATCACATGGCTGTCTGAGTGTTGTCCATCCTCGCCACTACTTAGACTGACACCGCGTTTCACTATTCCTACACATGTTTGTATCATGTACATGATAAATGCCAATAAAGTCTGTTTACAAAAAAAACCTCAAAAATAATGGGAATTTGTTCCAACACGCCGCCTGCCCGCCCCTCACTGAAGGTAAGCCCATAAATATCAGACACATTTTTTACAAGATACTGCGAGTCGGCATCCCTGTGGCAGACAGGCCACCGAGCCAAGTGTTTCCACAGGTAGATCTAGTTGAGGTTCCACCAGAGGACATCCAAGCGTTCTTCCACTACAGAAGAGGACAGGGAAACCATGAGCTCAGCAAAGGGAGTCCTCTGTCAATTTATAGCAGAGCTCCAGCCCCACTGAACACTAAAAGTACCCCTTACTGATGAACTGGGACATGTGGCAATTCTCAAGTGATTGATCCAGGAAGAAGGAAGCACTCGTTGATAGCTATCCTCACAGCAAGACACGCCCTATTCACTAGTAACTGTACACAACGGCGAAAGAACCCAAGCAACTCTCAGGAAGAGATACCTATAACTGAATTTTTTAACTACAGTGTGGTATAGGGACCTCTTTGTGACAGGCAAGAGCGAATCAACTTATTTACATATGTCCACTCAGGAGCTCCCACGGACCCCTGTCCCCACCAAATCTTTAACCTCAGGTGCAAGACGATCAGCAGCAAGCTCACCACCATTTTCAACACATTGATAACCACAGCAACCTTCCCTGAAGTCTGGAAACACGCCCTTCTCAAGAAACCTTCTACTGACCCCTGCAAACTGAAGAACTACTATCCCATTTAACTGCTCCCTTTACCGTCAAGGTCCTCAAAAATGCCATCAACTGCCATCTCTCGGAACACATAAAGATCAACACTCTGCTGGACACCTCCCAATCTGGATTCCAAACCAACCACAGCACCGAAAGTGCCCTAATCGCTGCCACTTATGACATCAGAACACTCCTTGACCGGGGAAAAATGGTGGCCCTGATCCTCTTCAACCTCTCTGCAGCATTCAACACCATGTCCCACCACAATCTTATCAAGACGCTCAATCACATCAGAATCCAAGGAAACGCCCTCAATTGCACTGCCTCCTTCCACACCAGAAGAACCCACAGAATCTGCCTACCACGTTTCACATCGGAACCCAAAGACATCATCTGCGGCGTCCCTCAAGGCTCGTCCGTCAGGCCTACACTATTCAACATCTACATGACTTCCCTAGCCAACATAGTCAGGGCCCACAGAATGAACATCATATCCTATGCAGAGAACACCCAGCTCATCCTCTCACTTTCTGAAGACCCCTCCACCATGAAGGCCAAATTTCACAAGTTTCATCGACTTGATGAAACAAAACTGCCTCAAAATCAGCACAGACAAAACAACTCCTTTCCATGGAATGACTCGTGGTGGCCTTCCAGACTAGGACCATCTCCCACCACAGACAGAAAAACCATGCACGTTAACTTTGGCCTCATCCTGGACTGCAAGCTCACCATGAAAAACCAGATCAACGCAGTATCCTCTGCCTGCTTCCTCACTCTTCGCATGCTCCATAAGATCTTCAAATGGCTCCCTGTCAACACCAGATGTTCTGTCACTCAAGCCCTAATCACGAGTCGGCTGGACTACCGTAACGCACTTTACGTAGGAATCCCCACTCACCTCCTGAAGAGACTACAAACCATAAAGAATTCAGCGACCACTCATCCTCGACCTTCCCAAGCATATCCACATCACCCCTCACCTCAACAAGCGCCACTGACTTCCCATTCAAAAGAGGTGTCAATTCAAGATGTTGATCCAAACCTACAAAGCCCTTCACAACCAGGGACTAGGGTACATCACCCACAGCCTGAACTTGCACCACCCTTCCAGACACTTTTGCTCCCCCTCCCTCTCCCTCGCACACACTCCGCCGCAATCGCCGAAGCTTCAGTGGACGATGCTCTTTCTACTACCTCATTGCATAAACCTGGAACAACCTCCCCTTTCCCCTACAGACCTCATCCTCTCTCCTGGAGTTCAGGAATGGACTCGAGACCTGGCTGTTCCACTGCACCCAGCAGCGATGCCCTCAGCACCTGGATAGCCTCACGGGTGAGTTGCCACGCTTTATAAATCCTGATCGTTTGACTGACATATTGAGCTTGCTGTCACAGTTAAGCTTTTGCTAAGCACTGGAGATAACAGGTGTTACTATTACCCAATTTCAAGGTACTCTATTTAGCAGCCGCAGACGGATGAAAGGCATAGTTGACCTGTCCATGGTTCAGTCTCATTATTTGCAGATTAACTAGCTATGCCACCTTCAAGGGCATCCGCAGGAGCACCAGCTTTGTAATCCCTCTGCAGGGCCCCAGGTACTGCAATGCAACCATAACCAAAATTCCATTAACATTAATATTCTTTTTCTGTGGGGCGAGGCGGCCAGAGGTTAGGGAAAATGCTTTGCCCAGTTCACACACACAGTGAACAATGCGAGTCCCTTCTAGCAGTGCCGCTCATTAACCTATTGACAAAAGGGTGTCAAACAATGGTGTGCAAAACGCTTTGCCTAGTGTGACCTATAACCCTGAAAACTTTGATCTCACATCTGTTTCGCATTTATATCAGGGGGGAATTTTATAAGGCCTCCCCTCATATCTTGAAGGGGTCCCTGTAACTTGTGTTGCCCAATAGAGTGGAAAATACTAGCTGAGAGCAAAGTCAGCCAGGGACTACCACAAGGGAACCCAAGCAAGAGATGTGGGTAAAACCAATTCCAGGCAGTAGTCGAAGTGGGCGGGATCAGAAGGGCACGGCGTGCCCCTACTTTGTTAATTTTATGCAATGCGTTCCCCTACTTTTCTGTTTTTAGTCACGCGTCCCAGGACGGCAGAAATAGCGAAAGCCTTAGATAAGGTTCGGCCCTTCGCTGGCAGCTGCCCTCATCACTCTCACGTCTTCCCCTTATTGCCTCTCTTTCTGTCTTCTCAGTTGCTGATAACGTGACTTCAAAAAACGGCTCTTACCCTCTCTTTCCTTTATTTGTTCCCCTGTGAAATGGATCCAAAAAAGAAAGAAGGCATTTTGCTGCAAATGTCTGTAATGTATTGAAGACGCTTCTCAAAGAATTTTGTTGTTCTTTATTTGTAGGCTGAAGATACACTGCGGGTACCAAGGACCCAGGAGCATGGAGACTGGTAGTGATCAAACAGGCACAACAGAGTTCCCAACTAGAGGGAACCAATAGCCTTAATAATACCAATTTACATAACAATAGACCTAACAGAGAAGAAATACTGACATACCATGCCACAATGTATTTTTCTCACATTCGTACGGTAAGAGGAGGCGCTCCTCTCGTATATCGGGGAGGGCTGCTTCCATGTTCCATGAGGATACAAAGCGTTGACAGTCCTAGAGGAGCTAGTTTAGTTCCACATACTGTCCGAACTGTATCTCCTCCTCTTTTCCAGGACCTTAGTGAGAAAAGGAAGCTTGAACCTGTACCTGTAATTTCAAAGGACCTTTTTCTTTACAAGAGGGGTATGATAGTATGCCTTGGAAGGAGGGGTGGGGGGGCACAACTCATGTGTGGAATAAAGCATTTGAAATGATTGTTGTATCAAAGTCAATGAAAGGGAGGAGGGTCTCAGATGGCCATGGCTCCATAGGTGAATTCGATGCTTTTATTTTGCCAGACAGGCCTAGCATCTCATAGGTCTCTGGTGGTTCAAAGGGGGTGAATGTAGTAGGGACGGTTTGTAGGTTCTGGTGGGCAGGATAACATTTATGGATCTCATTTTGAAAATGGATTGCCACGTCCAGGAGTTCCTACAGGAATTTGGGATTGTGGCTGTGTGAGGTAGACTACTGAGACAATGGGAGAGAACATGGTGGTTGATGGAGACACAAGATGCTAAGTATTAAAACAGCAAATAGGTTGTTTCGGCAATGATAGCGCAGTTCAGGTTAGTGGCATTGGTTAGGGAAATCTTTCTTCTTCTCTTACCCTATCAGATCTAAACATAACATGTTGTCTGCATCAAGGGAGTGGGAGTGTTAATGAGGTGCATTTTTATAAAAGGGACGGGTTTATCAGTTGCATTATGGTCAGCTGCACTGCTAGGAGGTGGCAGGCCTTTCCCCTGAGTTTAGGTGGTTTGGGGGCAAGTGGATTGATGGGAAGCAATAGTACCGGGTGGGCGTCCCCTGTGGGTGGCAGCTGTTTATGGGCTGAGGGAATTTTCACTGTGGTTAGTATTCACTTTTTTAGTTTCTGAAAAATGTCATGGAAGGCCAGCAGATAGTGATAATTTCCCTGAATCATCATGATTGTGGAAGTAGATAGTGACATTTCTGAGTTTAATGACGAGATTGTGTCTGCAGCCCCCTTGGATATTTGAAGTCTATCTCATGGTGAGATCTAATTGGAATGCATTATTCCTTGCTTAAAGTTTATCGTTGAAGATTTTATTATTTGATGTTCAGGCTTGTAAAGAAGGACTTTAACAGCATTTCAGGGTTTCCTTGCAAGAGGACATATTTCAGTCATGTTCTAGTGCTTTTAGAAACAGAAGTTGATGGGTGTTGAATAGCCCTCTGGACCAGTGTATATATGCTATGGTTGAGACCTACTGTGTTTGTGTTTGGGACTATCATGATTGCTGGGTGGATTTGAGCCAGACATGAGTGTCTGCACTAACCTGGCCTAATAATGTAGAGCTTTTGAACAAAGTTAGTCTGCTTGTGCACTAGTGTTTCTTTATGGGGTAGTCATGGTGGCCTGGATGACTTGCACTGTTGTGTGTCACAAGCGAGAGTTGGCACTAATCTTCTTTAATATTGCATTGTTTCTTAGCAGAGTTGGTCTTTTTGTGCATGTTGGACGCACAGAGGTTGTCATGCAAAGCTGACATTTTTGTGGATGTTGGAAGAGATTATGATTTTTTTTTATTTTTTTTACCTCTATGGCACCATAGGGCATGATATATTTAGTAAAGCATAAAGCATTTCTCCTCGTTGAGCCCTGTTAAGACCACATTGTTCCTACTTACATTTCACATGCTTTACTTAATCTTGCATTCCCTATGAGTAATTGCTTTTTCCAAGATGTTATTACTTTTTTTCAGACAGCATATTACTCGTCTAGTGCATAATTTGAATTGAGTCGCATCCAGGTGTTGATAGCACAGCACGATTGGGTTATAGCTGAAGGCAGTGCGAGTTTCTCTCAGTGGGGTGGTATGGTGTTTAGTGGGGGAGAGGATGTGGCACTATGGCCAGAGCTGCTGAATTTGCAACTGGGGAACCAAGTTCACCCTTCATGGCCACTCCATCAAACCACTCTCCTGAGGGAGCACATTCTCATGCTTGACCTTAGAAGGCCCAGCTAGACTGTAGAAGCCATGATGTCTTAGCACCAGCAGGTGGACCCTACCAGTAGCGAGTGTGGGTTAACCTTGAAGGCCTGTCCATCACAATCCATGCTGAAGATCACCTCCAGTCTTGTGGGCAGGCTTACAAAGCAACACACCCCAGAGTGACAGTGACTCTGTCACTGAGGACACAGGACCGTTGAAGTCAGTCCGCCTCACCTATTGGTACCTCAATTGGCCTTGTTTCAGCAGTACTAGTGCAACTCACCAGGGATTGGCAATGCAGGATTTGCACGCACACTAAACTAAGTTTGCAAACTTCACAGCCTCTGTGCTCCATGCACAAGCACTTTTAACATGTGCTGCCTGCTCTGGGGCCAGTAGAATTATGCAGCAAGAGAGAACAAAATTATGCCACAGTGTTGACTGAATTATGCAGCACACAAAAAGGCTGCAGTGTAATGCGGTATATTTTCTGATACTTTATTATTTTGACATTTTTATACATACTAAAAATCTCTGCAAATATGTTGCCTCATTAGTACCAGTGTAACAGTCAAATGCAGCAGTGAGAAAGGTGACCAGTCAACCTTTGCAAAGGGCCCTCCACTTCGCAGCAACACAAGTCACATTTTTTTGTAACTTTGATCCATTTGAGCTACAAACAATCTATTACTTAAAATCATCAGATTATGCAGCAGATGATGTATTATGTGGCAAATATGGCAGAACCATAATTAGGTGAAAAACATTTGCAAACTAGGATATTTTGTCATTCATGTTTGAACTGCTTATGTGGAAAAAGGGAGGCGACGTGCTGATGACAGAAACTGCATGGCTCGGAGACAAATGGCTTGTACTTCCACTTTTAAGGATATTTGGGACATTCTGTGATGGGAAACGTATCCCACTTTGTGAATACATTTTAACGTGAATAACTCATATTCAAACTTTAATAAACATGTGTATCCATTGGTTGAATTAAATAATGTAATAAGTTGCAACTGGTCAGTGAAATACCAAGCAAATATTAAAAACTGGGATGTTTTGGTGTTTCTGGCCACACCTCTGACTCCGCCCATTGACCCAGTCCACGGGTTATTCCTGCCATCTGATTCTCCACCCACAGTTCCCCTACTTTTTTTCCCCCACTTCGACCACTGATTCCAGGTAACATAATCTTACTACCACAAGAGAAATCAAGCAACAGGTGCGGGCAACACCAATTCCAGATAACATAACCTTGATGCACAAGTTTCCAGAAAATGGTGTGTCTTCCAAGACATCATAACATAAACTGGACTATGGCCGAAAGGAAAATGATTGTTTTGTGCAGGAAGGTGTCCCTTCCTGCACATAAACAATCAATAAATAATGGTGATTTGCTACTTCTATGTGTGCTGTAGAATGCAGCACATATAGAAGTTGAAAATTGCCATTAGTGATATGCCCCCACGAGTGACACCATAGACAATAATGCCCCGCTTCACAATGCCATTTGCGAGTGTAAGTTTAGCTTATCTTGGGCAAGTTAACTTTTTATGAATATGAAGACACATTTGGGATTAACACAGCATGGATTTACTTGTAAAAAGAGTTATCCACATATACGTTTGGTGTGTGAGTAAATCTACTCCCAGGGGAGAGGAGTAGGTGTCCCAATGAAAAAAATCCCTTGAAAGATTGAGACTGACATTTTTTGCACCACCAATCAGGTATGTGAGGACAACATATTCAGACTGGATACCCCTATACTGAAAGAAACTTCAAAGAAAGTAAATTATACAAATTATGTTTACGTTTGCAATAGGTTAAGATACATTGCAGATGAAACTGAAAATATAAATAAAAAAAGGTAATAAAATACACCAAATTACTTGTTAAGAATCCAGATCCTAACGCCATCCCAAAAGTATGACTTACTCCAAAAAAACACCATCAAGCCAAAGGGTACAGCAGAACACACTGCACCCTTTCCGGTAAGTCAAGATTTGTGTACAAGACTTTGATGTGAAGTTTTAAAAAACAGACGCTAGCCGGTCATTATCTTATCATGGTAGTCCACACCCATTCTAGCCTGAAGTGCCCTTCTCTTTCCAGTTTCGTGTGTACATCTTGCTTCAACAGACGGGCAACCATATTAGCTAAAAGAAATAGGTTTTGCGGTTGACATACTTAAAAGTGCTCATGGTATCAACTTTGCACTATGGGGGCGTAATTCATGTAATTCAGTGTAGTATAATTATGTGGAAATACCTCAAGATTCCACATTACGCTGAATTATGCAAGACAAATAATTCTGCATTTAGTGTTTTTTTGGGTGGGAAATGCATATTTTTGAGGATTCATTGTATGATAAGAAATGGTGCAAAATACTACAGAACATAAACAGCATCACGCGCAGCCACTTGCCCTTGATAAAGGTGCACTTGTGGTAGCATTTTTCCCCAAATTACTCTTAATTACGCAAGCGGGCGCAATCGCATTATTATTGGTAATCCCACGTCAAAGAGTAACATGGAGTTACAAAAATTAGGGGCATATTTACAAGCAGGCGATAAAAAACTATCGCCGCTTTTGTGTCCGTTTTCGGCCGAAAAGCGGCAATAATTTTATTGCCTAATTAGCAAGGCCACGCTAACGCGTGAAACCTTGCTTTAGCGTCAGGATTCCTAATGCCCAGCTTTGCATCTCTAATGAGATGCAAAGTGGGCGTACCTGACCTGACATGACAGGAGAGATGTCGCTGAGCGACATTTCTCCTATCATCAAGCCCCACGCTATGAAGCATAGCGTCAGGAAAAGTAGCGATAACCCCTATTATCGCTACTTTCCTTACGCCTGCTTCAGGACTGACTTAGAACACCACATTGCGTGAGATTATCGCTGGGTTTCCAGCGATAATCTCATGTTAGGCAGTTAGCGTGAGGATTTTTATCGCTGAGGAGATAAGCGTTGCTAATAGCACGCTATTTCAGCGATAAAAATCCACGTTACCCGGCGATAATTATCCTCACGCTAAGAGCGCTGAGCGATAATTATCGCCGGGTGTTGCTGATATGCCCCTTAGTCTGGTATAACACTCCCAGGCCTTACTTTGCACATATTCCAAATCGTGACGCGAATATTGCGCATACATTTTATTTCGCAGAGAGAGCTTACCATCACTGAAATTAACACGAGCCCACGAAATCTTCCCACTCCCCTTGCAATAGTTAACTCTGAAAGCGCCTTGAAATAGATGCATGGGAGAAAGAGGTACTCAAGTTTGTATTCGGTTTAAGCACTCCGAAAAAAAACTGTCTGAGGACACAAATTTATGACTTTTGGTAACACCAATTTACCCATTCTATCTTCGAACCAAAAGGGGGCGCAACCGGCCAATAAATTGCAGAATGAAGGCGGCATTAATAAATAACACTCGTGTAAATCCGGCTGTGAGAAAACATTTCATAGACGATATTCTTAGACGCATATATATATAAAACCTATAACTATATAGGGTTAAAATATGTAAGTACGTTTACATATATACAAATTACAATACACTATTAACAAAATCAGAGAGTCAACGCAGCTTGGGAGTGCCACAACGGCAGCTCGCTTTATCTCTGTTCTCCTTACCCAGCGTAGGTTTTCTGTAATTGTTGAAGTATTCATCTGCATGGAGTTTTGCTTCCAGCGTCGCCCCCGATAACATCGGCACTGCAGTCATCTGGCTGGTTATACAGGGCAGTCGTGACGGTCAGATTTCCATGCAGCTCCTGGTTTTTTTTTTGTTTTGTGTTTTTTAACGCTTCGCGCCGCCGCTGCTGTCCCCGCAACTGCACCGATTGAGCAACGCTGCCAGACTGGCAGAGTAAGAGGGCGGGCGCTTGCTGTACTTTCAGTCTCGCTTCTCGGAAGTCAGCTCTTTTTTATTTTTTTGTATATTTCTATAGAGCGAACTCGACCCGAAGGGGGGACCCAGGGGGTGCAGGGCGCGAGCCAGGTCTCCCCCTGGGTGGCTTCGCACAATGGAGCGGCCACCCAGGTGCAGGGTAGAGGGTTGATTAGGGGCGCGAGGCGCGCCGAAGGTAATAAGTAGAGGGAGGCAGGGCCGGGAAAATCACTGGGCCCTCGGGAGCGGGGAGGAGGGGCTGGTTTACTCTTTTTGGTACATCGCGCTTCCCGTAGTTTGTGCGCAGGCGTCATGGCGTCACAGGAGGCGGTGCGGGAGGCGTTACGGGTGCTGCACGAAGCTGGCAGGAGTGACCTGTTGAAGCCCGGCGTTGCTGGCCAGGCATGGGTGGGCCTGGACCTCGCACCCCGTAAGGCCAGGAGGGGCGTCGCTCGAGCGGTGGCGGCCTGTTTGTCCCCGGGGCCCGACGCGGTGGAGGAGGTCGCAATGTGTCCGGTGGTGGCGCCGGAACCGGCCCAGTTCGGGGACCATGAGGAGCAGGCAGGCCCGTCGGAGGAAGCGGCCGAAGAGGCGCAGGTATGTGCTCCTGCACGGCTGGTTGTGGGCCCTAGGCGGACTACAGTGGGGGGAAGGAGGGGGCGGTCCCTTTCGAAGGCCGGGCTGCGTGGGAGGAGAGCGGGTTGCAGGGCCGGTTGTCAGGCTGGGCGTGCCAGGAGTGAGGGGCGGGGGAAGAGTATGGAGGTTTTACAGGTCCCCGGGCCGGTTCAGAGGCAAGCCACCACCCCAGTTACAGGGTCCGTTGATTTGTCTTGGCATAACAGCCCACAGCTGGTGCAGTTGAACGGGCAGACGTTTCTGTTGAGCCCTGCGACGGCATTGCCTGGTGTTTTTCCCCCGGAGGTGCCTAAAGAATGCCCCTTAAGGAAGAGTTCAGTGGTTGTGACACCCAGGAGGGTGTCGGGGGCCCTGGGCACAGGGGTGACGGGTCCAGTTCATGTGAGTGAAGGCGCTTTGGGGCGGCAGAGTGCGACGGAGGGGCCGGTTTTTGCGTCATCGACTGCCAGTTCCCCTGAGCTAATTGGCGCTCCCCCCCTTGTTCTCACTGGTGAATCTACTGGCCAGGCAGCTTTTCAGGGCACGAGCTCCACGTTAGGGCGCGCAGCACAGTTTTCCAGCTTAGAGGGGTTTCCCGATAGAGGGTTACAGGCGCCACGAGGTGGACAGTGGATCTGGGTGCACGGGGCAGCAGCCTCGGGCGTTGGGAGGGGTGGCAGTTTGGAGGGTCAGGGGTTTGCGTCGCTTGGAAAGGAACGTATTGGTTTGAGCGGCTTCCAGGAAGATATGCCGGTTTTAGCCACACGGTTTGCGGCCGGCAAGCGCACACGGCGGATGGAGCACGCTGTGGCTCTGTCTGGGGGGCCTACTGAGGGGGGGCAATCTGGAGCGGATTGCCTTTCCCAGCGGGGCACCCCTCCACTAGGGGGACTGAGCAGCAGCTTTTGGGGTTTGGGAGAGGGGGTTTCTTGGAGGGGATGGGGGACAATGGGGCACCTGTTGGTGATTTTGGTGTCTTGGGACACTTGGATTTGGACAGTGATGAATTGGAGGAAGGGGAAGTGAGGGACGGGGATGGGGCTGGTGGGGAACACCGGGGGAAACCTGTGAGGGGGAAGAGGGGTTTTGTGGGGCAACCAAATGTGCTTAGTTTTTTGCAGACGTCTAGTGCGGGCAATGCAACGGACCAGGCTCTGGAAGCTACCAGTCGCAAGCAAGCAGCAGGGCCCGTCAACACTCTTTGTCCAGCTCCTTTGCCTTCAGGTACTACGGGGTGGTGGTCAGTTTGGCAACAAGGGGGTCAACCACCGAAAGCGACCAGGTCTATTGGTACTGGGGGAGATACTTTGGGGGACAAGACAGTGTCTGAGCAGCAAGGTTCCTCTGTGGGTGTGGGGAGGGGGGGGGGGGGTTGCCCCCATCCCTGGGTCTCAGCCTCTTCTGGATCAAGGTAAAGGGGCCCCGGAGGTAGTGGAGGAAGATAAAAATATACACAAAAAATTGCCTTATATGGGGATTGCCATGCCGTTGGGCTCACATCTATCTGACAAGACAAAAAGCAGGATTTGGCGCCATGAGTTTGTGGATGTTTTTAAATTGTTGCACCGTGACATTCAGGCAAAGGAGGGCTCCAAGGAGGAGGAGTGGGAGCTGGCGAGGCGTCCCAGGGTGCCTAAGAATATTGAGAACTGGTCGTCTGCTTTCCTGATATATGCCAGTGTATATTGTGAAAAATACCCAGATAGGGCGGTAGCGATTTTCAAATACATGGATATTATTCGGAAGGCTCAGAGTTACTTTGGGGGTTTTGCGTGGCTGTCATATGACGAGGAGTTTAGAGCCCGTCTGAGTGTGTCTCAGGACAGACCTTGGGGTGATGTGGATTCCGAACTGTGGCTTCAATGGATGGCGTCTTCTCAGCCGCCTGCTACTACGCACACGGCTAGTGGTTTACCTATATCCTATCGGCCCTTTCCCGCTCGTCCCGCCCAGCCTGGGGCGGGGTTTGGAGGCAGAGGTCAGACCCCTATTTTTGGAGCCTGTTGGAATTTCAACAGGGGTTTCTGCAATAGGCAGTTTTGCCGATATAAGCATGAGTGTTCCCAGTGTGGTGGAAGGCATCCCCTCACGCAATGCTTCGCCGGCCAGCGGTTCGGTGACATGGGTAGGGGACAGAGGGGAAGGGGCAATGCTTTCCAGTTTGCAGGAAAGGGGTCCTACTCCGGTTAATTTGGAGGTTCTGGGCCAATGGTTGCAGGAGTATCCTGATGTTGAGGCCGCCTGTAGGCTTTTTTGGGGTTTCAAAGAAGGCTTCAAGATAGGTTACCAGGGGCCTAGACTGGGTAGGTGGTCTGATAATTTGAAGTCAGCTAAGGAGTTGCCACAGGTGGTTCAGCTGAAGTTGCAGGGTGAAGTAGAAGCCGGAAGAGTTGTTGGTCCTTTTTCCAGCTGTCCCATGCCCAATTTGATTGTATCTCCACTGGGGGTGGTCCCTAAAAAGAAAGCAGGGGAATTTCGTATGATACACCACCTGTCATGGCCTGAGGGCTCCTCCATTAATGATTTCATCTCGCCCGACGATGCCTGTGTGTCATACGCTTCTGTGGATGATGCCTTGCGTTTGGTTAGATCGGCAGGGAGGGAGGCGCAATTGGCCAAGAGTGATATCCAATCTGCTTTTAGGCTGTTACCCATTCATCCTTCTGACTTTGAACTTTTGGGAATGCAGATGCAGGGAGCTTTTTATGTAGATCGAATGCTTCCTATGGGCTGCTCTATCTCTTGTGCCCTCTTTGAACTTTTCAGCTCATTTCTGCAGTGGTGATTCACTCAGGTTACTGGACATGCCCTCATTTGTCATTATTTAGATGATTTTCTTTTCATTGGAGTTCAGGGTACAGGTCAGTGCCAGGAAGCTCTGCGGGCTTTTCAGACGTTGGCGCAGGAGCTGGGTGTGCCATTGGCCCCGGATAAGACAGAGGGTCCCAACACGACGATGGTTTTTCTGGGTATTGAAATAGACACCATTGCAATGGTAGCAAGGTTACCAGCGGAGAAAGTTCAAGAAATCACTGCATTTTTGTCCTCTGTGATTGACGAGCGCAAGTTGGAGCTCAGGAAGGTGCAGAAGCTGTTGGGTTATCTTAACTTTGCATGCAGGGTGGTCCGGGCTGGGAGAACATTTTGCAGGAGGTTGGGCATGGCTATGTCTGGGGCTTTTCTTCCTCACCACAGAGTGCGTATTTCAGCGGCTACGAGGGCTGATTTGGCTATATGGTTGACATTTCTAGCAGAGTTTAATGGGGTGTCTTTGTTTTTTGCGGACAAAGACATGATTTGGCAAGTGCAGATCTACTCGGATGCCTCTGGTGCGCATGGATTTGGTGTATTTTGGGAGGGCCGCTGGTGCGCTGAGAGTTGGCCACGTCATTGGATGTCGCAAGGGCGCAGTATTGCTTTTCTTGAGTTTTTTCCACTTTTGGTTGCTCTATATGTCTGGGGCGCTGAGTTTCAGAATCGTTCAGTGCTTTTCCACGTGGACAATTTAACGGTGGTTCAGTTGATTAACCAGCAGAAAGCCAGGGATTTGAGAGTTTTACGCTTGCTGCGCGCTTTTATGCTCAAATGTTTACAGCTCAATGTTGTGTTTAAGGCGCGTCATATCCCGGGTGTGCATAACAGTATAGCAGACTCTCTGTCTCGTTTACAGTGGGCGAGATTTCGCAGGCTGGCTCCTGGGGCGGAACACACCAAGGCGCCAATCCCGCAGTGTGTCTGGGAGTGGGGGGATTGAGACTTGCCGTTTTTGTGGAAAACTCCATAGCGGCTTCTACACGACGGAGCTATCAGCAGGCGTGGAGAGAGTTCTTGAGCTATGGTAAACTGTGTGCTGAGAATAGGGGGAGTTGGACCGATGCTCATTTGGTGCTAGGTTTTGTGTTACACTTGATTGACAAAGGCCTCTCGCATACTACTATTTCTGGCAAGTTGGCGGGGCTTTCTTTTTACGGGCAATTGTGGTGGGGGAGGGATTTGGTTCAGGGGGTTTTGGTGAAAAGGGTCCTCAAAGGTTTAAGCAGGGTGCAGGCGGGGACGAAACAGTTACGCAGGGCGATAACTTATGATTTGCTGCAAAGAATGCTGCGGCAGATACCTTTGGTATGTTATGATGAGTCTGAGTGCAGGCTGTTTAGATTATGTTTCTTATGGTTGTTTTTTGGGGCTTTCAGAGCCTCGGAACTGCTTGGGCTGCGTCATAGGCCAGGTATCCGCAGTGATGAGGTATTTATTGAGGGGCACAGGTTGAGCCTGTGGTTGAGAATGTCAAAGACGGATCAGCTGGGCAGGGGTAAATGGGTTTTCTTAAACAGAAGTGAGGATGGTTTGTGCTGCCCGGTAGGGGAATGGGAAAGTTTCAAGGCTTCTAGTGGTTTTGCCCTGGGTCTTGTGTTTTGCCACGCCTCGGGGCAGCCTATTTTAGTGGCTCAGTTGCTGGCGGTCATGAGGAAGGTACTTCTTCTTTTGGGGGAAAACCCTTTATGTTTTGGGACACACTCTTTCCGGATCGGGGCGGCTACAGAGACGGCCAGGTTGGGGTGGTCCTGGGCAGACATACGCCGTATTGGGAGATGGAAGTCCAAATGTTGTGAGAAATATGTGCGGAAAGTCTCTGCATAGCTCCTCGTTTTTTCTTTGGTTAATCATTGTTTTTCTGTCTAGGTCTGGCACCGGGGCCCGTAAGTTTGAAAAAATCGACATGGTTAATAGGACACTCCTTCGTTAAATGGGCTGCAGTCTATGCCGAACAACAGATGTGTGGGCGTTCCCTTGGACTGTGCAGTGCCAACCACGAGGTGGTATGGAAAGGAAAAGGGGGAATGCGTTGGGAGGGTTTGTTTCCGGTGCTGGCCACGATGTGCTCTGGAAGGGGACCGCCACATTTGCTCATTATTCATTTGGGTGAAAATGACCTCGTTGATTTGTCAGGGCTGTCATTAATAAAGTTGATGAAACATGATTTGGAGGTCCTCCGGGCTACCTGGGAGAGCACTCAGTTGATCTGGACAGAGTTCATTACAAGGTTGCACTGGAGAGGAGCACGGCATCATGCAGCAATGGAAAAAGCGAGACGAAAGGTTAACCGCACTATGAGACATTTTTGTGAGGGTCATGGGGTGCAGGTCCTAGCTCATCCCAACATTAAATGCACGGAAGGGTATATGTTTCGTGAGGATGGGGTACATTTATCTACAATGGGGCAAGCATATTACCTGCTGGAGTTGCGGGATTTGATTGCGAAAATTTGGAAGGAACAAATATGGTGCGCTTGAAAAGGGTTTGTGCACTACCACCAAGTTGAGGGGTGGGGCAGGAAAACTCTGTGGGTTTTCCTGGGTGGCGGGGTTTTGCTGGGGGGGTGGGCAGCCTTGAGCGGGTTAGCCTATCCTCCAACGGGGGAGGGGGGGGAGCAGTCACGTGATCAGGAAATGAGAAGTAGGGGAAAATGCACACAGGGGTCGGGATTCTGTTTAGGGGTAGGGTTTTTACATTGGGGGTTAGGTTTGGGGTGATTTGAAGACAAACTTTGGAAAGTTATTGCATTGCAAAAATTATGATTTGGCACCTGTCTTAATAAAGTGGCCTTTTTTGCTAACAAGTAAGTGGTGGTTGGTGATTTATTGTGCGAGGGGGGACCCAGGGGGTGCAGGGCGCGAGCCAGGTCTCCCCCTGGGTGGCTTCGCACAATGGAGCGGCCACCCAGGTGCAGGGTAGAGGGTTGATTAGGGGCGCGAGGCGCGCCGAAGGTAATAAGTAGAGGGAGGCAGGGCCGGGAAAATCACTGGGCCCTCGGGAGCGGGGAGGAGGGGCTGGTTTACTCTTTTTGTCCCACCCACCCACCCTCTGGTTTCATAGCATTGTTTTTCTTCCCCAATTTTTCCTGGTGTTGGCATTACACCGACGTTCTTTTTCCTTTTGCCACGATAAGACAGGTTTTTCTTGGGTTTTGTTTTTACGGCTGTATAGTGTCCTGGGTAGGCGGGGTTTTGCTGGGGGGGGGGGGCAGCCTTGAGCGGGTTAGCCTATCCTCCAACGGGGGAGGGGGGGGAGCAGTCACGTGATCAGGAAATGAGAAGTAGGGGAAAATGCACACAGGGGTCGGGATTCTGTTTAGGGGTAGGGTTTTTACATTGGGGGTTAGGTTTGGGGTGATTTGAAGACAAACTTTGGAAAGTTATTGCATTGCAAAAATTATGATTTGGCACCTGTCTTAATAAAGTGGCCTTTTTTGCTAACAAGTAAGTGGTGGTTGGTGATTTATTGTGCGAGCCGGGCATTGGAGCGCTTTTCATGAGCACCGTATTTACATTACACATGCAGGCACGGGGAGTGATTCGCCCAGAATCACAGGATGTGGACGCGACCTCGAGGCTCGAACTCTCGTTTCTAGCACCAAAGTCGGCAGCGCAGCCGACGGACCACATCCTCTCCCCAATCTACTAACTAAAGGTCTACTAGCAGAGCTGGACCAGCCACGCCAATAAGCAAGCATTGGCAACGCCAGTCGGTATGGCTTTAGCTGACAATATTTTCTGACAAATGAATGTGTTTTTGGAGTTTTATTAGAGCAACACCTTCCTTTGCTTTATTAATTGATCCGCTGAACACCACAGGGTATGGGATACAGACCAGTTGCCGGGATACTTGATGACATTGTTTTAAAAGAAGAAAGCCTCTTTCTTCTCTTGATCAACAAAAACATAGCTGCCAAGTTTTTAGTATGCAGGGGAGACATTTCCATGATTTCTGTGCACTTATGAGTGACATTAAAGAATCAAATGTGGGACACTTGGAGTGACACTTCTTCGTGAGTTCAATGAAGCTATGAAGTGAATGGAAATAGAGAAATATCAGATATTAATCCCTTTTGAGCAATGATATGCTCTAAAAAGATATTTGAATGCTGCAAAACGCCGGAAATGAAAGATCACTAAACTGCTCTCCTTCCAGCCAGGCAAGTGTGACAGAATTTGAAAGAGGGGCTCTACAGAAGCCTAGCGCTGCGAGGTTCACCCGTCAGCAGCTCAGCACTACAAGTCAAAACCCGCACTGGCTACATTGGCGAAATGAAGCCAGGCAGCCTTGAGCGCCGCATGGTCACAGTGGCGCTTTAATGCATAATTAATCATTTCCTTGTAAAGCGATGCAGATATCTGAACTAAAATGCACGCCTCTAACCCCAGCTGCATGGACATGAACAGGACTGCGGGGAAATGCCCAGTGGAATGAAAGGCATGGCCAGCCTCAACAAATATCAGGTATATTTTACACTTTATTTTTCATTATCACCTTGTTTGAAGAGCATACACCCTACAGATCACATACTGTTTTAAAACAGGATACAAGTGTAAACTCAAAAAGGGTGCACGAGCAGAAAAAAAATAGATTCTGCAATTGAAATACTAGTGAAACTAAAAGGGCAAACCCGCTGTATAACAATGTATATGGTAGCAGGGAAGCCAAATATATATATTTTTTAAATCATGAATCCTGACTGTTAATAAACAGCTGTGTGCAGTATGTGCCTGGGTGGACATTTCAGAAACATGGCTTTCTTCTACCTGCTAATAAAAGGACAAACCTCCTGCCCTGGGTGCCACCACATTTCCAAACGTGTCTCTCAAATATGAACCAAGCTAATGGTTGCTATTGGAGTTCAGAGCTGAGCATAGCTGCCTGTACCTGCTTTCTTTCACACGTTGACTGTAGTTAGACATTGATACTCCCGGCAGGAGTCCTATGTTTTTCTGCTCATATGGAATTACTCAGGACCCGCTGATTTTCAAGAAGAACCTAAAAACGCAGCTTTTCACATAATACCTGGCTACGGCCCCCCTTGGTGACACGCCAGGACACTTTCGAGTATCTGCGCGCGATATAAATTTAATTAACATAACATAACAATGTGATTGTGATTTGGGAAGTAAATAGATAATGCAAGGCGTCTGTCTGGTGCCTAATAGGAAGTGAATTACCAAAGATACAATTTAATAGAACATAAAAACAGTTTATGAATAATATTTTCTGAGAAGCAAACCATATTCTTACAATAATTTTCATGACTGTTTGAGAAATCAAATGCTTTATTTAAAGCATTCACCCGACACTGTGCCCAGACATCTGGTGCCTCTCTACTGGGCCATGGGTGCCAAGCAGCTGACACCTGCCTTGAGACAGTGAGGGTGCCCTCGGCTCGGGGCGCCCGCCGCATCCGGCAGAGAGAGAGGGAAGAACTAGTAGCAACACCACTAACCAGGAGTGTCCAGGGGCTGGAGCAGAAGCAGGTAGACCCTCCAGAGCGGGCGGCAATGTGACTGGAGGTGGGGGCACAATGGGCACACATATTATGCGACCCTGCACCCCATCCACATTAATGCAGCGCTGGCAGTAAAAGTGCTACCGCCTGACATGAGTCAGTTTAGAAATGGAGCATAGTGCGGTATCTGGAGGAGAATTAGATTTGCGGCAGATGCACAATGTGAATCTGGTGCAGAGGTACAATGTAGTAACTTTCGGGGTATTCACTAAACATAAAGAGAGCACATCCCTTGAAAAGCTTTACTGGAACACCCTAGTGAACATGGCCGGACTGGGCAGAAAGCGCAGTCCAATGCATCACTTCTCGACTCGTGCCATCTCACAGCATCATGGCCCGAGACTGCCAGGAGCACTGTCTCTCAAAATGGCTGATGTGGAGTGAGAGTAGTGCAGGGTACTGAGTCAAATCCTAAAGCGGTAGGGTGCTTTGTGAGCTCTTCTTAGTACAGCCAATGCAATATATCCTTTTAGACACTGTGGGGCATATTTACAAGCCCTTGCGCCGCAATAGCATTACACTTTGTGACGCTCTGGTGGCGCACATCACAAAATCATATTTGGCTTCGAATGGCCTCATGGATATGGGATAAGGCAAGGCAGCGCAGATTGATGCATTGCCTTACTCTGCGTTAGGGCGGCGATCCCTCTGCGTTGCGGTGGGTGTTCCCATCAACATCCATGGATTTTGACACTTCCCCAGATTCAGGGATCCCCAACTTGGTGATGTGCCAAAACCTTAGGGAGGCGCAACGAGGAGAAATAACTTTATTTCTCCTCAGTTTTTCTTCTTTCCATGTGTGCTGCAGAGAAAGAGGGAAAAGCCCCCAGGATTGTTTTTGTGCAGGAATCAAAACAATCCTACACAAGAGCAATCGCGATGACAAGACAGGCACCCTTGTACCATGGTGCGAGGGGGCCTGCATTGGCGCTAGGCTGCTGAGATGGTGCCACCATGGGGGGAAAGGACATGAATGCTCCATATTAGATCAATACAGGGCATTCCTGGCCTTTCACTTTGACGCAGGGAAGCGCAGCAAGGTGACTTGCTCTGCTGCCCTACACCAAATCCACATTAATGAGACTCTATGTGTGATACAGCGCTGTAATGCCCCATTTGTCCCTATTCATGTGATGTCTTTGGGGTTCCCTCCAGACAATCCTCCACCCTGTAAGGGATTCGGCTAACTTCAACGAAACCACCACCTCGCTAGCCCGCCGTGCAACTAGGACAACCCACCCTCACACCATGGGTCCTGTTTGTCTTGGGGGTTGCATCGCTTTTGTACCACAGAATGTGGTAAATGCGTTAGGCAACCCCCAAATGCAATTTATTAGGCCATGCAAGGCCACTTTGCGTGGCACTGAGTGGCTTGATAAATCAGGAGATACGCAACATAACGCAAATCGCTGTGTTGTGTTACTCTGTCCTGCTCCATGGGCGTTGTGTGGGTGTTCTCATGTAACTTCCATGGATTTTGGCGCATTCCCAGAGTTACCATTACTGGTAGAGCTGGGAATGGGCCAGCATGCTATGCCTTACCAGGGGAGGCGTACCGAGGAGAAATATCTTTATCTCGCCTTTTATTTCCTCTTTCTGTGCCTAACAAAAAAATGAATGTCTCCTCGTGTAACGCAACTGGTGCTATGTAGAGCGCTCTGATACCCGATTCGGGTCAAGTTTGCGCTATATAAAACTCGGTAAAATAAAAAAAAATAAAAAAAATGTGTGCTGCATTGTATTACCAGGTGACTTGCTGTGTTACCTTTTTAATAAATATGACCCCCCATAGGGACATGTTGGGTCACACTAACCTTTAATTGCACACACATCTCTGCAGTGTGCCCGCCGCTTGCCTAAGTCATCTGGACTATGTACTGTATACATAACTGCTAAGTTTCCTTAAAGATGCATAGAGGTACACAGGGAGCTGATGAGGCCTAATTTACACCAGGGTTCAAATATAAGAAGCAGGCTTGGATTAAACCAAAACATGCGAGAAATTGCTACCCTTTTTAACGCATGACAAATGGAATAGTTTTCTAGGTTTTTTGTTTCTGCTTTAGCGCTGTTGCTACATTCCCCGTCAGCAACTATATCCCCCAAATCCATTCATTTATCTAAAGTGCACTGACGTCTTATAAGGGCCTTGAGCAGGGTGGCGGCATTGGTGGTTCAGGATCGAGTGTCCACCTGATCCATTAAGCGCGGCATGCGCCGCATACCCCTATTTCCAGGCAACAAAAGATGCCAAGTGCGTGTCGGGCCCAGGCCACGTGGATACGGCAGCGTCTTCTTTTGATGATTGCGCTTCCTTTGGTACTTCATATGCAGTTAAACTATTTTTTTTCACCCTCAGGCTGGTGGAGAAACAATAAGTGAAGCTTGGTCACCATAGTAACAGGGGTGAGCACCAAGCATGGTGATGTGAATTTCCTGGGGCATTGCAGGCAGAGGCACTAAGCGTCCTAAACACTTTTGTTGTTACTCATTCTGCAGCACCTCTTCGAACATTCATCAGAGGAGCTGTGAATGCATGAGCAATCCATGGTAGTGCAGTGATGCGGACCGCCACACTAAAATGCGTTAGTCTAACTCCTGATGCGTGGTGCTTGGCAGGGCTGCAAAAATGATAACCTGGAAATGACAGGATACACATTAAAAAATGATGCACTGAGAGTCTCTGATGACTAGAACAAATTCTCATAAAACACATTGCAGAATAGACGATTTATTCATAAAACGAAACACGTCTGCGACTACTGTAAAATCCATTTTAAGAAATGCAGACATTTCAGACTTTGGCGGGTGATAGGATGCTTTTTCAGCCTAATTTCTGTGATATACATCACACTGCGTCCTTTTCTCAGCATATTGATAAACGTGGAGGTCGATTAATGAGAGGATTTTATGTATCCTTAGCAGTGATAAAGTTTGAAACTGGGTATTCGTCTGTACAATCATCATTCATTCAAACTTAATGCCCTGTACATGGAACACCCCTTATAGCACTCGAGCAATTCAATATGTGAAAGCAAATAATAAAATAAGGTCCTTTCCGAATGAAACAATATGCAGGATTCAGAAGCACAACCCAGGGCAGCAGCTTTCATTTATTACAGATTAAAACTCTACATGGCTTGAAGCGGTTTCTCTGTTTCATAACAACAATACTCGCCCTCCCTGAAAAGAAGACGAACAGTCCCATCTCCATACACTCAATATATGCAGCAGGGTCTCCACATTGCACGTTCGGCTTCAGGTTCAAGATGTTTCAAGAAGGTCTTTGGTTAACAAGAAGAAGCAAAATTGTCTTCCTGGCTGCTGTCATAGCATGGATGGCAGGGGTGAGGGTTGCAGATTCTGAAGGATAGGAAGTCTGTGGGCCTGTCCTTTGTCCCTAGTTGCTGCTTATGTTTATGTTTATATGTTTCTAAAGCGCTCAAATGCCGAGGCGTCTTGGTGCTAAAAAGGTGCTATGGCAGGGGAGAGGCGCAGTTTGTCAGACTATGTGATTGCAAAGAGCTTGGTTTTTAGATGTTTTCTAAAGATCTGAAGGTTGGATTGGAGCCTCATGAACTGGGGCAGCTTGTTCCAAAGTCTGGCTGCACAATATGTAATTGTGCGGCCACCCCAGCCTTCTCTTTTGATCCTTGGTACTCTGACCAAGCCTTGAGTGGCTGATCTTAGGTCTCGCAGAGGGGCATATGGTATGAAGAAGCTTTCAAGACCTTCAGCTGCTCCACCATAGATTGCCTTATGGACATATGTGAGTGCTTTGAAAACTATACGCTGTTTTCTAGGCAGCCAATGTAAGGAACGTATCCCATCTGAAGTGGATTGCCCTTTGTGTAAACCCAAAGTCAGCCTGGCAGCCGCATTTTGCAAGGACTGTAGTTTCAGCAGTTGAAACTTGTTTATCCCTAAGAAAAGGCCATTTGAGTAGTCTAGCTTGGAGAGAAAAAGGGCAACCATTACCGTTTTCTGAAGTTCCTGGGGTATGTAGGGAAAAAACGTCTTCAGTAGAAAGAAAGACGAAGACATCAAGCTATTAACTTGAGCAGCAAAATTGAGCTTGCTGTCAAAGAGGACCCCCAGGTTTCTGACCTTCTCTACAGGGGACGGGCGTTCTCCCGCCACTGCCGGCCACCATGATTGGTTCCACAAGGGTAGGCCGGGTCCAAACTCCATCACCTCTGTTCTGTCAGTGTTTATTTTTAAATAGTTCTGGCCCATCCAGGACATGATTTCCGAGAGGCATGCATGGAATCTGCATGCAACAGATTCAGGCTGGTTGATGGTAGATATGATAAGTTGAGAATCATCTGCATACGATACCAACGTGAAACCATGTTTCCTAACGAGGTCAGCCAGAGGTGTAACATAGAGGTTGAAGAGAGTAGGAGATAAGGCCGACCCCTGTGGCACTCCGAAGGGGAGGTGGAAACTGTCAGATCTCATACCCTCCCAGAACAGCCTGTGCTCTCTGTTTTCTAGACAGGAGGCTAATAGGGCCAAGGCGGTTCCTCCCACTCCCGGGTCCCTCAGCCACTGCACCAGGATGGTGTGATTGACGGTGTCGAACACGGCCGACAGATCCAGGAGTACCAGGACCACCCTCCCACCGCCATCCACTATCCTACGGATCTGTTCAGCAGTTTTTACAAGGGCTGATTCAGCTGAATGGCGTGGTCGAAAGCCGTGTTGGGAAGAGTCGAGCAAGCCGTGTATATCTATGTGAGCGGTAAGGGAGCTGTTCAGAAGTTTTTCTAGGACCTTGGCTGCGAAGGGGAATCCTGCGATGGGACGATAATTGTTAGGATTGCAGGGATCCAAGCTAGGTTTTTTTTAACAAAGGGGTAATGACTGCCTTTTTCCAGATGGCGGGATATTGTCCAGAGCTCAAAATGTGGTTCAAGAGTGGGGTAAGATGTTCAATGATTGGGTCTGCAGCTTGATGCATGATGGTTGGTGGACATGGATCTGTGGGTGCCCCTGACTTTAAGGAGAGGAAAATAGAATTAACCTCTTCTTTGCTCATCGGCTGAAAGCTGATCAGCGTCCGGCTGGAGCATATAACAGACCCAGTCGGATCCGGAAGCTGCATGGTGTGCGAGAAGTTGTTGTATATTTTATTTACTTTCTCTTGAAAGTGTTCTGCGAGGGAGTTACAAAAGTGTTGGTCTGGTTTGAAGGTGCTAACCTGCTGGGGTCTTGCCAGCAGGTTGACCGTTTTAAACAATTCCCTAGTGGAGTTTCCTGCGTCCTTGATTTTGACTGTAAAGAAGTGCTTTTTAGCATTTACAATCGCTTCTTTATATGTTTTCACAGAGAGACTGTAAGCGATTTTCTTTAGGCTATCATAGTCTGTCCTTCAATACCGTTCCGCCTTTCTACATTTGGCCTTTAGATCCTTGAGTTCGAGAGTATACCATGGGACTGATATCTTTGCTCCTTTATTGTAACTATTTTTATTGGGGCAACCCTGTCGGCTGCTGCCAGAATACAATCATTAAACTGCCGTACAGCTTTATTGTTGTCATACTCTGACTTGATAGGGCCTTGGTCAAGTGCTGATTTGAATATTCCGTCCTTGATTTTACCCCATCGTCTTATTGAACGCTTGACTGAGCTTACTTGTGCTTTAGGCTGGGATTGAGGTCTATTAAGGGTAAAATAAATAGCCTTATGGTCAGACCATGGCAAAGCTAATAACTGAGAGAGGATAATGTCTGGATCGTTGGTAAAAAATCCCATCCAACGTATGACCTGCTGTGTGGGTAGGTTCAGTTATCAGTTGTTTTAGGTCGAAGGCCATAAGGTTGGCTAAGAGTCTGATAGTATCTGGGTTATTGTTTAATTTGAGGTGATAGTTAAAATCGCCCAAGATTGTAAGTGAGTGGGAGTCCGTATACGACTCCAAAAGGGTCAGTAGGGCTTGTGAAAAAGCGCTCCTTGGACCTGGGGGGCGGTAGATTAGTATGCCCTGGAAGGTCTGCGCATTATCAGGTTTTATACGAAATTGTAATGCCTCTGCCGGGAGGGTCGAGATAGACTCTGCGTGAAATTTGAAATTCATTCGATAGAGAATGGCTATCTCCCACTTCATTGTGCTCATCTTATGGAGGCTCCAGCTTGGAGTCAAAAAGTACACATTAAGTGTAATCACATTCCTTTACAATGATCCGCGTCTACGAGCCTTGCTGAGAACCCATGGTGGTGGACTATTCACCGATAGCAGACTGGTATTTTTCCAGAACCGCAGAGAAATACAGATGCTGCAGCTATGACATAAGCTACACAGAATCCTTTGGAAACATACTGTTAGATCATTGTACAGGAAATTCAGCAGATTACATTTGACGTGCATCAGGACTCACATGTTTGTACACTAGTCGGACGATTTTGTCCTGAAGAGACCCTTACATTCATATGGGGTCAAAACATTGACAAACTCCTCCCTCTTGGTTTATAAACAAGTGATGTGTATAGGGACTGTGGAATTTTTACAGCACCCTGCTATGTATGAGTATAGATGAGGTAAAAAAAAAATTAGGAGTTCTACAGTGTCTTATATCATATATATTGTAAATATACATTCACCGTTTAAGCACTGCGTCGGCTGCACTATTATTAATTTTTCACATACCTTTGACTACGAATTGGTAATATATGTATTTGACAGAAACTGTAAGCAGTCCATTGATCTCGTTTTTTTAACATGCACGATTAATTAATTCAACTTGCTTTAGATGATGGATCCCTCAAAATTGCTAACAGGTGCCCAAGCTTTGGAATGAGTCCCTTGGGACAAATATTTATGTAATATATATTGGCTGAAGTCATTGACACTGATGGTTGTGCCCAGTTTGCACTGTGTGTGGAAAGTTTGCACTGCATCTGCCATGCTGATGCTGTGTCTATTCCATGTGTGGGAAGCTTGCACTGCAGCTGTCGTGCTGATGTGTCTATTCCATGTGTGGGAAGCTTGCACTGCTGTTGCCATGCTGATGGTGTTTCTATTCCATATGTGGGAAGCTTGAACTGCTTTTGCCGCCATGCCAATCTAGTATCTATTTAAAGTGTGGGAAGCTTGCTCTGCTGCTACCATGCTGATTCTTGTATCTATTGTAAGTGTGGGAAGCTTGCTCTGCTGCTGCCATGCTGATTCTTGTATCTATTGTAAGTGTGGGAACTTTGCACTGCTGCTGCCATGCTGATGTTGTATCTATTCTTTGTGTGGGGAGCCACAGTGCTGCTGTCAGGTTATTGTATGTTTGTGAGGAAAGCTTGTCTTTCAGTAGCCCGTGCCTTGCATGTGACTGAGTTACAGAAGCTTGTGCCGGGTTTGTTTCATCCACGTAAGCATGACGCAACTCCAGCAATGGTCAGGAATGCCTATTCCGACCATGCTGCGTCACTCCTTACGCCTGCTTCAAGCTGGCACAAGGTTTTGACACAGTGGCGTTGTAAAAGTCACTCAGTGAAATCTTGTAGATTTCACCGAGCCACTTTTACGCGGCTTCCTTGCAACGGAGTACCCACCCTGCATACATTATACCTGACGCAGGTATAATGTAACGCAGGGCTTTACAAAGTGACGCATCTCCCTAGATGTGTCACGTTGTAAATATGTTGCATCCTGGCGCATTGTTTACTATGCCGCTGCGTCACAGAAGTGACGGCGTAAAGTTGGCGCAAGGGGCTTGTAAATATGCCTCCCTGTTGCCCCAGTGCTTGTAACTTCAGCTGCAGGGAGGGAGGGGGTCTGTGGGTGCATGAAGATATCCTGCGACAGTCAGCGTGAAAGTGAAACTCCAACGCGTGGTTTGGGTGGGTGTGGGGTTTCCGTGGAGATCCCGCGCTTCTCAGCTTGAAAGTAAAACAGTGGTGGAGACCAGACGACCTTCCCTTAAGTAACGGGTTTTCCTATTAAAGACAAAAAGTTCATCTGTTCTCATTCCCATCTGCATGCTCATCAGGGGGTGGAGGGGGAATCCCCTCCGAGTCACTTCCGGACGCGTGGGACGGCTCAGTGCCTGGGGGGGGGGGGGGCGGGGTCCATCAAGCGAGTTGCGTTCTGCGCAGTTTGGAGCTGAGTTGTAACCGCACTGGGCTCTGTTCACAAAGAAAACATAAAACTCCTGGCGTCGACTTGGAACTCCGCATAGACACACATCTACTTTTTTGGGATTAACAAACATTCCCAATAAATACAGGTGCGGATTTCCTGGTGTACTTCTGGGAATGTGATGGAACTTTCCCCCGCGTTTTCTTTTTTTTGTTCCATATATATATAGCGCGAACTCGACCCGAAGGTATTGGAGCGCTGTACAGGAGCACCGTATTTACATTACAACATTCAGGCACGGGGAGATAAAGTGATTTGCCCAGAGTCAAGGATGCGGAGACGACCTCGAGGCTCGAGCTCTGGTTTCCAGCACCAAAGTCGGCAGCGTAGCCGACGGACCACATCCTCTCCCCACTGACGCTACACACTCGAAACTTCTGCGCAAGAGGAACTGCGCCTCCTGTGGGAAGGCACTTCTTTCTCCGCAGGGAAAACCCTTTCAGCCATGAAGTGTGCCTGTCCCTTACAGCCTCGGCAAGGCTGGGGGCGAGGTGATGTCATCACGCCTGTGCCAACCCGTGCCAAGGCGAGGAGCGAGTGGGCGCTGCCCTCAGGGGGCGAGGGTAGGCTCCGGGAGGCTGGTGACTGTGGTTCCCCTCTTTAATATGTGAAATGCGAACCTTCACTTGCAGCCAAAGATAGCTTCATGTACCCGGCGTGGGCTCACGGCGGATGCATGGCGTGGTTATGAGAGGCCCCCTCTCTTTCAACCACTGCCCCCGTTCTTCTGAAGTAAGTACCGTATTATTGTTCCACTGCCTCTAACTTCAGCCATCGAAAGGATGCGAGCTCGGGGGTGTGCAGGAGGAGGGCGGGGGGCGTTCTCCGGAGCGCCCACGGGGCCGCGCCACTCAGTTAGAAAGTAAAACCGGAGCCCGCGCGCTTTTCTTGTCAGTAAAGGTCTTTCCTATTAAGGGCAATACGGATGCCTGGTTCGCCATCCCACATTACCAACTGTAGGCTCATCGAGGGAGGGAGAGGGGAACGCCCCTGAGTCACTTCCGGCCGCAGGTGATGGATTAGGGTCAGTCTGGTGGTCTGTAGCGCGTCAGCTGCTGTGCGGGTTGGGCACATTCCAGGGCCCCTGCAAGTCTCACTTCGCCCCTTTATGAATCTGCTTGCCCGGGCCTCTCCATTCTTCATTCCTATGGTCGAGCTTGAAACGCTCTCCGTTCCGGTGTAACCACTGGAAGCACAGAGACTAAATGAAGAAAAGAAGCACTGGCAATGCCAATAGGTCTGGCTTTAAAATGAATGTTGTATGGTTATGTGACGCATTAGGAGGAGATAGCGTGGGAATGGATATGCATTTGTGTGGAAGCAAAGAACTGTACAATAATTCTGGAGAAAGTTAAAAAGTTAAGTGACAGTTTCACTGTCAAGCCAGACCTAAAAATCAATGTCGGTTAATGGCTGCCCTGTTTCCATCTATGCTGCTGCCAAAGAAAAATACAGTGCAAATTATCTAGTTATCTAAGACACTTTAATAGCATTACAATGATGTGCGTGCCGCTGAAAGTTCAAGCTCAGGCCGCCGGATGAATAAACCAAATGATCACAGTTGTGTGGAAGGCAAGCACTTGTTTGTGGAAGCACACAACTTCTATTCAGAGATCCACATGATTTGCTGGACTTGTAGGTCTCTCGCTGGTTTCAAGTGGGCCAAAGACAGGATGCCATACAGGAGGGAGTGCGCCACGAAGTATAAAAGCGCCGCTACTGAAGTATAGCACAATCAGAAAGGAACTGAGTTAACTGTTACCACATGCTGACAAGCGCCATCTGATGAGATGTAAGCAGGGGCACACTTATACCATACATGGCTCATTTGGCCATCGAGCAAGACAACGCACACCCCAAATCATTGAAGGCATTAATCGGCCAGCGTGTGCATATGTACTCTATCAGGTGTGTGAGGGTACTTTGATCTGATCATTCGAATTCCCCACGATCCGATTCTTCAGACCTGCTGTTCCATCTATTAGGGCCTGTTCTGTCCCTTACTTGAGGAGCTTCCACTTCTGCGTTTTTTAATGTATGTATGTTATGAACGTGCACATATTTACAAGGCTATGTAAAACAAGCTTTGGCATAGCCAATAGATCTCGCCTTTGGGACCTTATAATCGCAGGTTAAGCTGCAAGTCTGGATTGAGATGCGCAGGGATAGGTGAGTCGGGCCCCTACTACCAGCAGCACAGAGAGTAGTAGCAGGTGGGGTGAGAGACCCATCGGTGGCATTTTCATGCATGTCAACATTTTAGAAGAGTAAAGAGGGAGATTTTTTAAAAAAATAATCGGTAGAATGTATATTTCCCCAATTGACTTCTGTTGAAGCAGAGGCGGCAGGCAGCTGAAATAAAGCCCGTTTTGGCTTTAAAGGTTGGGAATCACCCGCCTGAATCGGGTCTATTGACATGTATGAATTTTAAATGCCCGCAGTGAGCCTGGCATGGGTGGTGCCGCCAAGTGCACTGGCCTCTGAGCAGGGCGTTGCCCTTGTCTCCTTCCACACATGCCTGGGGTGGGCCTTACCCCTTGTCTAAGGCCCTGGGTTTAAAGGGGCACCCACAGGGCACACTGCCTGAAGAATTGGCATTTATGATTCCTGTGGGCAACAGCTCCTTGAGTCCATGAGTAGGGACGCTCTTAAAGCGCTATTCATTTCATTACTTATGCGTGTATTTCTTCGTACATGTATGCATGTATTTACTTGCCTGTATCCACTTATGGACATATTTAGGGACTTCTAAATTTGTTACGTACCTTATGTTTCCCAAGCTGCTTCATTCAACTAACCAGGGACACCATATACATTAACGTAAATTTTTTATTTTAGATCTCGCCTAGGCAGCGCGCATGCGCTGTCTCTCCGAGACATGCAGTATACACTTCAGTGGGGAAGCTTTGTTTAAGCTCCGCCCACTCTCCGCCCATCATTTTTATTGGCTTAGGTCAGTAAATACAGCCTTGCAATTGGTTTACGGCTTGTTAGTACCGCCTCATGACGATTATGTCGTCATTGGCAGCCTTCCAAGGCTACTGGCCCCTTTATCGGCGCACTTTTTTTTGGTGTGCAGCCTTATCACAACATCGCACACGCGATGACGTGCTCTCTTCCTGGTTTCCAGTTAAGCAGGATGTGCTTTGCTTACATTTGCCGTGCCGTGCCGCGCCCGCCTCCACTTTCGAAGCAGGAAGCAGCCCGGACAATGGCGATTGTGGCGGGAGGCAGGGCTGCTGGGAACTGCCCGCTTGCTGCGTTATCACTCCAGAAGCACCATAAAAGCGGCGATCCCCTGAGCAGCAGCCCTGGACAATGCTGGCTGAGGAGATAAGAGACGGCTCCTCAGCTGCCGCATGCACTGCCAGCTCCGCGGGTCCTTGTGTCTCAGCCTCCTCCCCCCCGTGGAAGTGCCCACTACAGGTACTTCCACTGTGCAAAATGTAAAATAAAAAACTTTGACAACGCCCCTAATTGGCTTTGCCAGTGCTTGTTCCCCCCCAAGGTGCTGAGTCTCACCACGATCCTAATGTGAACACAATCCCGGCTAGCACTAGTTACGTGCCAACTTTGTTACTGTCTTCGTCACGCCCGTGGGGTGTTTCCTAATGGTAAACGGAGAATCACGTGACTATGTTTAAATCTCACCCTGGTTCGCTATTTCGTTGTGGGTACTGGTGGCTGTAAATGGCGGATGCTACTCGTGGCCCCAAAAATGGCCTCAGGGGCAGTGGGGAACACATGGCGAAGAGGTATAGGTGCGTGTTTGTCACACCGGCTACAGACGAGAAAGGTTCCTCCCAGAGGCACGTCTGCCACTCAACACACGGAGCCATCGGAGAAGGTTAGCTAGGCCCCTGAGCTCAGAGGAAAATACATCCAAGTTTACTCCTTTTTTATTTACAGGGCTGTACTTGTGGGTGTATAACGTCACGTGTGCTATAATAACGTGAATGTATGTGTTCATGTGTACTTTTGCAGACCTTCCAATGCTAAGTCTCCACAGGTGGGGTAGGAGTAGGGCTTTTCAACGGAACCGTTCTTGCCAGGTTACATGCCCGGCAGTAATTAAAACTGACTTTAAAACGCGGCCGGTAATTCTGTGCTGTCTTCCCCGGCCAGTCTTTAACTAATACTCATGTCTGTCTGTAGTTTCGTCGTACACATGATACAGCTCGTCTGTTTGCCTGGTGGAAACGTTACACAGTGCTGACTGGATGCATTCACTGGGAGGGAGCGGGTTGCCATCCACGCGCTTCCTTCACAGCAGATTTAACATTATCGAATGGCATGGCATTTATGAGCAGATGTGTGCATGTGACCGCCAAGAAGGTAACTTCACCAAGAAGTTATTGCAGTGCCAGTATCTGAATCGTTTTTTTCTGGTTGTCTGTAAATACCGCAATTAGTTTGTCTATACTATCTTTTCAAAACAGTTGTGTGGGGGAAACTCATTTTAGCGGCAGAGTTTAAAAAAAGCATTCTTCTGGAGTGATGGTAAATGTTACCGGTTTCAGTGATTAGTCACTTCGGGTCCAGATGCGAGCCCTCCATGGCGTGCCAGGTGCCTTGGGCCGGACAGTCAATTCGTATGATGTAGTCCACGGGATTCCGACTTGTGTCCACTCTTTGGGTGCAGTTATTTGCCAGTGCAGTTTTAGTTGATGCCCGAGAGAGTTAACAGGAGGCCGAGGAAGGAAACCTTTTTTAAATGTAGAAAGTGTTATTATTGTAGGATGCAGAGACTAGAAGATTCCTTAGTGTGTGGGTCAGTTCAAAGCAGTTGCATTTAACGTCCCGGCAGTGATTCAAAGCACAGTGTATGTACACTGCACCGTTGGCCTTTTAAGGGCACCGAGTCTGCGAGTGGTCTGCAACATATGGTTTTAAGGTACAGCTTGAAATCACAGCTGTCACCATACCTGTGACCATACCTATGACCAACTCAAAAATAGTTTTTGGATAACTACAGAGAGGTGCTTTGGCTTTGCCCACTTTTCATTGAGTGGACAAAAGTTTTCTTCTTCCGTTGACAGTGTTTATCTTGTTCTCCTGGATGACAACGGGTGTTCTTTCTCCTAACAAGGCCACCACTTGCAAAAGTAATAACGTGGTGGCTGCTCCTGCAGTCCCATTGGTGCAACAGACTTTTGCCTCACCCAATGCATTAAATGGGCAGGCACTGTCCTGTACAGAGTACCTGCACTTCTGAGAACTGCTGCAATCCATCTAATGGGAGAGTCCCGCCACTTCTCAGAAGTAACAGGTACTCTAGTCTAAATTGGAAAATTAGTAGTGCAGGTATTCTGGGCCATATTATCAAGGAACGGCGATAATGGGCTTGATAATAAGCCCTTCTGAATTCCCATAGAAGCCCAGGTTGTGGTGTGAACCTGGGCTTCTATGGGAATTCACAAGGGCTTATTATCCAGCCCATTATTGCCGCTTTAGCAAAAGTTTCCTGCCGCTAAAGTGGCGATAATATTATCGCCATTCCTTGATAATATGGCCCTCTGTTATTTAAAGCACTGACCTCACCTATAATGCCGCCTTCTTAAAACACGATGGAGCTATGTTACAGCTGTTCACCACAAGGTGCAACAGATTTCTATTGCGCGAACACTACCTGAAGGTATTGGAGTGCTTTACATAAGCACCGGTTACGTTGCACAAGGGCACATTCAGGCACGGGATGCATATAAGATCCTAATGGCGAGCCGATTGGCATTGCCAATGCTTGTTTAAAATGCACTGCCTCCATTTGGATGGTCCGCCCCCTTATAGAATCCCGAATCGTCTATTCTTGTTTATATCCACTGAAACCATGCATTTTGAAGGAAAACGATAGATGAATAGGTTAACACACCAGCTGTAGAACTGTTTGCATAAACCTAAACCCTATCACGACTGACTTGACCGTTCATCCTTACGAGGTCGATGAAATGAAGACCTTTGAGCCTAGCTATAATCACATTGTGGAGCAAATTTATAAAGAAATAGCGTAACGTGCATTTGAAAAGCGCACGTTCACCCAAGGGTATCTTGGCACTGAATAACAGATGTTTATTGTTACCCAGCGTACCAAGTTTATCGACCTCAGAAAGATTAAAGGGCTGCTGGGCTTTGAACCCGAGAGCACGAGGCAGAACACAGGTCCCTGCTGTGGACGCATTAATCCACTGAGCCACTGGACGGTGACGAGAGCAGCGCAGAGTCCAGTTTACTCATATGCACTCCCGCTTCTCTTCCCCTGTACCAGAGCTCTTTAAGGCTGCCTAGGGCCACACAAACATCTTAGCACCATAGTGCCAAGGTGTCCGTGTATTGTCCAGCATAGGTTGTGTACTGTGAGGATACCCTTTCAGTTAAAATCCTGTCTATATCGTACAGTGCAGCACACATGCAATATTTGAAATATTACACATGCAATATTTAAACTATTAGTAGAAATAAAAAAAATTCGCCGATTTTTCCTTTGCCTGAAGTTGGCATCATTTCTGATGCCATGCTAGATCTGAAAATATTTTCTGATCGGGCTTGGCCTCCAAGTCCGTTGGTGGCAGCGCAGGAATGACTAAGTAACCCCCATGCAATCCCTCCTTGACAGTATTTGTGCTACAAAAAGGGCAACTTTCCACCCCAATAAAAGTTTTGCGTTTTTAGAAAATACCATATCAAGCCAATGTGATGCTTTGCATCATTTGCATGACTGCGGTGGCGTAAATCTACCTATTTGTGTTAAAGTTGCAAAACTGAGTGAAATTTGTGGTGTGTTCTAGCAAAAGCGTAATTGAAGAACGTTTTCCACTTGTTCATTTCTGCTGTACAATTTCTGGAGTGTGCACATACTGCTTTTTAAATTGCACGGAAAACCATAACGGCCGTTATACAAATGACCCCTACGGTTTGCACGTCACAATAATGCCAGAGTAAGTTTAATACATTGGCCTCTCTGGTTGCACAATTCACAACAGCATTTGCACATTTTAAGTAAGAGTCCAAGTCCATCTCCATAGAACTGAGCCACACAATGTGATTTCACATTTGAAAATGGATTTTCTCACACAAAAATTCGCCCGGGGTGAAGGAATTTTCTGAGGAGCAAATCTCATTTGTGTGCATTTTAGGGGGTTCTAGGTCGCAGACCCCAGCTAAAGGTAGGCCACGCCCACAAACTAGCCTGCTTGCGTGTGTAAATGACTGTGCAGATAGTTTGATACCCCGAAAAAGTCTGAATATAAGCTCTAAACAAAGAGTATTACGTTGTGAATGGAAGGGGGCACCCACAATATTGGTGGGGGTAAGTGTGAAATAGATTGCTTCAGCGTCAGATTTCCGTATTTGAAAAATGTGCTTGAAATGTGTCACAGACTTAAAAAAAGTTGGAAATTGACACGAAACATGCCCAAAGGCCATTTGAGTTAATTTTTCGATCCCAGAAGTGTGGGGACTTCTTTAAAGCGAGCAGCACCAGCTGTCCGGCAGGAGCCGCCATGCTCGCCCGGCTGGCACCCCGGAGCTATTCCAGGGACAGATCTGCAGAGTTAGCGATTTCACGAGCCGCTGAGAGTGACATTAATACTGCTGCAATGAGCCGCGTGTGTCAAACCCATCACTGGTCTGCCTGGGGCCTTTCTCCTGGGCGGTGACCCCAAACTCCTCTGACGTGAGCACACCTGGGCATTTCAGGACACTTCGACGGTGAGCGTTATTAATACCTAAATTACTTGTATCCATCTTCTATGGTAACAAGCGCGCGCACGCCTCGCGCGGCTGTAGGGGAAGGGGAGAGAGGAGGGGGCCTGCACGATTCCCTTGCGGGAGCGAGCAGCAAGGCGCGATAATTGATAACATATGGCGCCAGCTGCTCGCTCCCACAAGGGAATCGCAAAACGTGCATGCTTTGCCATTGAAGGCATTGGAACGCGTGCACATTTTTGGCTGAAAAGCCGAAGCGATTGCTAAAGGTCCTTTGCCTATGCAGCACATGTACGCTGCGTAGGCGAGACCTAAAAACGGGACAGGCCAGATATAGAAGTAAGACTAAAAGCTTTAGTCCTGCTTTTATGTCTGTCCTGTCCTGGATTTAGCGTCTCAGAATTTGGTCACCCTGCACTCTACCCGACAAGGAATGGCTGTACTGCTGCAGTCAAACTAGATTGCTATCCCCAAAAGTCTGCCACTGATTCCTCCAACAAACCTACAGAACACCCCTTAAATCTGCTGTGTTCAATTACCTAACAATATCAGCTGAGTGCGCTGTCTAGTGCTGGACGCCGACTTCCTACATCTGATATGGATATGTCTTAATATCGCAGAGTTATGGATTACAGTGTTCAAACTCATTTCTACTATGACTGAAAGTGACATATCACCATCTTCTAATATGGCCCTTCTGCAGTATACTGGACAGACATCATCTGTGGCAAATTTACATCTTGTACCCTCCTACTGGCCAAAAGAAGGATAGCATGTGCATGGGGAGAATTAAGTACCTACAATAACAACTTGGTTGTCCGACAACACATACTGCAAGGGACAGTTACTTAGCCACTTTACCCCCTGCAGTAGACCCACAACCGTATGGCAACCACTATAGAACTAACATAATTTTTTTAATATATATTCTGTTTTATTTTGTTCAGATGCAGTTGATGTACATACAATAAGTCATAAGAAAATCCAGTTTCATTGCATTCAAAGAAACACAAGCTGGGCTTGGAACGCAATCGGTCTGTGTCAAAGAGAGAAAGAAAAAACAGTTCCACAGGGTAAGCTACATGGAAAACATAGGAACGCTCTTCAGCATATCAGTAGAACTGAAATAGATAACAGTTGAATTGACACCAAACACAGCTACGTCATGTGGGAAGGATGATGAGGTAAATAGCTGCAAAGCAAGTCCTTTGGCAAAGTTTCAATCACTAGTAAGAGATGTCTACTAAGAGAAGTGGGACTCAGAGGGCGCAGGAGTATAGGGTGAGGGAGTCCAGGAGTGGCTGGCAACATGAATATATGGTGTGCCGCGATGCTGGAAACTCACCATATATGCTGTACCCCGTCCGGTATGTCTCTCCTCTCCTGGCAGGATCCTTGTGACGACAAGCAGGAAAGGGAAGGACTTCCTTACTGCCTAGTTGAACACAAATCCAAACAATCCTGGAGCTGCTCTCATGAGCAAAAAGAACACTTGAAGGACAGAATGCAGAACAATATCATACCTTCACCCCATTACAGCTATCTGGTCCTAAATGCATCATTTATTTGCACCCCATGACATTCAAGTTTGAACCAAGCCATATTCAAATCAGTCTTGACCCTGCTCCCTAAGTGAAAAGTCCAACCCAGACTGCCAGGCCAGGTCCTCCCTGAACTAGAAACAAGCATCCCAGGACCAGTTTCAGGGTTTCAACCCTCATCAGCCAGGCTAGCCTGACCCCAGTGGCATGTAGAGCATGTGATCCACGTCTAGGCATAACCGTCCCACTTGGGCCGACAAATGCAAAAGAACAATTGATTGACAGAATGCAGAACAATGTCATACATTCACCCCAGTACAGATATCTGGGCCTAAATCCATTGCTTTTCTGCTCTCCGTGCCATTCAGGTTTGAACCATGCCATATTCAAATTAGTCTTGACCCCACTCTCTAAGGATAAAGTCCAGCCCGAACTGCCAGGCCAGGTCCTCCCTGGACTAATTCTCGCTCCAGTGCATACTCGATTCATGGGTTCACACTCTGCGACTCTGGGCAATAGCTTGCTTAATCTCCACATGGGCCCCTCGCGGCGGGATGCCTGGCTTTCACCTTGCGGATGCCATGCCGGGTTATCTCACAGGGGAATATCAGGGCGGGTTCCCTAAGCAAGCGCTTAGAGACCGCTTGGTGATTTGCGCTATATAAATTCCTGCACACACACTAGAAACAAGCATCCTAGGACCGGTTTTGGGGTTTCATCCCTCATCAGCCAGGCTAGCTTGACTCCAGTGGCATGGAGAGCACAGGACCCACGACTGGGCATACCCATCCCACTCTGGGTGACAAATGTGAAAAGAACAATTGAACGGTCAGAATGCAGAACAATTTCATACATTCACCCCAGGACAGATATCTGGGCCTAAATCCATAGATTTTTTGCTCCCTGTGCCATTCCAGTTTGAACCAAACCAATATTCAAATTAGTCTTGAGCCCACTCTCTAAGGATAAAGTCCAGCCCGAACTGCCAGGCCAGGTCCTCCCTGGACTAGAAACAAGCATCCCAGGACCGGTTTGGGGGTTTCACCCCTCATCAGCCAGGCTAGCTTGACTACAGTGACATGGAGTGCATGGGACCCACGTCTAGGCATACCCATCCCACTTGGGCTGACAAATGCAAAAAGAACAATTGATGGACAGAATGCAGGACAATGTCATAAATTCACCCCAGTACGGAGTTCTGGCCCTAAATCAATCATTGTTTTGCTCCCCATGCCTTTCCAGTTTGAACCCAGTCATATGCAAATCAGTCTTGACCCTGTGCCTCATGGGAACAGTCCAGCCCGAACTGCCAAGCCAGGTCCTCCCAGGACTGGAAACAAGCATCCTAGGACCGGTTTTGGGGTTTCACCCCTCATTAGCCAGACTAGTTTGACTTCAGTGGCTACTCGGGGGTGACAAATGCAAAACGAACAATTGATGGATAGAAGGCAGAACAATGTCATACAATCACACCAGTACAGCAATCTGGGCCTAAATCCATAATTTTTGTGCTCCCCATCACGTTCTGTGTGTCTTTTACTTTCTCTCCCTAAGTGCACCAGGTATGCCCAGACGTGGTTTCCGGGCTCACTGTGTCACTGGATTCAAGTTAGCCTGGCTGAGGAGGGCTGGTGCCCTGAAACCGGTCCCAGGATGCTTGTTTCCAGTCCAGGGAGGACCTGACTTGGCAGTTCGGTCTGGCCTTTTCCCATGACACACAGGGTCAAGACTGATTTTCATGTGGCTGGGTCTAAACTGGGGTGGCATGGGGAGCAAAAGAACAATGGATTTAACCCAGCACTTTGACCGGGTGTGAATGTTTGATTTGCTCCGCATTACGTCCATCATCTGTGTGTTTTTTGTTTTAGGCATGAGAGCAGCTTCAGGATTGGTTGGAGCAGACTAACCCAGAACTCATTTTGAGTCTAGGGGCTGTTTCACAACGCTGGGATTGCTGGGTTTGCAGTGCGCATGTTGAGATGGCTGTCGCAAGACAGCCGGCCTATCCGACATGCGCACTGGCAGGGGCAGCAGGTTTCCTGAAATCGCAGGAATCAGCCCCGACCCTGCCCTCACAGTTGTATTGTACACAGTGCGAGCTGGTGGCAAAGCAAATTGGTATTGCACTGGCATTTTATTTATTTGTGTTTACCTGCTGTTTATCCTAGTCTTCCAGGATACAGATTTTCCAGAAGTGGGGACCACAGACCCAATTTTACCAGCCAGAAAAGCCGAATGTTAAATTCAAGTGATGACTGTGCAAGGGATGTGGACAGAAGTGCAGTCCAGCAACCCTAGCGCCCCGCCGGACACCCTCATATGCCACAGGGTGAGCATTGAAGGCACACCTTGCCAGTCATGGACTGCCCTTCTCCCATTCCCATTTGCCACATGCAGGTGAGAAATGAAAGAGGCATTCTCCCCAGAATAAGAAATCTGCAGTTGGAAATGACCTGGTATTTCCGTGTCCTATGCTTTCTATTACGGGGACAAAATCTAAAACCTGCATCGTGTGAGAGCACAATCGCTGGCCAGAATTGGTGATGACCTCATCTCTTTCCTCATCCTATTTCTTGCTAATGGACAGGGTATATATAACTCATAATGCATTTCTTACAGCCTATAAAGCGGTTTTCTCTTTCCATTAAAACAAACCCTACCTCTCTCCTTAATGCATTCCTTCTCCAGGAGCACTTCCTGGTTTTTTTCGGGGCCAGCAAGTCTACGAGCATTTGAAGCTTGCAGTGGCACTCCTAATAACTCTCTTTCTTCTTTAAATATTTCCATGCTTGGGGATCGGCTGTGGAATTTAATTCACCTTTTAATTTTTTTGAGTGTGTCTTATATGTATCTGTGTTTCTCTTCTTCCTGCTTCCCAATGCGTGCAATTTTTCATGCCGCATTCAGGGAAAGTGGGTCTTTTTGGGCTACACAGTGTAGATGGCCTGAGTTTTCAAAATGTGAGAGTTCCTTGTTCATATCTGCCGAGTTTACAGATTGCCTATTGGTGACATTGAGAGAGAGGGGAGCGCAGCACAGACCACTGACCACTTGTATTGTGTGAAAAAGGCCGCTTTATTGAAGCAGGTACACATCACAAACATTACCTGTGCAATCTGCCCTACAAAACAAAAGCTCCGCTATACATCAAATGAACTATCCAATATGTTACCCCTACCATGCCAACCACGAACCCCACCCCACAACTAGCTCCTTTCTATTGTAGTGCATTTCAACATTTTGCAAGTTTAACTTTCCCCTACAGCCTATGACTGCATGTATTAACGTCTAAGCAAATAAAGTTCCTATACTTAACCTTGAACTTTCTGCCTAGTCCAGGTGAGAGATTGTTCACCCCCTCCCTTTCCACGTGGTTCACCAATGGCAATGCCAACAAAACATCTGTAAACTCATTCAAAATGCCACCCAGAAAAAGGATGCCTGCTGAGTTTTTCTGCCCCCTTTCTTACTCCTTTCTCTAAAACGAGGTCGTTCTCACCCAGATGAAGAACCAAAATGTCTGAGCATCTGCCCCTCGCCATCATGCCATTCAAACACTGCATCAACTCATGCCCGCACACACACCCTTTTCCCCTTCAGGTGACAGGAAACAATCGCTGATCTAATTCCAAATCTCTCCCATATCCCCTCTGCGCCACTTGACACTCTGCCCACTTGATAAATGAGTGGCCAAATACCCAGTTGGCCATGTCCTCCGCCGCCGGGCCAGCAACAGATCCTGAAACAGATAACAACCATAAATATTCACACAGCATGCCTGCAGCTCTTTCCTTCACCCCAGAAGTGCGCACATATCTCTGAAAGCAATCTAATGACCATCGCCTCAGATGCATAATATCCTCAAGCACCCAGCCCTTATTGCCAGCCTCAGTCGCCACGCCAGTGTGGAGAGAGGGGGTTCCATACTTTGCTTGAGGTACCCCTAACGCCTTAAGCGATTTGTGCAAAAATGATAGTAGTTAAAAAATTGTAACATGTGCCCCTGAGTGAGGCAAAAAATACCACGCACCTTAACCTCCCACTCCACACTCCCCACAGGTTGCCCCATGCTACTGGGCATTGGTCAGGCACCGGTAAAGCCTGTTGCACCACATTTCTCCCCTGCACTCTCTGGTCAACCTTAGCGCTACGGAGCCATATTTCCAACATGTTCTCCCTTCTTATATCTTCACACAGCAAACCACCCCAGCCCCTGCAACCCGACAGGACTGATGCACGAAACGCTCCAAAGAACATCCATGACATCATGGCGGACAACAAACGGACCTCACCAGCCCCCCGGCACAGTGCAGGGAATTTCTGAAGCACGCTGCAAAATAACTTCCACGTTAACTGCCTCCTTAGTCTCACCAAGCATCCCTGTTCTCTCGCCCAACCCTCAAGTATCCTCTAGTCTAACTCCCCTGTAGATAGGGTGCAGCCACACAACAATTTTCCCATAAAAGCAATACCCATGAGTTTTCCTGCAATCTTCATGCATAACAGGCCCTTCTCCATTAAGTACAAGATAAATAGAATCACATCCTCTTGCCCTGTCCGATCCCGCCTCCCTGCACGGTGCCCTCCTTGCCACAAATTCCTCCAAGGTCTGATCATATTCTCTCCGTGTCGACTTAGGCAAAGATCCTACCACCAGTTGCACCATCCTGCATTTCCTACGAACAACAACTCCTCCGGCATGGGCAAATTGCATTTGTCTGCTACCTTGGCCAACCTATACCACTGTGAACAAGACAAAGTATCCGCAATGTCATTTTCCAACACTGGGACATGCTGCACCCGAAACGAGGTATCATGCAGGAGGCAACCCAGCACAAAAACATGCATCAGTTTAGTTTCAACACCTGCGCATCACTAGTAGACTGTCTACAATCTGGACCACCAACATGTTTTCCACCCTGAACAGCACCCTCCGGTGCAGCAACTTAATTCCCCACAATGTGACAGCCACCACCACCAAAGGTAAGAATTTCAACGCAATGCTACTGTCCCCTGCCTTCCTCTGCACTGGCCATTCTTCCGCGTACCACCGCCCCTGCCAATACAAGCCTAAGGTTCCTGCTGCATCTGAGAATAGCTGCACATCCCAATCCATATCATCCAGCATGGCAAATGGGATCCCATTGAATGAATACAGGTAAAACCTCCACATTCTGAGATCTTCTTTGACCCCCTGCCAATAGTGGCTCACGATGGTAGGGCAACGAGAAACCCGACACAGACAGACCCACCCTCCTACAAAACATCCTCCCCACCCTGACCACCCTGCATGTGAAGTTTAGATGCTCCTGCAACACTTGAATCTCCTACATCTTCTCCTTTTCTTTTGCCAGCATGCCTGCCAATAATGCCTGCATCATTTTCTTTTTGTTCAGTAGCAATCTCACCTCCATTGTTGGAGAACCAATCTCCATCCCCAAGAAGGACAACACCGTACCCAGCCCCAATGTATTCTTGGGTGCCAGAGGAAAACCCAGGTCACCCACGAGCTCTTTAACCTTGCCAGCATCCGGTGGCTGTCCACTGAACCAGGCACCCCCACAAAGAAGGAATCATCCAAATAATGTGTCACAAACTCATTGCCAATGTGCCCCGTGAATAGCCACAGCAGAAATTAACTGAAACACTCAAACAGCGTATATGATATGGAGCATCCCATTGGCAGGGCCTTGCCCACCTACCACTGCCCTTCAAAATGAATGACCAATTGCTGAAAATCCTCATAGTGCAATGGACGTAGCCGAAAAGCTGACTTCACATAACACTTTGCCATCTGTGCTCCTGGGCCTGTCCACACCACCAGCGACATGTCCACATCTACCGAGGAATGTGACACCATTGCCATGTCTTCCAAAATGAAATCATTGACAGATCCACCTTCAGGTCAGGACAAATGCTGGATCAACCAGAATTGCTCTTCTTCCTTCTTGGGCACCACACCATTGATGGCACAATCAAAGGATCCATTGGCCAACAGTCAAAGGGGCCCACCATCCTGCCCTCCAACACTTCTTGTCTTGAACTATCTGCCTGTGTTCCTTCACAGACTGCAAATTGTTTGCCCATCTCCTGAACTGGGGGCCCTCGTTTCCCAATCTAAACCCCTATCTAAATCCATCCCGCAATACCTGTGCCTTCTCTGGCCGATCATAGAAGCCCAGACAGTACTCCAACCTGTCCAACATAACTGGAGTATGAGCCTTTTGCACCAGATCCCTGTGCCACCTCCCTCCTTTGTTACCATATGACTGCTGATGCTATTCCCCATGACTTCTAGCATATTGCTGCCACAGCCCTGCATTCTGTTCCTGGTGCCCACCTGCGGCACTGAAGCAATGTACGAGGGCGTGCTTTCCTGGGCACTAGGGGCACTCGTGCTGGATCTTGCACTACTCCTTTATGCACAACCCCTTGTTGTAGGCCAAACAATTTTCCCCAGTCCCTCTCTGTCCTTTTAAGGGAGGTCCCACCCCACCCTGGGTGGGCACCCCTGAAAGGGCCAATAAACAATCGGCAAGCCACTTGCTGTGAAAAAAGTATTTCCGAACTTCACTGGGCCCATAGTATGCTGCCATAGGTCTGTGTCAAGTCCCCCCCTCCCCCACTTTGCCTCGAGATACCACTCTAAGCATGCTGTGAACTCTTGCTCATACTGAGCCCCTGCCTATCCCCGGAAGGTAATTTGAGCTTTGTGTATAACATTCATATATTTCAACATCGCCACGCAGCGCTCTGGAAACTTCTCACAGTGTACACTAATATATATCGGAAACACTGTGGTTCAGTTCTTGATCGCCATGGGCACCCTTGGCCAAATCAGACTCTTCCTCCTTGGACCCTTCCTTGGAGCACAGCTCCCTGTGCAGGAGCTTGAACATTTCAGCATATTCCTCTTTCCAAATCTTTTTCTTTGAAGCCAACATCAAATGCGACCCCTAGAGCTTCGTCATACACATATAAGGTAGCTGCTTAATTTTTAGTTTTCCAGTCCCTCCTGTTTTTCACCTTTGTCAGCCTTGCTCTCCCTGCTGTCCACCCTTATACTGGTACCTCCACTGCCTTCTGTCGCCTTTCCGTTTTCTCCTGTTGTAGTGCCTTTCACCACCTCCGTACCAAACCCCAAGTACCTACCCTTTCACAGTCGTTTACCCCCCCTTTTGACCCCACCATGCCCACACCTGTGGACACCATCACCGGATACACACCGGTTTCCTAGCCCTTACCTGGCTCCAAAGTCGATGCCCATGCAGATGCTTGCTGCCTCGCCAGTGTCCTCCATGTCTCCAATAACATTCTCAGCGAGCCTCACTACTTGCCTGCTACACACTAGACAAGAATGCATTAGTGCGACACCAGCCCTTGTTCCCTCCTGTGCCTCCACAGGTGCTTCTTCATCCCGCACCTTGCCTTCCTCAAGACATAATCCAGCATTGACACACCTAGAATGTCATCCATCTTGGTCCCAACTCAGGCATGCGCTCACTACTGGACACATTACCGTTGATCTTGCCTGTGTTATGGGCAGATGCACGGTGTCCATGGAGTCCTTAATAACCCTCAATACGGCACTGATGACACCACCTGTCGGTCTACTCTACTCTAGACCTTACCACTGGTTGCGCAGACGAAGTCGCTCTGGACCTTCTTCTACTGACTGTGGCTTGGCCTCTCATGACATCCAGCAAACCGCACTGGGCCCTGCAATTGCTTCATCTCAGAGCACGCAAGCCACACCAAGCTCTTCTGAGTCTGGAAACCTGCAACGTTCCACGGCCTGCATAGAAGATAACAGGACTGCTGTGCCGGCACCCTATGCCCTCTGGGCCCGGTACGTGTTCCTCACAGGGGCCCACAATCTGCTACCCTGCTCTGCACCTAAACCTGTGCCCTCCACAGCATACCACCCCACCTCAACCTCCTCGCTGCAGACCTGCTTTGCCACTGACCACCCACTCACCTGCTGCTCAAGCCCCTCTTCCTCCTCCTTTCCACTTCACTCTAACAAATCTCCCACATGAGCAGACACAGGCCCCAGGCTGTAGAGGGGCCCTCACCACATCCAATACCTGCCAGCTATAATCAACCCTCCACTGTCGCTGCACGGTACCTTGCTGTTCACTCCCTCTTTTTTCCCCCTCCGCCCCAGAGACCGCCTGCAGCTCAGCCTGCACGCAGGCCCGTGGGCGCCCTCTGGAGCTACCCCCACCACCCCGCTACTGTTAAAGGGTAATAAGTTACCCTTCTGGTGTGGTCACAAGGCACCGAAACACTGCTTATCTGAGAATATTGACCACATATGTGAAATGAAGAAATAAAGATGAAGTGGCACTTTTATTCATTAAATCATTAGCTCAACAGAGAGTATATTCATCTACTCATTTGCTGGAGAAAGAATAGTTGGAAAACCTGACTTCAATCCGTCAGAAATAAAACACAAGTACACATTTATAATGGGCAAGAGCCTAGGAGGCCAACCTTAAATGAGAAAAAACAATTATGCAAGAATTACAATTTTAAGATAAATTAAATGCAATGAATTGGGTGAGAACTGAGAATAAATGAAGAGATCAAAAGGTAATAAGGGTTATCTAAATTGGCATGTACCACCTGAGAGGGGGCATAAAGGTCCCAAATCAGATAAACGGCCGGCCGGAGAACCCACGCTTGTGCTAGGCACTTGCAGGAGAGTTCTGGGCTCCTAAGTGGGGTGCAGGACATATATACCTGGTTAATGCAGAATGGTTAAACCGCATTGACGTTGGTACTGGAGTCATACTGGCTCAGGTGGTTGACCGCACGCCTACAGTGGTATTGCTAAACCCTAAGGACGCAGAAGTGGTGACCCATTGTGCCAGGTGTTTGAGTGGGTGATCGGCCATGCTTGACTGCAATTTATAAACAAAGAACATTGGTAACGTAGATATCTCAAAAAATATATGAGAGAGCGGAACTAAAAAACAGGTGTTATTGTTGCAAGATGTCGTTGTGGGTTTCATTTGAGTAAGCTTGGAAACTTTCATAATAAAAATGAAGCCAAATGAGACTTATGAAATGTCAAGGGTGTACCTGCTGGTCTCATGTGTGTGTGGGTGATGCGCCGGTCTTGCAACTGTGGAAAGTTTCTTTTAGTTCTGTGGTTGCCCAAGCTGCCTCGTCGTGTTCAGCACAAAAGAAATGCATGTTCAAGAACATTGGGGCCTAGTAGATTTCATGATCAAAAATGGTAACTTGAGGCAGTGGGCTTTGGCTTAGGCCTATATGCAGGGGTTCAAGTGATGTGTGGGCTATCACATACTGACTGTGTATGGTGAAAATGGTAAAAATAGCACATTTCCAGTTTTTAGCTTGCAGGGGGTATGCAGGGACCTTCATTCTACATGGGTCGAGCAAAAATGCTAGGTTGGGAATTTAGATAGTAAAACGTGACCTTCCAACATTTCCCTCCTCTTGTTCATTTTTTAACACACTTCTAACTGTATATATAGCTTGATCTTTATCTTGGCGTGTGATCCAAGGGGTGTCATTAGCATAGAGGCACGGGTACTCCCTATTTATTTGGGCTCTTAGCTCACCGAATTTCCCCATCCATGTTTTTAACCAGAGCGTCATAAGGAGCTATGGTATAGTCTATCCCTGCTAAAGGTGTACCTGGAGGAAGTGGGGGAGCAGTATGTACTTAGTAGTTGATGTCGGGAGGGGTCTTCTACAAACGTGAGCCAGTCGGTGTGAGCTCAACTACCTCTAACATTGCTAATATACTCCTATTCCTTGGTCTACTGACCCTCCGTATGAACTCCCTGTAGCTCCCTATCTTGGCATTGTTCATTTCTATTACTTTAGTACTCATTCTTTTCACACAATGACATTTATCTGCGGGACGCAACTCGAAGAGCAACAGGAAAAAAAAACAGCCACAAAGGTATCCAGTCAAAGTTTAACCAATCAGTGGCTGTCTGCTATGGCACCTCCTCCAGCAATCTAATTCTTTTATATCTTGTTCAAGCCGTTGATGGCATTGGTGATGGAGCCATTTTCTCCAATGTTGGTAATGTGCAGCACAATTCCTTATCCAAAGGATATTTCAAAGCCAGAGTGCTTTTGCCTTGATCTGGAACATCACAATGATGGTGTTGGAAACAGAGCTGGACTCTGTTCAATAGGCAAACCTCCTTTGGTAGGTCTTTGAAAGCTGTCCTCCCTTAGTACTCAGCATACTGCCACTGTCGGTGGAGTCAGATAACAGAGCCAGAGATGGACATCGATGTGGGAGATATTTGCTGCTGCTGGAACTATCATGGAGACTTTGTGCAATGTTCTAGTGAGCACAAGCTGCTCCTTCGTGGGGGCTGTTGGAGATAGAGCTGTTCTCTGCAGGCTTAGTAAAAGTTAATTAGGCTGGAGGTGCCATATTTAATGTCCGAATCAAAAACAGTGCTACTTGCACTTTGTGTCCCGACCCACAGGTAACATGCCATCCTAGAAAACAGAGAAGAGGTGCCTTTTAATTTGAGATCATTTTATGATTTCTTTTACATTTTCTCCCCACCCCAAGTAGACTACCTGTCTATCTCATCTTCATAATCCTAGTCTACCCTATGTTGCCCTAAGGAAGCTGCTCTATACCGCAAGTAACCTGGGGCACTCAATTTGCCATTGACGTAAATTTGTGCAAAGAATAATAAGGCACGTCTATTCTGACATGGGCAAGGTAAGGTGTGGGGCAGAGAGACATTATAGTCTGACATAGATCCTGTTATCATAAACCCATTGTTCCTGTGTACTCTTTTTCTAAAGACATTTTTTATCATATTTGTAAAAAAAAAAAAAAGCTACACTAAGGGTTATATCATGAACACTCATCTAAAATATCCTTGTTGCCTTCACTTCTATTCTGCATTTGTCAGTGATAACCTCATGCATCATTGGGGTGTGGTCCCTTCCTGTTCTATTTACAAACACTTTAGAGAAGGCGGCCTCAATAATCTGACATTTGTTTGTGTGCTCTGTAGAGAAACAGGTGTAGGAGATATTCTACAGTGTGTGGTAGTACCTCCCTAGGTAAAATCAATCTATCTGTGCCTCCTGTATGAGGGGGTGTAAGAGTCATGGAACAGTACTCCTTAGTCTTCTGTCCACCTATTGTTGTCATCTGAATGTACCACATGTTGCTGTGACGGAAATCATGAGTATGCTTTCTAACTGCTTGGGCACTATTCACATTATTGCATTATTGCATTAATACATTATTACTTCCAACAGGGGAAGGGGATGAGGACACAGGGTGTGGTCAGGCTGTTGCCACTCCTTCATAACTGGGGGCCGCGTCACTGGCTACTCCCCTGCCCCCACCTGTAGCTGCCACGCTCGGCGACCTGCACCCATTTTCGGGGCAGTGTGCTTTTGGGCAGCCGTTGCAGCCCAGCTCACCCCTGTCACAGAGGCCCTGCCCTTGCACGGCTGCTCACCTCGTGTCAGTGCATCCCAAACACTCAGCTTCTCGGACCCTGCTGAAGCTACCTGCAGTTTGCAAGGCGGAGAACAATTGAGCACCGCCGCAGCCACGCAGCCTCACACCCGGCAAGCCGGCAGACTGCGCACAACATGGGCTCACCGCCAACGATCAAATCGAGGCTCCCACCCTCTCGCAGAAGCCATATCGCCTCTGCAATCTTAACTTCAGTAGAAGTAATATTCTCAGCAATGAACAATCTTTATACTGCGCAACAAACTCTAACATGAACCAAACACCAAAAAGATTACAGCTAAGACTCTCTGCCACCAGTCACCAGGCCACCTGTACCTAAAATGGTGGCAAGGAGTTCAAAATAGCCCATATGTAACCTTTACGCTACGATGGATTCTATTCAAGCCCAAAACAAGAGGGCAGTCGCTGGAGTGCACCACCCTCCCAATATCCCTGGGTGGCAGCCCCTCCCTGTGATCGGCTGCCCCCAAATACCCATATCAAAGTTTTCAAGTTACTTACTAGTGAAACTCCACTGCCAAATGTGTGACACCTGGAGTGACACTTTCTCACGTGTAAAACCAAGCAATGAAGTCAAGAAATGTGCAAAAATGTTCCTAAAGCTTGGTGTGGTAGCGCACTGTCAGTTACAGGCTGCACATTTTCCATTGTAATGGCCCCTAAATTTGCAAAACCAATTTTTACTGATAAACCTATGTAGCGTGTAAACGAGAATGTGAGGAAATCTGGTTTCACTGAATAAATCATTTGTGCTTGTTTTGATTCTACTAAAATGCGTGTTTACATCACACTTCAGAATTATAAAAAAAAATCTGCTTCACTTCTGCTTTTCTAATTGCTGGTATAGCTTGACAAAATTATACAGTTCATTTACATGTATTTAAGTTTCGTTGTGTGGTAGGGATTTTTTTTTATTTTACAGCCTTTACTTCCCCACGCATTGTACCAAGCAAGATTACTGCATGGTTCTCTTAAGAAAATCCCCTAACTTTTCAGTTTGAGAAAGAGAAGTAAACACCAAAGCAGCAGTTTTTCCTAAGGCTGAACATGGCATGTGCCCTCTGTCTTTCAGCTCGCGGCAAATGTGACTAGATGTCAACAGAATTTAAAGACGTCTTTATTCTACATCACTTTCTGAGCTCCGGCGTGGTTATTTTGGAGGTGCCGCACCCCTACTTCCAGGGCCTATGCAGTAATTACGAAAGCAGGGATACACACAGATGCACTTGCAACCAATCCCCGAGGATGAATCATCACCGAGCTGGGGAGAATGCTGCAGCCGCCACAGGCCTGGCATTGCATCGGTATGCAACAGCTGTGCCAAATCACCACATGTGTGATGCAGCTGCTGGCCGGGGCACTAGCGTGGTCTGTAAGATTGGGGGTGTCAACGTCAGATTAACCAACAATCACACTGGCATATCCTGTTAAAAGCAGGACACGAGGAGGGTTTGAGAGGCAGTGGAAGAGAGAGGAGTGCTGATCCTTAGGGGTAATTAAAACACAATTGTTTTCAAAATAAGCATTTTTTGAGACAGTGAGAAGCGAAAGTGTGTTTTTGTCTGTGTGTGACTGTAAAAATCCAGGGTGAAATCCAACAAACACCTCACCAAACCTGACTGAAAGCACTTGTACCCAACTATTTACCACAGAATAAATTGTTTAGGGGGGTGTAATATCCCAAGCCCCCAACCCCCTGAAACTCAACCCCTGGAGCTGTGGTGGCGCTGGGAGGCAGCCTCTCTCACCTCATGCCGGGGCTTCTGTTCATTAAGTTCCGCAGTGGACTCAGTGTGCCCTACTAAGAGGGCAGACCCTAAGTGCCGCATGCTGGCACGCTCACCCTTGCTCCACTCGTTGGGACCCCCCCATGGGAGTCCCTCCAGGCACTCTGCTGCATCCCTCTTTCTGACGCCTAGGGGAGCTGGGGCCAGGTACTTATACCTTCCCAACCCAAGTGCCGGCCTCTTTGTTCCCCACTCGACACGCTGTCACCTACCCTATCCTGTACCCAGCTTGCTGACGGCTGGTTTGCTTCTTGAGCTGATCTTGTTAATTGTTTATTTGTGTTGCAGGCGGAGTTACAGTGCGATTCGGAGGCAGTTTGGTACCGAGGGGTAACATCTGAGGGAGCACAGCAGGGGTGCTCGAGGCCAAACCCCAGGAGTCTTTACGGCAGGACCCTGGGATCTAAGCGACAGTGCCCAGTTAGTCCTTCAGGCAGTTGCAAGCCTGAGCAACCAGGGGCTTGCCTGGTGTCCGCTCTGCCCCTAAAAAGGTGTGAGTAATAATCCTGGACTGGTGGTCACAGATTTAAGGGAGAAAACTCCCCAGCTGAAAATTGATAGTACCAAATGGTTTGGCCCAACAGGTGGGTGGGCAGCTTAGGTCACTTATCGCTGCCTGCCCTCGGATCGCCCGTAAGTTAACCCACCATGTTGGCATATTTTGTTTATAAAATAAAACTGCAGCAAACTGTTTTTTCCACAAAACCATGTGTTTTCTTATTTCTTTCATTACTTATGTGCTAAGTAGCTATTTGCTATGTTAGAAATAAATTACATGAAATACCAGCATTTGTAAAGCGCACACCTACCTCCGGAGAGGTGTGCTGGCGCTGGGGGCCGTCGGGAAGATTAAGATTAAGCGATCTATTGCCCAGAGTCACATTGTGCTGGGTTAACCTGCCACCGGCGAACGAACCGTGAACCCTGTGGTCCGGAGTCAGGCCCCCTGGCCTGGAGGGTTGCAGATGTCGGCGCTATGTCCAGTGCATTGGAGTAACCCTCTGACAGATGATTCACAGCCAAAAACTGCAGAATGGAATCGGTTTCATGACTGGGACTAAAATATGCCTCACTAGTTCCTCTTCTTGCAGAGAGCCGGCTTTTGTGGGTTTAGCAGCACAGCGCAGCTCTATTTCACCACCTGCTCTTTATTGCCTGTTTTGTTTTTGTCCATAAATAAAATGCAAGCAAGTAAAAAAAATACAACAGCGTAACTTCCCCCTGACCCGTGTGAGAGCAGAGACTGCGTCATACAGATGTGTTGATGATGTTTATGCCTGCGACCTCGCACTGAGACCAACCACTGGTTCATGCAGAGACTCAGAAGCCCGGCAGGATTTGACTGAAGCCTGGGCTTGTACCTACTTTGTAGCACTTAATTTGACAAAAAAGCCATGCCAGCGCATGATGTGTATTTGATTTTTGCAAGCCGAAAGACGGGCTCTGGGCAGCAGCAGCGCTGGCTCTGCCTGAGAAACTATTTTTAGAGCACTGGCCGCGTAAATGCAGCTTTGTTAAGAGTACCTCGTGGGGTGGCACCAGCGGTGCTCTAAAGCGTGACTAAGGCATTTCAGTGCAGTGATGCGGACACCAACCCTAAAATGCGTTAGTCGAACACCCGATGCATGGTACTTGGCAGGGCTGCTTTTTTATCTGCTTCCAGATATGTCTCAGTCACACTTGTAAAGCATTACATAGATGAGTCAGGATCTGTGCTGCAGCCCATTCGGAATGTATTATTTCTTTTTTTACCCTAATTTTTCAGTTGGTCTCATCTGCTCTTCCTCATTGGCAAAAAAAGGACAACAAAAGGGGATTGATTGAACAATTTCTCATATCTTTTCCAAGGTGTCTTCCTCAGAGATAAAAAAAATGCAGTTAATAAGCTGCTTTATTTTTTTTTTGTTACTGTTGTCGAGACTATTTGTGTTAGCAAACCTATATTTTGAGTTGATTGCCATGATTGTCTATTTCTTATGTTTATTTGTTTCTTCTGTTTTTTTTATGTCAAGCGGAAATAATAAAAATATTTTAAAAAATAAATAAATAAATAAGCTGCTTTATAATTTCCTTAATTTAAGCATATATTTCTGGCCCTTAGGAGGTCTTCTATAATAGGACCCTTTCCTAATATAAATACCATTTCTGTTCAGCTCCTAGAGTTAATTTTACTTTTGGCGCATGTGCTGTAAGGATGGGGAAACATTTGCAGAACAAAATCTATTTACCCTCGGTCATCTGGGGAGAATTTTTTGCAAGGGGTTGAGGCTATTCTCATGGCAGGTCTCGCTCTTCCCCAATGCCTGATAAAAAAAATTACAGGAGATGGTCAGGTCACTCTCAGATGTCTATGAGCAATACAGAGGGAAGGGGGTTTCTCCTCACTTTCTACTCACTTCTCCCTCTTCTGAATTTTCAGTTTCATCAGGGGTTGTCATGTGCCCTAGTTAGGCCCCATAGGAATAAGTACCATTTCTACATACACACGGTCCTTTCCTAAAGTTACCTTCTCTTTGCCACATCAACCTTTGGCCTTTATTCATGACTCTTGGACTATTTTCTTGGAAACACTGGCCTTGTTGACATGGAACACTTAGCGGGTACACTATCACACTGCCTTGACATGAGATGTGGCCCTCACGTTTGTGACCAAAATGTGCTTTACTATTACCATGTGGCGAAGCAGCTATCTCTGAAATATAAACATTGCTCTGAACTGGCAATGCGCTTACCTTGACTGAAGAGAAACTAAATAACTAATTTTCTTCACTTTCTGGTTCCTGACTTTTCACTCAAGACAATTATCATTTTGTGTGCACCTCGTAGCAGGAAGGCAACACAGGCTGTATGGACCACAGGTGCAGATGTAACAGAGGGGCAAAAGGGGTGAAGGCAGCCACTCCTGGGTCCCATTCTACCATGTATGCAGCTGCATTTGCAGGACCTACTGGATTGCTGCCAGGTCCTGAAACTTTTTTTAATCAAATGTACTCAGATTGGCTCATGGTCACATATTCATTGTGATCGCCAGCACTAGGCTATTCACAGTGAGACAGAACCTGGTCAGACTTCCCATATACACCTCCAAACCCAAGCAGCTCATCTGAGGAGTCTAGCCAATATCTTCCCTCAGACCGACGCTCTTCAGCCTCTACATGACGCCCCTCGCACGCATCATCAGAGCCACAAGATCAACATGGTCTCCTATGCTGACAACACGCAGCTTCTCATCTCTGTCACCACAAAAACAACACCACTAGGACCAATTTCACAACATGTGTGATCAACGTGGCCAATCGGATGAAGGAGAACTGCCTGACACCGAACACGGACAAGACAGAAATCATGATATTTGAAAACAAGAGCTCCCCATGGGACTTCTTCTGGTGGCCAGTTGGACTCGGACACGCTCCCACACCTTCAGACCATGCCCGAAACCTCTAGTTCATCCTAGACAATAAACTCTAAGTGGCCAAGCAGGTGAACGTAGTGCCCTCATCCAGTTTCCTTATAATAAGAATGCTCTGCAAGATCTTCAAGTGGATCATCACGAACTATAGACAAAGTCACCCAAGTCCTCATAACCAGCAGACTGGACTATGGCAAGGCACTCTACACCGGCATCTGCAACCAACTCATTCAAAGGCTACAAACAACCCAGAACACTGCCGGCAGACTCATCCTGAACATCCCCTACAGCTCTCAAAGCACCCACACCTCAGAGAGCTCCACTGGCTACCCGTACATAAAAAAGCCATTTCAAACTACTCACCCACTCCTACAAAGCCCTAAACACTGGACCTGCACACCTCAAATGTCTTCTCTTCTACCAGCCTTCCAGGCCACTACGCTCAACATCTTTCTCTCTTGCACAAGTTACCCGCATACACAAAAGGCATTCTGGCGGACTGTCTTTCTCCTACATCGCCACTAACAGACCACTCTAAATATGCTGATGCTCTTACACACGGATACATGGGTGCAGGTGAAACTAGGCGGTGGTACTCACCTGTCCACAAAAGTACCCACTACAAAAGGATTGAAACAGGGATGTGTGTGTTTGCACCAACCTTGTTCAACCTTTTCATGGCGGACCTCCCAAAAGTGCTTGATGCCTGCAATTCCCACTCACCAAGGTTAGGTGGGAAAACCTTAACCAATCCTATGTATGCAGATGACGTAGTGCTGCTCAGCCACACTTACATCGGCCTTCAACGACTACTGACCGAAATGCAGAAATATGCTACAGAAAACAACCTAAAAATAAATCTTAGCAAAACACGGACTATGTCAATAAATAATAAAAAGAAATCACAGAGATCTGGTTCCTCGGCAGTACAGAAATTGACCCAGCTTGTGAGTATAAATATCTGGGAGTTACATTCGATAAATAGGGGTCCTTTGCCCGTCAGAAACAGGAAATAAGAAGGAGAGGCTTATTGATCGCCATGACGATGAAAAACCTGGCAAATCAACTGATGGGCCCGACTTTGACCCCATTACTGAAGGTAGTTCAGGCCAAACTGCTCCCCTCGATCACCTATGGTAGTGAGGCAATGCGGGGAAGAGACTCTAAAGACCTGGATAGTTTGCAGGTTAAAGCCTATAGAACCATGTTCTCCCTCCCGCCTTACACATCACCGGCTCAAATAAGGCTGGAGTTTGGCCTGCAAAAACAAGTTCTAGCCAGGTACGGGGAATACATCATCTGCTGGCACAAGATAAGAAGCGCCACCACAAACACTCTAAATTATCTGTTGTGGCGCGACACAGAACACAGGGATTTCTCTGAGGCGAGAAACCATCTTCGGCTAGCCTTGGAAGCCACTAAACTTTCTGATCTTTGGGATGCACAATTTGGTCACCCCAACTTCAAAAAATTAGTTTGGAAAAATGTAAAATCACTCTCTTTACTTAAGGACAAGGCGATTTTCTCAAAAAGATCTCACTCATGGATGACTCTCCACTCCTACAAATCACTAACTCCACAAACATAATTCAATCAGGGCTATTCCAAAGCATTAAAATTGAACTTCTTAAAGCACTGACTGGGGATTGTTCCTTGCACTGGGCACCTACCACCATGGCTGAGGACAAGCTGTCAAGATACTTGTAGGCTGTGTAACTCCAAAAATGGCGACATCCTTCACGTAATCTGCCTATGTGAAGAGCTGCATCAAGCCCGGCAACAGTTCCTCAAAGATCAATTCAATCAGAAAGGCATCAGCACCAGAAGGCAAGCGGTGCTGGCCTACCTAAACCCGTCAAATACTAAACTAAACTGCAGATTTGTAAACTTTCTGATGGTGATCGAACGGAGAATGCCAAAAATAATGGAAAATGCTCTACAAACTCTACCGACCCAAGCAGACCAGTAGATGGGCAAAAAGACTCAGCAGTACCTTATCAAGGACGTCCATTAGCACCAGGGGAACAATTTGTGCAACAAGCAGAGTCCTTGTGGATAATACGACAAATGGTCACTCTGGGCAAGAGCAAGCGAAAACCGAGATAGTCATTTTCCAGCAGCCAGTGTATAAATGCTTGTCTCTAATCAGCTCCATTGAACTACCACTTTTAAATTGTTATGAATTTCTCACTCTTCAATTTTTTATTGGTTTTAAACAAGAATGTTTTAAGAAGTTTGGAATATTTTATTGCAGTGGTTTTAATTAACTATGCAAAATAAAAATAAACTTAAACTTACATCGCCACTAAGTCTTGGAATTACCTTCTGCAACACATAATGACGCCCCCATCTCTTCTTGACTTTTGGTGAAGGCTAAAGTCCTGGCTGTTTGACTAGGAGTTCCATAAGACGTACACTGCTACTTAGTGCCTGGATACCCTAACCAGTGATTAGCCGCACTCTACAAATCAAACTAACATAACATAATATTATAGTATGCATGTCGTCCATCAGGCCCGGAGCGGGAGCGCGGAGAAGGTAGGAGGTAAGACTGGGGTGTTGAGTGTGAGTATGTGACTTTACAAGTTTCCCTTTGAGATACAAGAGCTACACACACTTTCCCTGCAACAACTCAGTGACTGCTTTGCGGAGGCTACTTGGCCAAGAGAATTACCTCATCAGCTCAATGGTGATGGAACAATTTTTAGAGTATGGGTGCTGCCATTAATAGTATATCACTGAACTCACAGGGGATGTGAACAATCCAAGTGTCACACAAATAAGTGTAGCAATGTGCCGTGCCCGTTCAGCAGGAGAGTGGTACGGGTGTGGTCTGCATGTGGCACATGGTGCATTTTAGAGCACTGGTGCGGTAGCCCACTGTCCTTTACAGAGAGAACACTTTGTGTCGAAACGGCCACTAAATGTGCATAGATTTGCAGTTTAACTGATAAGTCTATATAAGGCACAAATGATAATGTGCGGAAATTGTGTTTCAGTGAATATTTATCATTTGCACATCACCAGGTAAAATGTCTTGATCTGTTTTGATTCTATTACAATCTTTGATTCCATTACACTTCAGCATTACGAAAGGCAGGCGCTTCATTTGTGCTTTCCTAACTGCTGGTTTATTTTTACATCTGTTTAGTTAATTTACAGGTATTTAAATTTTGTCCAGTGTGAGAAAAAATGAAATCCTACAGCCTTTCTTCATTCTCTGCACCCCAGCAAGTGTCATCCAGTTAGTTCTCTTTCACAAAATCCTCCTCTCTGCAGTCAGAGAAAGAAAAGTAAACACCAGTTTCCTTGTTAAAATAATGAGCAGCATTTTGTCAGAAGGCACAGCCTGACATTTGACCTCTGTCTTTGAACATATAGCAAAATGAACAGAAAGTACATTTAAAGGCATCTATGTTGGTCCTTCAGCTTCTGAACTCCAGTATGATTACTTTCGGGGTGCTGCAGCACCCTCCCGCACCCCTACTTCCAGTGCCTATGCTTGTTTTTCTATGGCACCACCTCCCAGAATAAAAGAAAAGTATGTGTTGCCAGGTTTGCACTCTCCCACCTCAAAAAGTATTGTGTGCCTGCTGTGTCCTATGTGGAAGTTGGGAAAGCATTACTGTTGTACTCGGTGATGCTGACACACTTCATGATGGCTTTTATCCTCTAAGGTAGTTTATTGGGTTAATGCATGTGGTGTAAATAAAGAGGTGCCACTTGCGTGTCACCCGTTCGATGTGGGCTCAGCCATTCACCATTATGTGGGCGATAAAATAAATACCCTTGCATTTTTAATAGTAATACATAATATGTACAGCAGCATGATGCACAAGGCTGACTGGCAGCACCTATTATTGTAAGTAGAAGTGGCTTTTGGAAAGGTAGCTCTCTGGGCGAAACCAAATTTGGCGCGCCACCCCCTCCACTCTGTCGTCGGTGTGCTGGAAAATGGGAGGGGTAAAGGGAAGGTAAGGGGGAGAAGAAGAAGAAAAATAGACAAAATGTGGACATGGGTACCAGTGCTCAGAACACTTTTCTTTACAGCCAGTACAGAGGGAGATGCTGCAGGCAGCTCCTGCAGCCCTCTGGAGGCCGGGGCACTGGGGGTGGGCCCAGCTCCCCTGTGATAAAAGATGGCCCTGATTGTTAGAAGCTGGAGAGAAAAAACAACATTCAGAAAAAAGCGGTATTTGAAAAAAATCTATGTTTTGATATGTTGTGAATATTGATTAAAGGCCAGAACAAGCCTAAGTAAATGTAAGAATCGACTGTTTCACTCCATGAAACATACATGCAGTCATGTGCTGTACAGAGAAGCACCACCAGCCCTGAGGTAAGGCAATCGTCCCTTTCATTGATGGACATACGTGGTCGCCAAGCACTCCAAGCAGGGTCCTGCTCCTGCTGTTATCCCTGGTCGCAGGAATTGCCACAAAGGCACAAAGAATAAAGCTTGCCCTGTCATGATGCTACTTCCACAATGCAAATACCCAGGGTGCCGTATGATACCCACCCCCCAGTTTAGCCTGCCTCCAAGCTCTGGCGACTTTGTCAAATGTGGCAGATTTGCTGAATGGACGTGCCAGTTGTTAATCGTAGAGCCCCTTGTTCCACCAAACAATAAATGACCCTTTGAGTCTTCACCTTTTCGTGGAAAGCTTTCATTACATCTGTACATCCGGCACAAACATAGTCCATTACTGAAGTATGAGTGAGGGTCATATACAGCGAGCCCCTAAATATCTATTCAGTAAATACACATTATTATTATTGTAATACTAATTATTATTATAATTAGTAGTAGCATTAGTATTATTATCCTCATAACTATCATTTGTATTGTAATGACCATTATCATCTTTATTGTTATTATTATCATTATCATTGTTATCATTGTTATTATCAGTGTTGCAATCATAATAATTATTATTTTCATTATTATTATTGCTGTTGTTGTTATTGCAATTATTATTATTATTATTATTATTATTATTATTATTATTATTATTATTATTATTATCAATATGACTGTTGTTATTCTTATCATTCTCATTGTTACTATTATTATAATCATAATTATTCTTGTTATTATTGTTCTTATTATTTTTGTTGTTATTGTTATCACTATTTTTATTATTGTTTGTATTATTATTATTATTGTTATCATTATTTGTATTGTTATGATCACCATTAATATTGCTATTATTATTATCATTGTTATCGTTATTATTGTTATTATCCTTATCCTTATTATTATTGTTATTATTATTATCATTATTATTATTAATATTATTATTTAACACAGCTTGATATAAAGCATGCTGATCCAACATGGACAGCTGTTTGTTCTTTGACGCTAAACATATCACGGAAACTCCTGACGCAGGCAGCCGAGTTGAAGTGCTTTTTCGCAGTGGTTAATTATTCGAGGTTATAGTTGCTGTGGGCGGGCCCTCACCATTTCCCCATGTGATGCGTTCGCTCGTCCCATCCTGCCTTTGACTTAGTTGCATTAATAGCTGTCTGGTCCCTTTAAATTTAGCCTAGAGTCGCTGGCCCCGCCCCTCTGCCTCTGAAGTGATTGCAAACCTTTGGAACAGGATTGGTGGAAGGATTATTTAAGTTCAACAAAAGCCACATATAACACCTCACTTCTCTCTTCCAAGAAGTCAGTTCAAAGGAAATGTTTACTATTGTGAAATCTCTAAATAAACCGAACTGATGCAATATGTTTGCAGAACCGTCTCGGTCTCTGTGTGTTTCACTATCAGGTTTGTTCTGTAAAGTACTTTCTTCTATGTGCCAGCTTCCTTCTTTGGAAGTTAGTAATAAATGTCTGATGGGGAAGCCAGTCTCTCAATCATACCCATGGTCTCACTGCTCTGCTTGTGCAGTGTCATCTTAAGGATTCTGGGGGCCCCGGGCAAAATATATTTGGGGCATCTGTGCAGAACAACTTTGAATTTCATTACCCATTTCCTGCTAATTTAAGGCTGAATGATGCCAAACAATACTAAATACTATTCATCTTTGCACGGTCACAAGCAACATGTATCTTGCCCGCAACCCCAAAAATCTTTCACACAACACTGCATAAACAGACAGAGTCAGAGGTGGAGACAGTCCGAGAGGTTTAGAAAGAATTGAGATCAAATAAACAGAAGGTTCACTTTCCCAGTGGAACCCTTGGAAGGTGGGGGCTCTGTGCAGTTGCCCACTTTGCCCATGCCTTAAAACATCTCTGTCCTTGTGTCAATAGGGGCCCTGGCATTCTCTTGACTCACCTAGCAGTGATCTCTATCTCTGTCCTTGTGTCAACAGGGGCCTGGCATTCTCTTGACTCACCTAGCAGACATCTCCATCTCTGGCCTTGTGTCAACTGGGGCCCTGGCATTCTCTTGACTCACCTAGCAGAGATCTCCATCTCTGGCCTTGTGTCAACTGGGGCCCTGGCATTCTCTTGACTCACCTAGCAGAGATCTCCATCTCTGGCCTTGTGTCAACAGGGGCCCGGGCATTCTCTCGACTCACCTAGCAGACATTCCCCTCTCTGGCCTTGTGTCAACTGGGGCCCTGGCATTCTCTTGACTCACCTAGCAGACATTCCCCTCTCTGGCCTTGTGTCAACTGGGTCCCTGGTATTCTCTCGCCTCACCTAGCAGACATCTCCATCTCTGGCCATGCCCTAGGGTGGCTGGCGGGCCTCTTATTTGACAGACAGTTCACAGGCCATGACTGCCTCTTCCCATCTCCTCTTACAAAACTGGGTCAGGCAGTATACCACAGGGCTCTTCACTCGTCCTCCGTGGTTTAACATCTGTGTCGCCCCTACCTTGTTTGATCACATCATTTCGATACCTGTTTTTGACCTACACAGTCGAGGCTCATCGAGTCATCCAGCTGGAAGATCCAACTGGTCATGTCCAGGCTAGAAGGAATGTATCGAGGCAGGTATCAAAAGGATGTGATCCACTGCATTGAAATTGAATAGACTCTTAGGTGATGATTGTGGCAGGTAATTCCTCTGCCTGGGCCACAGAGTTGTCACCTGAGGATCCCAGAGAAGTGCCAGCTGTAGTCAGTTCAGTACAAATCTCTGGCTTTCCTTATGGCCAATTGCTTTCGGTCAACAAACGGAGATTAACAATTTGGCAGCATCCAGCTTCTTCCTTGGATGGTCACTGCCTAAAACATTACTTTCCCCTCCAAGGTCCTGTTTTTTTTTTTAACAATTTTGTTTATAAGTCCACTTCATACATTTGATAGGCTCTTGTAAACAATGATACAACTTTACCAACATATGGTACAACTTGGAGTTCAAATGGCAAATGATCATGCATTGGTAAAAAATTGTTATGAAAGTTTACCGTGCATGCCTTTACAACAAAAATGTAACTATTTTGCAGGTAAGTATAAAGCCTTTGAATATATATATATATATTCACTGAAAAAACCATAGGTTTCTGGGGTGTTATAGTTAGCTGGACTTTTCACTTGTACAAAACCATTGAAATTCCCCCGTTATAGTTAGTTCAGCTAACTATAACTCGCGCGCCCGCAATGCACTGCTGATGACGTCACATATTACATCACTCATGACATGGTCAGTGACATCACTCATGACATCACTGATAACATCTCAAATGACATCACTGATGACATCACTGATGACATCATCCAGTGAATATCTGTTTTTCTGAAAATTAAATATGTTTTATATATGTATATCTCAAGGTCGATGAAGAATAAACGGGTATATAAGTGTCTAAATGGATGATTTGTTTTTGAAAAATTGATTGTGTAACTGACTGATTAAGTGTATCTTAGTGAATACATGGCTTAGTGAGTAATGTTTAAATATGTAAATATCTGTATCAGTCTCTCACTTTGTGTATAAGTGGCTGCATGGGTTGGTGAGTAGCTACATGGGTGTCTATATAGGTTATTAGTTGGTTTTTTGAGTATCAGTCTGAGTGTCTGCATGGTTCGGTGGGGGGTATTACGTAGTGCATAGGTGCATGAATGAGTGACTCACTGTGAGAAGTTGGCCTGGTATATGATGTTCACTAGTTAAAGTGACCACCTTGTACCATGCCAAGCAACCCTTATTTGTGTGGTTGTAAGTCAACCTTTTCGGACTAGCTGCCCTAGTGGTAGCGTAGGCTAAGCAGTCTTTGAGGCTAAACTCGTGAAACGTGTTAAGCAGGCTGTTTTACCAAATGTAACCCCCTTTTATACCAATGAAAGGACACCACACAGATATATATTCAAAATATATATGTATTTATTTCTCAAAGTAACCCCTAGACTCTTTATGAGCACAGGAGCACAAATCGTTAAACAAGATTACAGTAGAATACACAGAAGTTGCACTTTATATGGATAGGCCCTGGTGGCCGCTCAAACCATATACTAAAATAGTGGTATAAGTACCACGAACAGAAAAGGGAAAAGGCCTAGGGCCTCTAGAATCGCTGGGCCTACAAGGAGCTAACTTCAGTTAGTGACCAGGAGGTCTACGGGTTGCGTGTGCAGAGCAAATAGTCACACGCGAGCTCCCATAGGTTTTCAATGGGTGCGTAAAAAGTACAAAGTTACTGCAAAGGGGATCTTCCGGATGGACTATGAACTCAAGATTGGAAACACAGACACTAGAGATGATACTCTACACTTGGGCACCGGAGTGCCAGCTTTACCTCACCCACAGGAAGCGGGTGCGTAGGTGTCGAAGTGCGTCGGGTTTCTTCTATCTGTTCAATGGAGCCTGTGGACAAAGATGCTGCAGGCGGTCGGTCCGGAAGGGATGCGGTGGATCCAAGAGTGGATCGGAGTTGTAGAAGACCTGTAAGCAGAGGGGACAGTGTTCACAGTCACTAGCCAGTGACCAGCGTGGCACCAGGTGGGTACCAGGCGATGTCGGGTGCAAACAGGAAGAAAGGTGCAGCTTGTCTCTGCAGCCACGTGGTCTCTGAAGGTCGACGACGTCCAGGAGTCGGTTCACGAGCTGTCCCACGCAGGCTCTCGCTGTCGGCGGTGTCGGCGACTTGATCAAAGCAAACAAGCCTTGGCAAAAGCAATTGTTGTGGAAAACGAAATAAGCTGATGGTTCTGACCAGCAAGGTCAGAGGGATTGCTCCTTTGGAGGGGAGCAAGGGCCAGTCTGGAGCAACCAGACCAGCGGTGTAGTTCTTGAGGTTCGTCACCAAGATGGCCACTAGCCAGTGGGCCAGCAACCGGTTAGGCGCGTCGAGTGGCAAAATGCAGAAGGGCCCCACGCAGATCGTGGAGATGGTGGAGGGCTCACCTTTGGTGCAGATGCTGCTCGGGTGTTGGGCTTCTCAGATCCCAAAGCACAACTTGGAGGGAGCCTCGGTTGTTGCGCTTGCAGCTTGTCGTGGTCTTTTCAAGATGGCTGGCTCCATGTGTCTCGGTGCCTCCACGGGTCTCCTCTTCTCAGGGACTGTGGATCGGGCGGTGGGAGGTCTGGAGGTCCAGGTCTTGTCAGTCTCTGGGCTCGGGCTCCGGCGGGAGGCGGTGGCAAAGCAGACGTTGATTCGCTGGATGGTGCTTGCGTTAGCAAGGTGGTCACTCCCTGACCACAGGGGAGATTGGCTTCAGTCCTCTGTACGGCAGAGCGTCGAAGTTCCCGTCTTCTTCTTAGTTTCAAGTTGATTCCAGGATGTCTGAAGTCTTAGGACACAGCTCCTACCTTTAAGCGGATTCTAGGGGCCGGACTACCTGCTAGGTCCCTCCCTAAGGGTGGGACCAGGAAGGGGGGTGGTTACACCCCCAATCCTTTGTCCAGCTCGCCCCAGGCCCGGGACTGGTGTGCCCCAGGACCGGATTGAACTGGCATATGCACCGAGGCTCCTTGTGAGCCTCAGGCATGTCTGGTTTCTTTCAAGCCCTACCTGACCAATACCCAAAATCCTGTCTGGGGTGGTGCACGCACCTCCCCTGGCAGGAAACCCTTTGTCCACACCGCCCAAGCTGGAAGGACTCCCAGCAGCAGGAGGGCAGACTTGTGTCTGTGGTGGCAGCATCCATTTTGTGGAGCTGAGGCTATGTCTGATTTTACCCGGGTTTCAGGCACTGTACATGTCGTGTCCCTCTAGAAGGGTGGAATGCTAACCCCGTCGCCAGAATTGGCGAGGGGTTAGTATTTCAATTCGTATGACACCTTACTCGACATGTTTTGATAAAGCCAAACCAAAGATAGCATTTAACCGCGAGGTTCATAATGCACTTAAGAGTATATGGTATGACGATATCTGGAAACAGTAGAAGGAAGTTGTTCCGACCACTGCAGACAGGCTCAGCTCATGCCAGAGCACCATCTCACATGGAACCAAGCACTCTGCCTTCAGGATTGTTAAGGCCTGCCATAGGAGTGACTTATAGGTTAACATGTGTCCCATTTAAGGTTAGGTATAGGTATACTACACCTAAGTAAGAGGTGGTTACACCAACTTACCCCAGCTGAGTGATCAGCCAGTTGTGTCAAATTTGTTAGGCCAAGCCTGGGGTGGCATAATACATGCTTCAGCCCCTGGCAGGCCTTAGATACACCAATGCCCTGGGTACCTAGTGTACACTGGTACAGGGGCTGACAGGGTGATCCACTTCCAATTGGTTATGCACCTAGGGTGCATAGTTTTAATTTAGTAGAGAGAACAGCAGGCTGGGGGTCTGATTGGCAGGCCCACAGCCTCAATATGTCAAAAACCAGTGAAGCAAAAAGCAAAAATGTGGGGTGACCATAGGATAGCAGACCCTACTCTCCTACACAACCCCCCCCCCCAAATGCAGGGACATTAAACTAGCCTTGACCAGTCTCGTCTTCATGTCCTAAGTGGAAGTACCTGGAGAGACCATCTGCATTCCCATGGTCAGTACCTGGCCGGTGCTCCACTGTAAAGTCCATACCCTGTAGGGAAATGGACCACCTAAGCAGTTTGGGGTTTTCACCCTTCATCTGATTTAGCCACAAGAGGGGCTTATGGTCGGTCTGAATCTTGAAGTGAGTGCCAAACAAGTATGGCCTCAGCTTCTTCAGGGCCCACACCACAGCAAAGGCCTCCCTCTCAATAGCTGACCAATTCTTCTCTCTGGGGGTCAACCTTCTGCTAATAAAAGCAATGGGTTGGTCTTGACCATCTACATTAAGTTGTGACAGCACAGCTCCCACACCCAACTCAGAAGCATCTGTTTGGACAATAAACTCTTTGGAGTAGTCAGGACTTTTCAGGATAGGTGCAGAGCACATGGCCTTCTTCAGGTCTTCAAATGCCTTTTGACAGCTTACTGTCCACTGAACCTTTTTGGGCATCTTCTTGGATGTCAGATCATTAAGAGGAGTCACAATGGACCCATAGTTCTTAACAAACTTCCTGTAGTACCCAGTCAAGCCCAAGAAAGCTCGAACTTGAGTCTGGGTGGTTGGAGGGGACCAGTCCTTGATGGATTGTATCTTACTCTCCAGTGGTTGAACTTGGCCTCCACCTACAAGGTGGCCCAAATACACAACCTTACTCTGCCCTATCTGGCACTTAGTAGCCTTGATAGTGAGGCCTGCCCTTTGCAGAGCCTCAAGAGCCTTCTTCAGGTGGATCAGGTGATCCTCCCAGGTGGAGCTAAAGACAGCAATGTCATCAAGATATGCTGCACAAAAGTCATCCAACCCAGTAAGGACTTGGTTCACCAGCCTTTGGAAGGTGGCAGGTGCATTCTTCAGACCAAAGGGCATCACCACAAATTGATAATGCCCACCTGGGGTTGAGAATGCTGTTTTGGCCTTAGACTCCTCAGCTAATCTGATTTGCCAGTAGCCAGCCGTCAAGTCAAATGTGCTCAAAAACTTAGCAGAAGCTAGTTTGTCTATGAGCTCATCTGCCCTTGGAATAGGGTGTGCATCTGTCCTGGTGACAGCATTGAGACCCCTGTAGTCCACACAGAACCTCATCTCTCTCTTGCCATCTTTGGTGTGAGGTTTGGGGACCAGAACCACTGGGCTAGCCCAGGGGCTCTCTGAGGGTTCAATGACACCTAATTCCAGCATTTTGTGTACCTCAGCCTTTATACAGTCCCTGACGTGGTCAGGTTGTCTGTAAAGCTTGTTCTTTACAGGCAGACTGTCACCAGTGTCCACCACATGGGTACACCAGTCAGTTTGGCTAGGTATCAAGGAAAACATGTGTTGAAATGATTGTAGAACTTGTCTACATTCAGTCTGCTGATGGGCAGTGAGGTTGCCTCCCAGGGTCACTCCTTCAACTGAGCCATCTTCAGGGTTCTGAGACAACAGGTCTGGGAGAGGGTCACTCTCTTCCTCCTGTCCCTCATCTGTAGCCATGAGCAAGCCCATGTCTGCCCTGTCAACATATGCTTTTAACCTGTTAACATGGAGTATCCTGTGGGGACTCCTGGGAGTTCCTAGGTCCACCAAGTAGGTGACCTCTCCCTTCTTTTCCAGGATTGTATTGGGTCCAGACCATTTGTCTTGGAGTGCTGCTGGGGCCACTGGCTCCAACACCCATACCTTCTGTCCTGGCTGAAACTCAACCAAGACAGCCTTTTGGTCATGCCAAGCTTTCTGTAAGGCCTGGCGTGCCTCAAGGTTTTTGGATGCCTTCTCCATATACTCAGCCATCCTGGAGCGGAGACCAAGTACATAGTCCACTATGTCTTGTTTAGGCCTTTTGAGAGGTAACTCCCATCCTTCCTTCACTAAACACAGTGGGCCTCTCACAGGGTGCCCAAACAACAATTCAAAGGGGCTGTAGCCAACTCCTTTTTGTGGGACCTCCCTGTAAGCAAACAGAAGGCAGGGTAGAAGGATGTCCCATCTTCGCCTGAGCTTTTCAGGTAATCCTTTGATCATACCCTTTAGGGTCTTGTTGAATCTCTCAACAAGCCCATTGCATTGTGGGTGATAAGGGGTGGTGAACTTGTAGTTGACACCACATTCCTTCCACATAGCTGTCAAGTATCCTGACATGAAGTTGGTATCTCTGTCAGAAACTACCTCCTTAGGAAACCCCACTCTGGAGAATACTCCCAGCAGGGCCCTGGCCACAACAGGTGCTGTAGTGGTCCTAAGGGGAATTGCCTCTGGATACCTGGTGGCATGATCCACTACCACCCGTATAAATCTGTGCCCAGATGCAGTGGGAGGATCCATGGGACCCACTATATCTATTCCCACTCTTTCAAAGGGGACCCCCACCACAGGTAGTGGTATTAGGGGGGCCTTTGTTGTGCCACCTGATTTGCCACTGGCTTGGCAGGTCACACAGGAGCGACAAAACTTCTTTGTATCTTCATTCATGTGAGGCCAGTGAAAGTGAGGGACAAGCCTGTCCCAAGTCTTGTTCTGGCCTAAGTGTCCTGCTAAAGGAATATCATGGGCCAAGGTAAGAAGGAAGCCCCTAAATTGCAGAGGTATAACCAACCTCCTGGTTGCACCAGACTTGGGGTCTCTAGCCTCTGAATAAAGGAGCCCATCATCCCAATACATTTTATGGGTACCTTGAGCATTCCCAGCAGCCTCAGCAGCAGCCAGCTGTCTGAGGGGTTCAAGAGAGGGACAGGATAACTGAGCCTGCCTCAAGTCAGCCCTTGAAGGTCCCCCTGTCCCCAGAAACTCAACCTGATCAGGTTCAAGCTCTTCAGGGACAGTTCCTTCAGGGTTCTCTAGATCAGCTTTCTGGGAAGGTTGATCATCACTCTGAGGCAGGGGGGAAGGCACAGCCTTGACCCTCCTGTTCTTCTTCTTGGTAGGTGCTTGGTCTATTGTTCCAGGATCTAAGACCTGTGGTTCAGTGAGGCACTTTTTGGCCTGTGACCTGGTCACAGCAAGGACATGTGGTGATATACCTAACATTTCTGCATGTGTCCTGTACTCCACTTCAGACCATAGAGAACTCTCTAGGTCATTGCCCAACAAACATTCTACTGGGAGGTCTGCACTAACCACAACCCTTTTGAGGCCAGTTACCCCTCCCCATGAGAAGTTAACAACTGCCACACAATGTGAAGTAGTGGCATTGCTGGCATTGGTCACCAGGTAATTCTCACCTGGTATGTACTGTCCAGGGTCCACAAAGCCTGGTGTCACCATGGTGACACTGGCACATGTGTCCCTGTAGGCTTGAGCCACTTTTTCATTAATTAAAGGAGTCTGTCTGTACTTGCCCAGGTTACTGGGACTCACAGTCAGGGACAAATCAATGTCCCCATCACAGATCAGGACTGCCTGTGTCAGGGTTCTGTCTAAGTCAGAATCTCCTTCAGTTCCCATAGTGATTCCCACTACACCCTTTGTCTGGGGACCAACACTGCTAACAGTAGTACTGGGAGCAGGTGCCTTAGGGGCAACAGTGTTGGGGGCTCCACCCTTTTTACAATCACTAGTCCAGTGAGTTGTATTTTTGCAAGAGTTGCACCAGGGTTTCTTCTGACCTTCTTTCTTCTTCCCTTTAGGCTGGGACCCACCCTCTTTAGTACTAGTTTGGGGCCCTGTTGAAGACTTCTGGTCTTTAGATTTCTGATCTCCACCCTTTTGGTCTGTTTTCTTCTGATCACCCCCTTGGCCCTGGTTCTGGTTCTTTTGCTTAACCCTGGTTCTGACCCATTTGTCTGCCTTCTTTCCTAATTCTTGGGGAGAGGTCAGATCAGAGTCAACCAAGTGTTGATGTAGTTGCTGGTTTTGACAGTTATTTAAAATCTGTTCTCTCATCATCAAATTATACAATCCTGTAAAATCAGATACCTTACTTCCCAGCAACCAACCCTCCAAAGCCTTAGTGGCACATTCAACATATTCAGACCAGTCCTGAGTCTGTGTCTTTTGGGTGTCTCTGAACATTAACCTGTACTGTTCAGTGGTTAAGCCTAACCCATCAACTAGGACACTCTTCAGGACTCTGTAATTTCTGACATCCTCTTCTCTAACAGTGAGGAGTATATCTCTGCCTCTCCCCTCAAAGGAGAGCCATAAGATTGCTGCCCACTGGTCTTCAGGAACCTGCTGCACTTTGCAGGCTCTCTCAAGAGCAGTCATCCATTTGTGGATGTCATCCCCACTTTTGTAGGGGGGCACAACCTTGGACAGGTTCCTATTATCAAAGACCCTATCTTTGTCCTTAGGGACGATGCTGCCACCAGTGGGTATAGACCCACTCTCTCTAGGTTGCCTAGCCTTGTTCAGTTTCTCCTCCATCAGGGCTACTTCTAGCTCCTGTTTCCTGATTCTCAGCTGGGCTTCCTGCATTCTGGCCTCATGCTCCCTCCTCTGAGGGGTGGTCATCCTTCTCCTGGAGTGACCTTGAGAGCCTCTAGAGGTATGAGAAGTATTAGACTCACCTGAGTGATTCCTTTGCCTCCCAAGCCCCTGGTTAAGTCCACTGGGGAGATCCAATGGGGTGATCCCATTGTCAGTCCCCAATAGCCTTAAGTTAGCTGGGCCACGTATAACACTTGGCACTGGGCTAGTTCTCCCTTCATCCTCACTACCTTCTGTATCCCCACCACTTTCTTCCTCTGTAGTATGATTCTCCTCTAAGGGATGACCATTGGAAAGGGGTACCTCAGTAGCATCTTCAGAAGGGGGGCCTCCTGTTCCTGTCCCTAAGGGGCCTAACTGGGAGGCTTTCTTGAGAGCTTTCTGATCTTCATCAGCCTGTAAAAGCTCTCTGAGTTCAGCAGAAGTAGGATTCTTGGGCTGTTTAAGGCCCCTGATATTTGCCAACTGCCTGAGCTCATTTTGATTTAGGGTAGCAAAGATGGATGGTGCCCTCTGGGGGTCACTCTCAACAGAAATGGGTACATTGGACCCCTCTGCCCCAGCCATTGCTCTTAAGTGTGGGTGGATGTGTTGCAATCTACCTACACTTGGGTTTACCTACTAAACCTATCTAGTAGTTGTAGTCAGGGTGTGCTACTCCCTTTGCTCTACAACAACTAAGTTCAGTAGAACTTAAGTATATCTAATCTTGTTTTATATGTACCTACAGGTACCTATGTGATCTTTCAATTGGTAACCAAGAGATTACAATGGTAAAACACAGCAAGCTCAAATCCAACCGCTGCTCACCAATGTGAGAAGTTGGCCTGGTATATGATGTTCACTAGTTAAAGTGACCACCTTCTACCATGCCAAGCAACCCTTATGGTGTGGTTGTAAGTCAACCTTTTCGGACTAGCTGCCCTAGTGGTAGCGTAGGCTAAGCAGTCTTTGAGGCTAAACTCGTGAAAGGTGTTAAGCAGGCTGTTTTACTAAATGTAACCCCCTTTTATACCAATGAAAGGACACCACACAGATATATATTCAAAATATATATGTATTTATTTCTCAAAGTAACCCCTAGACTCTTTATGAGCACATGAGCACAAATCGTTAAACAAGATTACAGTAGAATAGACAGAAGTTGCACTTTATATGGATAGGCCCTGGTGGCCGCTCAAACCATATACTAAAATAGTGGTATAAGTACCACGGACAGAAAAGGGAAAAGGCCTAGGGCCTCTAGAATCGCTGGGCCTACAAGGAGCTAACTTCAGTTAGTGACCAGGAGGTCCACGGGTTGCGTGTGCAGAGCAAATAGTCACACGCGAGCTTCCATAGGTTTTCAATGGGTTCGTAAAAAGTACAAAGTTACTGCAAAGGGGATCTTCCGGATGGACTATGAACTCAAGATTGGAAATACAGACACTAGAGATGATACTCTACACTTGGGCACCGGAGTGCCAGCTTTACCTCACCCACAGGAAGCGGGTGCGTAGGTGTCGAAGTGCGTCGGGTTTCTTCTATCTGTTCAATGGAGCCTGTGGACAAAGATGCTGCAGGCGGTCGGTCCGGAAGGGATGCGGTGGATCCAAGAGCAGATCGGAGTTGTAGAAGACCTGTAAACAGAGGGGACAGTGTTCACAGTCACTAGCCAGTGACCAGCGTGGCACCAGGTGGGTACCAGGCGATGTCGGGTGCAAACAGGAAGAAAGGTGCAGCTTGTCTCTGCAGCCACGTGGTCTCTGAAGGTCGACGACGTCCAGGAGTCGGTTCACGAGCTGTCCTACGCAGGCTCTCGCTGTCGGCGGTGTCGGCGACTTGATCAAAGCAAACAAGCCTTGGCAAAAGCAATTGTTGTGGAAAACAAAATAAGCTGATGGTTCTGACCAGCAAGGTCAGAGGGATTGCTCCTTTGGAGGGGAGCAAGGGCCAGTCTGGAGCAACCAGACCAGCGGTGTAGTTCTTGAGGTTCGTCACCAAAATGGCCACTAGCCAGCGGGCCAGCAACCGGTTAGGCGCGTCGAGTGGCAAAATGCAGAAGGGCCCCATGCAGATCGTGGAGATGCTGGAGGGCTCACCTTTGGTGCAGATGCTGCTCGGGTGTTGGGCTTCTCAGATCCCAAAGCACAACTTGGAGGGAGCCTCGGTTGTTGCGCTTGCAGCTTGTCGTGGTCTTTTCAAGATGGCTGGCTCCACGTGTCTCGGTGCCTCCACGGGTCTCCTCTTCTCAGGGACTGTGGATCGGGCGGTGAGAGGTCTGGAGGTCCAGGTCTTGTCAGTCTCTGGGCTCGGGCTCTGGTGGGAGGCGGCGGCAAAGCAGACGTTGATTCGCTGGATGGTGCTTGCGTTAGCAAGGTGGTCACTCCCTGACCACAGGGGAGATTGGCTTCAGTCCTCCGTGCGGCAGAGCGTCGAAGTTCCCGTCTTCTTCTTAGTTTCAAGTTGATTCCAGGATGTCTGAAGTCTTAGGACACAGCTCCTACCTTTAAGCGGATTCTAGGGGCCGGACTACCTGCTAGGTCCCTCCCTAAGGGTGGGACCAGGAAGGGGGGTGGTTACACCCCCAATCCTTTGTCCAGCTCGCCCCAGGCCCGGGACTGGTGTGCCCCAGGACCGGATTGAACTGGCATATGCACCGAGGCTCCTTGTGAGCCTCAGGCATGTATGGTTTCTTTCAAGCCCTACCTGACCAATTCACAAAATCCTGTCTGGGGTGGTGCACGCACCTTCCCTGGCAGGAAACCCTTTGTCCACACCGCCCAAGCTGGAAGGACTCCCAGCAGCAGGAGGGCAGACTTGTGTCTGTGGTGGCAGCATCCATTTTGTGGAGCTGAGGCTATGTCTGATTTTACCCGGGTTTCAGGCACTGTACATGGCGTGTCCCTCTCGAAGGGTGGAATGCTAACCCCGTCGCCAGAATTGGCGAGGGGTTAGTATTCCAATTCGTATGACACCTTACTCGACATGTTTTGATAAAGCCAAACCAAAGATAGCATTTAACCGCGAGGTTCATAATGCACTTAAGAGTATATGGTATGACGATATCTGGAAACAGTAGAAGGAAGTTGTTCCGACCACTGCAGACAGGCTCAGCTCATGCCAGAGCACCATCTCACATGGAACCAAGCACTCTGCCTTCAGGATTGTTAAGGCCTGCCATAGGAGTGACTTATAGGTTAACATGTGTCCCATTTAAGGTTGGGTATAGGTATACTACACCTAAGTAAGAGGTGGTTACACCAACTTACCCCAGCTGAGTGATCAGCCAGTTGTGTCAAATTTGTTAGGCCAAGCCTGGGGTGGCATAATACATGCTTCAGCCCCTGGCAGGCCTTAGATACACCAATGCCCTGGGTACCTAGTTGTTAGAAATGAGGGGGCTCTGGTTGACGCAGGTGTGAACCCACAACAAGCAGGGACCCTTTACTTCTTGTCAGGGCGAAGGATGACTCCCCAGAATAACCCCTGCTCACCCTCTAGGTGCGTGGCGCGAGCAGTCTAGGCTAAGTCTCAGGCGTACACGGTTAAGCAAATGGCAATTACACATACAGTAAACCCCCAGCATGCACCACAAATGGACACCAATCCGGTAGTATATAAAAATAAGCTTTTATGTAGTTTCAGCAGAGTTAAATACAAGGCCCAGTAACGTTGAACTTGATGGGGCCACAATTCTTAGGAATACGGTAAAGTTCTCTTTGTACGAAAAGTTCTTTAGGCGGGCACAAGGTGACTGTAGGCCTCAGCACACTCCGGCTGAAGCGGCGACCGGGAAGCACACGGCAGATGACAGGGAAATCAGAACGTTGCGGACCCTGGATCCGATGTGAGTTCGTGGTCGGAGTTGGAAGTACAGTACCTTGTCTCTTGACGCAAAGGTGGGTGCGGGATTTCAGCGGCTCTTCGGCAGAAGAGCGAGGCGGCGTCCGGGGCTCCCACACTTCACGATGGGTGTCTGATCTTCAGGCTCACGACAGGAGCGGGTGTTGCAGGTGGCGGGCGAACAAAGCGGGGCAGCCGGGCACGCAGATGCGTCCGGGCCATCCGAGGCTTGGAGATGCTCACAAACGCCGATTCCGGCGGGAGGGTGAAGGTGCACAGCGAGCCTCCAGCGAGCGAGGTGACAGGGCAGCCCAACACAGCGTAGGGGGAGCGGCTCCGATCGAGCGAGGCTCTTCCCAAGGCGGGGGCGGCTAAGCAGTCCTGGTCACGGCTCAGGGAGGGACTGCGGCACGAGGGTCACAGCTCCGGCGAGGGAAAGGACACCACGGTCTAGCAGCAGGCGAGTGAAGATCAGGTAGAGCCCAATGGTCCTGGGGCTCCGTTCAGGGGGCAAGCTCAGTTCCAAGCCCTTGGAGATCGTTTTGGAAAAGCACAAGTCTTGAAAGTAAAAATAAAGCAAAGTCTTCAGCAACAGTTTCTCTTCTCCCCCTTGGCAGCGAGGTCACCACTGCAGGCCAATCCCCCAGGATAGGGACAGTCTTCCTCCTACAGCTTTCCCGGTGCCTCCTCCTCAGGCAGAGATTCTTCTTGGTCAAAAGCGGATCTAGTTTCTTAGGAGCAGGGCTCCTCCATTTATACCACAAATCTTTTGTTCTCCCAGGCCAGGGGGGCCCTTGCCTAGTTCAGTCCGGTTTCTGAGCACTTTGTTTTCGTGATGCAGGCTTCTTCTTTCAGAGTGCAGGGCAGAGTCGAGGTAGCGGAGCACTGTCCTATTCAGAGCCTAGGAGCACTCCTCCCACCCATCTACCTGTCGATCGTCCTATTCATACCAGGCTGCCTAGCCCTGCCCATCTGGGTTCCCCCAGCCCTGTCACTCACACCAGCCAGACATCAGATACACATCACGCAGAGGCGGCTGAAATGGTTAGGCAAGCAAAGGCCAACTTTCTAAAAGTGACATTTGCAAACCCGGAATAGTAAAATAAACCTTGCGAAAAGATGTACCTTAATATTCCGAGTTCAGGCATACTAAACTCGACCTCCTACCATGTTCCCTGGGTCGGTTAGGATCATAGGGTGTAATAATCCAGGCCGCCCATACTGGCCTATGAGAACAGGGTAGCCTTACAGTAGTGAACAACAAAATGGCGGTCATTCACTACCAGGACATGCCACGCATCTAGGCTTGTCCTACCTCAGGCTCACAATGCACCCTGCCCGTGGGCCTACCAGAGGGGTGACTAACATGCAGCTAAGGGAAGGTTTCGGGGACCGGCAAGTGTGGGCACTTGTCGGTCGGCGCGTCAGTACCAGACTGCACGCAGGTTCTGCAGTGGCAGACCTTAGACATCTTTTACCGGCCGCTTCTGTGGGTGGCACAACCCGTGCTGCAAGCCCACCAGCGGTGTTTGCATTTACATGCCCTGGCGCTCCTGGCGCACTTTACTGGGGTCTGATAGTAAATCAAACAATCCAATCATGGAATCCAACCAACATATACAATTTACAAAGGGAGCACTCGCACCGCGACACTGGTTGGCAGTGGCACAGCGCGCTGAGCGGCCAACACCATAAAATCACATGAGGCACAGCAACAAAAAGAGGGAGGGAGACTCACGCCAAGGTGCCAGGTCTAACACGTGTCCCCTCCAGCTGAAAGGTGGGGAGAACTACCCTACCCCAGGGAGTTCCTCACCACTAAGGCGGAAAAATCTGGACAGACCGTCAGCATTGGCGTGATCTGTACCAGGGCGATGTTCCACCGTGAAATCCATCCCCTGTAGGGAAATGGACCACCTCAACAGCTTTGGATTCTCACCCCTCATATGCATCAACCATCTGAGGGGCCTGTGGTCCGTCTGAACCCGGAAGTGAGACCCAAACAAGTAGGGTCTTAGCTTCTTCAGCGCCCAGACCACAGCAAATGCCTCACGCTCAATAGCACTCCATCTCTGTTCCCGTGGAAGTAACCTCCTGCTAATAAAGGCTACGGGTTGATCTAGGCCCTCCTCATTAATCTGTGAAAGAACAGCCCCCACACCATGCTCTGAAGCGTCTGTCTGAACGATAAACTCTTTGGAGAAGTTGGGAGCCAAGAGCACGGGCGCCGTGCACATAGCAGTTTTCAAGGCCTCAAAAGCTCTCTGACAGGTGTCAGTCCAGATCACCTTCCTGGGCTGCTTCTTCGAAGTCAGCGCTGTCAAGGGGGCAACCATGTTGCCATACCCCTTGACAAACCTCCTGTAGTACCCGGTGAGACCTAGGAAGGCTCTCACCTCCGTCTGGGTTTTGGGCGCCTCCCAATTCAGGATGGTTTCTATCTTGGGCTGAAGGGGTGCCACCTGGCCACTCCCAACTTGGTGTCCCAAGTACACCACGGAACCCTGCCCGATCTGGCACTTACTCGCCTTGATCGTGAGGCCTGCCTTCCGCAGCGCCATCAACACTTCCCAGAGGTGTCGCAAGTGTTCCTCCCACGTGGAGCTGAACACGGCGATGTCATCCAGGTAGGCTGCACTGAACGAATCCAGCCCAGCCAACACCTGGTTGACCAATCTCTGGAAGGTGGCAGGGGCATTCTTCATCCCAAATGGCATAACCCGGAACTGGTAGTGCCCATCTGGGGTGGAAAATGCTGACCTCTCTTTGGCCCCCTCGGTCAAGGCGATCTGCCAATACCCAGATGTAAGATCAAACGTGCTGAGGTAGTTGGCAGCCCCTAGCCGATCGATGAGCTCATCAGCTCTGGGGATGGGGTGTGCGTCAGTCCTAGTGACTGAATTGAGTCCTCTGTAGTCCACACAGAACCGGAGTTCGGGTGTGGCTCCCGGCGCTGCAGCCTTTGGGACCAAGACCACGGGGCTGGCCCAAGGACTGCTAGAAGACTTAATGACCCCGAGTGCAAACATCTTGGAGACCTCCTCCTTGATGCATGTCCTCACCCTGTCAGTCACCCTGTAGGCCTTGTGCCGTACAGGAGGGCTATCCCCAGTGTCCACATCATGGACGCACCAATCAGTGACACCAGGGACCAGGGAAAACAGATCAGAAAATTGTCCCAGCAACTGGCGACAATCATTCTGTTGCTCAGGGGTCAGGGTGGAAGAGAGGATGACACCATCCACTGACCCATCTTGCTCCTTGGCTGACAGGAGGTCCGGAAGAGGTTCTGTCTCCTCTTCCATCCCCGCATCTGTTGCCAAGAGCATGCCCACTTGGGACCTCTCCAAGTGGGGCTTGAGGCGGTTGACATGTAGGACCCGTAAGGGGTTCCTGGGAGTCTTCAGGTCCACCACGTAGGTAACAGGACTCTTGCGCTCCACCACCTCAAAGGGACCGGTCCACTTATCCTGGAGCGCACATGGCTCCACGGGGGCCAAGACCCATACTTTCTGCCCAGGCTGAACCTCTACCAGAGTGGCATTCTGGTCGTACCACCGCTTCATCTCCTCCTGGCTGGCTTCCAGATTTGCCTCAGCAAGTTGCCTGAAACGCCTAGTCTGATTCCTGAAGGCCAGCATGTAGCTATATACATTCTGGGGAGGTTTCCTGGGAGATTGCTCCCAGCCTTCCTTGACCAGACTTAGAGGTCCTCTGACGGGGTGACCATACAGAAGCTCAAAGGGACTGAACCCCAGAGACTTCTGTGGCACCTCGCGGTAAGCGAAGAGAAGGCATGGTAAGAGGACGTCCCACTTGCGCCTCATGGGTCCTTCTAGGCCCATTATCATGCCTTTGAGGGTTCGGTTGAATCTCTCAACCAATCCGTTTCCTTGGGGGTGGTAAGGTGTGGTGAACTTGTAGGTTACACCACACTCTTGCCAAAGAGATTTCATGTACTTGGACATGAAATTGGTACCTCGGTCAGACACCACCTCTAGAGGGAATCCCACTCGGGAGAAAATTCCCATCAGTGCACGTCCCACCACGGGGGCCGTCACTGTCCTCAGAGGAATGGCTTCCGGGTACCGGGTGGCATGGTCCACCAGGACCAGGATGAACCTATTGCCCATCGCTGTCTTGGGGTCCAGTGGCCCTACAATGTCAATCCCCACTCGCTGGAACGGGGTACCGACCACAGGGAATGGCTGGAGTGGAGCCTTCTGCTTCCTCCCACTCTTTCCACTTGCCTGGCAAGTCTGGCAGGTCCTGCAGTGAGTATCCGAACTCCTGCGCATTTGAGGCCAATAAAAGTGGGTGACAAGCCTCTCGAAGGTCTTGTCCTGCCCCAAATGCCCTGCCAATGGCACATCGTGAGCCAGTCCCAGTAGGAAGGCTCTGAAGTCCTGGGGTACCACCAGCGCACGGGCTGACCCAGGCTCAGCAACCTTAGGCTCTGTATACAGGAGGTCGTTCTCCCAGTAAATGAAATGCGATCCTGACTGATCACCTGCGGCCTGGGCTGCAGCCTGTTGCCGCATACCCACAAGAGAAGGGCACTCCTTCTGTGCCTTACAAAAGTCCTCCCTGGTGGGACCCCCTTCCTGCTGCCAATGGGTCAGCTCCGGTAGGTCCCCCAGTTCAGCTATCTGTTCCCCTGTCGGCTCCAGGGCATCCCCCTCAAGGTCTGCTTCCTCCTGGACCGTGGGAACTTCAGGGGCCGGCTTCCCGCGCCCCTTGCCCCTTCTCTCTGAGGCCGGCTCCTGGGCCTCCCTCTCAGGCTCCAGGACCTCTCGAGTACCTTTACTGGCTGCCATGGACCGTGTGGTGACACACGCCCAATCCGGCATACCCAACATCTCCAGGTGAGCACTCCGCTCCACCTGAGCCCAAGGTGAGCTCTCCAAATCGTTCCCTAACAAACAGTCTACAGGCATGGCGGGCCTCACAGCTACCTGAAGAGTACCAGAGACCCCCCCCCACTCGAAGGGAACCTGAGCCACCTTGCAGTGTCTCTCTGTGTTGTCAGCGGCAACAACGGGATAGAATGCATTGGGGACCACCTGCTCCTGAGACACCAGGTGACACCTGACAGCTGTCACACTGGCTCCTGTATCTCGAAGAGCTTCCACCCTATGGCCATTTATGGTCACCCACTGCCTGTACTTCTTAGTGTTCTCAGGCAGCTGGGTTGGAGGGACCACTTCACGGTCTCCTAGCGAGACCAGGGACATCTCTGCGGGACCCCACCCACCTTGGACATCCCTCTCCTCCCCCAAGGCTACACTAGTCACCTGCCGGGGTGGAGCACCAGTGGGTGCTGGTTTACCAAACATCGGACACTTTACATCAGAGGCAAAATGCCCCAAATTGTTACACCTGTAACATCTTACGGGCCCCTTCTGAACAGGAGGACCTGTCGGGGCCCCGGTCGGTTTCTGGGGCGGGGGAGGCTGAGAACCCTTCCCTTGGTTCCCTTGGGGATTATTTTGGGGCCCTTTTTGGAACTGCTTCTGTTTACCCCTGTCCCCCCCACTCTTCTGCTGGGGACCCTGCCCACCTTTGGCGGAATCTCCCACGGTACCCTTGTGGACCCTGGTACTGACCCAGCGGTCCGCCTCCTCAGCAAGCTTCCTCGGGTTAGTCAGCTTACTATCGATCAGGTGCTGGCGCAGCTCAGGAAAACAATTACTGGACAAGTGCTCCCATGCCATTAGATCAAGAAGCCCTTGATAATCATTCACCTTACTACCCTTTACCCAACCATCCAGCGCTCTGCAAAAGAAAGTCACATACTCTACATACGTACTATTGGGAATCTTAGTGCAACCCCTGAACCTCTGTCTATATAACTCAGGGGTCAACCCATACCTAGCCATCAAGGCTTCCTTCATATGGGAATAGGAATTACGAACATCAACAGGCAAATCTAACAGTGTGTCCCGCCCCTCACTCAGGAACCTTCCCCACAACCCCGCTCCCCAATCTTTCTCAGGGACCCGGTGGGAAGACATGGCTACCTCGTAGGCTCTGAACCACTGCCCGATGTCGTCATTCCGGAAGAACTCCTTCACTACATCCTTAGGAATATAAACTCTTGGTTCCGCCGATCCTGGCGGTGTGCTGCCACCAGAGGGATTAAGCTCCAAACTTTTTGCTTTCAGCTCCAGCTCCCTCAGCTTCATGTCATGCTCTAATTGTAGTTTCTTTTCTTCCATGGCTAATCTTTGTTTTTCCATATCCATCTGCCCATGGAGTTTTGCCATTTCCACCTCGTGTGCCCGGGTTGCTGCCCTGTCCGCCAACTCTTCTGGTGACAGGCCTCTGCCGAACTCATGGACACTTTCTGGGGGAATCACTTCCACCTGATTCTCTGGTGCCTTTGACTCGTACCAGGCCCTCAGCACCTTTACGAATTGGGCCTTGTTTTTTAATCCAGTTTGGGCAATCCTGAACTTGGAGCAAAGACCTTTCAAGTCTTCATTGGTACCATCATGAAGTGCGCCTTCCTCCCAATCTATGTCTTCAAATCCAGAGATTATGGAAGCCGCCCCTCCGGCAGAGTGTGAACCAGGCATGGCTCCAACAACGGAGATTCTTGGCAAAACAAAAACAAATGCTAGCCTTGTGGCTGTGTTACTGGTCTGCTCTCACTACGTGGTGATCAGTGATTCACTATACGCAAACCACAAATGCAAATCCGTAAATCCCACCGCTGCCACCAATGTTAGAAATGAGGGGGCTCTGGTTGACGCAGGTGTGAACCCACAACAAGCAGGGACCCTTTACTTCTTGTCAGGGCGAAGGATGACTCCCCAGAATAACCCCTGCTCACCCTCTAGGTGCGTGGCGCGAGCAGTCTAGGCTAAGTCTCAGGCGTACACGGTTAAGCAAATGCAATTACACATACAGTAAACCCCCAGCATGCACCACAAATGGACACCAATCCGGTAGTATATAAAAATAAGCTTTTATGTAGTTTCAGCAGAGTTAAATACAAGGCCCAGTAACGTTGAACTTGATGGGGCCACAATTCTTAGGAATACGGTAAAGTTCTCTTTGTACGAAAAGTTCTTTAGGCGGGCACAAGGTGACTGTAGGCCTCAGCACACTCCGGCTGAAGCGGCGACCGGGAAGCACACGGCAGATGACAGGGAAATCAGAACGTTGCGGACCCTGGATCCGATGTGAGTTCGTGGTCGGAGTTGGAAGTACAGTACCTTGTCTCTTGACGCAAAGGTGGGTGCGGGATTTCAGCGGCTCTTCGGCAGAAGAGCGAGGCGGCGTCCGGGGCTCCCACACTTCACGATGGGTGTCTGATCTTCAGGCTCACGACAGGAGCGGGTGTTGCAGGTGGCGGGCGAACAAAGCGGGGCAGCCGGGCACGCAGATGCGTCCGGGCCGTCCGAGGCTTGGAGATGCTCACAAACGCCGATTCCGGCGGGAGGGTGAAGGTGCACAGCGAGCCTCCAGCGAGCGAGGTGACAGGGCAGCCCAACACAGCGTAGGGGGAGCGGCTCCGATCGAGCGAGGCTCTTCCCAAGGCGGGGGCGGCTAAGCAGTCCTGGTCATGGCTCAGGGAGGGACTGCGGCACGAGGGTCACAGCTCCGGCGAGGGAAAGGACACCACGGTCTAGCAGCAGGCGAGTGAAGATCAGGTAGAGCCCAATGGTCCTGGGGCTCCGTTCAGGGGGCAAGCTCAGTTCCAAGCCCTTGGAGATCGTTTTGGAAAAGCACAAGTCTTGAAAGTAAAAATAAAGCAAAGTCTTCAGCAACAGTTTCTCTTCTCCCCCTTGGCAGCGAGGTCACCACTGCAGGCCAATCCCCCAGGATAGGGACAGTCTTCCTCCTACAGCTTTCCCGGTGCCTCCTCCTCAGGCAGAGATTCTTCTTGGTCAAAAGCGGATCTAGTTTCTTAGGAGCAGGGCTCCTCCATTTATACCACAAATCTTTTGTTCTCCCAGGCCAGGGGGGCCCTTGCCTAGTTCAGTCCGGTTTCTGAGCACTTTGTTTTCGTGATGCAGGCTTCTTCTTTCAGAGTGCAGGGCAGAGTCATCAGACGCTCCACAGGGGGTGGAGCCGGCGTCGAGGTAGCGGAGCACTGTCCTATTCAGAGCCTAGGAGCACTCCTCCCACCCATCTACCTGTCGATCGTCCTATTCATACCAGGCTGCCTAGCCCTGCCCATCTGGGTTCCCCCAGCCCTGTCACTCACACCAGCCAGACATCAGATACACATCACGCAGAGGCGGCTGAAATGGTTAGGCAAGCAAAGGCCAACTTTCTAAAAGTGACATTTGCAAACCCGGAATAGTAAAATAAACCTTGCGAAAAGATGTACCTTAATATTCCGAGTTCAGGCATACTAAACTCGACCTCCTACCATGTTCCCTGGGTCGGTTAGGATCATAGGGTGTAATAATCCAGGCCGCTCATACTGGCCTATGAGAACAGGGTAGCCTTACAGTAGTGAACAACAAAATGGCGGTCATTCACTACCAGGACATGCCACGCATCTAGGCTTGTCCTACCTCAGGCTCACAATGCACCCTGCCCGTGGGCCTACCAGAGGGGTGACTAACATGCAGCTAAGGGAAGGTTTCGGGGACCGGCAAGTGTGGGCACTTGTCGGTCGGCGCGTCAGTACCAGACTGCACGCAGGTTCTGCAGTGGCAGACCTTAGACATCTTTTACCGGCCGCTTCTGTGGGTGGCACAACCCGTGCTGCAAGCCCACCAGCGGTGTTTGCATTTACATGCCCTGGCGCTCCTGGCGCACTTTACTGGGGTCTGATAGTAAATCAAACAATCCAATCATGGAATCCAACCAACATATACAATTTACAAAGGGAGCACTCGCACCGCGACACTGGTTGGCAGTGGCACAGCGCGCTGAGCGGCCAACACCATAAAATCACATGAGGCACAGCAACAAAAAGAGGGAGGGAGACTCACGCCAAGGTGCCAGGTCTAACACTAGTGTACACTGGTACAGGGGCTGACAGGGTGATCCACTTCCAATTGGTTATGCACCTAGGGTGCATAGTTTTAATTTAGTAGAGAGAACAGCAGGCTGGGGGTCTGATTGGCAGGCCCACAGCCTCAATATGTCAAAAACCAGTGAAGCAAAAAGCAAAAATTTGGGGTGACCATAGGATAGCAGACCCTACTCTCCTACACTCACTGTTGAAGACAGCATGTGTGCAGGACTGTATGGGTGGATGAGTGTGTGTATGGGTGTGTTAGTGAGTGAATGACTGTATCAATAGTGTCTTTATGAGTAACTACATATGTTTTAAACTAGTATATGTGACTATTGGTGTATATAAGTGAGTATATGTGAGAGTGAGAGATTGAAAGAGTTCCTGTATGAATAAGTATGTGTTTCTATAAGTGATTGTTTAAAAGACTAAGTATGTGTAAGTTTCCGTAGAAGTAAGTGTGGTGGTGTGTGTATAACTGTATATGCAAGTAAATGTATGTTTGATTCTTTATTAGCATGAGTGACTATGTGTGTGAGTAACTCTATGGATGAGTGGCATTGTGTAACAGGATGTATAGGTGTATGAGTACATATGATGAGTGAGTACATGTATGAGTGACTGTATAGGACTGTTGGTGAATGAGTGGATGTGTATGTGGATCTTAGAATTACTGAAGAGGTTGTTGTAACTGGTATTGGTATGTCCATTGTTTTGAAAATTGTAGTCTCTATTTTTGAATGTGTGTATCAAAGGTTATATTAGGGTGAGAGGAGGTCTGCCACTCTATCACAAGGATGATGTCATGAGTGATGTCATCAGTGATGTCATTTGATGTGTCATCAGTGATGTCATGAGTGATGTCACTGACCATGTCATGAGTGATGTAATATGTGACATCATCAGCAGTGCATTGCGGGCGCGCGAGTTATAGTTAGCTGAACTAACTATAACGGGGGAATTTCAATGGTTTTGTACAAGTGAAAAGTCCAGCTAACTATAACACCCCTGAAACCTATGGTTTTTTCAGTGAATTTCTGAGGTTTTTTAAATGCTAATTCCTAACTATAACGTGCCTGAAACCTATGGTTTTGTCTGTGAATTTCAAAGGTTTTTTAAATGTTAATTTCTAACTATGCCTACAGAGATAGGACATGTGAAGAAAGAAAAAAAGCAACAGAAGTCCTCAAAGACGAAGAAAAGTGCAGGAAGAAGCATAACGTGCAGAAAGAACAAAAAGAAGAGCAGAAAGAAGCCTTGTTGCAAAATCATCCTGTACCCTCAACTTTTTCAGACGGATACTGGTGGTAACTGAGTCTGACTAACCAGTCCTAGAGCCAGTGATATGTTAAAAGACACTTAGAATACAGTGAAAACACCTACATACACTAGGGAACATTATGCGTTGGGGTCCCCCTGTGATTAGCATGACCTCCTCTGTAAGCCCCTAGTATATAATAGGGCAGGGGGATTAAAACTACCTCTTAAAACAGGCAACAGGACGTTTTTGCACACGTTAACTCAGGCCCCGTCACCTCCCTTCACCACTGTGTAAACACGCCCTGTGACCGTTTTTAGTTGGGAGATTAAGTTCATTTGAATCCTGAGGGTCCCTAGGGTCCAACTAGCCCACTAGGTACCTCCAGTAAGTGCCACAGAGCTGCGTTGCAGAGAGGTGTAAAAAGTGGCACGGCCTGGACCACCTCTCTGCAATGCAGCTCAGTGGCGCTTACTGGAAGCACTTGGTGGGCTAGTTAGCCCCCAGGGGCCCTCAGTATTGAAGGGAAATTATATCCCCAATTTAAAACGTGCCATAGTGCGTGTTTGCACACGTCACCTCAGGCCCCGTCCCCTCCCTTCACCACTGTGTAAACACGCCCTGTGGCTGTTCTAAGTTGAGAGATTAAGTCCCCTTGAATCCTAAGGGTCCCTAGGGTCAAACTAGACCACTAGGTACCTCCAGTAAGCGCCACAGAGCTGCGTTGCAGAGAGGTGTAAAAAGGGGCTTGGCCTCAGAACACCTGTCTGCAGCGCAGCTCCCTGGCGCATACTGGAGATGCCTGTTGGGCTAGTTGGTCCTCAGGGACCCTCAGTATTGAAGAGGAATTAATTCCCCAACTTACAACTCGCCAGGGGCGCGTTTGCAGAATGCTGCAAGGAGGGGGCGTGGCCTCCGGCACGATGCCAGTCTTTTATTTATTTTAATTTTTTAAGAAGGGGGGCTGTGTGGTTCCCCTTCCTATTCTAATTTATTGGCCCTGATGACCCCATCCCCCAGGGCCTGTCTCCTAATTATTTTTTTTTACCCCAATCCCCAGAGCCGGCCACTGTTTTTTATTATTTTTTAAAAAATATATATTTATAGACACATCTAGGACATGCTGGACAAACCGTACGTACCTATCACCATGACGATTTGCGTGATATTCATTAAAAGGCGACTATGCATACAATGAATCCACGTGGAATGTATTTACACCACTAGTGAAGCTCTGACATGTCTGATGCCCTACCGTGCCTAATCCCGGTAGACACCCTTGTCGTTAATTTATACAAACATGGGTAGCTATTGACGGGCACATTTAATACACATGCACACCAAGCCATTCAAAGGGGATTCGACAAAAATTCAACCAAAACTATGCAAGAAACCCCCCTCACGGTTAATAAAACCCACATCCACTGCCGGATGTGTAATACTTTTTATTTTACTCTCTGGAAAGGGGACGAACATCACTTGAGAGTCACAACACGCTCCTGGCAGAGCCCAATGCTGTGTTACACCCACCATTGCCTGCTGAGTGCCACACACCTCTGTGTTGTATTCCACTAGCTAGTGCATATGCTATGACACTCTCTAGCCCATGTGCACTGTAACACCACCCCGTGAATATGTCATGCCACACTTGTCTTCGCACGGGTTATATTGCCCCATCTAACGTGCCTTCCTCGATGCCTATGTTATAACGCACAGTGCTATGCCATACATATTACAATCTGGGATCCATATCTTTGTCACAGTGCATATGCAACGTTACACTCCCCAGCACATATTTTATATTACAACTTTAGAGACTAGTTAGGTTACACAACACTGCCCTGTGCATATTACACTCCAAGGCGCATATCTCATAGCACGCGCTAGTGCCTGTGCTATCTCGCGCTCTCCAATGAATCTGTCATTGCGCACAATGTATTGCATATTATATTTCACGCCCGGTTCATCTTATATCACACTTTTTGGTGCATAGTTTATACCATACACTATATCTAGTTTTCATTTTCAATCATGCTCTCAGGACTATGTTCTATTTAACACTGTGTTCACCTACCCTTTTCACGGGCATTACATTTTGCGATAGGGGGTGGAGGGTCAGGGGGTGTTTCTGCCAAGTGAGCCCGGAGTCACAGTCACAAACGTCCTCTTTTTCCTGAATAAAAGTGAGATTATGCTGCATACTTGTTCATATTTTAAGTAGTTCGCACAGACACACGTTTTAAAAACAATAAAGTTCCTAATACCCACCTTCTCTGAACAGTTAGCTTGCTGCCCCATCCCCCTCCTCCCTATCCTCTGTTGTGTGAATCCATGGACTAGCCTCCTCCCTCCTGCCATGCATGGTCTGATGTGCTGCCACTGCCCTCAATTTAGTATGATGTACCAGTCCACTCCTCCTGCCCTCCATTGCCCAATTCTATGCCCCATCATTGACCTCCTGCTTAAACTCTGTGCTTAGCTTGCTGCCCCTATTCTGCTTCCCCCTGCCCTCCGATGTCTTTGTGCATGCCCCTGCTCCATCCTTTTTGCCCACCATGTTCCATGGACCTGCCACTCCTATCTACTCTGAATGTTCTGTTGAGCTGCCACTCCCCTCCCACCTGCCTAGCATTGTCAGATGACTGTAACCTGTCCCTGCCACCTCCACCCTGCCTGTCCACATGCCATGCCCCTATCCTCTTCCTCCTGTCCTACATGGTCCATTGTACTGCCACACCCTTCTGCCCTCCCTGGTCTGTTGTGCTGCAACTGCTCCTCCTGCCTGCCCCGTACGGTCTGTTGTGAGGCCCCTTCCCCTGAACTTTCTTGTCTGTGCACAGGTCCTGACCCTCCCTTCTATCCTCCATGGTCCTTTGTGCATGCCCCTGCACCCTCCATCTTGCCCATCATAGCCATTGTGCTGCCACTAACCCTCCCACTTGCCATGCATGGTCTTCTGTGCTGCCATGGCCCCTCCCACCTTCCCTGTGTGGTCAGTTAGCTGCCCCTGACCCCCTCCCACCTTCCCTCCATGGTCTGTGTGTATGCCATCACAGTCTCACTGTTGCTCTTCATGGTGTGTCTTGCTTCTAGTGCCCATCCTGCCTGACCTCCATGGCTATCTTGCTGCTCCTGCACTGCCCCCTTGCCCCCAGCCCTCTGTTTACATGTACAGACCCCTACTCCCTCCCTCCTGGCTTGTCTGTTCCATTGTAATGCCCCTGATCCGTCCCTCCTGCCCTTTATGGTCTGTTATGCTGCAGCTTTCTCGCCTGGCTGTCCATTATGGTCAGCTAGCTACCATTGCCTCTTGCCCCTCTGTTCTCTGTTGTCCATGTGCATGGTCCTGTCCCCTCCCTCTTGCTTTCTATGGATTGTTGAGCTGCACTCCCGTCCCGCATGCCCTGTGTGGTGTATTGTGCTGCTGCAAACCCTGATGCCTGCCCTGCAGGGTCAGTTTGGTGCACCTCTCCATGTCCCTCCTGTCCTCTGTTATCCAAGTCCATGTCCCTACCCCATTTCCTTCCATGATCCAATGTACCATACTTGCGAACATTTTGAACTTGGTAAGAGGGAGATTTTGAAAAAAAACTGGGGTATTGATTTTCCCCTTTGAGTTACATTGAAAAAGAGGAGATTGTAGACAGGTGACAGATCAAATAAAGCCCATTTGAGCTTAAAATCATTGGACGTTTCCTGGCTGAATCGGGTCTGTTGTCATGTATGGTTGTACTACCATTGCCTCTTCCTTCTGCCCACAATGGTCTATTACATTGCCACAGCCTCTGTTGCAAGTCCTGTATTGTTGGTTTGTTGCCCCTGCCCCCCTTTCCACTGCCCTCCATAGTCTGTTGTGCTGCCACGGCCCTTCCTGCCTGCTCAGTGTGGTTAAATTGTTGCCTTTGCACCCTCCTACCTGCCTTCAATTTTCAGAGTCCGTGCCCCTGGCCTCTGCCTCTCAACAGTATCCTAATGAACAACTAGATTGCTAACATTCTATATTTAGTACAAAAGTGTGGAACGCCTGACGTCATCTTGATGTAATCAAAACTGTAATACCTAGAGCATTTCCTTTAGAAATTACATATATGAGAGGGTCTTATTGGCATCAAAATTATGGTTAGTGCTCTAAAAGACTAAAATAAGGACATATTTTCTGAGTTTTCAAATAGCGGCAAAGCACTTTCAAATTATTTGTTATCTTTTGGTTTTTTATCCAGTTGACCACTTGATTAAATGTTGCACTTAGGGGAGAGGATGTGGTGTTACTTCCAGAACTGCAGACTTTGCAACTGGGGAACCAGTTTGGAGTTTCTGCTTCAGCTCGACATTCTGTGATTCTGGTCAAATCACTAAGTCTCCCCATGTCTACAACCAAAATGAATTTGTTCTTGTGTGATGTAACCAATGCTCATGTAAAGCACTCCAATACCTGACAAGTCTGCACTATATAACACTGCAAAAACACAAAATAATAAGTGTTTTGCACACTTCTGTCATTGGGCTATATTTGGGCTACATCTGGGTGATTTTGGGCTACATTTGGGCGCTTTTGTCTCTGGTGGCCATCTTGGGAGACTTATTTGTTATGAAGTTTCCTAATTTCCTCATTTACTGCAGTCTCCTCAGTAGGAAATACCTTCAGTTTTTTACTTTGATTCCATCAAGAAGGCATTCAGATGTTTCACACATTTGCCATAAATTCAAAATGTTAGCACTCTAGTTGCTCATTAGATCACTGTAGTAAAGCTACTGTTCACCAGGGAAAACTGCTGCTGGTATTGAAAGTGCATGTTTCAGTCTGCATGTCAGAATTTTTTTATGAAATAGAAGAGGATTAGAGAAGTCACTCAAAATGTGCCCTAAGTTTTTCTTTCTGCAGCACTAATCATAATTTCTATGGCAAAATGAACCCCCTCATTGTGTTCCTTTTTGAATTAAATGTTTTAAGTGTTACCACTTTAATCCAAGCAAGATGGCTTCAGGTGTGCCATACGTTTATCATAAGTAGGACTGTTAGCGCTCTAGGTGTTCTTTGGAACACTGTGGGAAGCTGCAGTAGAACACAAAGGAATCAACTGACAGTCTCTGCCCTTGTTGGATGTACATGTTTTACTGAGAATGTCAGACTTCATTCTCACATGACTGAGAAAGATAACGTGAATTTACAGAAAATAAGCTCTCAGTTTAGCTTATAGATCACCTTCCAAACCTATGTTGGAAAAGCATGAGAACATATTTTTCTCGCAATCATGATATCCCAGCAGAAGGCTTTTTCACATGGTGAAATCACCTTAGAACATACCACAATTCCTAAAATGAGTATGGTACCATCAACAAATGATTTATAATGTAACTAAAGTCTTAAAACCTTCTATTAACTGCAATGCTTTTTAATGAGGTGCTATCATGTATATTGGTCCTAAGATGGCTGCCTACACTTCTTGGATGAAGTGCTGACAGCCAATCAGATCTCAGGATGAGATGTGTGGTTATGCTCCGCCCACATATATATATGATTTTACTTTTGATTTTCTCAGGAACTACTGAACAGATTGACACCAGACCTGCAAAAGGCACTTCCCTGACCTGAGGACTACCTCTCTGCCAAATTTCAAGTAATTCTGTTCAGCCGTTCGGGCTGTACCTTGGACTAAAGGTCTCTATGGAAAATTGCATGGGGAAAACGTGTTTTGGGACCCCCCTTTTTTCTCGGCCCCCGCTTGACGAATCCCCCCGAGACTTTCAGGGTAGGAGCGGAGCGGAGCGCCCCATCTATTTTGAAAATTTCCCAAGGATTCGTCAACCGGCGCCAAAGTTATTCCAAATAGAATGTTGCGGATTTCCTATGGAAACACGGTCCTAACTATAACTATCTACTGGCGACCGCCAGTAGATAATATATCTATATATCTATATATCTATATATATATATATATTACCTACTGGCGGTCGCCAGTAGGTAGTTATAGTTAGGACCACGTTTCCATAGGAAAACCTCAACATTCTATTTTGAATAACTTTGGCGCCGGTCGACGAATCCTCGCGAATTTCTCAAAATAGGTGGGGCGCTACGCTCCGCTCCTACCCTGAAAGTCTCGGGGGGATCCGTCAAGCGGGGGCTGAGATAAAAGGGGGGTCCCAAAACGCGTTTTTCCCATGCATTTTTCCATAGGACCTTTAGAACGACCTACAGCCCGAACGGCTGAACAGAATTACTAGAAATTTGGCAGAGAGGTAGTCCGTAGGTCAAGGAAGTGCCTTTTGTAGGTTTGGTGTAAATCAGTTCAGTAGATTTTGAGAAAATAGCCTTTAAATCAATATATATATCTGAGCCAGCTTACGGTACGCTTACCGTACGCTTACGGTAAGCGTACGGTGGCGTGCGCGAGCGCGATTCTGATTGGCTCTTAGATCTTAGTAAACATTCGAATCGGCCGAAACCAGGAAGCGGCGGCCGCCATTTTGTGTATTTCACTCTGAAAAAAAAGAGTGAAAACAAGGAAAGGGGGCAATGAGGAGAGTTACAGACCCCCTAACAATTGTAAGGGGGTCAAAGAAGGACAGAAAAGTACAAAAAAAACATTTATTGATTTTAAAAAAAATCACGGGGTACGCGTACGGTAAGCTCACGGTAAGCGTACGGTAAAAAAAAAAAAAATAAATAAATGAAAATCAGATTTAAGAGTTTAGAAATTAGGGAGCTCTAAAAAGAGCTGTTGTGTTTATGGAGTCATTTTTTTAGTGGTACCTACAAGTAAGTACCGATGCAGAGTCTAAGGTTCAAGAGGAAGACTCTGTTCCCTTCATCATTGAAGTGCACACCATCTCCTCTATAAATGTCTTGCATGTCGTAACGCAAGTTGTTGTGGTAAATGGCACCCATACCATAGTCACGGAGGAAAGCAGAAACAGATTTGTTGACGTGCTTTCTTGCTTTGTCAATCTGTGGACAGAAATGATTGGACCAGTTCCATTTTTGCCTTTGGCATATGTTGGAAAACACAAAGGCAGTTTTAGGGAAAAGTGTAAACAGTTGTGCAAAGGTGTCCTTCATAAGCATTTCCAGACCTACCCCAGTCAAAGTGCCTAGGTCATTGCCACCACAGTGCACTATTATGAGGTCAGGGTGTTGGATTTGCATGAAGGATTTCACCAATGGCATCAATTGGTGCCACTTTAACCCTCTCTGACCAATCCATTTAATGTCTACATTTGGCAAAGCAAGGTCTCTCACCATATCTGTTTTCTCTGCAAACTTTTCACTCCAGAAGACATAGCTGTGCCCTACAATCCACACTGTGAACATCTTCAAAGGAGAACTGGATGCACTCAGGAGGTGTCTTTCAGTAGAATGGCAATATGAAAAGAAAGACAGTTTGGAAATGGAGGCATACATATTTTTTACAAAACAAAAAGAACTGATTGGCTGTTTCATACCATTCTAGAAAAAAAACTAGGCTGTATGTGAAAATTAATAGAAGCATGTTTTGTATTGGTACAAAAAAATGTGTAACCAAAGAACAGTACTATGGATTTGCAGTTAGGTTTGAAAAGTCAAGCACTCTTGCTCTGTGGAATTGAAACATTGTGTGTCGAACTTCTGACCTAACTGCACACAGCAGTGTTCCATGAGCTGTTGCTATGGTAGCAGGCAGAAGTCAAGTTGGGGGAAGGGTACTAGGCAGAAGTCAAGTTGGGGGCAGGGTACTTTTGGAAAAGGGTTGGTTTTCAACCAATAGAAATGTGTCATTACATTTGAAAAAAAGGGGGAAGCACTGAGATTTGAAACTTACATGTATATGTGTGGAAAAATAGAGGGAAAGTTTGCCATTATCTGGTTCTGCTGAGAGGAGAGAGGTGTACAGAACAGAGATCCTGGCTCTGATAATCTGCTGTTTGAGTGACACATTTCTTTCACAACTAACTAATTCTAAAGGTGAGTTTACAGTTTGAGAGGGGATGTATGTGGTAACTTAAGAAATGAATAATAGAAATGGGAATTGTTTTTGTTGTAGTTACACATGGTGGATTCATAATGTGTCAGTCTGTAAATGAGATTTTCACTTGGCCCGAAAAAAAAAGAGCAGTAAGTGTGCTTTCAAATTGGCAAAGAAATTTCGTTTTGGCACTAATGTGAAAACATGACTGTGTGTGCATAGAAGAATTATAGGCAGAAATGTATTGCGTCTTGCTCTGGTGATTTCACAGTTGCAGTAGATGGAAAAGAGGAGCGAATTTTTGGGGGAAGAAGCAGAGGTTTAGCACACACCCATGTGCTTGCCATGTATAGTCATGCACAGTAATTAGAAGCGAGTGGGGTTTTCAGGTTTAAGTCTGTAATGCAAATACATTCAGCATCACTAAGGCTGGTTGCCCCTGCTGGAGTGTAGGCAGTCACAGAGAATACACACGGTGGTGGTCTGAAAAAAAAACTGCTTGGACATGTGCATTTAAATAAATTTAAAAAAAAGGTTTCAGAATGTGTCAGTCTGTAAAAGTGATTTCAAATTGAAAAAAGAGATATACACTTGCCCCCGAAAAAAAAAGAGCAGTAAGTGTGCTTTCAAATTGGCAAAGAAATTTCGTTTTGGCACTAATGTGAAAACATGACTCTGTGTGCATAGAAGAATTATAGGCAGAAATGTATTGCGTCTTGCTCTGGGGATTTCACAGTTGCAGTAGATGGAAAAGAGGAGCGAATTTTTGGGGGATGAAGCAGAGGTTTAGCACACACCCATGTGCTTGCCATGTATAGTCATGCACAGTAATTAGAAGCGAGTGGGGTTTTCAGGTTTAAGTCTGTAATGCAAAAACATTCAGCATCACTAAGGCTGGTTGCCCCTGCTGGAGTGTAGGCAGTCACAGAGAATACACACGGTGGTGGTCTGAAAAAAAAACAGCTTGGACATGTGCATTTAAATAAATTTAAAAAAAAAGGTTTCAGAATGTGTCAGTCTGTAAAAGTGATTTCAAAGTGTAAAAAGAGATTTTCACTTGGCCCGAAAAAAAAAGAGCAGTAAGTGTGCTTTCAAATTGGCAAAGAAATTTCGTTTTGGCACTAATGTGAAAACATGACTGTGTGTGCATAGAAGAATTATAGGCAGAAATGTATTGCGTCTTGCTCTGGTGATTTCACAGTTGCAGTAGATGGAAAAGAGGAGCGAATTTTTGGGGGAAGAAGCAGAGGTTTAGCACACACCCATGTGCTTGCCATGTATAGTCATGCACAGTAATTAGAAGCGAGTGGGGTTTTCAGGTTTAAGTCTGTAATGCAAAAACATTCAGCATCACTAAGGCTGGTTGCCCCTGCTGGAGTGTAGGCAGTCACAGAGAATACACACGGTGGTGGTCTGAAAAAAAAACAGCTTGGACATGTGCATTTAAATAAATTTAAAAAAAAAGGTTTCAGAATGTGTCAGTCTGTAAAAGTGATTTCAAAGTGTAAAAAGAGATTTTCACTTGGCCCGAAAAAAAAAGAGCAGTAAGTGTGCTTTCAAATTGGCAAAGAAATTTCGTTTTGGCACTAATGTGAAAACATGACTCTGTGTGCATAGAAGAATTATAGGCAGAAATGTATTGCGTCTTGCTCTGGTGATTTCACAGTTGCAGTAGATGGAAAAGAGGAGCGAATTTTTGGGGGAAGAAGCAGAGGTTTAGCACACACCCATGTGCTTGCCATGTATAGTCATGCACAGTAATTAGAAGCGAGTGGGGTTTTCAGGTTTAAGTCTGTAATGCAAAAACATTCAGCATCACTAAGGCTGGTTGCCCCTGCTGGAGTGTAGGCAGTCACAGAGAATACACACGGTGGTGGTCTGAAAAAAAAACAGCTTGGACATGTGCATTTAAATAAATTTAAAAAAAAAGGTTTCAGAATGTGTCAGTCTGTAAAAGTGATTTCAAAGTGTAAAAAGAGATTTTCACTTGGCCCCGAAAAAAAAAGAGCAGTAAGTGTGCTTTCAAATTGGCAAAGAAATTTCGTTTTGGCACTAATGTGAAAACATGACTCTGTGTGCATAGAAGAATTATAGGCAGAAATGTATTGCGTCTTGCTCTGGTGATTTCACAGTTGCAGTAGATGGAAAAGAGGAGCGAATTTTTGGGGGAAGAAGCAGAGGTTTAGCACACACCCATGTGCTTGCCATGTATAGTCATGCACAGTAATTAGAAGCGAGTGGGGTTTTCAGGTTTAAGTCTGTAATGCAAATACATTCAGCATCACTAAGGCTGGTTGCCCCTGCTGGAGTGTAGGCAGTCACAGAGAATACACACGGTGGTGGTCTGAAAAAAAAACAGCTTGGACATGTGCATTTAAATAAATTTAAAAAAAAAGGTTTCAGAATGTGTCAGTCTGTAAAAGTGATTTCAAAGTGTAAAAAGAGATTTTCACTTGGCCCGAAAAAAAAAGAGCAGTAAGTGTGCTTTCAAATTGGCAAAGAAATTTCGTTTTGGCACTAATGTGAAAACATGACTCTGTGTGCATAGAAGAATTATAGGCAGAAATGTATTGCGTCTTGCTCTGGTGATTTCACAGTTGCAGTAGATGGAAAAGAGGAGCGAATTTTTGGGGGAAGAAGCAGAGGTTTAGCACACACCCATGTGCTTGCCATGTATAGTCATGCACAGTAATTAGAAGCGAGTGGGGTTTTCAGGTTTAAGTCTGTAATGCAAATACATTCAGCATCACTAAGGCTGGTTGCCCCTGCTGGAGTGTAGGCAGTCACAGAGAATACACACGGTGGTGGTCTGAAAAAAAAACAGCTTGGACATGTGCATTTAAATAAATTTTAAAAAAAAGGTTTCAGAATGTGTCAGTCTGTAAAAGTGATTTCAAAGTGTAAAAAGAGATTTTCACTTGGCCCGAAAAAAAAAGAGCAGTAAGTGTGCTTTCAAATTGGCAAAGAAATTTCGTTTTGGCACTAATGTGAAAACATGACTCTGTGTGCATAGAAGAATTATAGGCAGAAATGTATTGCGTCTTGCTCTGGTGATTTCACAGTTGCAGTAGATGGAAAAGAGGAGCGAATTTTTGGGGGAAGAAGCAGAGGTTTAGCACACACCCATGTGCTTGCCATGTATAGTCATGCACAGTAATTAGAAGCGAGTGGGGTTTTCAGGTTTAAGTCTGTAATGCAAAAACATTCAGCATCACTAAGGCTGGTTGCCCCTGCTGGAGTGTAGGCAGTCACAGAGAATACACACGGTGGTGGTCTGAAAAAAAAACAGCTTGGACATGTGCATTTAAATAAATTTAAAAAAAAAGGTTTCAGAATGTGTCAGTCTGTAAAAGTGATTTCAAAGTGTAAAAAGAGATTTTCACTTGGCCCGAAAAAAAAAGAGCAGTAAGTGTGCTTTCAAATTGGCAAAGAAATTTCGTTTTGGCACTAATGTGAAAACATGACTCTGTGTGCATAGAAGAATTATAGGCAGAAATGTATTGCGTCTTGCTCTGGTGATTTCACAGTTGCAGTAGATGGAAAAGAGGAGCGAATTTTTGGGGGAAGAAGCAGAGGTTTAGCACACACCCATGTGCTTGCCATGTATAGTCATGCACAGTAATTAGAAGCGAGTGGGGTTTTCAGGTTTAAGTCTGTAATGCAAATACATTCAGCATCACTAAGGCTGGTTGCCCCTGCTGGAGTGTAGGCAGTCACAGAGAATACACACGGTGGTGGTCTGAAAAAAAAACTGCTTGGACATGTGCATTTAAATAAATTTAAAAAAAAGGTTTCAGAATGTGTCAGTCTGTAAAAGTGATTTCAAATTGAAAAAAGAGATATACACTTGCCCCCGAAAAAAAAAGAGCAGTAAGTGTGCTTTCAAATTGGCAAAGAAATTTCGTTTTGGCACTAATGTGAAAACATGACTCTGTGTGCATAGAAGAATTATAGGCAGAAATGTATTGCGTCTTGCTCTGGTGATTTCACAGTTGCAGTAGATGGAAAAGAGGAGCGAATTTTTGGGGGAAGAAGCAGAGGTTTAGCACACACCCATGTGCTTGCCATGTATAGTCATGCACAGTAATTAGAAGCGAGTGGGGTTTTCAGGTTTAAGTCTGTAATGCAAATACATTCAGCATCACTAAGGCTGGTTGCCCCTGCTGGAGTGTAGGCAGTCACAGAGAATACACACGGTGGTGGTCTGAAAAAAAAACAGCTTGGTTTCATAATGTGACAGTTTGTTATACAGATTTTCACTTGCCCAAAAAAAAAGAGGAGTTTGTGTGCATTCAAATTGGCAAAGAAATTTCGTTTTGTGACTATTGTGAAAAGAAATGTAGTAATATATTTAAATACAATAAAGAATTTTTTTTTTAGTTTTTTTGCAGGTATTGCTGAAGAACAGTGAACAAAATTTAAGATGCCTACAACATCTCGAGTTCAAAAAACGCTAAAAAAAAAACTATATTTGAGGACAACTGGAGGACCAAAGTTAGTAGAAGATGCTGATGTTGGGAAAAAGAAAAAATCTTCTGGTAAGCAAAAAAGACAATTCCTAAACAAAATATTGAAAACAAACAAAAATGTACAAAATGTCTGTTCTCGGAAAAATGTAACAAAACCTACAGAACAGCAAAAAATTGAGGATTTAGTTAATGCAAATATACCTTCTGCAATTGAAAAGTTTAACATAAACAGAAAAACAGCATTTAAAGAGATACGTAGAAAAATGTTTCAGAGAAGAGTTATGTCCAATTTGATAAAGGATATAAAGAAATATAAGCAAAAGGCTAAATATTATAAGAGAAAAAAAGAAATTGAAGCCATTGCAGCAAAGGCATTAGAATTAAAAAGGAAACTATTCATATTAATTTTGAATAGGATGCGTACATTAGATAAAATGGTTAATGTACTGAAATCACAAAGCAAAAGCAAAAGAGTAGTGAACAGAACAAATTTTTGTAAAGTGTTTTTAGGAAAGTGGATGCATAGCTCAAGTAGTGAACCTTTTTTTAATGAAGAGAGCTATTTTCAAAGTAATAGTTTGCTGCATGCAGTTGACACCAGAGGTCGTTCATACGAAGTAAAAAATGGTTGCATAATGGAGAAGGAGATAATGGTTCCAAGAGATGAGGTACAAGTGATGGCAGATGAGGCAATGGGGAGACGTCCTAAAGCCCCAGTGTACACTTGGAATTGTAGTAGTATTTGCACTGTGCGTCAGGAATCTATTGACAGATTTCGAGAGTTTCTAAGAGAATATAGTAAAAAAAGTGTAAAACAAAAGATTAAGGTGCTTCAAAGTCTGGATCCATGCAGAGTGAGAGAGAATACTGGTTTGCAGGGTCATTCTCTTGCTTGTCTATCTAGAAAAGTGTGCAATAGTGTTTTCCATCATTTTAGGATGCTGGCTGTTCATCATACTGAAATGAGAAAGTTTGTGAGACGGTTGTATTTTGCCAAAAGTCCAGCAATAAAGTTAAATGAATTGAATAGGGCTCTGTTCCGAGGAACGGTATCAGATGTAGAGAAGGTTGTTGATGAAATTCAGTTTTGTTACTTTGGTCCTGAACAAAACAGTGCAGAGAAGGACACAGTAAATGAGGCAGAAGTGGAAGAGAATGTAGAACCTTGTGTAAGTAAGACATTTAATGATCACATAACAAAATTTGCAATAGTCTCTAATGAAAGACCAAATGTTACTTGTATTTGTTGCCGCAGAACTCATTATAGAAAACAAACTAGGAATGTTGATCTCTACAGAAAGAGTGAAAATGAAGATAATTATAAGTGGATGGATTTTGCAACATATATATTTCTTGAAAATTGTTTTGAATTGGGTGAAGATCAGCGTATTTGTAAATACTGCTACAACAAGTTAGAGGAAAATAGAATGCCGACCAGAGCTGTACATAATAATTTAGAATTGGATGCTATTCCTGCTGAACTTTCTGAATTAAATACATATGAGTCTATACTCATTCAATGTGTTCATCCGTTCCAGACCATAGTACGTATGGAGCCCAAAACTGGTAAATTACCTCCTTCAGATTTACTGAGAGGTTTAAAAGGTAGAGTGGTGTATTTGCCCTTGGATTTGAAAAAAAATATGGAAACTATTGATGCGGATACTTTGGAAACTGAACCATTAATTATTCTGGTTAATGGTGTACCTACAAAGAATAAGAAGATTTGGCAGGAGCTGGTAGATGTGCGGAAAGTACAAAGAGCAAATTTGTATTTGAAAAAAAATAACAAATGGTATGAATCAATTTATATAGTAGAAGAAGAAGAAGAAGAAGATTTACAAGGAGATACAGAAACACCAAGTGGACAAATTGAAAAAGTGGACAAGTCAAAGGAAGAAGAAATTTATGAACATTTTAGCATACATCCTCTCCATTCGAAAGAAGTTATGGGAGACAATATTGATCTCTTTCAGATGAAGAAAGCAAAAGGAAATCCCGTGAGTGTATGGGAGGAGAGCTTGGAAGCTCGATGTTTTCCTCAGCTGTTTCCTAAAGGAAAAGGAGGACGATACGATGAACGTCCGGAACAGATTCCAGCTTCTGAGTATCGGACTACAAGACTATATGCTGAAGATCCCAGATTTCGACAAAGTATCCCTTATTTGTTCCATCTTTTATTTGAAAGCGACTTGTCTGCACTGTCTTATGCAGTAAATCACATTTTAAAAAGTGGAGTACATTTACAAAATGTGTCTGCTAAGGATTTTATGGAGAAAGTGCAGCACCGAGATGATCATTTGGAAACACAACTGATCAATCTGATGGCTTGTCAGCGTGGGACAAATGAATATTGGTACCGACGCCATGGTGAACTAAAATGCATGTTACGCAATTTAGGAACACCAACATGGTTCCTTACCCTAAGCTGCGCCGAGTACGCTTGGGATGATTTACTGGATTTTCTACGAGAGGCCAATTCAAACATTGAAAACATCGAATACAAGACAGCAGGAGAACTGTGCTCATTGGATCCGGTTAATGTTTGCAGATATTTCAATCATAGATTTGAGGCTATGATGTCCTTCATCTGCAATAAAAAAAATCCACCCCTTGGAGAAGTAGTGGATTTCTTTTGGAGAAAAGAGTACCAGGCAAGAGGTGCTCCTCATATTCATATGCTGCTGTGGATCAAGGATGCCCCAAAGTTTGGAACAGATACTGATGAAGCAGTGTTATCTTACATTGAAGAATATGCAACATGTGCTATACCTAAAAGCACAGAAGAGTACAAGTTAAAGGAGCAAGTTCTACGTTTCCAAAGTCATCGGTGTGGAAAATACTGTCGACGGAAATACAAGAGCAAAGAAAAATACTACACTAAATGTCGATTTGGATTTCCTAGACCTGTTCTTACAAATGGAAGAGTCAACAGTTTTATGTCAGCTGTGAGACATACTATCACAAGAAAATCACCTAAGAATACCTACAACCTTAAAAGAAAAGAAGAATCAAAAAATATAAATGACTACAACCCAGTCATTTTATCCATGTGGAACGCTAACATGGATATACAGTATGTTGCTGACAATTCCATTGCTGTTGCTCGATATGTAACGTCTTACATTACGAAATCAGAAAAAACAGAATTGAAGGAAATGTGGGAAGAGATTTCTCACGAGAAGACTGTCAGTAAGAAGCTGTACAGTTTCAGTTTGAAGATGTTATCGCATCGAGAAATTGGATCCTACGAATGTTCAGATAGATTATCTTCTGCAAGTCTCTACTCGAAGTCAAGAAGAATAATTTGGGCAAGTTTAGGCCTTGCAGCAATGAGAAATCGGGTACTGAAATCTGTTGGAGAAATTGAATATTTGGCACAGTTCGAACCTGAAAGTACAGATATATTGAAAACAAACATGTTGGACACATATTATCCCAAGAGAAGTCATCATCTGGAGAACATGTGTCTCTATGAAGTGCTGCAGAACTACATTTATTCACGGAAAGCTGCAGAAGACATCAATAATGGAAAATATAAAGTCGTTGGTGAAGAAGGATGTTTGGTGAAGCAAACCAAAGGAAGTTTGATAAATCACCGGAAGCTGAGTTGCGACACTACCGACAAGAAAGAATTTTACTACTTGGCTCTTTTACAGTTGTTTAAACCATGGCGTTCAGAGGATGAACTACTGGGAGAATTCCAGAGCTATGAAGATTCTTTTAATGCTTGCAAAGACAGCATACAATGCAGTACATTCTCAACTTATCTGCAAATGTTAAATGAAGAAATTGAACAGGAAACTACAATTGCAGCAGAAATTGCTAGAGACAGTTCTCAGGACAGCCAAAGTTCAGGAACATACAGTCAAGATCCCCTAGGACAACCAATCGTTGAAAATGAAGCATCAATAGCCATGAATGAAGTGGAAACGGCTATGAATCAAGCTCAAGAAGAATTTATAGACTTAGAAAATTTGGAAAGACAACTGAATCAAGAGCAGCAACAAATTTATGAAGAGATCAAAAACAAAATTGATCACGGATTTCTACATGAAAAAAAAGAGTGCTCATGCACATCATTTCATCCAATCAGGATGTATGTAAGCGGACAAGCTGGCACTGGAAAAAGTTTCCTAATTAAAGTCATCAGAAGCTACCTAAAGCAAAAAACAGATTCTACTTTGTCTTGTGTGGTTACTGCTCCAACTGGGTTAGCAGCATATAACATAAAAGGAATCACCTTACATCGTTTGCTAATGTTACCAGTGGAGCATGAGAACAAAATACAATTCAACAAGCTAACTGGAGAAGCATGCTTGGAAGTTTCAAGAGTATTGAAGAAGATGCAAGTTCTCATTATTGATGAGGTGAGCATGGTATCAAACTTAATGCTTGCCTTTGTGCATTTAAGAATGCAGCAAATTTTGAAGACAGACTATGACGTGTTATTTGGTGGAAAACACGTCATAGTTTTTGGGGATCTTTTGCAACTTACTCCGGTTAAAGGACAACCAGTGTTTAATACTGTGACACATGAAGACACGAAGAAGTCATTGGGAAGCATCGGTAATACAAATATTTGGTCCTTCTTTGAGTACAAGGAACTTACAACTAATATGAGGCAAGCAAACGATGAAGAATATGGAAGTATTCTGAAAGATATCAGGATTGGACTACTCACAGAAGCTGGCAAAAAAGCATTACAGACTCGGCTGCTACATAATTTATTTCCAAAGGAAGAAATAGTTGCAGAGAAGATATACAAGAACATTGCAGAAAACAAAAGTGTCATCTGCTTAATGCCAACTCTACGTGAATGCTCAATATTCAATGAGGAGCTTTTGAAATTGGAAAAGGAAGAGATCAGGAAATTGGAAGCAGTGGACAAAATTGAGGATGGAAGAATTACTGTCACAGTAACAGGCAAACTGAAAAATAAATTGGACTCACTAGAGAAGAACATCTCCAAAACAGCAGGATTAGAAAAAAATCTATATGTTTGCATGAACTGTAGAGTGTTTTTAAGGAGAAATTTGGATGTTGAAAAAGGCTTAGTAAATGGAGCGATGGGAAGAGTTGTGGGTTTTATTAATTATCAGAAAAAAGATGGAATTGAATGGTTAAAAATAAAATTTGATCAGATAGAGGAAGTTAAAGACATTTGTCGTTGTTCAGTTCGTTTCATGCTTGTGAAAGACTTATATGTACGTAGGAAGCAGTTTCCGTTTTCTCTAGCATATGCTGTACCTATTCACAAGTCTCAAGGATTGACTGTAGATTGTGCATTTGTGAACATTGGATCTAGTGTGTTCAAAGAAGGTATGGCATATGTTGCTTTGTCACGAGTCAAAACATTATCAGGTTTATTCATGATAGACTTCGATGACTCAAAAGTTAGTGCTGATACAAACTGTGTAAAGGAGTATAATAGATTAAGAAGAAGCTATGCTCCTCATTTAGGTCAGTATCCTGTGTTGGAGAAACGTGTAGTTTCTCGTAAAAGGAGAAATGAGAATATCTGTAATGAAGATGTAGAGAAGAGGAAAAAAAAGAGGAGTGATGTAATTGCAAGCAAAAAGAATAAGGAAAATGAAGAACAGGTTGTAGGATGTCATTTTGAAAATAGCTCTGGTGTCAACTGCTACGCAAATGTAGTGCTGAATGTTGCTTTTTATCTGGAAAGTTTGCAAGAGCAGATAATAATAAATCAGGGAAAAAGATTCTGTTCAGAGCTCAGTCTCCTTTTTCAAAAGCTGAGTAAAGATAAAACTCAAATAGAAAGTGCTACTGATATTAGAAAACTTTTAGATGTATGTTCAGGACGAACACAGTTTTCTCAAAATGAACAGCAAGATGCTCACGAATTTTTGATGTATTTTCTTCAGGTAGTGGAAGAAGAAGGAGTTCCCATTGACATTTTTTTTGGTCTCTCTTATAAATGGGAACATAGTTGTGATAATTGTTATAATATAAGTGGTTCTATTGTTGATAATGAAAGGTTTATTTATTTGACATTGCCAGAGAGTAAAACAGTCACTTTTGCAAACTTAGTTAAAGATGCTAATCATAGCATGAAATGTGGTGAGTGTAATTCTGACATGTTATCAACATTAATTTTAAGGGAATACGGACAGTATGTAATTTTAATGATGCAACGATGTAGAGCTGATGGATCAAAATTGGATACTTTAATAAAGAAGTTTACAGGACAGCAATTATCAATTTCAGGAAAAACTTTTGTAACTGTTGCAATAATTTTCCATGATGGACCTACTGTTACTTCTGGACATTACACAGTTTATCTAAAATGTGAAAAAGGATGGACACTGTGTAATGATTCCCAATTGATTTTCAAACAACGTTTGCCTTTTGATTTAGCAAATTCCTATCTAATCTTCCTGAAACCTAAATTTTAGAGAGACTTGGCAAGATCTGGACAAAATAATTTTACCATTTTACAGGATTACCATTGCAACTTTGTAGAAAAAAGATTTTTAAAATTATCATTTGGCCTAAAGGAAAGATAACCAATTGTAATGTGGACTTTTTAAATTTTTAATGCAATTTTGAAAAACCAATAATTTAGAGATTATCGGTAACTTCTGCACATTTTAAATTTTGGAATGTTATTGGACTGCCACTGGAAATTTTTTCAAAAATGATTTCAAAAATTACTATTTGGCCATGTGGAAAAGTAAGCAATTCTATTGTGGACTAAATAAATTATTCGAAAAATTTTCGTGAACCAAAATGTTACAGAGAATCGGTGAGATCTGGACAGATTAAACTTTAGAATTTTAATGGTTTTCCCTTGGAAATTTATTCCAGGGAAAGAATAAAAAATACTATTTGGCCTAAAGGAAATAAAATCAGATGTATTTTGGAGTTATTTGAGATATATTATTGTGAATGTACTTCTGAAACAAAAATATCAGACGGTATTTTAAAGAAAAAAGTATTGTTTTTAGATGACATTTTTTAAGAATAATATGCATTTCTGTAATGATAAGTTTAAGTGAGAAGAGATTCTGGGCTTTTTTAATACAATCTTTGAGATTGTTATTTTTTTTTGCCCGCTGTAAAATGATGAATGCAATTGCTTTCACAATTTATAGTGAAATGCAATATATTCTGAAAACAGCAAAAATAAGGCAAAAATATTTTTTGGAAAAAAATGTAAATATGTGTACTGTATTATAAAATGTTTTAAAAATATTAATACTTTTTTCTTTTTTTTCAGATCGATATAGAAAATTTTCGTAAACTACAACCATTTTAAAAACTATTTTTTAAAAAAACAAATGAATAAATATTTTTTTCAGTGAGTATGGTAAGTCAATAGTAATAATTGTAGTCTTTCAAGGACCTTGTAATGTGAAAAATGATTTTTAGTGTTTTTTTTAAAAAATAAAAAAAAAGGTACGCTTACCGTACGCGTACGGTAAAAAAAAAAAAAAAAGTTTTTAAAAAAAAAGAAAAAAAAAGATGAAAGATAAGGTTGGCTCTTAAAAGAACCGTTGTGTTCATGCAGGGACAGAGGAAAGAAAGATTGGGAATATTAGACGGTACGACAAGTGTGCTGATCTATTTTACTGTTCACCAGGGAAACACTGGTCTCCCTATAAGTAATTAGATCGTGACAAGTGGCGCACCGTACTTCAACCCTCGCAAACCGAGGGTTAATTTCCAGAGGGCCAGCAAAAGGAGATTCTCCCCCCACAGATGAAGGGCTCACCTGACCTGCAGAAGAAGGAGTCTGCCCTGCAGATGATGGTCCAGGCTGAGCTGCTGTGGATGTACTGGCTCGTCTTTCTGAAGAGTTACCTCCAAAAAGATGACCATGTGTCCTTCTGTGTACTTCTTTGAGGTGCCTCATCATGGTGTGATTCCCAAAGGAATACTTCCTGTCAGGATTACCTCTAGAAAGTACACGCTTACACAGAATGCAAGTAACTAAGGGTGCATTCACCTTTTGCTGGCCTTCTGGAAAAGTAAAAAAATCCCAAACATAAGAAGGCTTTACTTTCCTCGCTCTCTGCCTCAAGACAGTGCTGCTGGTGCTAGCCTCACTCTCAGAAGGGCTCTGCTGTTCTGCCATCGTATCCCAAAGACAAACCAGCTCCTTCTCCTAAGGGATCACAAGCAGAAATGAGGGGAATGGGTGTGGTGTAGGAGAGTTCTAGAACTGAAAGTAGTTTCAACCAATCAAAAGTTGTGTTTCAAGATCACATGACCTACCGTACGCTTACGGTACGCTTACGGTGCGCTTACGGCAAAAAGTACGCGTGCGCGTAAAAAAGACACGCGCTTGCGCACATGCGCATAACAGTCATTTCCCGGCACTTCCGCGTAACGTGCGCGTGTTGCGTAAGCGCGCACGCGTCCCACGCGCAGTACGCGCGGCTACGCAAAGTGCGTAACTATACGCAAGCAGCGTAGATAGATTACGGACGTTGCGTAAACCGTACGCTTACCGTGAGCTTACGGTACGCGTACTATAAAAAAAAAAAAAAAAAAATCTGGAAATAAATTGTACATGTTTATTTTAAAAAATATATATAAAAAAAATATTTAAGGATTTTAAAAATTAAAGCATAGTCTTTATAAAAGATAAGAAAATTAAAATAAAAATATGTTTGAAAAAAATGAAGAATATAAAAAAAAAAAAGCATTTAAAAAACCTTGCAAATTCACTGAAAAAACCATGGGTTTCACACACGTTATAGTTAGGAATTAGCATTTAAAAAACCTTGCAAATTCACTGAAAAAACCATGGGTTTCACACACGTTATAGTTAGGAATTAGCATTTAAAAAACCTTAGAAATTCACTGAAAAAACCATAGGTTTCACACACGTTATAGTTAGGAATTAGCATTTAAAAAACCTTAGAAATTTAGTGAAAAAACCATAGGTTTCACACATGTTATAGTTAGCTGGACATTTTACTCGTAAAAAACCAATGAAATTGCCCCGTTATAGTTAGTTCAGCTAACTATAACTCGCGCGCCCGCAATGCACTGCTGATGACGTCACATATTACATCACTCATGACATGGTCAGTGACATCACTCATGACATCACTGATGACATCTCAAATGACATCACTGATGACCTCACTGATGACATCATCCTTGTGATAGAGTGGCAGACCTCCTCTCACCTTAATATAAGCTTTGATACACACATTCAAAAATAGAGACTAAAAATTTCAAAACAATGGACATACCAATACCAGTTACAACAACCTCTTCAGTAATTCTAAGATCCACATACACATCCACTCATTCACCAACAGTCCTATACAGTCACTCATACATGTACTCACTCATCATATGTACTCATACATCTATACATCCTGTTACACAATGCCACTCATCCATAGAGTTACTCACACACATAGTCACTCATGCTAATAAAGAATCAAACATACATTTACTTGCATATACAGTTATACACACACCACCACACTTACTTCTACGGAAACTTACACATACTTAGTCTTTTAAACAATCACTTATAGAAACACATACTTATTCATACAGGAACTCTTTCAATCTCTCACTCTCACATATACTCACATATATACACCAATAGTCACATATACTAGTTTAAAACATATGTAGTCACTCATAAAGACACTATTGAGACAGTCATTCACTCACTAACACACCCATACACACACTCATCCACCCATGCAGTCCTGCACACATGCTCTGTTCAACACATACAAACAGTGAGTCACTCATTCATGCACCGATGCACTACGTAATACCCCCCACCGAACCATGCAGACACTCAGACTGATACTCAAAAAAACAACTAATAACCTATATAGACACCCATGTAGCTACTCACCAACCCATGCAGCCACTTATACACAAAGTGAGAGACTGATACAGATATTTACATATTTAAACATTACTCACTAAGCCATGTATTCACTATGATACACTTAATCAGTCAGTTACACAATCAATTTTTCAAAAACAAATCATCCATTTAGACAGTAATATACCCATTTATTCTTCCATCAACCTTGAGATATACATATATAAAACATATTTAATTTTCAGAAAAACACACATTCACTGGATGATGTCATCAGTGAGGTCATCAGTGATGTCATTTGAGATGTCATCAGTGATGTCATGAGTGATGTCACTGACCATGTCATGAGTGATGTAATATGTGACGTCATCAGCAGTGCATTGCGGGCGCGCGAGTTATAGTTAGCTGAACTAACTATAACGGGGCAATTTCATTGGTTTTTTACGAGTAAAATGTCCAGCTAACTATAACATGTGTGAAACCTATGGTTTTTTCACTAAATTTCTAAGGTTTTTTAAATGCTAATTCCTAACTATAACGTGTGTGAAACCTATGGTTTTTTCAGTGAATATATATATATATATATATTCACTTAAAAAACCATAGGTTTCACAGATGTTATAGTTAGCTGGACATTTCACTCGTGAAAAACCATTGAAATTCCCCCGTTATAGTTAGTGCAGGCAACTATAACTCACGCGACCGCAATCCTCTGCTGATGACGTCAGATATTACATCACTGTATTTAGACACTTATTTACCCATGTCTTCTTCCATTAATTTTCAGCTATACATATATTACAAATATTTTTTTTTCTGAAAGACACGTATGTCATCAGTGATGTAATATCTGACGTCATCAGCAGAGGATTGCGGTCGCGTGAGTTATAGTTGCCTGCACTAACTATAACGGGGGAATTTCAATGGTTTTTCACGAGTGAAATATCCAGCTAACTATAACATGTGTGAAACCTATGGTTTTTTAAGTGAATTTGCAAGGTTTTTTAAATGCTAATTCCTAACTATAACGTGTGTGAAACCTATGGTTTTTGCAGTGAATTTGTACGGTTTTTTAAATGCTAAGTTATGTATTTATTATTTTTTTTTTTTTAAGGTTTTTCACCGTGCGCGTACCGTACGCACACGGTGCGCTTCGCACACCGTGCGCACGCTGGGGGCGCACGGTGCACTTCGCCCACCGCGCGCCCACGTTACACAGTTCGCTGAATTTTTCCGTTTCTACCGAATACGCACGCTACGCGTACTCCGCGATTTTTCGCAAAAAAATTAAAGGAAATTTTGGCCCTTGGGGGTCCTTCTGGGACCCCCTGACTAAGGCTAGGGGGTCAGGAATTGTCCCTTTTCACGTTCTCCACCTTTGTTTTTCACCCCCTCAGACTACGAGAGACAAAATGGCGGCCGACACTTCCTGGTTTCGACCGATTCGAATGTTTACTAAGATCAAACAACCAATCAGAATCGCGCTCGCGCATGGCAGCGTGCGCGTACGGTAAGTTTTACCGTACGCGCACGGAGCGCGCTTATAGATATATATATGCTTTTAAATGCTATTTTCTCAGGAAATACTGAACAGATTTACACCAGACCTGCAAAAGGCACATCCCTGACCTGAGGACTACCTCTCTGCCAAATTTCAAGTAATTCTGTTCAGCCGTTCGGGCTGAAGCTTGGACTAAAGGTCATATGGAAAAATGCATGGGGAAAATGCGTTTTGGGACCCCCCTTTTTCTCAGCCCCCGCTTGACGAATCCCCCCGAGACTTTCAGGGAAGGAGCGGAGCGGAGCGCCCCACCTATTTTGAAAATTTCGCGAGGATTCGTCAATCGGCGCCAAAGTTATTCCAAATAGAATGTTGCGGATTTCCTATGGAAGCACGGTCCTAACTATAACTATCTACTGGCGACCGCCAGTAGATAATATATATATGTGTGGGTCCAGCAGTGCTTGTATGTCGGAACCATGCATGCTATCAACACGCATGTTTTTACAACGCCGTTGAAAACAAGACTACGAATTTACCATGCACTCCATTACAACAAATGTTTTTACCATGCATATGTCTTTAGCATGCATGGCTTTACCACAAAAATGTAAGTATTTCACAGGTAAGTCTATTACATTTTTGCCTCACCTCAAGGCTTTCAGACTTTTGTCCAGTCTTAAGTTCTACCTAGACTCAGCTAATGAGTACCACAACTCATAGCCCTCCACAAACCTTGCCTTTCTCCATTAAAGCCGCCATGAGCTCATGAGTGCAGCTAATTAAAAACAGAAGATTGATCACATCTCATTCTTTTGAAAATTGCTCAATTTTCTTCCGGTTGACAATGATACATTCTTAGAACTGCATATTACACCTTCAGAACTCTGCGGCATAACATCCTGACATTCTTGGCACATAAACTAAATGTCTTATATAAAGTCACAAATTGAAGAAACAAAGCCTTATTTACCCCAGAAACAATGATCTCTCTTCCATACTTTTTGAAGGGCCGCGCCAATAACCTAGCACAGCATTCCCCCAGCTAGAACAGCAAGCTCATACATTGCTTTCAATGAAGGGTTGAACGAATTCCTGTAGTGCACTGAACTAAGAGGAAGAATGCACCTCTCCCAGGGTGTCAACATTGCCTTGACATGGGCCTGGTCTGGGACATATTCCAGCAGAACATTCTATACGGTCATAGCATATTTTAGACAAATGCTTTACATTTACTGCATAGCGAGTCTGGCGAGCTACGCCCTATGTAGACAGCTCAAATGAACATCAGTAACTGCAAATAAGGCTAGTGATTTCGGGCTGTGCCTTGTGGTTAGCTGTATCACTATGCATTAGAATTGTCTCCCATTTGTCCATCATAGCATGTCCTTATGAAAAACACCATGAAACATCTAGAGAACACTATAAAACATCTCTAGAAAGACACAAACCTCTATGAAAAGCAGACCTTCCAACACTGACAATGCCACTGGGTGTCACACATATCTGCTTCCGTCACAGGGTCATCTGATGAGCTGATATAACACAGTGGAACACAGGTTGAGCTGCAATATTAAACCTCTAGGAGAGCACTATGAAAACTCTCTGGGAACAGCCAAACCTGTATGAAAACCAGACCTGCCAACACACACAGTGCCACCGTGTGTCACACGATATTGACTTCTTCACACGGTCAACTAATGAGGAGCTGATATCACAAAGTGGAACACAAGGTGGGTTTCCTGTGTTTCCTAAGTGAATTATAAGCATCATTTGAAAATCAGGATTCTGGCAGTTTCTTTGTAATTTTCTAGAGAGAACTTCAGAAAGGGGTACATTTTAATTGCTTGTGTATTGGGAGAGGATCTTCTTAAAAATGACTTGGCGTTGACCATTATGACAACTGCTCTTATATTCTACTCTTGCATATGTGCCCATTCTGGGCTTACTGAAACAAGTGGAAAAAGATCGAGGAAGCAAAATGTAAGAATTTAGCCTTACCGATAATATTAACTACTGTTGGAAAACCAGAGAAAGAACAACATTCAACAAGTGATGGGAAATTTATAGAGACACAGTTCCTGGTTTGTTGAGTAACTCATTTCCAAAGCAGGGTGTGATATGGAATGTATGTAAATATGTGTATATATGGGTGTTACCAAGGTAACTCCTGGATCCTGTGAGAATTAGTCTTTTATGTCATCTTTGCTAGGCTTAAAGGGATGATGTGGTCCTAGGGGGATGATGTGGTCCTAGGGGGATGATGTGGTCCTAGACAAAATTGATGATGAAGATGGGTGATGGCCAGCATGGACTCAGCTCTTTTCACCTAAATGCTGTCTCAAGACAGAATCACACAGTGCAGACTAAGAGTTTCAACTTTTGAATGTTGATAAAATCTGCACAAGTGAGTTTGGTGGACCACGCAATGTGCTGTGTCTTACCTTTGCAAAAACAACAATTGATGGACAGAATGCAAAACAATGACATACATTCACCCCAGTACAGAGATCTGGGCCTAAATCCATCGTTTTTTTGCTCACCATGCCGTTCCAGTTTGAACCCAGCCATATGCAAATCAGTCTTGACCCTGTGCCTCATGGGAACAGTCCAGCCCGAACTGCCAAGCCAGGTCCTCCCTGGACTGGAAACAAGCATCCTAGGACCGGTTTCTGGCATTTTAGCCGTCTTCAGCCAGGCTTTGTTGTAACGTGTCTTAACTTTGGCAGTTGTGTTAAATTAAATCCCTACTGATGTTTCAACCGTTTATTGGACTCCGTGGTCTTAATGGGGCCAGGTTCAGGTTATGTTTCCCTTTATAGACTCAACTTTGATTACCCATCGCTCAGAGCAAAACTTGGTTAAGTATCTGAAGAGACAGTTTCAGAGCGGAAACCCTGGGTTGCAGAAGCTGGTGTTCAGCTGAAGCTTTATTTTCTGTTCTGGGCCCAGAATGCAAATTATTTCTCAGCAACAATCAGATTAATTTCCCTCAGAGACATTGGTCCTCCGATGATAGTGAGGAGTAAGAAGTAATGTGTCAGATTGTTGGCCATCCAATGATGACCTATTAATTTATAGCCAACTCACAAACTAGTAATCAGATTCAAACTATACTACACTCAGTACCATACTATAAATTAATGGACGGTGACAGGGAGACTAATCCTTCTGAAAATGTTAAGTCTAATGAGAATCATGCAGACTAGCAGTTCTGTAACAGAAGTAGTAGGACCTGATGCTCTGAAAACAATCTATGATTATCTCTATAATGCATTAGAAATCAAATATTCAGAAGACCAAAACAACAATTGGACACACTTAATGAAAGACTCAGACATATTTTGAGTATTTGGTTTATTGTATTAAAGTTCTAAAATCCATACAATTTAGTTACACTTTATTTCAGTCATGAGTCTCACATTGCGTAATATAAAATTATGAGTTTATTAAAGATGTATGTATAGCTGAGTACAGAAATCCATGAAAGGATTATCAGAATTAGGATTTCCTACCACCAATAAAGACAGGAGGATGGTTTTCTTCAAATGAATTCACTAAGCATAGGAAAAGAGATCAAGTTGAAGTTCACTAGAGAAAAGTCCATGGGTATGGACAAGGGGATTGAGGCAAATAGTCAGGAAATATTTCAAATCTGGTCTCTTACCAGATACCTCCAAATCATCCAAAAGACAGGATCATCAATGAAATATCATCAGTAAAGGCAGAAGGAAAGGGGCTCTGAAGTAGAGTCCCAAATGATCTCTGAATGAATTCCAAAGGCGGTAAGCACAGGAAAGTCAGGGAAAGACCGGGACCCCCTCCCAGGGAAGTCAGTTTTTATAGTTCTATAGTCCAAATGTGACAATTCTTGTCGTACCACCAGAGTCTGATCGCCATGTGACTCCTCTTCGGATCACAAGGTACAAATTGATATGTTTCAGCTTTTATCACACAACGGTCATGGGAAACAAAGGTCCAATTTGTCCGCACAGGTTAGTCGACACAGACCGTATTTACTTTGTTGCTCTTCATGAGTTGAAGTAAGAAAAGAGTTCCCATGCTTTCACGCAAAGAGGTAAAGAAAAAGTTGCATTTTATTTAGGAATGTGGTTAGGAAGAAAAGAGATAAAATAACATTTGAAGAGTTGTGGCAAAAGACCATTAACTATGATAAATGCAAACCTGAGGGTTATAGGCAGTTCAATGCATTTAAAGTTAGCATGTCTCTCTTAGCAAAATAATAATTAAAGTCAAGCATAACGAATAAGGAAAGAATAATAATTTTGTCAACGATTAGTGCATGGAAAGATTCAACTTTAAGTATTGCCTATTACTACAATTTTAAAAAGTTCATACATGTAAGATGTTCTCAAAAGCTAATATATTTTTATTGTTCTACCAAATCTAATAGCCTGATAGTATGAATCTTCATTGCTGACAGTTGCATCCATATACAACATTATGTATTAGTTTTGCACCACTGTCTTTACTGTATGGTGCATTACAATAAAGAAGCTAAACATGCTGGGTTTCACTGTCCATCTTAGCACATTTGCTTGTGAGCTTCATTTACAATAAGAATTATTTGTTAATTTCCATTATAGCAAACATTTTCATGAACTCTTTTCATTATGATTTTGTTAAAGTAATAACATATTTTAATTCATAAAACTTGCGAAACACATTGCAACTGAATCTCTTCTATTTCTACAATTCCAATCACACTTTTACGATGCTGGTACTTCACCTTTTTCTCAGTTTCAATGTTAATTTTCTCTAGATGTGTGCAAAGTGCACATTAGTTTTGTTTGTCATAATCAGTTTTACATTGTATGAAGATTAACCAGCTTTTTGCACTGTTAGACTGGGAACCTCTGTCAGCAGTTTCTTGACACTGAAAAGAAATTGCTTGGAACGTGGTCCATGTTAAATTACCTTTCTCCTACCCCAGGTCAGTCCCTTTCCATAGCTGCCAAGGTTTCAGATTGCTTATGTGTGACATTTCCATAACTTCAGAGTGATTATGAGCAATCGCGGCCGGCATGACTCGCGGGTGGGGGTTCGGGGGGTCGCGCGGGGGGGGGGGGGAGTCGTCTTCTCTGCAACAGGAAGCCGACACAGGTAGCCTCCCTCCCCTCTCCTAAGCCAATCACAACGCTGCAATGGCCGTGTTGTGTTTGGTCGGGATGGCACCCAGCCAGGCACATATGGGAAGGCCATTTTCTCCGTGTAGGCTGCATGCACCCCTATGTGTTAGGTCATATAAGAAGAAGGGGTAGCAAATGGGGTCAGGCTCAGTGATGCACAGTGTTGTGCTGCATGCTGTGCTGAAATATAATAAGGCGAGTTCTGGGAATCCCTTGGTGAAGTACTGACATTTTGATTCATTAAGTAACTAAAAAAGGTGTACAATTTTCCTACCTCCATGGAATGCCAGAAATTGCAACTCAGAATCATGTTTGAAAAAAGTGAGTCGGAGGTATATGATTGTCTTGTATTTTTTAATCAATTACAGTAACTGAAAAAGTCTCATGTGCTTTATTTCCGAAACCGTTCAAAATTATTAATACGCATGTGTAAAATACTGCAGCACTGGCTTTCAATAGGAATATTGGGTGAGTATATATTTGGGAGATTAATATCCTATATCATTTTAAATTATTATTGCACGCTGGTTCCTTATGCTCAGATTTACCATGAACTGCACATGAGGGGTTAAAAGGGTCTGCAAAACTCCCTCTTTCTGCAGATGTAACCATCATACACATTTTAAAGCAACGAGGCAGGGAAGTGAGGTAGAAATGCACTGTCCAGGGGAATAACAGGAAATACGTGTGCTCAACACACGGCATTCTATAAAGCTGCAAAATATGTTGTTTCTTTTGCCAAAAACCTTACATTTTTGTAGCCCATACTAGCCAAATACAGAATGGCCTGTAAAGGATCAGAAATGTGTAGGCCCTTTAATGGTGTAACATGTTTTTTTTCTTTTCAAAACCTCCTGCCTTTCACAAACTTAGACAGGGGTCTGCAGAGACATGATGGAGGTGAGGAAGAAGGCTGAGCGAGTAGATACCTAACTACAACAAAGATATTATTGCACAAAGCCAGTGGTGAGAAGGGCAAAGTACACGTTACTTGAGGGCCTCACACAGAGATGCTCCAATGCGCATTTCTCAAATCCTGTTCATAATTTGCATGTTGCTGTTCAGATGCATTTGGTAATTATGAACCTGCAAGTTTGAAAGTTGTAGCTCAGCATTGACACTAAGTTGCACAAGACTTGCTTTCAAATTTCATGCAACAAAATATCTATTGACAACCCTCCTGCAACCCCAGTGATTGTTGAAAAAAGCTCTGTAAATAAGCTTCGTGTTCCACTTCAAAGAGAGTCGACAAAGCACAGGGTGAGGCGGGTTTTTATAAGTACCCCCCCCCCCCCCCCCACCGTCTGCAGGGCTGGTTAGCAGGACTCCTAAAACTAGCACTTTAACTCACACCTGTGATAACCACTGTGTGAAAGAATTAAGGTTCTGTGGCCAGTGTTTATGTCGGGTTATGCTGGCAGTTGTCATTCTGTGCCTGCCATTCACTGACCACTTTTTGTCACACTTTGATTTCTAAGGCATGTCCCAGTTTTTCGAAATCCTGCCACCCTGACCATATATATAAATATAAAGTTATATTGCATATGGCCCTGTAGAATGGAGATGCAGGCGTTGGCAGCCATATTGTCACTAACCGTGACGTCACACCAGTTCACCACCGCCGCCATGACAGAGCCCCCCCTGCTGACTCGAATATATGAAAGACTACAAAATGAAAGTGCGGCCTGCACTGAAACCTGCAGACTGAAGCTAACGTCCAACCCAAGAAGGCGCCCGAACTTCCGCTGTTTGTTGTATTTCTTGTATTTCTTTCATCCCAGACTGTTTGGCGGGAGGTCATACAGAAAGGAGGGGCCTGGATGGAAAATGCTCCACTTGACCACCCAGTGGTCATGGATAGAGGAGTTTCCGTCTGGGAAAGTACCGGACTCTGGAGGAGGAAATGAAATAAATCCATTATCCATGACAGTAATTTTATTTATGAACTTCCTCCCACAAGGGCAGGGCAGTGTTCCAACCTCGTTTCTAACACAAAGTGAACGCAAAGGCCTTGTTTAGTGAAGGGGCTAGAAGGAAATCCCATATTCTGATCGCAAGAACAAGCATTCGCAATGCAATAGGCCTCGCATTTGAGAGTTTGAGCTATTGGCATTGTAAATGACAATGCCTTTTATTTATGTGTTTTGAAAACCTGCAAGCGGTGCAAGCGTTCAGGTTTTTAAAACACAAATAAAAGGCTTTGTTATTTATAATTAGGGCTCCCGCTTTTATGGTATTTATTTTTTTGACATTTCCGTTTGTATTTATCCATATTTATTTTTTGCTAATTTTATCTGTATTTATCCATATTTACTTTGGCTTTTGTGGAAAAACTAAGCTGAAATTAGTATATTTCCACATTTAATTAACCAGTAAATATGCACTTATGATTGAATGCCTGCTAATTTTCAATGCTGTAAACACCGGCAGAAGATAAATCAATGCACTTATAAGAAAATATGCAAATTTCAGTATCAACCTTGTGTATATCTACTGCTGTTAAAGCCTCGTTACAAAAAGTCCTTTCTTTTTTTAACCCCCCTTACTTATCAATCCGCACAACTATTGGCCGGGCAGTCATGGCACACAGTATTTAGAATTACTCAAAAAGCAACCCCATATCCTTTTTTATCCACATTTAAAAATAAATGCAGACAGAAAAAATAAATGTTTTGTGTCGGTATTAATCTGTAAAAATCAGTAAAACAGAAAACAGGGAGCCTTATTTATAATGCCATAGGATCTTCACATATTGAGTATATGTATTTTGTTTTTTATTACATACCATCGGCTACGAGGCCACATTAAGAGGGTGTTGTTATGTTAAATTCACTTTAGCAAAGTCACTGTTGACTGTTTAGGTTCATATGTCTCAACTAGACTCATAAGGAACAAGCATTTGCAATGCAATAGGTCTCGCAATTACGCAAGTTTAAGCTATTGGCATTGTAAATGACGCCGCCTTTTATTTATGTTTTAAAAACAAAGATTAAAGGCATTGTTATTTGCAATGTTAATAGCTCAAACTCGCATAAATGCGAGACCTATTGCATTGCAAATGCTTGTTCTCAAGGGGGCTAAGAAGTGGTTTGTACTGCTCTGTGTCTGAAGTACATACGTCTATCTTTGACGACGCATTAGCCTGCAGTGACCCCCCCCCCACAACACACACACACACTTCCACCCTTGAGCGACACTGAGGGGATTGTGAGGGGTTCGCGAAGAATTGGTTCACTTTAGGTGTCCCGAGAGCATTTTTTGCCGAGTTTTGAAATAGGAGCTGCACATCTCTCTTTGATTACTCCAGCTCACGCTCTTATCACCAGAGCGCGGCCAGGACACGCATTTCATGCAGAGAACTGGTTTACAATTACAAAAGCCCCACTTACGCACGGCCAGGGACAGGAAACAACTCGGCCTGCCCCTGGCACGAGACAAGAAGGGATGTGCAAAAGCATCACCTCAATAGGGAGTGAAAGGGGGAGGGAGGAAACGTGCAGGAGGAAAGTGAAAGGGGAGAATTGAGGAAGGAGTGAAAGCAAAAGGGTGGCGAAGACGGTGGGAGAAGGAAAGTGAAAATGTTAAGAAACAAATGAAAGGGGTAGATGAAAGGACGAGTAAAGATAGAGGAAACGCATAAAATTGGAGAATAAGGAAAGAACGTGAATAAACAAATGAAGTGAATGGCATAAATTGAGAGAAAAGAAGAGCTGAAGATGAGAATGATTTTGTGAGGAAATAAAGCACAGGGTGAGAATAATAGAACAAGAAGAAAGAAATCAAGACTGAGAATGGAACGATGGAGAAAGAACTGAGAAGGAACAAAATGAACAATTGGGAACTGCAAGGTAGAAAGGAGAAGGAAGTAAAAGTAAGTCAAAGGAATGATTGGGAAACAGAAGGGTGTAGGTAGGTTTAGCTAGGGAAAGGTGGAAATTAGGAAGGGGAATGAAGCAATTGACCAAAAGGAGGAACCATTGAGTAAGAATGCACCGCAAATGATAAACATTTTGTTATATAGCGCCTACTATCAGAGTCTTACTGGACTGCATAATGCTGTAAAAAAGGAAAATATACTATCCAAATTACGTATGTTCTTTACATTTAAAGGAGGTTTGTTTGAGAACATAGAAAATTGGCACAAGTGTATTGCTACCCTGTCAGTTGTAGTAAGTTACTTAAAAGTAAGTTCTCTGTGCGGGGGTAGGGGAGAGAGGCACGCAGGCTGGCATATGTTGAGCACTTTCGCGGCTGCTTTGATGTCCTCAGTGGCCGCGCGGCTCACTGAGGACATCAAAGCGCCCCCGAAATGTAAGTGATCGCGATCGCGATCACACTTCAAAGCGGCCGTGTGGCCCGCGAAAGTGAAAGGAAACGAGTGCTTTCAGGCCTCCAAATGGTGCGCGCGCCCAGACGGCGCACATGCACTGTATTTGGAGGCCTGAAAAGCCACTGTTTGCACTTCCAAAACTCGCTTACTATAAGTCTCGCCAGAGCAGCGCTAAAGCGCTGTCTCAGGCGAGACCTAAAAATCATACCTTAACTCTGGACCAGTTTATTTTATCGAAGAGTGTTGTTATAATTTTTCTTAAATTACACTTAATTTTCACTAAACAACCGAGGTGACACATTTAATCATAATGATAACATTCCACAGGCTCGAGTAGGCAACATGAGCCGATCCCTCAAAGTTAGTCTGTCACAATGGGAAACTGACATTTGATGCTATTTTTGCATACCATTCATTCCCAATTCTGTACTATTGTTTGATTCTTAGCCCTGAAGAAGTCGCTGCGCACAACCGTAAGTGCGACGAAACACGTGTTTGCTAAGGCTGTTGTGAATAGACTGAAGCGCATGTTCCAGCAAAGACTCAAGTTTTGTCACATTGTTATTGATATAATTGTTATACTGTTAGCGTGTGTAGGGGACTGTTGTTCTGTTTTACCAGTGGAAATCCACGCGTTGGGGAGGAGGGTGGCTCTCCCTGCCCTTATGCACCGCAATCCTCACTCAGTACTACAGTATACTTACCTGCGTATTGCCCAGGAGTGCCAATACCCTATAGAACCACCTACCAAGCAGTTTCATATGAACAAATACAGCTTGAATACGAGTAAAGCCCAGGGATTATAAACATCCCAAAGGGAAAGTGGGCACAAAAAATGAGGGTTCCTATAAAGAGAACCCCGTGTCTTGACCAAAGGTTTTACCTTAAGCAGTGTTAGGTGCAAACACTTTTTGCCACAGTGGTGTGAAAACTGATGTCTGGAGGATATAATCAGTGGTGGCTCGTGACATTTGAAAGTGGTGAGGCATAAAAGGTAGTGATGGCTTGTAAGGCGGCGAGAAAGCACAACATTTTCTTTTGCTTTTTGCCATGTCATCATTATAATTAAAACAGAGTTCCCCCAACAAACCCATATGCACGGAATCACAAATATAACTGAAACACTTTCCCACTGCCCTGTGCGCTCTGCAGAGAGGTCCAGGATTGGATGGCCATCAAGATTTCTGAACACCTTTTCCACTCACGGGCAGGCACTGTGAGAAAATCGCTGTGCCCTCAGCCTCAGCTCTCAAGTGTGCGACTCAGTTCAAAGTATGCATTGTACATGAGTCATGTGATAGATAAAAAAAAACAGAAACAACATTGTAATATAGCTAACACTTTTAGGGAATGCAACTATGCAAAATTAACACATGCACTGTAAATAGGAACTTAATCACTGACCTGAACATTTTCAAGTTGCAATTAAATGTTTAAAATGTTGGCATTTACTTCCCTCACTGCAGCTGCATGCACCGCGCACTCAGTTTGCCATCTCTTCCTGTAGTGGCCTCACTCCAGTATCGCGGCACTCTTTATCCATGTGGCTCATCGCACACCGTGGACTGCCCCACACAGGTCACTTCAGGTCCCTCTAACCTGCATCTCTTTTCTGTTAAATCTTCCAAGTGCCAATTACCAATCATACATCTTGTTCTTAAGGATTGTTCCACAGGACATGCACAAACAAGCTTCACATGTTGCAGAATATAATTAGGAGCCGAACAGCGCAGCAGGATGCAAGCACGTTATTCAGTGCGCTGAAAGGGATTTCTGAATGGTGTCAGACTATTCTGGTTTCTGTTATTCTTACCTTTGTATGGAGCTCTTCCTTAGCCAATAGCCAGAAGCTACGAAGTGACACAAAGTCAGCACCAGAGGGGAAAACAAGCAAGTAAAAACATATGAGAGTGCCAGACAGTGGCTGGGAGCATAGGTCCCAGAACAGTACCCTATTTCCAACCTAACCAATCCAGGAGCTTGTATCATGCTGCTTATAATATTAATCAGCATGAGTGAAGTGTCTGGATTGGCTGGAGCAGGCTGGCTCAGTGCTCGGAAAGGCACTGGAGGCCTGTGCCTGCTTTCCAACCCAGATCGCAAAGGCATCTCGGTTGGAGAGGATTGAATTACGTATGTCAAGCTGGCTATAGTAAAAACTGCCGCTGATAGCCGGCCATACCGACATGCGCACTTCGAGCCGCTGTGGCCAATCCTCATTGCTTCCAATGAGCAGCAATGACTCACTGGCCCCACCCCCCCACACTCTGTTTGGCAGGGAGTAGAAAATAAAATGGTAATAAAATCATTTTATTATTACGCTTTCTGCAGCAGTGTAAAGGGGCGATGCGCCTCTGCTTCTTTGGAGGAACCGCCACAGGATCTAATGTGTGGGAAGAATGTATACATATTTGCATGTGCAGTATTTTGCTGTGGTGGTGGTGTGGTGCCTTTTTTGTGCCGTTTTGCTGCATTATTATAGATTGACATTGTACCGACTGTGCTTGTTGTGAGATGTACACACAAGCAGTTACATATCCAGCCAAATACAGCACATGCCTTTAAAGTTCCTGTGAAAAACAATCATTTTCCACTATATAAGGCGGTAAAATAGCGCTGCTCCAGCTCTTCTACTAGTTAATACACTAGTCAGCCTAAAACTGTGGCTGAGACCTGCCTTGAGTTAGAACCTCCTGTGCTCACTTTACCCGACGGTGCTATGTTATGTTCAGATTTTTATATATTGTGACTACTCACTCCCTTAGGAGCATCCTGATGCTGAAAGACCTTATCTAACTACTACTACGTACACCCACCAACGATGTTTAAAACAGCCATATTTTTAACATGTTCCCCAAACTGTGAAGATTTTTGACACATTCGAATTTTTTTGGGATGCTTGTTCCAATGAAATAGGGCTAAATACGTAAAAGACAGCTGTTCACCTCTCATGCAGATGCGACGAGGAGTGTCCAGAGCCTTATTCGATGAGCGTAACTGCATAGAAGGTTGGTATAAGTTCACTGTGTTTTTAACGTTGCGGGATCCACTCATGTGCAGGACCCGGTGAGTGTGACACAACAATTTAAACAGGCTCCTCTTTTTCACTGGGAGCCAATGTAGGGTGTACAAACAATGGGCTTGTGATAATCTGAGGAAAACCAGTTGCAAATCATCTTAGCAGCTGTATTCTGTGCTACCTGCAAGACAGATAAAGTTTCATTTATTCCAACGTACAGTGCATTGCCATAGTCCAGATTACTGGTCACTAGGGCCTCCATCATTGTCCTGTGGTCGTGCATAGGAATGCACTTGAAGATCTTTATCAACATTCAAAGGATCCCGTGGCAGGACCCACCAACTGCAATCACCTCCTGTCTCAGACTTAATGTATCGTTCAACAGCGCGCCAGATTTCGGACTATCCCTTTAGGAAAGGCGGCAGGGCTGAGTTCCTTTAGCCTTCTCAAACAACATAGTTTCAGTTTTGTCCACTGTGAGTTGGAGACAATTCTAGCACATCCATTGGGCTACTGAGAGCAAGCGATCACAAGCATCTTTCCTCGTGATGTCCCAATTGTCCCTAATAGATGAGCTGTGTACAGGCGGGCAACTAGAGCCAAATTCCGGGGGGAGGGGCGGGGGGGATGGGCTGAAAAAGATTTCGGGGGTGGCTAATTCTTCCAGCCATAGGCAGAGTGGCTCTAAGAAGGGGTGAAAACACAACAAAAACCTCATTAACAAGTAAATGGTCTTTTAAAGACCTCTGAAGTACTCAGGTGCCGCTGCAATTAGAGGGTCGCCAGCCCGCGAATCTGTCTCAGCCCGGGCTGACACACACGGGGGGTGAAGCCCGGTGAGCTCAATGGGCGTTGAGCGCCTGGCTGTTTATTATCCGCATAGGACAGAATCTCAAGTCCTAACATTTATTATTATACTGGCTAGGGGAGGCACATAGATATTAAACAATGTAGACCTCAGAGAGAAGCCCTGTGGCACTCTGCAGAAAACAGGAACAGCCCTAGATTTTAAAGGGGGATGGAAAGAGCTTGTGTTCTTTGGGACAGGAATCTGTCGAGTCATCCAAGTGCCAGTGCGTTAATGTTATGTTGTGTTATGTTAATTTATTTTTATAATGCGCACAGCTACCCAAAAAGGGTTTCCCAGCGCAGAGCTAGAAAGAGACTCTCAAGAGAAAACATAACGGAATAAAGAATGTTATTGATTGAATAACCAAGTTTTCAGTTGTTTACAAAAGTTTAAATACACAGATTCCTTTTGCATCGAAAGAGGGAGAGAGTTCCACAATCGTGGGCCAAGATAGGAGAAGGAGCGGCCGCCCATTCTTCCCAATCTGATTCTGGGAATCTCGAAGACTTCCTGAGTGGACGAGCGCAATGCACGGGTGGGTTGGTAAAGGCATACCAGATTTTGCAGATATTTAGGTGTAGTGCCATTCTTGATTTTAAACATATAGCTCAGGGCCTTGAACTTTGTTCGATTTTCCACCCTGAGCCAATGCAGATCTCTCACGGCATTAGAGATGGAAGACATTCTAGGAGTACTGCAAAGAAATCTCGCTGCAGAGTTCTGTACCATCTAAAGCTTGCGCATCACATCCTTGTTGATACCCAACAAAAAGTATTTTTCCGTAATCCAGTCATGAAGTTACCAGTGCCTGGACTACAGTCTTTTGGGTACCAGTAGGGAGCATCCAGATGATTTTTCTTAACCATCGGAGAATAGTAAAACAAGTGGCTGCAGTTTTTACTGCATGTTGTCTCATTGACAACTTATCATCTATGATGAAGCCAAGATTGCGAACCTGAGAAGAGGGCACAGGTAGAGGCCCCATTTCAACAGGCCAATGTGGCGAGCCCCAGAGATCTGTGTTTTTTCCCAGAATGAGGACCTCTGTTTTTTCCCCGTTGAGCTTGAGCAAATTGGATTGCATCCAAGATGCAATATTGCGAAGGCCCGCTTGCAGGGTAGATGGTCCAGAACTCTTTTCAGCCGATAAGGGAAAGATGATCTGAGTGTCATCGGCATAGGAAAAGAGCGACAGCCCTGCCAAAAGTTGTACGTAGATATTGAAAAGAAGTGGGCTTAAAACTAAACCTTGTGGTACCCCATAGGACGAGGGATAAATCTTAGAGGAAGCCCTAGAAGAAAATACTTGAAAAGTGCGGTTGTCTAAAAAAGAAGACAACCAGCCAAGTGCCAATCCCGAGATACCTAGGGATCGTAAAGACTTAATTATTACAGTGTGGGAAACCGTATCAAATGCGGCACATATGTCAAGCAATATCAATGCCACTGTATTACCTGCATCCAAACGTTGACGCAGCATTTCCGTTACGCCGAGAAGGGTTGTCTCTGTTGAGAACCCCGCTCTAAAACCAGACTGAGAAGGGTGTAAAAATTTTGATGTTTCAACAATCAGAGACAGCTGGGCGTTTACGTGTTTTTTCAGAACTTTAGAGAATACTGGAAGAAGAGAGATAGGCCTAAAATTGGTAGGCTGGGAGGGATCTTGAGGTTCTGGACTTTCTTAGAGTCCAGAGGTGTCAGGGAAACAACACCCAAAAGACCCCTGAGTTCCTTCCTGCCTTGGTGCACAAATAAACAGAGACACGGGCTTCTCGATGGTGGCGTCAGAGACCAAGGTTTATTTACTGCAGGGACACAGAAGTCATAGGAACCACACAAAGGCAGAATCTAGGAGACTGTTCGAATTGTACAAAGTGGGTCGCTCCTTAAATACACCAAATATGTCTTCAGGCAATGTTGCAAAAATATCTTTCATGCCTAGCCCAGTATCCCAAACAAACAATAAACATATACCAAACGATAATTATTTGTAAGTTTCCAGTGTTCGATCAAGTCTTCATGTCAGTTTTCCATTCTTCGACCGATCCTCCCCATCATAAAAATTGTATCCTCCCCATAGTAAAAGCCCAGAAGGAGAGGAGCAGAGCCAGGTGTAAAAGATAGATAAGTAGGATAAGAGATGCTTGTGGGTCATAAACGGGCATGGCTACTGTCTTCGGCCTCCTAATCGTGATCAGGCCAACGAACACAAGAACCAGTATAGCAGGATTGGCCTCAGGCAAGGGAGGCAGCTTCTGCCTAGTCACGCAGCATCAGCTTCCTTGGACTAAAGCTTACGTGTCCTTAACAAGGTGATTCAGCCAGGGTCATTGCTTGTCCATTGACTAAGTGAGGGCAAGAAACAAAATGGATGCCGTATCTAAAATGGATGCCATGAATTTACAACAGAATGCCCTATTTCTCAGTGAATCCATGCTCGTAGCACAGCGAAAACACTGTCACATACTAAATGGATCATTTACGGTTCACTGGTACCAAAATCGTGTCAGTACTACGATACCGAACACACGGGTTCGGATCGCTACAGAACCTCAATCTGCATTAGCCTTTTTTAACAAGGGAAGGACCATTGCATGTTTCCAAAGTGATGGCATCAATGCCTCACCAAGTGGCGAATGGCTGCCTGTGGTGGCCCCTGCGCCTGCGTGATCAAAGAGGCTGGGGGGATAAGTTTGCTGGCTATTCATGCGGCCGCAATTTAGACCAGTGGGGGGGGTATGGCCGTTTCTTGTGGCCCAGACGGCCGCAGGTAAGATCTGGGGAGAGGGGGGCCCAGCCGCCGAGCCCAAAACTTGTGTCACCTAGGCCAGTCCACCCCCACCACCCCCCCTAGCTACGCCACTGAATTAATGCCTGTTTCCTTAAGTCGTTTCACCAGGATCTCGGGTGGCTCGGTGTCATATGACCCAGACAGATCCGACAGGATATGGGCAGATGAGCCATGTTGATACTAATGGAGTCTGAAATCGCCAGCAAGGCTGTCTCTGTGCTGTGACCCATTCCTGAATCCTGATTGTGAAAGTTGTTTGTTCACATGGTACAGACCGTGTGTTTTTGAACTCTAGTGCAAGAGGCCTGCTTAAAATTCACCTTCTGTTTGAAAGGTGAATGCTGTTAGTCTTTAGTTGTCTTGTTTCAGTTTCATATTTTCCAGTTTTCCACTGACTTCACAAAATGACATGCCTATTGGTAACATTTTTATTTTTATTTACATAGTTTTGAATAACGCATCTCAAGGTCATATGGGCATTAGAGTGCAGATGAAGTTGGGACAATGTACATGACAGTTTGCATAAAGTAGGAGCAACAACAAAGCAAACATTTGAGGTAAGAAAAAGTCCATACTGTACGAGAGTAACAATCACTGATAAAGCTAATAGGACTGGCCTTACCAATCATACATTGTTTTTATCTTAGTGTACATTTGCCAAACATATACAATTGGAACAAAAATACAGGGCAATAAATAAAAAAATACATAAAAAATAAGGGGTGACTCGGCAGCCCTGGCACTGAAGGACACTCTTTTTCAGGTATCTGTGCACACGTGATCAGGCAAAATGTCCTCACACGCAGTTCAAGTCCACCAATAGACAAAGTGGGTTGATCCATCACCTTGTGCATAAAGAAGTAGTAAAGTTAAGATTCCTAACTTTACTACTCCTAAATGCCTTTTGTGAATACCGTAAATCGAAAAGTTAGGATTTTGTCTCAGATTACTTTTGTGAATCCGGCCCGGATACTTTTACAGTTCGCAAACACTGTGATGCACTGATTCATTGGCTGGCTTCCCTTGTCTCATTTCCTCCTTCACAGCCCAGGTGTCCCTTCCTGCACAAAAACAATCATACCAACAACACAGAAACACTTCATGGTGCAAGGGTGCTTGCATTGGTGAATCGCTGCAGTTTGGAACCGGAATGGGCCATATCCTGTAGATACAGCCCATTCCTGCCCTTTCTTTTGACATAGAGCAGCTAGATGGTTTGCAGCACTGCCCTATGCCAACATATTATAAATATGCCCCTTAGTTTTGATCTCAAAGACAGAGGGGCTTTTCAAGAGAGCCATTTGTAAACTAAACACAGGGACATATTTACAGTATTTTGGAGTAGGGCATCACCGCAAGTCTTCTAGCTGCGCTGCCCCATGTCAAAAGAAAAGAGCAGGAATGCACCATATCTACAAGATACGGCACATTCCTGTCCTTTCTGCCAGCGCCAGCAGACAGACTGCAGCCGTGCACCCATGCAGGCCCCCTTGCACCATGGTGCAAGGGTGTCTGTGTTGTTGACATGATAGTTTTAGTGCAGGAAAGGGCACCTTTCTGCAGAAAACCAATCAAAGGAGGCGTTTTCCTCGTTCTATGTGTGCTTCAGAAGGCAGTGGGTTTATTGTGCTGCGCCCATCGGCGGAGAGCAGTAAAGCTGAGCTCAGCAATGCCTTCCAACATTGTTTTACCAGTGCTGTGCAGGTTCCTAAACTAAGCTGCAGCATTAGGGTCTACGGATAAGACCAGGTCAATACATCCTGGGCAAAGACACCCTCTGAAATGTTATCACTTGGTGCAGGTCAGACTGGGCCCTTCCGACCTCTCGGCTCCGGTGCATTGTACCGGCTGCACCAATGGTCACTATGCCCATGCTATCATCCATTAAAACCACCTTTTCTTGCGTCTGTTCCTCACCTTTTGTGAAATACATGTTTACTCCTGTGTTTCTAACTCAAGAATACTCATATTGTCTCGAGCCTGCATGGCCTCGCAAGGTTTTGAACTTATGACTATGAAGCCAAACACAGATCGATGCAATAAATACATTACTCCACTGACTCACCAGGCCCTGCATCCAGTCACTCTCTCCATCATCATATACCTTGGAAATTGATAACTTTCCTGTTATTTTCTCAACAGTGCCTAGAATTATTTTAGGCTAATGGAAGTACCACCTCTCAATTCTAGATTTCCCTCCCCAAGCCACCTATCTGATGTGCTTCATCTTTTCTACTACTTCCCTGGGTTTTTTAAGCTCACCCTTCCAAAAGTTGAAAGAATTGCAGCCTACACTATGTCTCACAGATTTTGAAAGTTTTTATTCAAGTTGTAGGTACAGCACCTCCACGCCGGCCAAAGACAGCTCAGCAGCCATGGAAAGACACTGTGTGGACCCTCTGCGACACTTGCATGAAAACAAGGAAAAAACATCATCCCTCCACGCAGCACACTGACATGGCAGTTGGAAGGTCCCATTGCCGATTTACCACCAATAAATATCACCATATAAGCAACGCTCTTGACGCAGTCTGCCATTCAAAACAAATAGTGGTATGGGAATGACATATTTGCAGAACAGCTTCGCAAGTTCCTTCCCTTGTTATCGGAGGAACACAGGAAGATCACGGTGCAGGCGATGATAGGCTCGAGAATAGACTATTCCAACGTCCTCTATCTCGGCCTGCCAGAATACCTGCTTCAACGATTACAGGTTGTTCAGAATTCGGCAGCACGTGCTATTTTTGGACTATCTCGCCGTGCCAGAGCCTCGGGCCTTTTGGAGGCTCTGCACTGGCTTCCTGTCCGGAAGCGGATAGTTTTTAAAACTCCCACCCTGGCACACAAAGCCTTGCACACATCTGGAGCAAAATATCTTCAGAAAAGGCTGTCCTTTTACCGTCCTGCCAGATCGCTTAGGTCTGAAGCCTTGTTTCTTGCTGCAGTGCCCCGCGTGAAGAGAGCTCGCATCGGTGGCCGCTCCTTTAAATTATTAGCGCCTCAGCTGTGGAACAAATTGCCTGTGTCCCTGGGCAGCACCTCTAACTTGTTGGCCTTTAGGAAGGGGCTTAAAACTTGGCTCTTCACTTCTTAGTTTCAGGTCCTATTAGGTTTCCTTTTTTTCTGTTTCTGTTCATTTTCCCTGTTGTGTTTTGAGATTAGTGTGCAATTCAAAGCGTCGGGACACTCTTTCGAGTAGCCGCACGCTATACAAAAAACCTGTATAACATAACATAACATAACTTGTGCACCAAAAGTGACATCACACCTGGCATAAAATGGTACCCCGGACCATACAGCTCTTAAGGAGCATTCTGTAGTGTCTCAGAAGAACCCTGCGCATGTTTTGGAGGGTGGGAGGTGGGTGGAAATAAGGGATTCATGCTCAAAAAACTGCATCACGTTTTTTTCCCCCCTGCAGTTTTATATAGCGCTATCTCGACTGAAGATATTGGAGCGCTTTACATGAGTGTCCCTGGCTGGGCAAGAATGGCCTTCGTGCAGAGGAGCATACCAGCAGTGAACAGCATTTAATGCCAGGTGCGAGTGAGCACTTGTGCTGAATGGTTTCAGTTTCTGTTCTCTGCCGTTTTCTTCTCACTGCATGCAGGGCCGGACTGGGAACCACAACCGGCCCTGGCAAAGTGCTCGGCCGGTCCCCCTCCCGGGGGTGCCGCCGAGCTTTTTGCCAGGGCCGGTTTTCGGCCGATTTTATTACATGGCCGATTTGGCAAAACAAACGGCCCTGTAACGAAAACGGCCCCCAGGGGCCCAAAACCGGCCCCCACCCGTGCGGCGCACCGGGGGATTGCCCGGTGCCCGCTACGGCCAGTCCGGCCCTGACTGCATGCACTGTCCAGGGCAATGTTAATAAAATAATCTCAGACCTGCCGGTGTTTGGGATCTGCGCTGAATCAGGTCTGGTGACTTTGAACTTCGGGTGAATGGAGAGCAGAGTTTAGGAGGCACTGCTGGAACTCCCAGCCCAGCCTGTGGGTAGAGCGTCTGGCTCTGCTGTTCCACTCGTACACTTCTATGAGTGCATGGTTCTCAGCAGTGGGATGTGTGTTATTTATCTCCTGCTCCACTTGTATTGTTTTTGGCCACTCCAGTACATGGCCTTGCCGCTCGGCTGGTCTAGGAGTTAGTGCTCTTCATGCAAAGTATGGGTGGTGGCGCTCCTCCTGCCTCGGTGATCCAGCGATCCTTTAACCCTCCCCATGCCTGATAAAAAGTAAAAACAAGCGCAGGACTTACCAGAAGAGCCCGAAAAAAGACAGGTTAGATTGAAAGCATTCGGCTTGCACCAATTTGGATTTCCCATGCTTAATGTTTACGAATGATTCATTCTGCCCACCCCTACAATAGACCCGGCCCTGAGAAAAACGTGCCGGTGCTCAGCACCAGAAAGAACGGGCACAAATTAAGCACTGGTTAAAGGCCCTCTCACTCATGTGCTCCATCGATTTAATATTCCAAAGTTGCCTTAAGTAGGCCTGCTTTCCATTCTGCATTAGATAGTTTTCCATTTCTGCTTGCATGACAGTTTCCTTGCAGGTGCATTCACAAACATTCTTACATTGAGAATAGATGCATTATTTTACTATTGATAGAGAAGAAGAACTTGACAAAGAAACATGGAGAGCCAGAGCGTAAACTGAAGATTCTTATTCAGCATTATTTCAACATGGCTTTGTACAACAAGGATGATGTCATTCCCATGTTCAGAGTTGGACATTTTGTGAATGTTGCAGATTACATGTGAATGGAAAAGGACAATGGAAGCCCTCATGATGCAAACATTGGGGTGGTACTTGAGAGATTTTAGTGCAATTAATTGGAGTCTACACTGTCTGAGATTGCGACCACTTTCCCTTGGACTTTGAGAGGTTTAGACCTCTATGCTTATTCCCTTTAATTCTTTGTTGAGTGTGGCTTAGGCTAACACTCAAGTTTCTCTGACCAAGCTTCTGCGGTGATGACACCTTCCCTTATTTCCTTTACTTCCTGAACTTCCCTGTTTTTCCTATTTTTCTGCATTTCCCAGAATTATGAGATTCCTCAGATTATTGAACCATCCTCTCAGTTTGAATTTAACCTAGATGATCTTGAATGTAGTCATGTATAGAAGAGAGAACGAGAAACTCTTCTCTGAGCACCAATTCTTGTTATTGATCTTTTGTATTGCTGTGACTCATACTGGTACACTTAAACTTCTTTAGGAGGATGGATTTCCCAGTTGTTGTTCTGTTTCTTTATGGTATGGTGCTAAGATTCATGTAGATTAACTTGACTGCTAACTTGTAATAAACCTTCATTACTATAGTCACTGATTCGTGGTCCTTATTGTGCAGCCAAATGGGTTACACTGGTAATTGAAATTGAGTGATGTAATATTAACTCCCATCACCTCTCAGGCAGGAAAGAAAAGATCCATCACAGGACAATTGGTAACTGGGTTGGCCCAGAGCACTGGATCAGCTCTCATCGCCTTGGATGCACTTCATCTCCACCACTGCCATATGCTCTGCATCCCGTCAGACTGCAGCATCTTATGTGCAGAATGCACACACTTCCAACTTTTTAGTTTCATTAAATCTTGTTCATGGTAAGCTCTTATCTCATCTTTTTGTGTGAATCCTGGATAGTTCTTGCAGCGCAGTGATGCTTCAGAGTGTACTTAATAATCAATACAGAATAAAAATAAGAGTTTAGCTCATGTCTTGGTTTACCAGCAGTGGCAGGTATTGGCAGCATGATTACTGATTTATGCTGACAGGGTCAGTGATGGCTGCTGGTGGTGTCAGTGATGCTGGTATTGGTCGAGTTGGTGATGACCTCAGTGTGAACGTCACTATGAAGCTTCACAGCATTTTACACACCAGCAGCACCTGTTCGATTCCTACCAGCAAGGCAGCTTGTTTTGAGTTTACATTACTCCTTCCATTCAAGATTGTTGCCAGGTTCATTAATGTACCATGTTTCTGTTGAGGCACACTATGCTTATATAGCGCTTAGTCGGATGACAACACTAGTGCTTGCATAGATGTAATACTGATACACTAGTGGGGGTTCAGTGAGTGGAAAGCAAAGACAAATGGTGCACAGAAAATTACAGTGGATTTGGCGTTATTGTCTTCTCAATAACACCTAAAGGAAACAGCTTCTCAAGAAGAACACAGTGGGAAAAATTCAAATTAATGATACATTCAAAGAACCATATAATAGCCGCATATGTGTGATTATGCGACTACTTATGGTAGTGCATGGGAGGAAGTGCTATTCCCACAAAAGGCATAAGGACTATACAGAGTGGGCTTATGACCCTGTATTCCTACATTTTCCTGAACTGGCCTGAAGCTGCATCCAATTCCTAGGGTTGTGGTGGGAATGAACACAGGTCCCCCTTCCACCAAGGCGCTGGGCCCTGTGTTGGGATGCCAGAAATGCTGTCTCAATAGCTGTGTTCCGAGCCCATGTCCTATGGCTTCCATGACATCTTTCTGCACAGGGCTTCCTCCATCATAGGTTTTGAAGCGTGTTTCTCCTCCTCATGTTTCTTGTGGGTACACCGGCCCTTCTCTTCAACTCTATGGTTGCCAGCAAAGACCACTGGCTCCTCAATCGCCTATTCCTCCAAAGTGCCCTTCTTTGGTGAAGTATTTTTGCTGTCTGTAAACGGGATCCATCTTGTCATCTTCCCACCCCATCATCTTTGCCTGCTGCATCTAACTAGCCCTCGCCCTGAGAGTGACACACAAAAAGTCACGGGAATGGTGTTGGATGCCAGGAAGTGAGTGGGAGGCAGTGGGAAGTGAAAGGTCTAAGAGTAAAGAATGACAGGGGTAGGCAGGGTGGTTGGTTTCCCAAAGGTAACCCAGATAGAAGCCTTTGTACAGATAGGACCTGGGGAAAATTCTTTTGGAGCTACTTAGGGTCTCTCTCTGGCTTATAATGAGAGATTTCCCACATTCCAGAAATCTAAATTGTGATTTGGTGACCTGCCCTCCCTTCCTCAGTAGGACTGCTGTGGATGAGTGAGATCCCTAAATAAAAAGAGTTTCCCATGGAGTGCCATGATGCGCTCACTGAGCACCATTAAGGTAACTGAGTCATTCCCTTGTCTGCCTCAAGTAATCCCAGAAGACTGTCAGGCACGACTAGGATAAATAGTAACAGATGAGTGAGAAGAGGGTACGAGCAGAAACCACCTCTTAGCACATTCACCCATGAATTCACCACATTCACAGGGGAGAAATATCTATTCAAATACATTAATATTCACCACCAAAATCTGGAAAGTGAGATATAACTGATGACCTAGGAATTAATTAAGTGATAGCTCAAAACAAGTTCTCAAACACTGATTACACAGAGATTACAGACAAGTGTTACTTACACTAAGGCTTCATGTAAGAGAGAGGTGTGAATAAAGTGTGGGTCCAGCAGAGAATGTGATCTGTGGTCCAGATTCACCAAGGTAAAGTTAAACCAAAAGTTTAACTTAGCCCAAAAGTCTAACTTTGCTAATTTTTGGTATTCACAAAGGTAAGTTACTACTAGTAACTTTACTACTGGTGATCTTACCGTTAGTAAAGTGACTACTAGTAAAGTTACTACTAGTAAAATTACTTGTAGTAAAGTTAATAGTAGCAACTTACCTTTGTGAATACCGAAAAGTAGTAATGTTAGACTTTTGGTCTAAGTTAGACTTCTGATAACTTTACCTATGTGAATTGGGCCCTGTATGTTCAGTTTCCGGTTAACAGTAAATAAGCAAAATAATGCTTTAATCCCTTTAACCCAATAAATGGTGTCAGCAGTTGTTCAATACAGCGTACACTGCATCTTGGGTCAGCAATGAAAGTGGAAGAAATGTAATTGCTTAAATTTTCAGAGGGAATTTAACTTTGTGGTTTGAGACTATACAGTTTTGTTTCCTCTGGTTGAAATTACTTTGTTTCTAACAGAACACCCATATATCCATATACAGTTCCCAAAGAGTTCAAACAGTTTCAGCCACATTGCTGAGGAAGTGAGTCCCCCGTCTCCTGTTAACTAAGTTATAGCACCAGTGTGTGTGGGGGGTCATAGGGACTATATGGGAAGCACTGGCTTAGCGCTTAGAGGCAGAGAAATATCAGGTTCGACTGTCAACCTGTTGTGAAGATAAATAAATGTACATAATTATAGATTTACTATACTTACTATAGACACATATATGCACCTTGACAATATATATATATATATATGTAGGGCTGCAGAACTTTTTGTAAATCATCTTAACTGTAATGATTTAAATTTAAGGTTCATCCATACGATCGGTACACAACAGGTACCATTCTTAGATGTTGAAGTGTTTGTAGAGGCAGGAAAGTTGGAAACCGGGTTATTTAGAAAATCAACGGCTGGCAACACTATGCTGCACGCCTCTATTTTACACCCCACCCACACCAAGCAGAGCATTCCCTATGGTGGGTTGCTTCGAGCCAATAGGAATTGTTGTACATCCAAGGAATTGGCCAAATGCCAAAGGGAAATGAGTGAAAGATTCCTCAAGAGAGGATATATTGAGGCAACTATTAAGGTAGCGAGAGAAAGAGCAAACAAAAGAAAGCATGAGGAACTTTTATTCTCAAAAAGAAGGAAAGCGGAACCTCAGATGTGCTTTCTGGTCAATTATACTTGCCAAAACAGGGAATTCAGGGAGTTTCTCAACAAAACCTGGCATATCCTTAAATCGGATCCAGTTATACGGCGACAACTACCAAAGTATCCCCCACTGACATTCCACAGGGCGCCATCATTGAGAGACGCTGTGGTCAAATCAAGCCCAGAGAGTGACAGGGACCAAGGGTGGTTGAAACCACACCCTGGGTTCGAAAGATGTAGTAAGTGTAGAGCTTGCAGCATTGGGAAAAACACGACCCAGTACTCCACCCCCTTTAGCAGCAGGGAGTTCAAGATTCAAAGTGCCTATAATTGCAAAACAGATTTTGCAATATATATGCTGACCTGTATGTGTTTGTCTTCAGTACGTGGGAAGCACTACGCTGCAAGTGCATAAGAGGATTCTTCAGCACATGAGGGCCATAACCAATGCGGATAGATTGTATCCTGTAGCCCGACACTGTGAAACAAAACATCGCAGAGACCCCGCCCAAATCACCTATTTTGTAAAAGATGCGATTTCACCTCAAAAAAGAGGGGGAGTCAGGGTAAGGGCGCTGAGGAGCTGGAGACCAGATATATTCTTCTTCTTGATAGTAAAACCCCACATGGGCTCATTCATGAAGAAGAGTTTCACTCTTGCCTATGACACTGTAACCCATTTGGTAGAAGCTTAAAACAAGAAATGTGACAGAGCAGTATAACACAATGAGCGTCTGACCGGGTACATTTTATGCAAGTGTCTTAATGTAAAATGCATTAATTGGTCTCCTTGTAGAATGGACTAATACCATGTAGCAATGGACAATGCTTAATTTAGGGCACTTGCCCTAGATTGTATGACAGCCTGCGGATTGGTAATTACAAAAACGTGGGTATTGGTTTTGGCACTTGCCTTAAATTGTTGCGTAACTTTGATATGGTTACAGCAATATTTAGACATTTGTCTGTATTTTTTAATGCAGGAATAAATATGTTTAGGAAATAATTTTCCTTTCTGTAGAAATAAGGACATTTTGCCTTATCTGCTGAATGCGAACTCAATGTGGATGTGTAGTTGTAATAATGTTTTTTTTCTCCAAATGCCCAAAGCTTTTCAAAGGCGCACTCGACAGGTGAATTAATTGCACAAGGTGGCCAGCATTCATTCCAGTGTAAATATTTTAATTTCCTCCGCCGATGCGTTTCGAGGCAACAAGCTTCTTTGTCTTGGGCAGCTTAGAATGTACACAGAGAGCTCCTGGAATCATATGGAACTCACCAGAGGAATAATGTCCAATCCTTTATCTTTATCCTTTATCCTTTATCTTTCTTGTGCTGCATTTACCAGAATGCAGCACAATAAATTAAGATAAAGGATTGGACTTTGACAAGAATACAAGGCTACTAATGCCAAACAAGATGCTATGTCGAGCCAAGGTTGGAATTTGCATACTAGTGCATTCTGTGAATAGTGGTCTAAAGAAAAGGCCACGTGACCACTGGGATTTAAAATCAACTCACCTGTGATCAAGGCGCAAGGCGCGTAAATGCGTAAGGACATAAAGAGTTGTTAACATGCAGCGGCCAGATTAGTGTTGGGATGGCAAAGAAGGACCTCAGCTTCAACAGCTATGAGCATTTTGCATTGGCTGCCAATACATAAACGGGTGCTGTTTAAAATGCTGTTAATCACCTTTAGGGCATTTAACAAAACAGGACCCAAATACATTGAAAATCTGTTCCAACACTACGTCCCCGCACGATGTCTAAGATTCCAAAGTGAGAATCTTCTTACCATCCCCAAGTTCAGACTCAAAACCAAAGGAGGTAAAGCCCTGGCAGTTTTGGGGTCCAAAGCTTGGAACTCTCTGCCGCCCCCACTTCGACAAATCCACGCAGAAATCCCTTTCAGAAGGACCCTTAAAACTTGGATTTATACCTTATCCGACATAAAATGCAAAAATATGATATAACACTCTAACCCCGTAACATCACAAGAATCAATTTCATCTGGTTCTTTCACACTCAGAAGCGCAAAGATGCTCCATGGAGTGCAATCCGTGCTATACAAAACACATTTACATTACATTACATTTACAAGCTGCCACGTATTTCAGACACAATAAAGCTGTCAGCCTGAAAGGACGCCGAAGCTGTGGGCTCTTCCTTTTTCTCGTGTTGAATTAAACAGGATTCTCCATTCCTGCTTTGAGCCCGCCCTGCAGAGTTGTAAAGTGGAGATTTGAAAATGCATATATATATATATATATATATATATATATATATATATATATATATATATATATATATATATATATATATATATGACAGGATTCCGCCTGGAGCACACCTGCACGCCAACAATCCAAGAGGAGAGCGGGAACAAACGGAGACCGACCCTGTTAGCGAGTGAGTTGTTTTTCTTTATTTAGTTCACAGCACCGCCTGCATGACGCGTTTCAGCCTTCCCAGAGGCCTTGATCACATGACGCCATGGGAGTTGTGATCCCGCATTTTAAAGTGCACAATGCTAATTGATAAGATGACACCATTGGCTAATTCAAACATTGCATCAATAGACATAGAAAGGTTATATACACACATTGGAGCATGGATAAAGACGGGGAGCTGGCATCAAAGGCAACTGCGTTAAATAATTTAAAAGTGCTAAAGTGCAAATTTCATTAAATAACACAATGTATAAAAATATGCTAAAAATCATTTCCACAGGACTGGCAAGTAATTACAATTAAAAACCACGTTGTTTCAAATCAACATATTTTTGTGAAAACATGTATTATGTTGCAGACTGTTGGGAAAAGGACCCAAGTGGGTATACTCCAACTGTTTACAATTATGGTGCCCCCGGCAGTTCTAAACATTGGTCCATCGACCAGGGTAAATTGCACTGTTACTTCTGCCTGTCTCACAAACGCAGTGCCACCTATACATCCTAATCCAATGTAAAGAAGCCTTAGTTCCCTTTATAATCCAAGCTTTAACCCAAATTTTCGACAAGTGCCAAAATATGTCTAGATGCCGAAAAAAATATATAATACTCCGTGTATATCTAAAAATGTGTCATCTATACTGTGTTTAAAACCTACAATGGGTAGAGGAGGTGTGACCAACACGCAAAGCAGCCTAACACATAGGGGATGGAAATTAATGTAACCAAGTTCACAGACAAGTGAAGAAATCTTCACTGGCATTAAGACCCTGCGGTGACTTTGTGTCTAACTCGAGGATGTATCTTGTTTCTAGGGCACGGAGTAATGCTTCTCTGTTTCCACCACGTCTTAATGGGAGCACTGCATCAATAACAAAGAACTTTAATAGTTCGCTTTTGTTATTGTGTAGTTCTTTAAAATGGCGTGCCACCGGGTAAGACGCATCACTGCCACTGATTGCCCGCAGATGCTGGAGTATCCGTTTGTGGACCTGCAACTTGGTTCTACCCACATATTGCAGGCCACACGGACACTCCAGCACGTAAACCGCGTACTCGGTTTTGCATGTGAGTGGTTTAGTGATGGAGCGAGGCATGTCGCAGAACGGAATTGTGTACTGCGTCTTATTGACTCCCTGTCTACACGCTTAGCAGTTCGGGCATCTTTTGAAACCTTTGCAAAATTGCATCCAGGTTGTGTTAGAAGTTAATTCAGGACTAGATTTAACTAAAGCATCGCTCATAGAGCGAGCTTTCCTGAAAGTGATATTTGGACTGGCTGCCATTAGGTCCCCAATGACAGGGTCATTACAAACCAAGCTCCAATTTTTCCTCAGAATTTTTCTGAGTGCTTGGTGTTGACGATTGTATGTCCAAATCAGTCTAACTGGTTCCCTGGTGCAAGCTGGTGTGACAGTTGATCCCTTATTGATTAGAGTCTCCTCTCTAGTTAAACAGTTAGCTTTACGAATGGCATTATCAATCGTTGAAGCAGAGTAACCCCTAGCTAGGAAACGAGCTTTGCTTGAGTTTTGTGCCGCCAGGCAATCAGACTCCGTGCTGCAGATGCGTCTGATGCGCAGCATCTCCCCGTAGGGAATGCTGCGAATGAGATGCACAGGATGGTGACTTGCAGCATGGAGAACCGTATTACCGGCGGTCGGTTTCCTAAAGAGGCGAGTGTGGAGTTTGCCAAAATCAATAAAGATTTCAACATCCAAAAAGAACACCCTGTCTTGACTGATGTCTGAGGTGAAGCTGAGATTGAGGGAGTTGGAATTGATAACCTCGATGAAATCAAGGATCTGCTGTTTAGTGCCTCGCCAAACCATGAAGATATCATCTATAAAACGAAACCAATGGATTACATGTTCAGACAGAATATCCAGATGTTGGCCATAGAGGACCAGCTCCTCCCAGTAGCCCATATGGAGACAGGCATAGCTGGGAGAAAAACTGGCCCCCATGGCCACACCTCTAACTTGCTGATAGAATTGATTGCCAAACATGAAGAAATTATTGTGCAGGCAATAGGAAAGCATAGCTAGCAACATCTTGTTGTGGTTGACCATATGAAGAGGTCGGGTTCCCAAGTAGTGCTGGACTGCTCTTACACCGTCAGAATGATAGATGCTGGTGTAGAGGGAGGTTACATCTAATGTAACCAACCAGAAAGACGGATCCCAATCAATCCCTGCTATTTTCCTTAAGAAATCACTTGTGTCCTGCACATAGGATGGCAACGTCTTAACATGATCCTGCAAAAAGGCATCAATATATACAGATGTATTTTCACACAGTCCACCTCGCGCCGAGATGATTGGCCTGCCTGGAGGCTTCTCAGAGTTCTTATGTATCTTCGGAATAAAATACATAACAGGAGTTACTGGAAAGTCATTTTTCAAATACTTCAGCTCGTCTTGACTGAGTAATCCTGTGCTCCGCCAGGCAACAAGGTGGGAATAAAATTCAGTTCTAGCAGCCTTCACTGAAATTGCATCACAGCGTTTGTAACAAAGTGGGTCATTGAGTTGACTGTGGGCTTCCTCCAGATACAGTTCTTTAGGCCAAAGCACCACATTGCTCCCCTTGTCAGATTGACGAACAATGATATTGTTGTCAGCTTGTAATTTGCTGACCAGTTGGAAATAGCAATTGTTGCGTGCTGTGTATTTGAATTTTTCACGAAGGGTAGATGAGTAGAGTTTTTTAATCCCTGTAATTGATAGTTCATGAAAAATATCGATGTTGTTATGCAGCATCAAAGGCGTGTAGGTAGATTTGGGTTTGAATTTTGTGTGACCCGGCACATTCAAGCTTAAATGTTCTTCCATTGTATCCACATTGGAACCCTCATGTCTCAATTCCTGGAGGTCTTGCATTAAGGCCAGGTCATTAGCCACCAATCCTTGTTGAGAGTCTGATATAGGTGTAAGGCTCGGTCTCCGTGTGTTAGGATTGAGACGAAAATATTTTTGCAGCTTCAGCTTGCGGATAAATTTATATAAATCGATCCTGGTCTTAGAGTAGTTGAAATTACTCCCTGGGCTGAAAGAGAGACCAAGATGTTGTAAAGTATTGATCTCAGCCGGACTTAATTGCATGCTAGTAAGGTTAACAACAGATGGAGAATCTGTAGACTCAGTAATTTGATGTGGCACTAACATTACTTGTTCCACCTCTTGTTGTATTTCCCTTTTGGCTTGGTGTTTGCGATGGGCTTGTCGTCGCCATCTGCGCTTTTGGTTGCGCCTTTGGCGCTGTTGGGATTTTGCCTTCTGGGTCTCAAAGTTTCGCGGCGATCTTGTCGCAAACAGTCCACCTCTTGTGCCAAGGAGAACCGGGTAAACCCCAATTGTGCCGCATTCCTGCTGCGCTCGGTGTCGGAATCGCTGTCAGGTATTGAGCTGAGGTCAGAAACTGACGATTCCAGTTGGGAATTAGGCATGGCAGTCTGGGCTTGACCAGAGGAGGGTTGTGAGATTGACACTTGAGAAACTTTAATGGCATCAAATTTTCTCGCAAAGGTAAATATGCGACCTTGCTGATAGTCAATTTTGTCGCGCTGAAACTTGAATGCCTTGCGCTTTTTTATTACCTCTTCCTCTTTACGAAGACGCAGAGTCATTTCCTCTCTTAGTTTGGTACAGTCTATCGTACTGGTTAATGCCTGAATTTCCTTGTTGACATCATCGATTCTGACTTGTAGCGCAGCGCGATCGCTTTCGGCATATTTAACCAAAATAGTAACTAGCTTGCGTGACGAATCCAAATTGCATTCAGCCCACTCTCTGAGCATGTTGGGATCTGGTTGCTCATAGCTTGGGGCAAGCATTATCCTGAGCCCACGTGGAATACGACCCACCTCCAGGTAACGACTTAAGGAGCGATGCTCCCACCATTTGGATTGTTCTGCTTTCATAAGCTTCTCCAAACATTTGAAAAGCTCACGATGGTTAGGTGTCCCCGTAGCTGTGTTAGCTGCTTGCGTGGTCGACACGGATTCACCGGCCGGTGAATCGTCAAACAGGTCAATAGCCGCCTCCTCCCTACTCCACATGGCGTCAGCAGACATGGCACTGTTAATGTTGAAACCACTAATGTGGACTCACTGAGTTAAAGGGCAAACAAGGGATTAATCTCGCTGTCCTACAACTTTGCAACTCCTCTTCCGTACAGTGTGTTACACTCCCCCACAACAGCGCGTACCTTGGAGCTTCCCGAGTCGTCCGACTCTCAGCGCCGGTCCTCGCTGCCGTTCCTAGGGGTGGTGAACAAAGTCCGGGGGCTGGCGCGGTCAATCCCGACGAGGATGGAGGAACTTCCGGATCACCGAAAGGGCTGCTTCCTTCCGCAAAGCCCTACTTGAGAGGAGGGGTCGGTTTGAGGTACCGGAGAAGCAATCCCGGTTACGTAAATGACAGGATTCCGCATGGAGCACACCTGCACGCCAACAATCCAAGAGGAGAGCGGGAACAAACGGAGACCGACCCTGTTAGCGAGTGAGTTGTTTTTCTTTATTTAGTTCACAGCACCGCCTGCATGACGCATTTCAGCCTTCCCAGAGGCCTTGATCACATGACGCCATGGGAGTTGTGATCCCGCATTTTAAAGTGCACAATGCTAATTGATAAGATGACACCATTGGCTAATTCAAACATTGCATCAATAGACATAGAAAGGTTATATACACACATTGGAGCATGGATAAAGACGGGGAGCTGGCATCAAAGGCAACTGCGTTAAATAATTTAAAAGTGCTAAAGTGCAAATTTCATTAAATAACACAATGTATAAAAATATGCTAAAAATCATTTCCACAGGACTGGCAAGTAATTACAATTAAAAACCACGTTGTTTCAAATCAACATATTTTTGTGAAAACATGTATTATGTTGCAGACTGTTGGGAAAAGGACCCAAGTGGGTATACTCCAACTGTTTACAATTATGGTGCCCCCGGCAGTTCTAAACATTGGTCCATCGACCAGGGTAAATTGCACTGTTACTTCTGCCTGTCTCACAAATGCAGTGCCACCTATTCATCCTAATCCAATGTAAAGAAGCCTTAGTTCCCTTTATAATCCAAGCTTTAACCCAAATTTTCGACAAGTGCCAAAATATGTCTAGATGCCGAAAAAAATATATAATACTCCGTGTATATCTAAAAATGTGTCATCTATACTGTGTTTAAAACCTATATATATATATTTCAAGTTAAGTAAATATATATTTACACTTTAGCCTAGTAACTTGATATGTACAAATATCTGCCCCTGCAGTATATTTTGGTAGCTGATATTCTGGCTGTTCTATTTCTGCGGCCCGATCTGGCATGAATTCAAGCATTTCTTTCATATCCTTGTTGTTGGTTAACAATTTGTTTGAAGTCAAAATATTTTTGTGTTCGTTATTCAGACATAACCATTGCAACGCCTGGCATTCAAGTGACTCTGAAAACTATAATTTCTTACATTTTGTTTTGTATACAATCTGCAGCTTGGTTGAGGTGTTTATGGTCTCCTCGCCCATTCCTGACAAACAGGTTCCAAAGTAGAAGGTCACTAAGGTTTTACATTTGTGGCATTTTCTATCTTTAGATTCATAATCTGCCTAGTCGTTGTTTGAAGACAAGACTGGATGTAGGTAAAAAGTACAAACCAATTTTGAACTATGGAAGTACCTGCCTGCACTCTAGAAATCTGCAACCCCGCTGGCCTGGCCACTTCATTGTCAAACAAACAATGTAGAATGTTGCTGAGGAAGGAAGGGTAGTGTGATGGGTGGAAAGATCCGGGGCTTCCTTAATTAATAGCATGCCTGTATCTGGAATCCCAATACTCTGTTTGATTGGTGAATTCATGAGCAGTCATTGTTTGTATCCTGGGTATGTGTGTCTCATGTGTCCTTTGTCTATGTCGCTGCATCCTCAGTTCCTGTGCTGCAGTGTCATGATTATTCAATACATAGGCACAGGAAGGAGGGACACAGGGGGTCCTGCAGCACCTCTAAAATAACCATCCTGCAGTTCAGAAGGTGAACAAGCAATACAAATGCCTTTAAGTTTTGTTTTCTTCTTTTCACATTTGCTGTGTCTTCAAAGACACAGATCAAATGTCAGGCTATGTCTTTTGACAAATTAATGCTAATTCTTTTAACCACATTTGTGTGTACATTTCTTTCTCTGACTGCAAAGTGAGAGGATTTTTTAAAGTGCACCGTGCCACAATCTTCCTAGGGTACAGGGCGTTTAAAAGAAAAAACTGTGGGATGTAAAAAGTTTTGTAACGCACAAAATGTAAATACTTGCAAATGTACTGTACGAATATATCTGCAAATGATGGACATTTTTCTTGTCTTTCTGAAGTGTGAAAGAGATTTGAATAGGATAAAAACAAATCTAGATACTTTGCTTGATGAAGCATAAATGATAAATATTCACTGAAACAAGATTTCTGTAAATCATCCTTTCGTGATACATCAATTTGTCAGAAACACTGCATGCCCCTGCAAATTTTGTGGCCGTTTCAAAGGAAAATGTGCTAAAACACAAGGTCCTACGACACCATGCTTTAGTATTATATTTGTAGCAGTGTGATCCTAAATGCACCACCAGCTACATACCACATTCTTAACACGCTTCGGCTAAATAGGTGCGGCTCATTTGATACACTTTGTGTGATTCTCGAGTTTTCACAATCTCTGTGACTTCAGCGATGTAACATTCATGGCAGCACCCCCACTCTGAAAATTGTTCAGCAGTGTCAGATGGTAGACAGAACAGGTTCATATTTACTCTCCTGTTGGAGGGTGTATTTGTGCATATGATGTGTCTTTGTTTCACGCTGCAATAAATGGGGAAACAGCGTTTACAACGCTGTCATTACATCGCGCTACCATTACAACGCGGTCGTTACATCAACTGCGTTGTTAGTACGTGATGTAATAACATCGCAAGTCATTATGACTTGCATTAGGGGGTGCTCAGGTATTGGAAATAAATTCCAACACCTTCCCTACCCGCTTAACCGGTGCGGCGGTTTAGCGGAGTGGGCGGGGCCGTGTCGGCCAACGGACTTGCGCAGCACTACGAAGGTAGTGTGCGCGACGGTCGTTGGCCGACAGAAGCACGCAAGGGGCTACTGTTGCGCAAACTGGAGTAGGAATAGTAAGTACTATTCCTAAATCCAGCGCGCCCCCTAGTGCAAGTCGTAGTAATGACTTGCGATCTAATACATTGCGTACTAACAACGTGGTTGTTGTAACAACCGCGTTGTAATGGCACGCGATGTATTAGATCGCGTTGTAATGTGCCATATTCCAATAAATGCACCATAGTAAGTTCCTCAATGCAGTTCTTGTTTTAGGGATCTTTTCTTCTGTGTTGACGTTGCGGCAGGAAGGACAAATCTTTTAATCAGTTCCGGCAATAAGACAGAGTCTGATTATTGTTTCATCGCACATAAAGTTAAGAGGAACATGTTTCCATTATTTCACAATTAAATTCTGCACAGTGTTTCCGGGTGAAAATTCCTGGTAACCGGTTGAACAATAGACTGACTCTTTTCATTGTAAACTTCTACACCCCCTCTCTCTGCCACCTGCCAACATATTTTTTTCAACACTGCCTCCTAACTGTGTTTATTGGCAGAATGCCACTCATGTTAGTTCTCCAACATGACGGCCCTTTTGGGATCTGGCGCCAGCTGCAACACGGAGCAAAGAAACTGGCAGACAGATTGTCATGCCTGTGGTTGGCAATAAAGCCGAATGGATGATGTCAGACGCCCAAATGACGTAGACATTCCTTATATACAAGGGAGAAAATAAGAACCACAGGTCTGCAGCCATTGAAGGAGAAGCACAAGCCAGGGAACCTAGAGCTCCGACTGACCGACAGCAGCAGTCCAAGAAGACATTAACACAGGCATTGTGACACAGCACAAACTAATGAGCATAAAGAACACACAGATCCTATGGTGTGTGGTTCCCGCTGCTGTTACTGCACGAGGACTCAGCTTAACAATTTATTTGTACCCATGCCTAAATACCTGTTTCCATTACAGCCTTACTGAAGCTTGCCTGCCTTGGTTTCTCTATTACTACCTTGCTGTTCACAGTCCTCACTCAGAGAGGTGCACTGTGGTTTATCCCTGATACCGGCAGCACTGGAGCAGCATTCCTGGTACGACCTAGGACTTGTCAACCAACCCTTCATGAAAAAGTCTCAGCTTGTACCTCTTTACCACGCTGTACATTTTGGTCTCCAAAGAAACATTTGTTCATCTATGCAGAACCCTTCAAAGTGGATTCCACTAGCCGTTGTTATTCTGTCCACGGTGTCACTTACAACACGCCGGCCATACTGAGATGCCGGTGATTTGAACTCGTACACAGACGCTGCCGAATATAGTGCGTCATTGGCTGAGTTACTTTACAGCCTATATCACAGCACGGAGTGTATACATTTCGTGCGTGATCGATATCTGGTTTAACAAAAACTCCACTTTGGAATTTACTGCAACTTGCCCAGCCATATTGAGACTGGAACGGAATCATTAACAGTCAGAAGGCACACAAGACCTTTCCATTCACTGTAAGCCCTGAGGAAGTCGCGGGTGTCTTGTCCCGGGCGACGAAACACGTGTTGGCTGGAGTCTCAACAAGAACAATCAATAAATTGTGCTTTTGTCTGTATATACTGTTTTTGTAACTGATATTATTGATATTATTTCATTCATATATAGTGTGCCAGGTCTTGTTTCAAACACCACCATAACTCCTGGTGCTCTGGGAGCGGGAGACGGAAGCATCTGTCAACCTCTCAAGATGGCGAAGGGAGAGGTATTCCAGGAGACCCTGATGTTAAAAGGAAGCAGACTCGTAATAAAGGGTTCATAAGCTTTAATCATAACAGCCCCACACGGTGTGCGGTGTGCCAATCATGAAAGCACCATGTCAGTTGTCCGTTGGGAGTTGGTGCAGACAACACAAGGGAAGGTGGAATGTTGGGGCACACCAAATACATTCTGAATGTAAAAATGTGCACAATTAATCGCAAACAAAATCGTCATAACGTTTAGGTTTGTTGATGGTTCTACCAAACCTACCCTTGACTCTGTGAGGGTCAAATACACATTCTGTGTCTGAGTGGGAATCGTTACTGGTTCTACCAAACCTTCCACTGAGGCATTGACCCTCAGATGCAACTGCAGAGTCAGAATGTGAATCAGCCTCGCAACTCTGATTAGGCATCGGTGTGCGAGGACTGACATCAACAAAGTGGTCCGATGTGTGACAATCAGTGGAGTCAGTGTCAGGTGTGTGATCTTGTGCAAACCCATTACCAGGCATGGAACCGTGGTCTTTTCTGGTTTTGTCATAATCAACCTACAAGTCTTTGCTGGTTCTATAGTACTGAAATTGATTTGGTTGTTTGGCTTCAAGAGGATATCTGGCTAACCTATTCATGTGCCAGACCTTGCCATCACTGAGTCTTGCTGCGTTGTTGTAAAGTTTGCTGATAAGGAGGGGGGCGGAGAATCGTCTTTCTCCCTTCCTGACTTTCCTTTCAAGGCGAACTTTCACTAGATCGCCGATTCTAAATGAGTGTTCCTTTACTCCATGTTTGGAGTCATACCAATCTTTATAACATTTTTGCGCCTTTATTATGTTGTTCCTAATGGTGTCAGGTGACCATTCCAACTGTTTGGAAGCTGGCATCCAACCCAAGTCTTTGCTCAGGGGTTGTCTGCTTCTCATGAGGACAAAAGGTGCTGTACAAGTGCTGGCACATGGGGAAATCCTGAAGGCCCAAATAAGTTTGAACACTTCCTCCTCCCAGTTGAGGTTGACATTCCTCGATAATTGTATGTGTCCTTTCAAAACTCGATTAAAACGTTCAATGAGGCCATTACCTTCAGGATGGTAGAGTGAGGTGGTGTGGTGGGTGATGCAATTCCTTTCAAGGAAAGACTTGAACGCCTCAGATGAGAATTGGGGACCATTGTCGGTGAGCACATATTTGGGTAATCCTTCGCTCAAGAATAGCATGTCCAGAAATGAAATAACTGTAGAGCTGTCAATACCGGAGGCTGTTTCTATTTCGGGCCACTTGGAGAAGTGGTCCATGGCTACCAGAATATACTTGATCTCACCATTATGTCCTTCAATGGGTCCAGCAAAGTCTAATCCTATTCTTTCCCATGCCATTGTGGGGGGTATGATAGGAGAGAGAGGAACCCTGGATATTTTGAGGGTCTTGTCAGAATCGCTGCATTCCACACAGTTTCTTATAAGGACTTCAGTCTGTTTGTCAATACCAGGCCACCAATAACTGCTTCTGATTCTTTGCTTAGTTTTTGAGATGCCAAGGTGACCTATGTGGCACAATTTAAGAATTTTGTTTCTGAGCGTGGTGGGGGCTATGGCTTTGCCAATCCTGTACAACACTCCATTTTCCAAACTCAGTTCATCTCTTATTTCCCAATATGCTTTAGCATTACTGTTAAGGTGACATTTCTCAGGCCCGGAGAAGTTGATATACTTGCATAAATCTTTTAGTGTGGAATCTCGAGACATGTGTCGTTCCCACTCTTCCGCCGAGATTCCTTCATGGTCCGTATTGAACAGTAGCGCTACTTTTTCAGCTTCATCTTGGTTGTCTGGAATTTCATTGTGCGGTAGAGGTAGTCTGCTTAGGAAATCAGCCACTTTGTTCTTTACTCCAGGTCAGTATTCGGCTGTGTAGTTGTAATCCAACAATTTAATTGACATTTTACTAGCCGTGGGGAAGCACTCTGCAATCCGGAGGCAGAAAGAATCTTGATTAACGGTTTGTGGTCTATGCGAAGGTGTACATTGTATCCCCACAGGTAAGCTCTGAAGTAGTTGAACGCCCAAGCACAGGCCAGCATCTCGCGTTCAATCACCGAGTACTTTTCCTCAGCAGGGGTGAGCGATCTGGATGCAAAGGCCACAACCCATTCATTGTTCTCTGTGTCTTTCTGTGCCAGCACAGCACCCAGTCCTTTGTTGCTGGCATCAGTGGTCAAGAAGATTTCGGCCTTGGGGTCGAACCCTTTGAGAAAATGTGCATTGCTGATTTCCTTTTTGATGGTGTCGAAGGTGTTCTGGCCTTCCGGGGACCACTCGAATTTGGTTCTATTTTTTAGTAATTGTCCTAAATTGTACGTTTTTTCTGAAAACTTTCTTATGAATTTCAAGTAGTACTCAGTTAATCCGAGGAAGGCTCTCACATCTTCTTTGCTGGATGGAAAGGAAGAATTGAGGATGGCGTCAACTAGGCCTTGTTTGGGTTTGATACCTTCGTGGCTAATCCTAGGTATATCAATTTGTTTTGGGAAAGTTTACATTTGTCTAACTCTACTGTTAGCCCATGCGTTTTCAGTTTGTTCAATACCTGCCTAAGGCGTGAGTCATGTTCCACTTGGCTGCTGCCCATGACCAGGATGTCGTCTTGGAAAAACCTCACACCGTCAACGCCCTCAAAGATTGAAGTCATGACTCTTTGGAAAAGCGCTGCAGCCGAGGCCAGAACTAACGGTTCTCTGGTGAAGCGGTAACAGCCGAAAGGTGTAATAAATGTGGTGTACTTTTTGCCATCCGCATGTAGGGGTATCTGAAGATACGCGGATTTTAGATCTATAATGCAAAATACAACCATATCATTAGTGGCATTGAACATTTCACAGATGCGAGGCAGGGGGTACTGATCAATGATTATATTTTTGTTGAGGTCCCTGAGGTCTATACAAAGTCTGATTTTCCCATTGGGACGTTTGACGACAACCAGGGGAGAAACCCACTCAGCAGATTCAACTTTTTCAATTATTCCATCATGGACTAGTTTGTTCAGTTCAAGTTGGACGTCGTTTCTGACAGAAACGGGAAGATGTCTTACTTTGTGAATGCATGGGATTGCCGAGTCTTTTAATTCAATTTTGTGTTGAAAACTGTTTAGGAAACCCACTTTGCCAGAGAATACTTCCGGGTAATCTTTGTGGACGCTGTGTTTGTACGACTCATCAATGGATAAAACAGGGTCAGCACTATTGGGGTTGAGGATGATGCCAAGATCAGCTTGATCACCCCATCCCAACACCGAAGGTCCTCTTTTTGCAACAAAGAGTTTGCAGAGTGCTTTCCTGTTTTTTAATTCAAATTCTAGTTCACGGGTTCCTAAGAACTCAATGTTATCGCCTGTGTAACTTCTAGCAATAACGTTTGATTTTTCGAGTGTTGTTCCAATTTTGTCAATAAACTGTTGTTTCCAAACGTTCTCATTAATCATTGTGAAAGGGGATCCAGAGTCAGCCATAATGTTCATCGATACTCCACCCAATTTTATTTCACACATGGGTTTTTTTATCTTGGAGGGAGTGAGTTCAAGTATGTCGTATTCACTGGAAAATACATAATTGATGCTGTCAGAATCAGAGTAGTCGGAATTCTCTGACCTGGAGTCGTTCTCCTCTTGGATGTGTTTCACAGGTTTGCTGTGTTTAGATGACTTTTTCTTGCATGCTTTTGCAATGTGACCTGTTAACCCACAAGACGTGCACTTTTGATGTCTTGCAGGACATTTTATGAAGTCTGCGAAGTGGGAAGGAGACCCGCAGCGATAGCACTTGCGTTCCGTGTGAATCTTCTCATTGTTGTATTTTGATTTGTAATGATCACTTTTCTTGCGAGGATCACGAGGAGTTTCACGAGAATTAACTTTTGACCTCAGTTTGTTAGCATTGGATGAATTGATTGCTTTTACTACGTTAGGCTCATCCAGAACTGCTTTGGCACATCTGCCAGTAAGTTCTGCTTTTTTAACTAAGCGACTACTTCCTTCAAAGGGGATTCACCATTCACCCAGAGTTTGTCTTGAATGTTTGGGTTGCTAGCGTGCATGACTATTTGATCACGTGCAAACTCTTCTTGTAGTTGTCCAAATCTGCAGGTTAAGGCTCGGTTGTTCAAGGCGGAGACATATTAATCTATGCTCTCATCTTTGCCCTGTTTCCTTCTTGAAAATGTATACTGGTCCACAGCGACACATACTATTGGTGAAAAATAGGCATCTAAATCATCTAAAGCATGTTGATAAACATCATCGCCTTCCCTTACCTTTTTTTCGATGCCGTTGAAAGTTTTTATGCCACCCGGACCCAAACAATACAAGAGCATTTTTTTTCTTCACAGGCGTGAAATCCTCATCCTCCACTGTTTCTATGTAATTGCAAAAATACTCTTTCCACTCTTTCCATGGCATGCATGGTGCTCCTTTGAGAGGAAGAAAGGCTTGAGGTTGGGCCAGGTTCAAGGTACTTAAAGCACACATGCCGTATACAGATGGGAAAGAAAAAGCTAAAGGCACAATTATGTCTAGAGTTGTCGTGCGTGTGTGTCACAGAAGGAATTAGATCAACACACTGACGTATGAACGCAAAGATGACTGTACCTGATAATCTACGGTTGACAAGAAAGCGTATTGCCTTGAAGTAGAAGAATGTTTATTTTCAGTCAATGAACACCAAAAAAACTGGTTAACCAATATTGTATGCTGCAATCTTGAAATATTGTCACCTGACAGTGGGGAGTGTGCAGTATTGTGCCAATGTTCGTTTAAAACAAGCTTGCTTTGATATATTGAAGTGGTGTGCACATCACCGTGAATGTGCCGCTGTAGGAATCGAACTCGTGAAGCTGTGGGGAAATGAAGTGCAGTTCCACAAGATGGCGCCTGACGCTGCGTTCCAATGACGTAGGCGTGCGCAGATGAAGGGAGGCAAGCGTCGAAAGGCGCGAAAACTCGCTTACAGGAGGGGAACAGCTGCGCACGAAGGTGAAGGCAGGGTCACTGAGGCAGTGTAGACACTCGGTTAAAAACAACAGCTGCGCGGAGGCCGGAGCAGATAAACGTCACGGCTGAGGAGATGAAATCAACCCGAGGCACTGGGCGAGAACGCGCTGAAAAAGGTCAATCCTACCTTGAGTTCAGACGGCAGGCAGGTTGAGCGAAGAACGGAAACACAACAGATTGTGCAGGCGTGCAGCTCTCACCCAGTAAGTCCGCGGATTGGCGCGCACAGAAGGGCAAGGAGGTTGAAGTCCATCAGATGGCAGAAATGATACGTTGGACTTAACTTCAGGTAAGTCAGATCGGCTTCCGTAATGCTTGTCAAGCAGGTGCGAGTTGATTCTTGAAATTGACCAGGAATTCAGGAAACTCACGAAGCTCAGAACCAGGAACTCATCAAAATCCGCAGTGAGGGGATGTCTGTTAGTCCGCTCATCGCCACTTGTTGAAAGGAAGCAGGCTCGTAATAAAGGGTTCATAAGCTTTAATCATAACAGCCCCACACGGTGTGCCAATCATGAAAGCACCATGTCAGTTGTCCGTTGGGAGTTGGGGCAGACAACACAAGGGAAGGTGGAATGTTGGGGCAGCCAATAGGAGGAGGGGAAGAACAAGGATGCTCTCGCGCAGGAGAGCTCGTGGGCATAAGCTGCCACGCGCTGGGTACAGCACGTGCATATAACAATAATGCAATATAACACCTGAGAGCCCAGTTTGTGCTTCTCTTCCCTTCCTCCCCACCGTCTTCTGAGGAGATTATTATCATGCGTAAATTTCACAGGGAGGAGGAGAGGACTCACATCTGAACACCTGCTCACATCCTTGCCACCCCTGAAATCTTGACAGGAATGGTGTCACGAATGGAAGCCTGCACAAGAAATCATCAAAAACTGACCAGAAACCGTGATCACTTAAAGGTATTTAAGTCTAAGGCAGGGACTGTACTGAACTTTAAGCAGCCCAAAGCCTATGATCAGTACTTGATGCTCACTAAACTTAGGGCTAGGGAATAAATAAAGGAGAAATCAAAGTTTTCTGATTAAATAAAAATATGATAAAGGTGATGATAGGAGAGTTCTGTTTGAGGAAGGAAGGAGAGTGGTGGATTAAAATGAGATAAAAGCCAAAGAAGGTGTGCACAATGGGAGAAACAATAAGGAACAAGTCATCAAAGGAAATTATACATAAGTAGGAGCAGTAGTTGTATAGGCCGACTGATCTTGTGACAGTAAGCATAGGCAAAAGTGAACATGCAGACCGCTCAAGAGTCCCTAAATTTCATTCGCTATTGCTCCTGGAGCACGGTCCCAGCTCTTCACCTTGGGCACCTCAAACTTAACAAAGGACAACTAAGATCAGGTTATGGAGGACTGATGGTGGAGGTGATCAAGTAGTTCAAGGGTAGAAGCGATGCACCTATGAACTGTGTCGTTTTTTACCTGGTTTGGCCCCCTCTAATTCAGAAATCCTCTGTCTCTGTCAGATTGTTTCTCAAGTATGGGTCTTGGATTATGGCTACGCACTACCAGTCACTCAACTCGACAGCCCAACTTTTATAGTGCTGACCCGATTAGGTTGGGTATTTCCAAAAGAGCCAACCCTGTCAGCTTGGGGTGAAGCAGAACCAGCTGCCCTTCTACTTTCCTAGGCCCGGGGCTGAAGAATGAAGTTTCTATCTAGGAGCTGGGCCAGTGCATAGAAGAGTGACTAGGCTAAAAGCATTCTCCCAGTTTGTGATATCACCTATCCCCTCTGCTTCCTGTGAAGAAAGGTCTCCCTGGTTCTATGGGGTGCAGCTCTTCTGACTTGACAGTGGATCCTTCAAACTGCCCCTCATACAACTGCCCTGACAATGGTTCTTCATTCACCCGTTAACCATAGGAAAAAGCTCAGAGCACGAACCAGAAGAAGTGGTGGGTGAATCATTCTTTAGGACCCCCTCAGTAGCTGGAGGTCCTTGAAGCCTGGTGCAAGTCAAGACTGTAGAGAAGACCTCGGGTGCTGCATCTGTGATGGGAACGGTAAGGATGGACTGCTCCACCATGGAAATAACCTAAGCCTGACTTCTCAACCTGGCCTCTTGTCCAAAGGCAGCAAGATACAATGGGAAAGGCTTCCCAAGGCCAGGCAGCAGGTGAAAGGTGCCCAGGTGTGGAAGCGATGACAACCTCCCTAGTTTTCTCTTCAACAAGAGAGATGACATTTACTTTTTTAGGACCCTCTATCATGCTTGCAAAGCTTCAAGAGATCCTTTTGGAAACAACCACTGTAGGAGAGTAGGATCTGCTTCACATGGTTACCCCCACCTTTTGCTGGTGTTTCACTGTTTTTGGAGTTTAGTCTGGCTGGGGCCCTGCTATTCAGGACGCCAGCCTAGCTGCTTCCTCTCCAAATTGATTCCATGTACTTTAGGTACACTCCAGATTGGGTTCTGGGGTACCCATGTGAGTCCCTAGTTTATGGTATACTATATACCCTGGGCATAGGTACCCCAGAGGCCTACCAGGGGCTGAAGCATGTATTATGCCACCCCTGGGAAGTCCTCCAAAATGACACCACAGGTCTGCTGCTGCAGCCTTGGTAAGGTGGTGCATGCACCCCTTACTGAGGTATAGGCACCCCTTACTGAGGTATAGGTTCACTATACCTCACCTATCACTGCACATAGAAACCTATCAGTCACCCCTATGGCAGGCCTTATCAATCCTAAAGGCAGGGTGCTTGGTTATATGTGAGAGGGTGCCCAGGCATGAGCTGAGCCCCTCTACAGCCTTCGGAATCTCTTCTTCAGAGTTGTCAGTGGTGCAGCCTGACCATATACTCTTAAGTGCATTATAACCAAACGGTAAATGCTAACTTTGGACTACTTGCACGGAAACATGTTGTTTTTGGTATCAAACACCTTGGAATCATACCCCCACACCAGTAACTGGTGTGGGAGTATGATCCCACCCTTCTAGAGGGAGAGACATGGTAGCACTGGTATACCCGGTAGAAAACTTAACAAGGCCCTGGCATCACAAAATGGATGCTGCAGCCACAGACACGGGTCTGGCCTCCTGCTGCTGACCGAAACTCCGGCAGGGGAGCCTTGGATAATAGGCTTCCTGTCACCAAACAGGATGAGGTGTATGAGGGCTAGGTGGGAGCCCTCTCAGAGTGCTTTGAAGTCCTGCACTGGGGGCACATTTGGTGTCCAGCTCAAATCGGTTCAGGGGCTTCCAGTCCCTGCTCTGGTGCGAAACTGGACAACAGAAACGGGTGTAGCCACCCCTCTTTCCAAACCCTCCCATAGTTGGATCCCCAGAGCTAGTCCAACCCCTTCCTTAGGTATAAGTAAGGAACCCCTGGAAACAGGACTTTAGATCTCCCTGGACAAAACTCTGAAGCTGAATCCTGGAACTTCGACGCTCTGCTCAAGACTAGAGGACTGAAGAAATCTCCCTTGGGGTTAAGGAGTGACTCCCCTGCTTGGCAGGCACCAATGAAGCATTTTGCCGGACTGCATCTACGAAGCTCCCGCCAAACTCCGGAGTAATTGCAGCCCAGGAAGAGGATTTCCAGACTTCTCACAGGCCGACCCGAGTCCCCAGCAAAGCTGAGACCCGCAGCCCTCATGAGTAACGTGGAACCGGAACTCCTGGTCACTGTGCACTTTTGCAAGTGCATTGACTTCTCGACGTCTCTTGAAGTCATGCTTGGGGTTACTTGTAGCTCCCACCTCGGGCACCATCTGCACCGAAGATTGTGGGCCTACACTCCACGAGTGTTCCCTGAGCCCGCTTCTTGCATTTCCGCTCGAGGCTCCTTTGCTATCCCTGGTCCGTCGACTGATTGGTTCCTGAGAAGGCATCTTTGATTTTACTTGGTTTTCCCTGATTGCTCCAGACGCGCCCTGGCTCCCCACCGCGTGGAGAGTCCCACAGACCTTGCTGGTCTGCACTGAAGCATCTTTCTCCTTTCTGCGTGGGTTGCTGTCACCAAGGCTTGTTGAGTCCAATCCAGGCACCGACGCAGCAGCACTCGACATCCTTCGTGGGACAGCTCGAATCAAGCTCCTGGTCATCCTCGACGCCTCCTGGTTCTCGTGGCTGAAGAGTCAAGCTTCACCTTCTTCACCTGAAATCACCCGACTTCGGTGGGCATTCGCCTATCATGGCCATGGTCACTGGCAAGTGACCCAGACTCTGTCCCCTCTGCTTTCAGGTTCTGACTTCTCAACCCTGATCCAGGCTTGGATCTCTTTGGACACTTCGCATCTTCCCGGCAGCAGCACTTCGTTGCCAGCTCCCATTGAAAACGACGACGCGACCCAACACCATTTGACACCTATGCACCTGGCTTCCCTGGGTGAGGTAGCACGAGTACTCCGGTGCTCCCTGGGTGTTGACCCTAAAACTTCCTAAGTCCCAAAGGGTTTGGTTCTGACTCATTTCTAAGTGTCCCTAATCGTTAAAAATCTAACTGCGACTTTCCCCATAGAAGCTAACGGGAGCTCACGGCTGTGTTCTCACACTGCACACGGCCCCCGTGGGTCCCCTGTGTCACTACCTTGGGTGGTTCCTTGGGGTCCCAGTGATTCTACAGGCTGTAGGCCTTGTGTCTAGTTAAGTTGTGGTTTTTATACCACTATTTTAGTATATGGTTTGGCTCACCCCTAGGGCCTAACGTGTATTTGTGCTACTTACCTGTAATATTTGAAGTGTAGCTTATGTGTTTTAACCTCTAGTCTCATAAAGAGACTAGGAGGGTGTGATTAGAAATAAATACATATATTTTATATATATACCTGGTGTGGTTGTCTTTCATTTAGCCATTCAAGAGATTATAGACTGGTAAAACAAGCTGCTTTACATTCCTTCAAGACTTAGCCTGAAGGCTGCTCTCCATAGCTACTACTAGGATAGCTTTCAATAAAGGTTGTCTTTAACCTATCATCAATAAGGGGTTGGACTTGTACAAGGTGCCCACTATAATTAGTGGACAGCATATACCAGGCCAACTTCTCACATTGGTGTGCAGCGTGTGGGATTCCAGCTTGCTATTGTTTTACCAGATAATCTCAATTGAGTGACTAACTGAAAACCACTAAAGGTACCCTAGTTACATATAATACAAGCTTTAGAATACAGTAAGTTCTACTGAACTTAGAATTGTGTGTTACGGGCTTAGCACACCCTTTCTACAACTCAAGAGAGTTTAGTAGGCCACACTAGAGTAGGTAGTGCAATACATCACACCTCACTAGTAATGTCTTCAAGGCCAGGAACCAGTGGGTCCCTGCCAGAAGTCAATGGGCGTCTTCCCTCCAAGTATGATAACCTCCCATTCATGGAATTGAGAGCATTATGCACTACTAGGAAACTGAAGACAGGCAAATGCCCAACCACCCAGCATCTCATAGAGTTACTCAGGCTGGATGATCTCAGAAGACCTATAGGGTCTGAAGGGGTGGGCAGAGTGGTTGGGGCAGCACATGAGGAAGGGCCTAGGGGTGAAATTCCCCATGACCTGACTAATGCTGGCCAGGGAGATGACAATGATCTTGACTTGGATAACCCAGCTCCCCTGGAAGATGAGGGGAAGGGCCACAATGGTCCCCTTTTTGTCCCTTCAGGAAGGGTTGGTGGGGGGCCTAGGCAGTCTAGATCTCCCTCAGTGGTGTCTAACCATTCTGGTTCATCTATAGGAACCTCTATCTCTTCTCATAGGAGGGAAACCTCTCAGGAGAGGAGAGAGAGACTGAAGCACAGCTTGAAATCAGAAGAAAGCAGGTAGCCCTAGATAAGGAGGTCCTAGAGCTCTACAGAGCTAGAAAAAAGTTGGGACTAGAGTCCCATGGTGGCAGCAACATCCCTAGAGATAGGGAGAGGTCTCATGACCATAAGGCTGTACTGACTGTTTACCAGCCAGGACAGAAAGTATGGGTGTGGAGCCTGTGGCCCCAGCAGACCTCCAGGACAAATGGATTGGCCCCCATACAATTGTTGAACAGAAATGGGACGTCACCTACTTGGTAGACCTTGGAAGCCCTAGGAGTCCCCACAGGGTACTTCATGTCAACAGACTAAAACCATATGTTGACAGGGCAGACATGGGCTTGCTCATGACTTCTGATGAAGGACAGGGGAAGAGAGTGACCCACTCCCTGACCTGCTTTCTCAGAACCCTGTAGATGGGTAAGTAGATGGTGTAGCCTTGGCAGGCAGCCTCACTGTCCAGCAACAAACTGACTGACTGCAGGAAACTCCACAGCCAGTTCAGACATATGTTTTCTCTGCCTCCAAGTCAGGCCACCTGGTGCACTCATGAAGTGGGCACTGGGGACAGTCTGTCTGTGAAGAATAAGATCTACAGGCAACCTGACCATGTCAGGGACTGTATAAGGACAGAAGTCCAAAAGATGTTGGATTTGGGAGTCCTTGAACCCTCATATAGCCTTAGGGCTAGTCCAGTAGTCCTGGTACCTAAACCTCACACCAACGATGGCAAGAGATAGATAAGGTTTTGTGTGGATCTACTGGCAGATCAGACTAGCTGACGAGGCAAAGCAAAAGACAGCATTTTCTACCCCTAGTGGGCACTATCAATTTGTGGTAATGCCCCTTGAAGAATGCACCTGCCACTTTCAAAAGGTTGATGAATCAGGTCCTTACCGGCCTGGAAGACTATAATGCAGCATATCTAGATGATATTGCTGTCTTTAGCTCCACCTGGGAGGATCACCTGGTCCACCTGAGGAATGTTTTGGAGGCCCTGAAAAAAGCAGTCCAAACTATCAAGGCCACTAAGTGCCAGATAGGGCAGAGACAGGTTGTGTACCTGGGCTACCTTGTAGGTGGAGGCCAGGTTCAACCATTGCAGGGCAAAATCCAGACCATAATGGACTGGGTTGCTAAAACTACCCAGACTCAGGTGAGGGCCTTCTTAAGCCTGACTGGGTACTATAGAAGATTTGTCAAGGGGTATGGATCAATAGTGACACCCCTGAATGACTTAACCTCTGGAAAATGCCCAAACAGGTTCAGTGGACAGCTAGCTGTCAAAAGGTATTTGATGACCTGAAGCAGGCCATATGCACTGCTCCCATTCTGCAAAGTCCTGACTACTACAAAAAGTTCATTTTCCAAACAGATGCATCTGAGTTGGGGGTAGGGGCTGTACTGTCACAGTTGAATGATGGTCAGGATCAACCAGTAGCTTTCATAAGCAGAAGGTTGACCCCCAGAGAGAAACGTTGGTCAGCCATTGAGAGGGAGGTCTTTGCTGTGGTTTGGGCTCTGAAGAAGTTGAGGCCATACTTGTTTGGTTCTCACTGCATTGTTCAGACTGACCATAAGCCCCTCTTACGACTAAAACAGATAAAGGGTGAAAACCTAAAACTTCTCAGGTGGTCAATTTCTCTACAGGTGATGGACTATACAGTGGAACATAGACCCCTGGTTAAGTCCACTAGGGAGATCCAATGGGGTGACCCCATTGTCAGTCCCCAGCAGCCTTAAGTTAGCTGGGCCAAGTATAACACTTGGCACTGGGCTAGTTCTCCCTTCATCCTCACTACCATCTGTATCAGTACCCTTATCACTTTCATCCTCTGTAGTCTGATTCTCATCTAAGGGGTGACTATTGGAAAGGGGTACCTCAGTGGCATTTTTAGAAGGGGGGCCTCCTGTTCTAGTCCCTAAGGGGCCTAACTGGGAGGCTTTCTTGAGAGCTCTCTGATCTTCATCAGCCTGTAAGAGTTCTCTGAGATCAGTAGAGGTAGGGTTCTTGGGCTGTTTAAGACCCCTGATATTAGCCAACTGCCTGAGCTCATTTTGGTTTAGGGTAGCAAAGATGGTTGGTGCCCTCTGGGGGTCACTCTCGACAGAGATGGGTACATTGGACCCCTCTGCCCCAGCCATTGCTCTTAAGTGTGGGTGGATGTGTTGCAACTACCTACACTTGGGTTTTCCTACTAAACCTATCTAGTAGTTGTAGTCAGGGTGTGCTACTCCCTTTGCTCTACAACAACTAAGTTCAGTAGAACTTAAGTATATCTAATCTTGTTTTATATGTACCTACAGGTACCTGTGTGATCTTTCAAATGGTAACAAAGAGATTACAACGGTAAAACAGAGCAAGCTCAAATCCAACCGCTGCTCACCAATGTGAGAAGTTGGCCTGGTATATGCTGTTCACTAATTAAAGTGACCACCTTGTACCATGCCAAGCAACCCTTATGGTGTGGTTGTAAGTCAACCTTTTCGGACTAGCTGCCCTAGTGGTAGCGTAGGCTAAGCAGTCTTTGAGGCTAAACTCGTTAAAGCGCGTTAAGCAAGCTGTTTTACCATATGTAACCCCCCTTTATACCAATGAAAGGACACCACACAGATATATATTCAAAATATATATGTATTTATTACTCAAAGTATCCCCTAGACTCTTTATGAGCACAGGAGCACAAATCGTCAAACAAGAAAGTATTACAATATACAGAAGTTGCACTTTATATGGATAGACCCTGGTGGCCGATCAAATCATATACTAAAATATTGGTATAAGTACCACGAATAGGAAAGGGAAAAGGCCTAGGGCCTCTAGAATCGCTGGGCCTACAAGGAGCTAACTTCAGTTAGTGACCAGGAGGTCCACGGGTCGCGTGTGCAGTGAGGAAAGTTACACGCGGGCTCCCATAGGTTTTCAATGGGTGCGTAAAAGTTCAAAAGTTACTGCTAGAAGGGTCTTCTGGATGGACTACGAACTTAAGACTTAAAACACAGACACTAGAGATGTTTCTCTACACTTGGGCACCTGAGTGCCAGCTTTACCTCACCCACAGGAAGCGGGTGCATAGGTCTCGAAGTGCGTCGGGTTTCGTCTATGGATTCAATGGAGCCTGATGACAAAGATGCTGCAGGCAGTCGGTCCAGAAGAGATGCGGTGGATCCAAGGGTGGAGCGGAGATGTAGAAGACCTGAAAGCAGAGGAGACAGTGTTCACAGTCACTAGCCAGTGACCGGCGTGGCACCAGGTAGGTACCAGGCGATGTCGGGTGCAAACAGGTGATGAGGTGTAGCTTGTCTCCGCAGCCACGTGGTCCCTGAAGGTCGACGACGTCCAGGAGTCGGTTCACGAGCTGTCCCACGCAGGCTCTCGCTGTCGGCAGTGTCGGCGACTCGAAGGAAGCAACCAAGCCTTGGCAAAAGCAGAAGTCGTGAAGAATGAAGAAAGCTGATTACTCTGACCAGCAAGGTCAGAGGGGCTGCTCCTTTGGAGGGAAGCAGGGGCCAGTCTGGAGCAACCAGACCAGCATCGTAGTTTTCAAGGTTCGTTGCCAAAATGGCCACTAGCCAACGGGCGAGGGACCGGGCAGGCACGTCGAGATGCAAAGTGCAGAGGGGCCGCACGCAGATCGTGGAGATGCTGGAGGGCTCACCTTTGGTGCAGATGCTGCTCGGGTGTTGGGCTTCTCAGGACCCAAAGCACAACTTGGAGGGAGCCTCTGTTGTCGCGCTTGCAGCTTGTCGTCGGTTTTTCAAGATGGCTGGCTCCACGTGTCTCGTGCCTCTACGGGTTCCTTCTTTGCAGGGACTGTGGATCGGGCTGTGAGAGGTCTGGAGGTCCAGGTCTTGTCGGGCTCTGGGCTCGGGCTCCGGCGGGAGGCGGCGGCAAAGCAGACGTCGAGTAGCTGGTTGGTGCTTGCGTTAGCAAGATGGTCACTCCCTGACCATAGGGGAGATTTCCTTCTGTCCTCTGTGCAGCAGAGCGTCGAAGTTCCCGTCTTCTTCTTTGTAGTAAGTTGATTTCAGGATGTCTGAAGTCTTAGGACACAGCTCCTACCTTTAAGCGGATTCTAGGGGCCGGACTACCTGCTAGGTCCCTCCCTAAGGGTGGGACCAGGAAGGGGGGTGGTTACACCCCCAATCCTTTGTCCAGCTCGCCCCAGGTCCGGGGCTGGGGTGCCCCAGGACCGGTTTGAACTGGCATATGCACGGAGGCTCCTTGTGAGCCTCAGGCATGTCTGATTCCATTCAAGCCCTACCTGACCAATACACAAAATCCTGTCTGGGGTGGTGCTCGCACCTCCCCTGGCAGGAAACCCTTTGTCCACGTCTCCCAAGCTGGAAGGACTCCCAGCAGCAGGAGGGCAGACTTGTGTCTGTGGTGGCAGCATCCATTTTGTGGAGCTGAGGCTATGTCTGATTTTACCCGGGTTTCAGGTACCGTACATGTCGTGCCCCTCTAGAAGGGTGGAATGCTAACCCCGACGCCAGAATTGGCGAGGGGTTAGTATTCCAATTCGTATGACACCTTACTCGACATGTTTTGATAAAGCCAAACCAAAGTTAGCATTTAACCGCAAGGTTCATAATGCACTTAAGAGTATATGGTATGACGATATCTGGAAACGGTAGAAGGAAGTTGTTCCGACTACTGCAGACAGGCTCAGCTCATGCGAGAGCACCATCTCACATGGAACCAAGCACTATGCCTTCAGGATTGCTAAGGCCTGCCATAGGAGTGACTTATAGGTTACCATGTGTCCCATTTAAGGTTAGGTATAGGTATACTACACCTAAGTAAGAGGTGGTTACACCAACTTACCCCAGCTGAGTGATCAGCCAGTTGTGTCAAATTGCTAGTCCAGGCCAGGGGTGGCATAATACATGCTGCAGCCCCTGGTAGGCCTTAGATACACCAATGCCCTGGGTACCTAGTGTACACTGGTACAGGGGCTGACAGGGTGATCTAATTCCAATGGGTTATGCACCTAGGGTACATGGAGTCCATTTTAGAGAGAGAGCAGACAGACTGAGACCCTGAATGGCAGGATCTCAGGCCTACTAAGTCGAAAAACCAGCTAGACACTAGGCAAAAAGTTGGGGGGTAACCATAGTCAGATATCCACCTTCCTACACAACCCCCCCCCCCCCCCAAACGAAGGGAGATAAGGCTGTCCTTGACCAGGTAAGCCTCTATTGCCCAAGTGGCCATATAAGGAAGAACCAGCACTGGCATGATTACCCCCTGTCTCATGGTCCACTAAGCAATCCCTCACCCTAAAGGTATCATAGGGTCGCCACCATAGGGAATCTCTACCTTTGGTGTGTCTTTGCAAAGTAAAAGGCTGGTGTGGAGATGGAGTACTGAAGTGAGTGTCCTCAAAGTGAGGCCTCAGCTTCCTCCAATCATCCTCCACCATGGATGCCTTTCCTTCTTTAGCTGAGTTGCACTGTGCTCTCAGGGTCAGCCTCTGGCTACCTAAAGCTGGAGGCTGGGTCCCTTTTGTGGGCTTACTGGAGGGACAGGTCAGGTTTGGGGCCCTAAGGTCCCATGTTTGCCTGTGCCCAACAGAATCCCTCTGGGGGAGGTCCCTAACTACCTGAAAAGGAGATCCCTCAGGAATGTTTTTACCCATCACCTGGCTAGGGCTACTAGCCAGGCAATCCTCATTCTTTTGATGGGGGGGTTCTTGGGGATAGGGGCCCTCTTGGGGTCCACTGGCCTCCCTGACCTCTGCAGCCCTGGGCTGACTGAGGCAGGGTAGAGAGAGGCAGGCTACCTGCACCAGACTGGGTCCCACCTTGGAAGGGGCCACTGACATCAGAGGCTCTGCCAGGCCAGGCCTGGCTACCTCTGGGGCAGTTCCTTCACAAGGGGTGAGGTCAGCTCCCTGAGGAGGCTGACCTTTTCCTAATGTCTGGAGAGAGGGAGACTTTTCTTCCTCCCCACTACTCTCTGTTTGTGTGGAGTGATCCATAGTTTCAGGCTTCACTACACCTATGTCAGTCTGAGTATGGACTGAGATCATTACAGTCCTGCCAACCTTTTCAGGGGGCCACTCAGTTTGGGTTTGAGCTGTGACTGTCACAGCTCTGCCAGTCTCTACAGGGAAGTCTGTCTTTGCCTGGGCTGTGGCTACCACTGCCCTTCCTTTTCAGGGAGGAAATCTACTTGGACAGGGGTTGTGGCTGGCACAACCCCACTACCCTTTTGTGAAAGGCCTACCATTTTAGAATGGGTGTCTTGTTCAACTCCAGCCCAAGCTGAGAGTTCTAAGTCATTCCCCAGTAAGCAGTCTACAGGCAAGGTTGGGGACACTGCCACCCTTTTAGGGCCAGTGACACCTCCCCAGCTGAGACATACCTCTGCCATGGGATGACTGTTCTGTTTGCCATCAATGTTAGTTACCTGGTATGAGAAACCAGGCAAAAGCTGCTCAGAGGGAACTAGCCAATGGGCCACCATAGTGATGCTAGCTCCAGTGTCTCTGTAGGCCTCAGCTTTTGTACCATTGATGTGGGGCTCCTGTCTGTACCTACCCAAAGTGTTGGGACAGGCAGTGAAGTTGGCAAACCCCATGCCACCATCACAGACAAGAGTAGTTGCTGTAGGGGGATTGGTTAAGCCAGGGTCCCCCTGTGTTCCCAAGTAAACCCACCCAAATTTCTGGGGGCACTCCCACCACCTGGGGGATTACTGCTGACAGTAATAGGTGGTGTGACAGGAGTAATTGGAGGAACAGTTTTGTTTTTAGCCTTTGGGCAACTGCTGTCAGTTTTCAAATGCCCAGGAATTTTACATTCATGGCAGTAAGGCTTTTTAGCTGTGGTAGAGGAGGGAGCTTGGGACCCACCACCCTGTGTGGAGTTTTGGGGCCCTGAGGAAGATTTCTCTTTTGCTTTATCCCCACCCTTCTCTTGAGGCTTGGTGGTATCTTTCTTTTGGTCACCACCCTGGTTTTTAGGCCTACTCCTGGTTCTGACCCCTTTATCTGCCCTCTTTCCCAATTCTTGGGGAGAGGTCAAATCTGAGTCTACCAGGTGTTGATGGAGAAGCTGGTTTTGACAGTTACTTAAAATCTGCTCTCTCATCATCAAATTGTACAATCCTGTATAATCTGAAACCTTACTTCCCAGCAACCAACCCTCTAAAGCCTTAGTGGCACATTCCACATATTCAGACCAGTCCTGAGTCTGTGTCTTCTGGGTATCTCTGAACATTAACCTGTACTGTTCAGTGGTTAAGCCTAACCCATCAACTAGGACACTCTTCAGGGCTCTGTAGTTTCTGACATCCTCCTCTCTAACAGTGAGGAGTCTATCTCTGCCTCTTCCTTCAAAGGAGAGCCGTAAGATTGCTGCCCACTGGTCTTCAGGAACCTGCTGCACTTTGCAGGCTCTCTCAAGAGCAGTCATCCACTTGTGGATATCATCCCCACTTTTGTAGGGGGGCACAACCTTGGACAGGTTCCTATTGTCAAAGACCCTATCTTTGTCCCTAGGGACATTGCTGCCACCAGTGGGTATAGACCCACTCTCTCTAGGTTGCCTAGCCTTACTCAGTTTCTCTTCCATCAGAGCTACTTCTAGCTCCTGTCTCCTGATTCTCAGCTGAGCTTCCTTCATTCTGGCCTCATGTTCCCTCCTCTGAGGGCTGGTCATCCTTTTTCTGGAGTGACTGTAGCGCTCACTGGCTTCTCGACATGGGGCAGGCGGTCCTACCTGCGTTCCCTTAGGTGGAGCGCCAGGAAGAGGCATTATGAACTACATAGAACGAGTTTGGATCCCTCAGGTCATAGAACACTACAACTCCCAGAAGCCCCACCGCGGAATCACCGGAAGGGGAAGCTTGCATTTCGAAGCTACAAAGCCCCGCCTCTGGTTTAGCGCGGGGCTTTGCAAACTGCCTGGACGCCAGTTTCCAGCCTTTCCCGTTCTATGCCACAGTTCCCTGTCGCTGAGTAAACCTCCGCCGTTTCCAGTTAGCAGCCTCGTAGCGGATGGGTCAACCCGCTTTTCCGCTGCTCTGAACGTCTGCGGTTCGTAATTCCAGTACAGAAGCCGCTACCATTTTTTGCCTCATTTGATTCTTCACTACAGGCAGTGGGGACCGCAGCGGTGGTCCGGAGTCAGGCAGAGCGGATGGTATTCCCCGCAGGACTGCTGTAGCTCCGTGAGCCACGTACTTTGGTCTCAGTGGGTGTCTTCCCACACCGTGCACATATTTGGATTATTCAGGTATTTAGGTTGTATTTTACTTTTGGAGCTGAGCGCGGTTGCGCTGTTTTGTTTGTTGGGATCCTGTGTCCGGATTCGGTATAGTCTTCCTGAACATTTCCCGTGTGGACTACACTGTTCTCAGTGCTGCTTGCCATGGTTCTTGGTGAGTAACTGCCGAGGTAGAATAGTAGGCGAGGGTACGCACCACTACTTGTATTAATCCCTTACTCTCTCTCCTGTGTGCATACAGAATCTTCCTGCTCCCCCGACTTCTACACATTCCCCCAGGGCCATAGAGGGAGAACAGGAGACGGAGAACATCTGGCAGCCTTTTTCTTGTTTTATCCACTTCCCCTTTCCCCGGGGTGCAGGGTCGCCTAGGAGTTGTACATACCCTATGCGCCGCTGTGCTTTGGGGACGAGGGAGGATATTCTGCTCATCATTGTTCCCGCTGACGATCCTCAGAGGTTAGTGGCTCATCACTTGCATATGCCATTGACATCCGACAGATTGCAAAGCCCACGTTTACGTGTCAGCCTGAACAATGGATACCAATGTGGTTCTTGCCTCCCTGTTGGATAGCCTTACCGCCCTCCAACAGGAATTACACACTTCCCGGGCAGAAACCCATGATTTGAAAAACGAGGTAGGGTCATTAAGAAGAGAGGTAGCGGGTATTTCTAGAGCAGGGAAAACATATGCCTTTGGTAAATGTCCCTATATCAAGGACAGTACTCTTCCCCCTCCTTCCTCTTCTATGGGGGTACCGTCACAGGGAGCTAGTTGTCTACCCGACCCAACGTCACTACCCCCTGCCCAGGGCACTTCACCCACCGTACACATAGTGCAGAACCCCGGTATTCCTTTAGCACCCCCTGAACGATATTATGGCGATCCGAAAAAATTTGAGATATTTCTCAATCACTGTAGACTTCATTTCTTGTGTAAACCGATAATCTTCCAGGACGATGCATCAAAGACGTCATTCATGATGTCCTACATGGGGGGTAACGCTGCAAGTTGGACCATCCCATTAATGGAACGAAATGACCCGGTGCTCCATAACTTTCCTGAGTTTTGTAACGAGATGCGGAAGCTCTTTGATAGAAAGACGCACATGATGGCCTTAGACAAAGAACTGATTACCCTTCGACAAGGGTCTCAAGACTTGCTCACTTATATTACCACCTTCAATCGTCTTGTTGTTGAAACCAATTGGCCACAAGAAAAAAGGACCACTCTATTCTATCAGGGGCTGCGGAGTGAGATGAAAGACGTCCTCTCCCAAGTGGTAAGACTACCCAATACGTGTGAAGAAATGATAGAGTTAGCCGTCCAATTGGATCATCGACTGCAAGAGAGAAAGGGTGATCGAGGCCGTGGGGACTCCCGTTTCCCTACACCCAGGGCTCGTGCATTTCAGGAAGATCAGACAAAGACGGCAAACGGAGCAGAGCCGATGCAGATCGGGGGGATCAGGGGCCCCCTTACACCGGAAGAAAGGGAGAAGAGGCGCCAACGTCAGCTATGTCTCTATTGTGGCAAAAGCGGCCATTTTATCAAGGACTGTAGAGCCCGAACCAGAGGACCCGACCGTGGAACAGAGGCCAAGCCACAGAAATCTGCCCTTCAGAAGACGGAAAACTAATGAACCCAAGTATGGACGGGATCGCCTCCTTGGGTTATGGATCACACCAGATCCCCTCTATGTTAGCCAACACCATTCAGCCCTCTGTGGCACACATCAATCTGAAAGTAACAGTTTGGGTGTCCACCGATAAGGCTATATGTGTCGCTGCCTTGATTGACTCCGGAGCCACCGGGAACTTTATTGATCAACAATACGCCCAACATCTAGGAGTGTTGTGTGAACGTAAAACCATCCCAGAAGTAGTTAAAGCGGTAGATGGCAAGACATTGACTTCGGGTCCGGTACGTTTTCATACTACCCCTTTGAAAGTGCGAGTGGGCGAGGACCATTATGAACTCATTCAATTCGATTTGATAGATGCCCCGGATTTTCGCCTCATTCTGGGAATGCCCTGGCTAACCCTGCATGACCCAGTCATCAGATGGACGGAACGTACTGTTTCTTTGACTTCTCCGTTCTGTCAAGAGCATTGCTATAGGAGTGCCCCGGTACGGGACAACACCATGACATCCCAAGCTGGGTTGCTGTCCACCGGATGTGAAGAGAAGAAGTTCTGCTGCTCAACCTCCCTACCTGTGGAGTATACTGACTATCAGGAGGTATTTGACAAACAGAAAGCTACCCAGTTACCGCCACACAGACCATACGATTGCCGTATAGATCTCATTCCAGGTGCCGACATACCGTGCAGTCGGGTATACGCTCTCACGGAATCCGAAACACGTTATCTCAAGTCCTACCTCGAAGAAAACCTTGCCTCCGGATTCATCCGCCACTCATCTTCGCCGGCTTCATCCCCCCTTTTTTTTATTTCTAAGAAGGACTGCGATGAGCTCAGAACATGCATCGACTACAGAGCCATAAATAAAGTAACCATTAAAAATCGGTACCCATTACCATTGATTCCGGTGTTGCTGGATCAACTAAAAGGAGCACGTATCTTTACCAAATTGGACCTCCGAGGCGCTTACCACCTCGTAAGGGTCAAAGCTAGGGACGAGTGGAAAACAGCGTTCAGGACAAAATTTGGATTATATGAATACCAAGTAATGCCTTTTGGTTTATGTAACGCCCCTGCCGCGTTTCAATTTTTCATGGATGAAGTGCTCAGAGGCTTATTGGACACTATTTGCATTGTCTATATAGACGATATTCTCATTTACTCTGCTAATCGTCAGGAGCACATCATCCATGTGAAGAAGGTATTGAAGCGATTACAACAACACTCCTTGTTCGCCAAGTTAGAAAAATGCCTGTTCCACGTCAATGAAGTTGCTTTCCTGGGTTATATCATCAATGCCGAAGGTTTTCAAATGGACAACAACAAGGTGACAGCCATCACGGAATGGAAGGCTCCAGGAAACGTTAAAGCTGTTCAGAGATTTTTGGGATTCGCCAATTACTACAGGCGGTTCATAAAAGACTTTTCAAAAGTCATACAACCTATTTCTGGTCTGCTGAAGAAAAACGCTCCGTTTGTGTGGTCCAAGAAAGCCGACCATGCGTTCGAAACGCTCAAAGAACGGTTCACCCAGGCCCCCATTTTACGGCACCCTGATCCGGGGGCGCCCTTTGTGGTGGAAACCGACGCTTCACAGTACGCCTTAGGAGGAGTTCTATCTCAGCGACATCCTACAACCGGTCAACTACATCCGATTGCTTTCTTTTCAAAGAAACTCACACCTTGTGAGATAAACTACTCCATCACAGATAAAGAATTGCTGGCCATTAAACGGGCATGTGAGGAATGGCGTCATTATCTCTTGGGAGCACTTCATACAGTAGAAATTTACACTGATCACCGCAATCTCCTTTTTCTCAAGACTGCAAAAGCTTTAACTCCTCGCCAGTTACGATGGTCGTTATTCTTTTCTGACTTCGATTTCGTCATTAAGTACAGACCTGGACCACAAAACGGGAAGGCAGATGTCCTATCACGGAGAAATGATTCTGGAGATCCACCTGAGGAAGACCTGAAGGAACCACCAGCCATTATTCCTGTCTCTGCCTTCCCTGCACAAGTGTTGGTAACCATTCGTTCACAGGAGTTCCTCGACAAATTGAAAAGTGCTCTAACAACCCTGGACGTCCCTGCATGGGTTCAAATCAATCCAGACCAGCGGAGCACGAGCGGCGATTTAGAGTACCACGATCACGCTTTGTATGTACCCATCACATCCCTGCAACAACAAGTACTGGCCTGGGCTCATGATTCGTCGCTAGGAGGACATTTGGGAGAAACAAAAACCATCGCCTTGATGGAAAGACATTTTTGGTGGCCCACGTTGAAGAAAGATACCAAGGACTATGTCAAGAATTGTGCCATCTGTCTTCAAGGAAAAGCCAAACACACCAAACCTGCTGGCTTGCTACAACCCATTCCGATTCCCCCTTCTCCATGGCATACAGTATCAATGGACTTCATAGTTGAAATGCCACCGTGCAAGGGGTATACCACAGTCTTAGTGATAGTCGATCATTTAACGAAGATGGGACATTTCATTCCACTCACACACCTTCCCACTTCCCACAAACTTGCTTTTCTGTTCTTGCAACATGTCATCAGGGCCCATGGAATACCCCGAGCACTTATCACAGACAGGGGAACACAATTCACTTCACGGTTTTGGAAAGAGCTGTGTAGCACATTAAACATAGAAGCCCGTCTATCTTCCAGTTATCACCCTCAAACTGATGGTAAGACGGAGCGGCTTAATCAAACCCTAGAACAATACCTTAGATGCTTCACCCTCCAAAACACTTCTGATTGGTTTCCCCTTATCTGGATGGCTGAATTCGCCTACAACAATGCAGAACACTCCACCCTGGGATGCTCCCCTTTCTTCTGTATGTATGGTTCACACCCAAACATGCTCCCCTTTGACTGGCCTGTCAGATCCAATCACCCCAGCATACAAGAACATCACGCTCACTTACGAGCGGTGCTTATCGACGCCAAACACCAATTGATCTTGGCCCAATCCGCTCAAAAACAACATGCAGACACCAAAAGGGCCCCCGTACCTTCATATGCTGTAGGGGATAAGGTATGGTTGGCCACAAAGAACCTCCATCTTAAAGGGGTGGGTAAATTAGCTCCCAAATACATTGGTCCCTACACCATAGAGAAAGTAATCAATCCTGTAGCGATGCGCCTATCTCTTCCAGCGTCATGGCACATCCATCCTGTCTTTCACGTGTCCCTACTTCTGCCTTGCCCGGTTACTACACGATTACCTCCTAAACCCGTTCCCATCAACATAGATGGTGAGAAAGAATACGAAGTACACAAACTTCTAGACTCTCGCATGGTCAGGGGAAAAGTGCAGTACCTGGTAGATTGGAAGGGGTTTGGAGTAGAAGATCGAACCTGGGAACCAGTGGATAATTTGCATTGCCCTCTCTTGTTGAACAGGTTTCATGCGGAAAATCCCGGGAAACCAGGTCAACCACCGAGACGGCGGTTATTGAGAGGGGGTTCTGTAGCGCTCACTGGCTTCTCGACATGGGGCAGGCGGTCCTACCTGCGTTCCCTTAGGTGGAGCGCCAGGAAGAGGCATTATGAACTACATAGAACGAGTTCGGATCCCTCAGGTCATAGAACACTACAACTCCCAGAAGCCCCACCGCGGAATCACCGGAAGGGGAAGCTTGCATTTCGAAGCTACAAAGCCCCGCCTCTGGTTTAGCGCGGGGCTTTGCAAACTGCCTGGACGCCAGTTTCCAGCCTTTCCCGTTCTATGCCACAGTTCCCTGTCGCTGAGTAAACCTCCGCCGTTTCCAGTTAGCAGCCTCGTAGCGGATGGGTCAACCCGCTTTTCCGCTGCTCTGAACGTCTGCGGTTCGTAATTCCAGTACAGAAGCCGCTACCATTTTTTGCCTCATTTGATTCTTCACTACAGGCAGTGGGGACCGCAGCGGTGGTCCGGAGTCAGGCAGAGCGGATGGTATTCCCCGCAGGACTGCTGTAGCTCCGTGAGCCACGTACTTTGGTCTCAGTGGGTGTCTTCCCACACCGTGCACATATTTGGATTATTCAGGTATTTAGGTTGTATTTTACTTTTGGAGCTGAGCGCGGTTGCGCTGTTTTGTTTGTTGGGATCCTGTGTCCGGATTCGGTATAGTCTTCCTGAACATTTCCCGTGTGGACTACATGTTCTCAGTGCTGCTTGCCATGGTTCTTGGTGAGTAACTGCCGAGGTAGAATAGTAGGCGAGGGTACGCACCACTACTTGTATTAATCCCTTACTCTCTCTCCTGTGTGCATACAGAATCTTCCTGCTCCCCCGACTTCTACACATTCCCCCAGGGCCATAGAGGGAGAACAGGAGACGGAGAACATCTGGCAGCCTTTTTCTTGTTTTATCCACTTCCCCTTTCCCCGGGGTGCAGGGTCGCCTAGGAGTTGTACATACCCTATGCACCGCTGTGCTTTGGGGACGAGGGAGGATATTCTGCTCATCATTGTTCCCGCTGACGATCCTCAGAGGTTAGTGGCTCATCACTTGCATATGCCATTGACATCCGACAGTGACCTTGAGAGCCTCTAGAGGCATGAGAAGCATTAGAGTCACCTGAGTGATTCATTTGCCTCCCAAACCCCTGGTTAAGTCCACTAGGGAGATCCAATGGGGTGACCCCATTGTCAGTCCCCAGCAGCCTTAAGTTAGCTGGGCCAAGTATAACACTTGGCACTGGGCTAGTTCTCCCTTCATCCTCACTACCATCTGTATCAGTACCCTTATCACTTTCATCCTCTGTAGTCTGATTCTCATCTAAGGGGTGACTATTGGAAAGGGGTACCTCAGTGGCATTTTCAGAAGGGGGGCCTCCTGTTCTAGTCCCTAAGGGGCCTAACTGGGAGGCTTTCTTGAGAGCTCTCTGATCTTCATCAGCCTGTAAGAGTTCTCTGAGCTCAGTAGAGGTAGGGTTCTTGGGCTGTTTAAGGCCCCTGATATTAGCCAACTGCCTGAGCTCATTTTGGTTTAGGGTAGCAAAGATGGTTGGTGCCCTCTGGGGGTCACTCTCGACAGAGATGGGTACATTGGACCCCTCTGCCCCAGCCATTGCTCTTAAGTGTGGGTGGATGTGTTGCAACTACCTAGACTTGGGTTTTCCTACTAAACCTATCTAGTAGTTGTAGTCAGGGTGTGCTACTCCCTTTGCTCTACAACAACTAAGTTCAGTAGAACTTAAGTATATCTAATCTTGTTTTATATGTACCTACAGGTACCTGTGTGATCTTTCAATTGGTAACAAAGAGATTACAACGGTAAAACACAGCAAGCTCAAATCCAACCGCTGCTCACCAATGTGAGAAGTTGGCCTGGTATATGCTGTTCACTAATTAAAGTGACCACCTTGTACCATGCCAAGCAACCCTTATGGTGTGGTTGTAAGTCAACCTTTTCGGACTAGCTGCCCTAGTGGTAGCGTAGGCTAAGCAGTCTTTGAGGCTAAACTCGTTAAAGCGTGTTAAGCAAGCTGTTTTACCATATGTAACCCCCTTTATACCAATGAAAGGACACCACACAGATATATATTCAAAATATATATGTATTTATTACTCAAAGTATCCCCTAGACTCTTTATGAGCACAGGAGCACAAATCGTCAAACAAGAAAGTATTACAATATACAGAAGTTCCACTTTATATGGATAGGCCCTGGTGGCCGATCAAACCATATACTAAAATAGTGGTATAAGTACCACGAATAGGAAAGGGAAAAGGCCTAGGGCCTCTAGAATCGCAGGGCCTACAAGGAGCTAACTTCAGTTAGTGACCAGGAGGTCCACGGGTCGCGTGTGCAGTGAGGAAAGTTACACGCGGGCTCTCATAAGTTTTCAATGGGTGCGTAAAAGTTCAAAAAGTTACTGCTAGAAGGGTCTTCTGGATGGACTACGAACTTAAGACTTAAAACACAGACACTAGAGATGTTTCTCTACACTTGGGCACCGGAGTGCCAGCTTTACCTCACCCACAGGAAGCGGGTGCATAGGTCTCGAAGTGCGTCGGGTTTCGTCTATGGATTCAATGGAGCCTGATGACAAAGATGCTGCAGACGGTCGGTCCAGAAGAGACGCGGTGGATCCAAGGGTGGAGCGGAGTTGTAGAAGACCTGAAAGCAGAGGGGACAGTGTTCACAGTCACTAGCCAGTGACCGGCGTGGCACCAGGTAGGTACCAGGCGATGTCGGGTGCAAACAGGTGATGAGGTGTAGCTTGTCTCCGCAGCCACGTGGTCCCTGAAGGTCGACGACGTCCAGGAGTCGGTTCACGAGCTGTCCCACGTAGGCTCTCGCTGTCGGCGGTGTCGGCGACTCGAAGGAAGCAACCAAGCCTTGGCAAAAGCAGAAGTCGTGAAGAATGACGAAAGCTGATTACTCTGACCAGCAAGGTCAGAGGGGCTGCTCCTTTGGAGGGAAGCAGGGGCCAGTCTGGAGCAACCAGACCAGCGTCGTAGTTTTCACGGTTCGTCGCCAAAATGGCCACTAGCCAACGGGCCAGGGACCGGGCAGGCGTGTCGAGATGCAAAGTGCAGAGGGGCCCCACGCAGATCGTGGAGATGCTGGAGGGCTCACCTTTGGTGCAGATGCTGCTCGGGTGTTGGGCTTCTCAGGACCCAAAGCACAACTTGGAGGGAGCCTCTGTTGTCGCGCTTGCAGCTTGTCGTCGGTCTTTCAAGATGGCTGGCTCCACGTGTCTCGTGCCTCCACGGGTTCCTTCTTTGCAGGGACTGTGGATCGGGCTGTGAGAGGTCTGGAGGTCCAGGTCTTGTCGGGCTCTGGGCTCGGGCTCCGGCAGGAGGCGGTGGCAAAGCAGACGTCGAGTAGCTGGTTGGTGCTTGCGTTAGCAAGATGGTCACTCCCTGACCATAGGGGAGATTTCCTTCTGTCCTCTGTGCAGCAGAGCATCGAAGTTCCCGTCTTCTTCTTTGTAGTAAGTTGATTTCAGGATGTCTGAAGTCTTAGGACACAGCTCCTACCTTTAAGTGGATTCTAGGGGCTGGACTACCTGCTAGGTCCCTCCCTAAGGGTGGGACCAGGAAGGGGGGTGGTTACACCCCCAATCCTTTGTCCAGCTCGCCCCAGGTCCGGGGCTGGGGTGCCCCAGGACCGGTTTGAACTGGCATATGCACGGAGGCTCCTTGTGAGCCTCAGGCATGTCTGATTCCATTCAAGCCCTACCTGACCAATACACAAAATCCTGTCTGGGGTGGTGCTCGCACCTCCCCTGGCAGGAAACCCTTTGTCCACATCTCCCAAGCTGGATGGACTCCCAGCAGCAGGAGGGCAGACTTGTGTCTGTGGTGGCAGCATCCATTTTGTGGAGCTGAGGCTATGTCTGATTTTACCCGGGTTTCAGGTACCGTACATGTCGTGCCCCTCTAGAAGGGTGGAATGCTAACCCCGTCACCAGAATTGGCGAGGGGTTAGTATTCCAATTCGTATGACACCTTACTCGACATGTTTTGATAAAGCCAAACCAAAGTTAGCATTTAACCGCGAGGTTCATAATGCACTTAAGAGTATATGGTATGACGATATCTGGAAACGGTAGAAGGAAGTTGTTCCGACTACTGCAGACAGGCTCAGCTCATGCCAGAGCACCATCTCACATGGAACCAAGCACTCTGCCTTCAGGATTGTTAAGGCCTGCCATAGGAGTGACTTATAGGTTAACATGTGTCCCATTTAAGGTTAGGTATAGGTATACTACACCTAAGTAAGAGGTGGTTACACCAACTTACCCCAGCTGAGTGATCAGCCAGTTGTGTCAAATTGCTAGGCCAGGCCAGGGGTGGCATAATACATGCTGCAGCCCCTGGTTGGCCTTAGATACACCAATGCCCTGGGTACCTAGTGTACACTGGTACAGGGGCTGACAGGGTGATCTAATTCCAATGGGTTATGCACATAGGGTACATGGAGTCCATTTTAGAGAGAGAGCAGACAGACTGAGACCCTGAATGGCAGGATCTCAGGCCTACTAAGTCGAAAAACCAGCTAGACACTAGGCAAAAAGTTGGGGGGTAACCATAGTCAGATATCCACCTTCCTACAACTCTCCAGATATTTCCAGTTAGAACAAAAAGACTCAACTGGTCAAGGTTAGTTTAATATCCTTGCGTTTGGGGGGGGTGTAGGGGAGTAGGATCTGCTCTTATGGTTACTGTAGGAAGGTGGAATCTGACTATATGGCTGCCCCCACTTTTTTCCTGGTGTTTTGTTGGTTTATGACTTAGTTGGACTGGGATCCTGGTATTCAGGGCCCCAGTCTATCTGCTTTCTCTGTAAAATGGTTTGCATGTACATTATTTACATATCTAATTGGATTCTGGAGTGCCTTATAAGGCCCTAGTATATGGTATACTATGTACCTAGGGCATAGGTACCTCAGAGGCCTACCAGGGGCTGAAGCATGTATTATGCCACCCCTGGGAAGCATTCCAAAATGGCACCACAGGTCTGCCACTGCAGCCTGGGTAAGGGTGTGCTTGCACCCCTTACTGTGGTATAGGCTACCTATATCACTTTCATTGCACACGCATATAAAACCTATAAGTCACTCCTATGACAGGCCATAACAATCCTGAAGGCAGAGGGCTTGGTTTTTATGTGAGAGGGTGCCCCTGTATGAGCAGATCCCCTCTGCAGCGTTAGGAGTATCTCCTCTGATGCTGTTTGTGGTGCAGCCTGACCATATACTCTTAAGTGCATTATAACCTTGCGGTAAATCCTAACTTTGGGATGGCTGCACGGAAACATGTTGTGTTTGGTGTCAAACGCTTTGGAATACTACTCCCCGCCAGTTCTGGTGGCGGGGTAGCATTCCACCCTTCTAGAGGGAGAGACATGTTCACACTGGTCTAACCTGGTAGGACTTTCCTAAGCCCTGGCATCACAAAATGGATGCCTCTGCCACAGACACAGGTCTGGCCTCATGCTGCTGACCGAAACTCCGGCAGGGGAGGCCTGGACCATAGGGTTCCTATCCCAGGGAGGTGTAACCACCTCCCCAGGCAGGCAGATGTGTATTGGGGCTGGGCGGGAGCACTCTGTGGTGCTTTGAAGTCCTGCACTGGGGGCACACTTGGTGTCCCTGTACATAGTCCAGTTCAAACCAGTTGTAGGGGCTACCTGCCCCTGCTCTGGCGCAAAACTGGACAAAGGAAATGGGTGTAACCACCCCTCTTTCCAAACCCTCCCATAGGTGGGTCCCTAGAGTATGTCCAACCCCCAAACTTAGTATAAGTATGAGAACCCAGTCCTTGCGACTTTAGATTACCCTGGACAAAACTCTGCAACATATATCCTGGACCTTCGACGTTCTACTTTAACTAGAAGACTGAAGAAATCTCCCTTGGGGTCAAGGAGTGACTCTCCTGCTTGGCAGGCACCAAAGAAGCCACTGACCCATCTGCATCGCTGAAGCTCCCGCCGGACTCCAAAGTCTTTGCATCACCAGAGGTGGATTTCCAGACTTCCCCGAGGCTACCCTGAGTCCACAGCAAAGCTGAGGCCCGTGGCTATCGTGGGTGACGTGGAACCGTGACCCCTGGACACTGTGAACTTTTGCAGCAACACTATCTTCCTGGTCTTCCTCAAAGTTGTGCTTTGGGCTCCTAGTAGCCCCAGCCTTCAGCACCTCCTGCACCGAAGATTGCTGGCCTCCACACCACGAGTGACCCGTGGGCCAGTTTCAAGTGGGATCGCTTGAGGCTCCTTCGCGATCGCTAGCCTATTGGCTAGCAGGTCCCCACGAAGGCAACGCCTCTTCTACTTGGATTTTCCTGGTTGCTCCTGACATGCCCTGACTTACCCTTGAAGGGTGAGTCCCTCAGACCTTGCTGGTCTGCACCGCAGTCCTTTCTCTCATTTCCAGTGACTTGCCGTTGCCAAGGCTTGTTGGGTCCATTCTGGTCACCGACACCGCAGCACTCAACAGACTTCGTGGGACAGCTCGAATCCTGCTCGCGGACGTCGTCAACGCCTCCTGGACCTCGTGGCTGAAGAGTCAAGACAGCCATCAACTCACCTGAAGCACCCGACATCTGTGGGCATTGGTCCATCATTCCCTCGGTCACTGGCAAGTGACCCAGACTCTGTCCCCTCTGTTTTCAGGTTCCTTCCATCCTAGATCCAGGCTTGGATCTCTTCGGACACTTCTCCTCTTCACGGCAGCAGCAGTTCTTTGCCAGCTTCCATTGCAATCGACGACGCGACCCAACACCAAAAGACACCTATGCACCAGTCTTCCCTGGGTGAGGTAACTCGAGTACTCCAGTGCTCCCGTGGGTGCTAGCCCTAGACCTTCTTAAGTCCAAAAGGGTTTGGTCCTGACTCAATTCTAAGTGTCCCTAATCTTTAAATTTCCAACCGCAACATTGCCCATAGAAACTAACGGGAACCCGTGGTTGTGTTTACACACTGCACACGGCCCCCGTGGATCCCCTGCGTCCCTACCTTGGGTGGTTCCTTGGGGTCCCAGCGATTTTACAGGCTCTAGGCCTTGTGTCTAGTTCAGTCGCGGTTCTTATACCGCTTTATTGGTAAATGGTTTGGTACGCCTCTAGGGCCAAAACGTGTATTTGTGCTATTACTGTTGATTGCTAACTTGTCAATTAAGTACTTCGAACTCCAGTCTCATCAAGAGACTAGAGGGGTGTGTTTTATCCTAACTACATATATTTTGAATATATACCTGGGATGGTTGTCCTTTCATTTGATCATTCAAGAGAATATAGACTGGTAAAACAAGCTGCTCTACATTCCTTCAAGACTTAGCCTGAAGGCTGCTCTCCATAGCTACCACTAGGATAGCTTTCAATAAAGGTTGTCTTTAACCAATTCACCATAAGGAGTTGTTTGGACTGATACAAGGTGCCCACTAGAACTAGTGGATAGCGTCAAAAATAGGGCTAGAAGGGATAGATCTCTGTCAAGGGGATCTGTCCAGTCTAACTCCTCTATAGGGACCTCTGTCTCTTCTCACAGAGGGAGGGAAACCTCCCAGGAGAGGAGAGAGAGACTGCTGAAGTATGAGCAAGACAAGTTCAACCTCAGAAAGCAGCAGATGGCCTTAGATAGGGAAGCCCTAGAACTCTACAGAGCTAGAAAAAACGGAGGGACTAGAGTCCCTTGGTGGCAGCAATTTCCCTAGAGATAGGGAGTTGCCTTATGACCATACAAACCTAAGTAAGATTGTCCCTCTCTACCAGAGTGGGGATGACATCCACAAATGGATAATTGCCTTGGAGAGGGCCTGTAAAGTACAGAAGGTTCCTCAAGGTCAGTGGGCAGCAATCTTATGGGTCTCCTTTGCAGACAACGGTACAGACAAGCTCCTCACTGTAAGAGAAGAGAATGCTTGATGATTACAAGCTCTTGAAGAGTGCTCTGACTGATGGGTTTGGCCTAACCACTGAACAGTATAGGTTGAAGGTCAGAGACACCCAAAAAACTCAGACTCAAGACTGGGTAGACTTTGTTGATTGTGCTACTAAGGCTCTGGAAGGTTGGATACATGGCAGCAAAGTGCATGACTCTTCAGGATTGTACAATTTGATTATGAGGGAGCAGATCCTTAGTAATTGTCAAAACCAGCTTTTACACCAGTACCTGGTGGACTCTGATCTGACCTTTCCCCAAGAATTGGGAAAGAAGGCAGACAAATGGGTCAGAACCAGGGTAAGGCCTAAGAATCAGGGAGGTGACCAGAAGAAAGATTCTACCAAGCCCCAAGAAAGGTGGGGACACATCTAAAGATAAGTCCACTACAGGCCCCCAAAAGTCCTCTTCTGGGGGTGGGTCCCAAACTCCTTCCTCTCCTGAAAAGAAACCATATTGCCATGTCTGTAAAAATCTGGGCACTGGAAAACTGATCCCAGTTGCCCCGGGATTGACAATAAAGAAAATGTTCCACCAACTAACACTACCAAACCTGCAGTGCAGCGGGACTTACAGAAGGGGCACAGCACTGCAGCGAGGCAGTGCAGGAGGAGCATAGCACTGCAGCAGGGCTCACAGGAGGGGCAAAGCACTGCAGCAGGGCTCACAGGAGGGGCACAGCATTGCAGCAGGGCAGCACAGTAGGAGCACTGCACTGCAGTGGGGCTCACTGGAGGTGCACAGCACTGCAGCAGGGCTTAGTGGAGGCGCACAGCACTTCATTTGGGCTCAGAGGAGGGGCACAGTGCTGCAGCGGAGCTCACAGGAGGGGCACAGCACTGCAGCGCAGGAGGAGCACAGCACTGCAGTGCGGCTCACAGGAGGGGCACATCAGTGCAGGGGGACTCACAAGAGGGGCACATCACTGCAGCAGGACTCGCAGGAGGGGCACAGCACTGCAGCGGGGCAGTACAGGAGGGGCACAGCACTGCAGCGAGGCAGTGCAGGAGGAGCATAGCACTGCAGCAGGGCTCACAGGAGGGGCAAAGCACTGCAGTGGGACACAGCACTGCAGCAGGGCTCACAGGAGGGGCACAGAATTGCAGCAGGGCAGCACAGTAGGAGCACAGCACTGCAGTGGGGCTCACAGGAGGTGCACAGCACTGCAGCAGGGCTTATAGGAGGCGCACAGCACTTCATTTGGGCTCACAGGAGGGGCACAGTGCTGCAGCGGGGCTCACAGGAGGGGCACAGCACTGCAGCGCAGGAGGAGCACATCACTGCAGCAGGACTCCCAGGAGGGACACAGGAGTGTAGTGGGGCAGCGTAGGAGGGGCACAGCTCTGCAACGGGACTCACAGGAGGGGCACAGCAGTGCAGCGGGACTCAGCACTGCAATGGGGCTCACAGGAGGTACACAGCACTACAGCGGGGCTCACAGGAGGCGCACAGCACTTCAGCGAGGCTCACAGGAGGGGTACAGCACTACAGCGGTGCAGCACAGGAGGAGCACAGCACTGCAGTGGGGCTCACAGGCGGGGCACAGCTGTGCAGTGGAATTCACAAGAGGGGCACAGCACTGCAGCAGGACTCACAGGAGGGGCACAGGAGTGCAGCGGTGCAGCGCAGGAGGGGCACAGCACTGCAGTGGTACTTACAGGAAGGGCAGAGCACTGCAGCGGCACTCACAGAAGGGGCACAGCAGTGCAGCGGGACTCATAGGAGGGGCACAGTAGTGCACCACAGGAGGGGCAGAGCACTGCAGCGGGACTCACAGGAGGGGCGCAGCAGTGCAACAGGACAGCGTGGGAGTGGCACAGCACTGCAGCGGGACTCACAGGAGGGGCACAGCCCTGCAGCAGCACTCACAGGAGGGGCACATAAGTGCAGCGGCACTCATAGGAGGGGCACAGCAGTGCAGCGGGACTCAGCACTGCAATGGGACTCACAGGAGGTACACAGCACTACAGCGGGGCTCACAGGAGGCGCACAGCACTTCAGCGGGGCTCGCAGGAGGCGCACAGCACTTCAGCGGGGTTCACAAGAGGGCACAGCACTGCAGAGGGGCTCACAGGAGGGGTACAGCACTGCAGCTGTGCAGCACAGGAGGAGCACAGCACTGCAGTGGGGCTCACAGAAGGGGCACAGCTGTGCAGTGGAATTCACAAGTGGGGCACAGCACTGCAGCGGGACTCACAGGAGGGGCACAGGAGTGCAGCAGCAAAGCGCAGGAGGGGCACAGCACTGCAGTGGTACTCACAGGAGGGGCACAACAGTGCAGAAGCACTCACAGGAGGGGCACAGCAGTGCAGCGGGACTCATAGGAGGGGACAGCACTGCAGCGGGGCAGCACAGGAGGGGCACAGCACTGCAGCGGGACTCACAGGAGGGGCGCAGCATTGCAACGGGGCAGCGTGGGAGTGGTACAGCACTGCAGCGAGACTCACAGGAGAGGCACAGCACTCCAGCAGGACTCACAAGAGGGGCACAGTACTGCAGCAGTACAGCGCAGGAGGGGCACAGCACTGCAGCAGGGCTCACAGGAGGGGCACAGCACTGCAGCGGGACTCACAGGTGGGGCACAGTACTTCAGCTGGGCTCACAGGAGAAGCACAGCACTGCAGCGGGATTCACAGGACAGGCACAGCACTGCAGAGGGGCTCACAGGAGGGGCACATTACTGCAGCAGGACTCAGAGGAGGAGCACAGCACTGCAGTGGGACTCACAGGTGGGGCACAGCAGAGCAGCAGGGCAGCACAGGAGGGGCACAGCATTGCAGAGGGACTCACATGAGGGGCACAGCAGTTCAGTAGGGTAGCGCAGGAGGGGCACAGCACTGCAGCGGGACTCACAGGAGGGGCACAGCACTGCAGCGGGACTCACAGGAGGGGCACAGTACTGCAGCGGGACTCACAGAAGGGGCACAGCACTGCAGCGGGACTCACAGGAGGTGCACAGCAGTGGCCTCCCAAACATGATATGCACATGAGTGATGCCACCAGACTCTCTGGCCTGTATGGTCTTTTGTGCTTGCGTGTCTGATGAGCACGAGATGTGTTCGAGAGATTGAGAGTGTCCAGGGGTCATTCAATAAGTGATGACCTTTCTCTTAATGCCACCCACGGATACGTCATGTTTTCTGATCTGTATCATAGCGTAATGTATTTTTTTGCCATGATACACAAAGGTCATATGACGTCATTTCCAGTAAGCTCAATGTTACACTAATTACCATTTTTGTAACTTGACAACTCCCAGAGCTTTTTATTCCCACGGTATGGTGGCAATGATGTCATTTGGGCTAAACTGAAATGAATGTTTTATGATGAATTATGGGTGGAAAGTTCCGATGTGAGCGCTCGAGTGAGGTGATGTGTACCTGTACCGTGACTGTTTTAGCAAGAAACCCGTAAACAGAAGTGAAAGAAGAAGTGTGTTCTACCACAATCTCACCTTTGTCTCACAATGACACGAACCTTCACTATCACACAAGCTTTCACAATCACTGATACGCAGATCAACGCCCCCGCCCCCTCCCCCTTTAACAGCAGCAATTCAATCAGTAGCGAAGCAAGCGTGCCATGGGCCGTGGTGCAGGCATGGAAAAAGGCCCCTTTTACTGCTGTTGTGGTAGTAAAATACAGCAATTAGCAGGGTTCAATGGGACCCTCAGGGCTCTGGACCCGGTGCACTGCATCCGCTGCACCTTTGGTAGCTGGGTCACTGAATGCAAGCTGATACACTGCACGTGCAGAGGGAGCGAAAGAGAAAGACTTGAGTGTAATTATAGATGCCCACGAGTTTCATTCTGGGGCGTTGCACGCGAGTCACAAGAGTTTCACCAGCACACCTCAAGGGGAGATGCTGTACCGCCTGTAACCAGGCAGAACAAACAAGGTGAAGGCGTGAAGCGAACAATTTGCACTTAGAAACCATCAAAGGCATTTGAATCCAATTATTAATTCCAATCTGGTGATATTTTTCAACAGGATAATCATGTTCTGCTTGCAACACCTGATATTGGGTTTACGGTAACCTGGTACCGCGCCCCTGTGACATGGACTGCTAGAAGGATATCCTTGCAAACTACCGCCATCTGGAAGCCAGGTCCCAGCACCATAAACATCAGAGAGCAAACAACTGATGCAAAGCTGTGTGCGAGGGCTAGCGGGCAGCTGATTAAGACGCAGAAGACATACGGGCAAGATGCTGCCCAACCGAGGTCTCTTGAGACACCCCTACATTGTACTACGGAGTGAAAAGATCTGAAACTCAGCAAGAGAGTGTGACCATGGGTGAGTTAGAGAGGTGTCCACTGGTGGGTATAAATCAACAAGAGGTGGTGAAATCACACCATATGAAATGAAGAGGAAGACTGGAGAAACTGAGATGGGAGAGCTGGAACAGATGAAAGCCTTAAATTGGGGGTCCAGACATTTTCCCCAATTTGATTCAGCACAAACTGCATGGAATGTAATTAGCGATTGGCAAGAGCTGAAAGTAGGTGGAGGTGAGGTTCGTCCGCTAGGCCATGTGTGCCATCTCAATCTATGCCGTCAACAACCATGGCATTGTCAGGCACAATACCAGGTACCAGAACATAGGGCCGTCCAGAAACACATCCATAGAGGTCACTACATTCCCTGAAAGCAGTGAGTCCCTCACACACCTACCAATAGCTCAATGAATGCTTCCTACGAACATGGTCCGGCGGTCGATACTGCAGAGCAATGTATCTGAAACTCAAAATATGAGTGTCTCCAAAATGGCCAGGAGCTACCAGGCTCAAGAAGAGGCCCTTAGAAGAGGACAAAGAAGGTCAATTCATAGGCCCAAAAAGAACTCTAAGATGTAGGCTACCATGTGATTCAAGTAAATACTGCTGACATGGGACAACCTCACACGCAGACGTTCAATTCAAGGAAAGGGCAGCGACTTGGTATTATTGACGGAACATGACTGGTGCACCGCAGAGATACCTATGAGATTGAGGATTATACAACTCCACGTGAAAACTGTGACCCACGCGCATGCCTTATGCCTTCATGTTGTGAAATTGATATTTCGTAATAGACGCTTGCAGCATTTTCACAGTAGTTGTTTTGGCAGTCATGGAGCATTCCCCTGATGACGGTTGTTATACCGAAATGCATCAGGACACCATGATGCTGATTTGAAAATATTTCTTTCATTGAAAACACACAGAACAAGAAAATAAAGAAGACCTCAGTCGTTGTACTGAGACATTTGTTCCTTTGGAGCGATTTTGATGATTGCTCTTGTTTGTTTCGTATTGCTTACTAAGTTTATCATGAGCAGTGCTATGTTTATCAACTCTTCTAACATTATCTGACCGAATGTTTTGAGTCATTGTTCTCTAGAAATCAGTAATCACGGAGCATTGCTCACTATTGCTTCACTCGCTTTTTTGAAACTTTGTACAAAAGTAATTTGCACCTTATTGGGCCTGTGGACAGTGCGCCTTTGACTTCAAACAGTTCTTGTTTGAAATTCTGTTGCATTCATTTGAGCCTGATGGGGGTTAATCAGGTTTTACAAGGGCAGCACCTTTCTTAAAATACTTATACTTTTTGATAAATATTGATTATAATTGTTAAAATAATTTTGGATTGCAGGTTATCACACGCTAGCTTGTCACAACCTCACAAAAGACATACAAACTAAAAGAAGTGGATTCTGAGGTGCCTGGAAGGTAACTTCATCCGGAAAGCATGGCAACCCAGCAATAAGCCAATCAGCGGATGACGCCTGAGTTCTAAACTCTGAAATGCGCCTCAGGCTTCGCCACTGAAGGATGCAACAGTGACAGAAAGGCTATCTGCAGTGACTGCCAGAGCTTTGAAAGGTACAGCGCCTCCTTCCTCCTAAACTCTGTCTCTTTTTAGGCCAGATCCTGAACTTTAAAACCAAGATGCCAGCAGTCATTGCATGGCCATTGGGTGCGGAGAGAACAGCTAGCCAGAGTTCCTTAGTCACAGTGAAGCACTGACATGTCGCTCTCAACCCTAAAGTTTTTAGTGGACTCACTAGTTTTCCTTAGTCAGATCCACCTGTTCATAATCTTTCTCCTGAAGACATCTTAGCGGTCACACCCATACCTCTTGAAAATGTAACGCAAACGTATTCAAGAGTTTTTGCACCAAAGGGGCAGGAATTGTTAAAATGGATGGTGTGCAACAGACATAAATCCCCAACCCCGCCCTTTCCTGTTCCCACCCCTTGCCTCCTAGAAACATCATTTTATATCTCCACCATACTTCCTTTCTAAATTAGAAATGTTTGTAAGAGTTTACTCTCTGAAGTTTTTAATATTTTCTTTTCTTGTTGTTTTATACATCTTGTCTGTTGACTCTTTTGTTCTTCTAATGCTCCAAAGACCTGTAGCTAAAGAGTGTTAAATATCAAAATGACTGTAGGAAAGGTAACCAAAAGCTTTAATTGAGTGAAATGCAAGAGTTGAACAAACTACATGTTCCCTCTATGGGCTGTGTGGGAACAATCCCACCAAAGCAAATGAGTTACAAGGAATGCGCTGTAGTGGGTTCACATTGTTAACTCATTTAATTCCAATGTACTTGATTCACAACATGAGACAATATCAACTAATTTAACATATATAAATGCCATTATATACCATGTAAACATTAGAATACAGTACAATGACTAAAAACAGTAGAAAGGTAAAAAAATAGAAAACAATCTGATTGATAGCCCAGAGCTATAAAGTTCAACAAAACTTACTTTGCTTTTGATATAATAATGTTGTTAAACGTAGGACAGATTACATTTGGGCAGCTATCTTTCAGAGCTGAACAATTACAAGGGAATTGATTTAAATCCTGGATCACTCCAAGACACTAAGAAGGAGAGCGCTGCTCTAAATTTAATCTTGCCCAGGTCCACATTACAGATTTAAGGGGTTGAAATCTGCCCACAACCCAAATAAAAACATATACATTTTGTAATCTTGCAATCTTTTAATATAATTCTCCTTTTTCAATTCTTTTCCATTCCACCACTATTTTATCTTAGGCCAAGCTAGAGCAGTGGGGAGCATTTGCCTTGAAATTGTTTTTCACAGTTCTTTTTTTTCAGATCCTCTTCAGGTATTAAGACTTCCAAGAGGGAACATCTCTTACAGATACATCTAGTTGTTGCAAGGCAGAAATAAAGTTATTCAATTAATTGTTTGAGACAACATTTCAGAGATAATTTCCCCAGTGTATTAGTGCCCTTAACGCCTTAAAGAAACTACTTATATACCTATTTCAATTGGACAGCTTCAACTGGTAAAGATTTTCTTGGCACACATAATCTTTTTTATCATCTTGCCCTTGTTTTAATTAAGAAACGTTTACAATGTGAATGTGTTCAATTACATATTAAGAATGTGTGTGGTATCTTTGAATTAAAAACCAGCAGCAAATGCTGAAGTACCTTTTCCAAAAACACCTATAGAACGCTTGGATACTTGGACCGTGAGCTAAGGCTTTCAGACTTGATTGTTATATATTCCAGAGATCAGACCGATTTTGGGAAAAAGTCATATCCACCTATTTCTAGTGTGGCACACTTTCAAACACCTCCTTTCTTAACCTCCAAGCGAGGAAATATCTCTTCTACTCTTTAGGAATGTTACTACCTACCTCTTGGAAATATTAACCTTTAAAAATGTTTTCAAGTATGCCAACTCAATGTTTGGCAAGTACGCTGAATCGTTTGCAACCTGCTTGAGCCCAATTGATGTGAAGTCAAAGAAGATCCCTTCATCTGCCTATCAGCGTGCTTGCACGTGTTTAGATTATCCATGGGTTAAGTTTCCAGGGTACAGTCACCTTCTTCAGGTCATTGGCTCCACATGGTATCAGCGTCTGCCATGATCTACTACAATGTTGGGGAACTCAACGGCATTCTTCTCGCAGATCCACTTATTGGGGTTGAAGCAGCTCTCCGCAGAGAATGTGTCTTTGCCCGAAATGCAGGCATGGTCACTGGCATCATCCTTGATTGGGAATCTGCAGAGCACAGATAAAAAAACATTATTTGAAAGAATTTATTGAGTTTAGTGTTTAATGAATCTGGGGTACGCTCTACAAATGAGAGTCTGCTCCATAGCAGCTTGGTGGTTGTGCCTCAACTGACGTGGCCTAGTGGCCACATTTCCAGATGTTTAGACAGGAGACCCCTTACCTCAACTCCACCAAAAAGCATGTGGTCCCTTGGTAACTACTCTGGTAATCTGTTCTATTTCCACATATTCAGAAACACCTAAAAAAGAACTAAACGTTCTATTGACTCAAGTATAAAAAAAATCTATGTTTTTGATATAATAAGTATGTGTGTTTTTTGATGGGCACAATTATCTATGCGTGGGTATCAATAAGCTGATAGACGGAAAGATTGATTCATCAGAATATGGATGAAATGGGGAGATGAGTGGGAATTTTTAGGTGGATGAGTAGGCTCAATTAGAGAGTGAGGGTGCATGGGTGACTATCTGCATGTATGTCTGAATGAATGTAAACAGTAGTAAATGTGTGAATGAATGTTGGAACGTGTGGATCAATGATGGTGATGTATGGATGATATACATGAGGACAGACAAATCAATCTATCCATCAAAGTATGAGGATGGTTAGATGGAAGAATTAGAGTTGTGATGGGTGTGTGAATGAATGTTAGTGGGAGGATGCATAGGAGAATGCTAGTGTGAAGATGGGTGAATGAAGTATTTAGAGCGTGATACTGTGTGGGTACATTAATGTCGGCATGCATTCATGAATGACAGTGTGAGGGTGGTATATGTGAGAGCAAGGAGAACTATACGGATGTATTGATGGGTGAGATTATGATGATAGTGTATTGGGTGACTGAAATAGAAGGTGTTGATGGGCAAAACATGGTGATACATGGGGATGCAGTAAATGATGTATGAACGTCTGAGAATGGATAAATGGAATTATGCAATAGAGTGAAGGCATGGAGATGGTGGATGGACGGATGCATGAATGAATGAGATGATGGGTGAGTAAATGAAATGTGATTGTATAGATGTGTATGAATTAGGATGAGAGTGTGTGGATGCATAGATTGAAAAATTGAGGAATCAGAGCCTAAGATAGCTGAATGAATAATACATTTGGGAGCATGGACATTGACACATGCATAGATTTATGAATTAGAGTGAGAGAATGGAGAGCTCAGAGTGTAATTGAATATGAATGATTATTATAAATAAGGGGCTGACGACTAGACAGATGTATGGATGTTGTTGGATGGCTAGGTTAATGGGTGAATGAATGGACTGAATAAGAACTGATGGATGGATGAAGTGTGATGTTGGGTCATTCAGAGTGAGGATGAATGAATGCATGAAAGTGTAGATGAGAATGACAGTTCAATGAGAGCAGGAGGGTGATGGATGAATGGGAGTGTGGGGATCGAAGATTATATGAATGGATGATCACGTGGGAATAGATGAGCAGACGTTAAAATGAATGTAGTGTGAGGATGGATGGATAGATAAATACTTGTAAGAGAACATGGCGATGGGGGGGGGGGTGAGAGAAACTGATTTTAAAACAATCTAGGACAGATTTACTGCTTTTCCATGCAACACAACTCAGAAACTAAAATTGCCGTGCGGCGTTCCACAAGGCGTAAAATCAGTGCAGGAGCCATATCTACTGAGCCGGGTCTGATGCTGTTGTGATCCTCTGCGCAGGCGCTCCAGGTAGGTTGCCTTGCACAATGCATGACTTCGTACTGTGGTGCACAGGTGAGCCTGCTCTGTCTAGCATAGGATGTATACTAGAAGTATTCCATTCCAGTACAATCTTCTGTACCAGGACTAGACAAACTCAAAGGAACTGATGTTTTGCATGTGGGCTGTGCTGAGCTCCAGTTAGGTTGCCTTGCATTATGCATGACTTCGTACTGTGGTGCACAGGTGAGCCTGCTCTGTCTAGCATAGGATGTATACTAGAAGTATTCCATTCCAGTACAATCTTCTGTACCAGGACTAGACAAACTCGAGGGAACTGATGTTTTGCATGTGTGCTGTGCTGTGCTGAGCTCCAGTTAGGTTGCCTTGCATTATGCATGACTTTGTACTGTTGTGCACAGGTGAGCCTGCTCTGTCTAGCATAGGATAGATACTAGAAGTATTCCATTCCAGTACAATCTTCTGTACCAGGACTAGACAAACTCGAAGGAACTGATGCTTTGCGTGTGTGCTGTGCTGTGCTGAGCTCCAGTTAGGTTCCTTGCACTATGCATGACTTCGTACTGTGGTGCACAGGTGAGCCTGCTCTGTCTAGCATAGGATGGATACTAGAAGTATTCCATTCCAGTACAATCTTCTGTACCAGGACTAGACAAACTCCAAGGAACTGATGTTTTGCATGTGGGCTGTGCTGTGATGAACTCCAGGTAGGTTGCCTTGCATTATGCATGACTTCGTACTGTGGTGCACAGGTGAGCCTGCTCTGTCTAGCATAGGATGGATACTAGAAGTATTCCATTCCAGTACAATCTTCTGTACCAGGACTAGACAAACTCCAAGGAACTGATGTTTTACATGTGGGCTGTGCTGTGCTGAGCTCCAGTTAGGTTGCCTTGCATTATGCATGACTTCGTACTGTGGTGCACAGGTGAGCCTGCTCTGTCTAGCATAGGATGTATACTAGAAGTATTCCATTCCAGTACAATCTTCTGTACCAGGACTAGACAAACTCGAGGAAACTGATGTTTTGCATGTGTGCTGTGCTGTGCTGAGCTCCAGTTAGGTTGCCTTGCACTATGCATGACTTCGTACTGTTGTGCACAGGTGAGCCTGCTCTGTCTAGCATAGGATAGATACTAGAAGTATTCCATTCCAGTACAATCTTCTGTACCAGGACTAGACAAACTCGAAGGAACTGATGCTTTGCGTGTGTGCTGTGCTGTGCTGAGCTCCAGTTAGGTTCCTTGCACTATGCATGACTTCGTACTGTGGTGCACAGGTGAGCCTGCTCTGTCTAGCATAGGATGGATACTAGAAGTATTCCATTCCAGTACAATCTTCTGTACCAGGACTAGACAAACTCCAAGGAACTGATGTTTTGCATGTGGGCTGTGCTGTGCTGAACTCCAGGTAGGTTGCCTTGCATTATGCATGACTTCGTACTGTGGTGCACAGGTGAGCCTGCTCTGTCTAGCATAGGATGGATACTAGAAGTATTCCATTCCAGTACAATCTTCTGTACCAGGACTAGACAAACTCCAAGGAACTGATGTTTTACATGTGGGCTGTGCTGTGCTGAGATCCAGTTAGGTTGCCTTGCATTATGCATGACTTCGTACTGTGGTGCACAGGTGAGCCTGCTCTGTCTAGCATAGGATGTATACTAGAAGTATTCCATTCCAGTACAATCTTCTGTACCAGGACTAGACAAACTCGAAGGAACTGATGCTTTGCGTGTGTGCTGTGCTGTGCTGTGCTGAGCTCCAGTTAGGTTGCTTGCACTATGCATGACTTCCTACTGTGGTGCACAGGTGAGCCTGCTCTGTCTAGCATAGGATTGATACTAGAAGTATTCCATTCCAGTACAATCTTCTGTACCAGGACTAGACAAACTCCAAGGAACTGATGTTTTACATGTGGGCTGTGCTGTGCTGAGCTCCAGTTAGGTTGTCTTGCATTATGCATGACTTCGTACTGTTGTGCACAGGTGAGCCTGCTCTGTCTAGCATAGGATGGATACTAGAAATATTCCATTCCAGTACAATCTTCTGTACCAGGACTAGACAAACTCGAAGGAACTGATGCTTTGCGTGTGTGCTGTGCTGTGCTGAGCTCCAGTTAGGTTCCTTGCACTATGCATGACTTCGTACTGTTGTGCACAGGTGAGCCTGCTCTGTCTAGCATAGGATGTATACTAGAAGTATTCCATTCCAGTACAATCTTCTGTACCAGGACTAGACAAACTCGAAGGAACTGATGCTTTGCATGTGTGCTGTGCTGTGCTGAGCTCCAGTTAGGTTGTCTTGCATTATGCATGACTTCGTACTGTTGTGCACAGGTGAGCCTGCTCTGTCTAGCATAGGATAGATACTAGAAGTATTCCATTCCAGTACAATCTTCTGTACCAGGACTAGACAAACTCGAAGGAACTGATGCTTTGCGTGTGTGCTGTGCTGTGCTGAGCTCCAGTTAGGTTGTCTTGCATTATGCATGACTTCGTACTGTGGTGCACAGGTGAGCCTGCTCTGTCTAGCATAGGATGTATACTAGAAGTATTCCATTCCAGTACAATCTTCTGTACCAGGACTAGACAAACTCCAAGGAACTGATGCTTTGCATGTGTGCTCTGCACTGCAACACACATGCATTGCGTTTTAACACATTTCCTGTTCTTAACACCTGCTTCAAGAAGGCATTAGTTTTGACACAAGTCTCAGTGTCACTATGTTGATAGATACCCATGGGTGTCCATCCAAGTATTGCCCCATTGTCACAAAGTAACACAACGTAGAGCAAGCCACCTTATATAGAGAAAAGGGCCCCTTTATAATGCAAAATACCTCTTGTGGTGGAAAGTAAATACCAATGCATCACTTTGCATCAGTTTCTGATAGCTCCTTAATACAGCTGCACCCCTGTACCTGAGATGGGGGTGGAGTGGTCTTATAAAACAGCTAGGGTGTCATGGACTGGAAAGCAATACATTCACAGCACATTTGACATACATCACATCAGTGCACATATTACCCCATGGTGCAATGCAGTACTAATACTCATTTCCATTCAATTTCATTATGCCACAGTGATGTGTCGACTTTCTGCAATGGTCCAGTAAATGGACACAAAGGCGCGCATGCGCGTGCGCGCACACACACACACACACACACACACACATGTTTAAACAGACAGGCAGGCATACAAAAAAAAAAGAGCCACAGGTAGACAAGCGAAAAGATGCACTAGGAGGGAACCAAAGAGAAGCAAACACACACAGACGCACAAAGGCCCAAAACAGCCATACATGCAGACACACAAGGGCAAACACACTGCACGTGTACAGACACGACACAACTGGTACTCACAGAGTTACAGATACATCAAAAACACATTGACACAGAGGCACCCAGCCACACACACACAGGCACATAAAAATGCAGACTTTCACAATCACACAGAGGCAGCATTCCACCTCAGCTATGCAGAACCCCTTTCCAGGGCTTGTACATACAACCCCCCACTGCCGCATGGCGCCACAGCATCCCCACCAGTCTCTGTTCAGTTTCTCAGTTAATCCCATCACACACCTGGCTGTGGTAATCTAATTTGCTGGTCTCTCTCTCTAGACTCTGGCTCAGCTCAGCCCTGGCTGGCAGTGATGTTCAGGCAGCGGATGACTAATTCAGGAGCCCTTGCCCTGGTGCACACATTCATTGCACACTCTGAGCCACCACATAAATATTAATTAGGGCTCCCTGCTTGATGGTATTTATTTTTTTGAAATTTCCATCTTTATATATCCATATTTATGTTTTGCTAATTTTATCTGTATTTATTTTAGATTTTATGAAAAAATGAAGCTGAACTAGTATAGTTCCACTATTAATTAACCAATAAATGTACTCTCCTTTTCAAAAGTATGACAGGTTTCAATGATATGAAGATCCACAGATGATAAATCAATACACCTATATGAAAATATTAATATGTTAATAACAACCTTATGCATATATGCTGACGTTTAAGCTTCAATATTACATTTCTTTATTTTTTAACAGCCTGTATCTGTCAATCCGCAAATCTATTGGCCTGGCAGTTATGGCTGAGAACATTTGAATCACTTAAAAAAGAACCTAATTTTCGTTTTAATCCACAATTAAAAATAAATAGGAAATTAAATGGTTTTCTGTCTGTATTTACCTGTAAAAATCAGTAAAAACGGAAAACAGGGAGCCTTTATAACAATGAGCCGCATATTCCAGCTGGTTTACACATCCATCTAGCACTTGAAGTGTTCTTTGCTCTTGTCCTCCATAACTCGCACTGCGATGGAGGGCAAACAGCGACTAGCGCCCCCGGTGGCAAAGACACATACCACATCACCTAGCCATATTCCTGAGGGGGCTCTGGCTGTTGTAGATCTTTTGTTGTGACTGGGTTTATGGTTATTGGAACATCACTGGCAATGCTGGAATTCCTTTTTGTAGCTGTGATTTTATATTTACTCAATAGTGGGGGCGTGTTTAGGTCGAAGTCTTCCAGATAGCACAGCTGTCTGGTTGTGAAAGATATACTGGGGGCATGCACATTTTTTTCTTATTATGTGCCGGTGCAACTCAAACGGGCAAATAAAAAGAAAAAAAAGAACAGCCGCTTCACAAGCTTTGGGGCATGTTAACAATGCGGCGATGAAAAAAACGAAAAGCGGCGATAATTTTATCGCCTTATCAGCAAAGACACGCTATCGCGTGTTTTGCTGATTTTGCTCCCGTTTCCAGCACGCCTAACTTCGCATCGCTAATGAGATGCAAAGTAGGCATGTTTGTGGAAACAACATGGGTAAATATCGCGAAGGCAGCTTCGCGATATTTACAATGCGGGGAAGTAATTATTTTAATCGCGCTATGTATGCCTTAACGCAGGAATTTAACGTCTGTTAAATTCCTGACTAAGGCATACCTAACATGGGAGGTGGAGTCATGCGATACGACCACAGGGTCACATCATCAAGCATATCGCCGATTAACATGGAACATCGCTGGAAAACCTGCAATGTTTCATGAAAAAGGGCGCTATCGCTGGAATATACATCGCCATGGCGCTAAGCGTTGTTAATACAACGCTAGCCTGGCGAAATATAACCAGTGATAGAAAAAAATGCGGTATACAAGGTCAGCGAAAATTATCGCTGCCTGTTTTTTAAGCATTCAGTGATTTTTCAAATTTAAATTCAAATAATCTTTATTCGCCATATATGGTCATAAAGGAAAGCACATGACATTTAAAGACAGATGTACTAATAAATATTAAGAAGTGGATAAAACCATGGGTTACAGCCTGTTAACAGCAATACCCATCTTGAAAACACATAAGGGAACAGACAAAATGTTTGAGAACTATAACGTTAAGAATTCATGCAGGTAAAACAGAAGAAGTAACGATTAGCATAAGCAATTTGAAAAAGAAAACAGCAACAGTAACTTAGATCATGTAGAACAAGTACCAGAGGCAGTTCCAACTAGTAATACATGGCCCTTACGTTCAATAGCATGAAGGAGGGAGCCCTCACTGAGGGCCAGCCTTCCATTGATTTTCTACATCTCACTGCAGCTTTAAGGAAGGAGCCCACCCTAAAACGTAGTTCGCCGCTGTTCAACAGTTGCAAAAGAAATAACGCTTCTGTGCATTTACGATGACCTAGGTTGTTTAGTAGTGGTTTGAAAAAATGTCTCAACAAATGATAAAACTCTTTTTTACAGAGAAACATAAAATGCAACAGCGTTTGCTCTGATGAACGATCATAGGGGCAGGGCTGCTCCCACCGTAGGGCTTGAATCGTCCCAGAAACACAATAGCACCAGATCGTACCTGCTCTATAACGGAAGAGGATAGACCTCTTGTTGGACCCGGCCTCGTGGCGTGGTCCTTACCCCCGTGGATTGTGCCCGTTCCCCGCCCCGGCCTTCACGGGCCACCCTTCCGAACTGCACCGAGACCCCTCATCCCGAGCCGCACGAGGTCGCATACCCCTCAGGGCTCCGCCATCTTGTTGACATCACCGTGACTCTGTGCGCCAGCCGGCGCGACCCCGCTCAACCCGGCCTCGGCCCCAGCGAAGCCCCGACATCGAGGCACCAAGAACTGGCCAGGGGGTGCCACATGAACCATTCACCGCCCCCGGCGGAGGACAGTATCGATGGGACCCCCAACTGTCCTCCCATCCCTAGGTGTGATCGCCCTGCAACTCTCTTGGGCCTGGCGCCTCTCCTGCTGGGCGTCTGGCCACCTCCACCCGGCCTCTCCGCCCCCCCGGGCGCAAGGGTCCGGACATCAAAGGGCTCCAGACCTATATCTGGGGCGACCCCGCCACAGATCGGCAGTTGTATCCCGGAGTCGAGAGCCCTGCTGATCGAATCGCGGCCGACCCTGCGGAGAAGAACTCTTGCTTGAACTACCACGAGCCCTGCAGACTGCGTCGCGGCTCCTTCTTGTTGAAACTTTGAAGCCCCCCGGAACATTGGGGCCCCGCTGACGTTGTCACGGCCCAACCTCGCTGAAACCTCCCTCGGAGCCCTGCTGACGGCGTCGCGGCTCGAGCTGAGCAGAAACCATCTTGAGAGCCCTGCTGATCTGATCGCGGCTCCCCCCGAACTGAACGCCAGAGCCCTGCTGACGCCGTCGCGGCTCGACCCCTCCGAGATCCGGAGGTCCTCCAGCTTGAGGATAAGAACTGGGCCCCAGGTACCCTCGTACCGAGCTCCTGCCAAAGACTGTCCCGCTACCCCTACCCTTCTAAAGAGACACTGAGACTTTTGGTGGATCCCTCGATCCCTTTCGTGTAAATATTGATCCCGTAACCTTTAAGTGCTGATAAAGTATTGCTCGTCTTGAGACAACCTCCTTGAGTCCTGTGTGGTGGTGTTACTGTGCTAGTACGTGATAGGAGAAGGATCTCTCAGGAGGCTTCTCTGCAGCGCTCGGCTACTTCGTGCAGTGTGAGGGCCCCCCCTGGGTGGTCTCGCCGACTCCTCGGGGTCCGCCTTCCAACATTTGGTGGCCAGCGACGGGATCCGAGCCGAACGCAGTACGTACCAGCCAGTACCCACTAGCTACCCATCCAGTCAAACAGAAATCATGAGCAACCAGGAAAATAACGCGACCATGGAGTTCCAGCCCGAACGGTTGGAGGAATATACGCACAAGGAATTGAAACAGTTCTGCAAGGACAAAGGCATTGCAACCACTGGCCTAGGTACCAAAGAGGAGAAGCAGAAAGCCCTGAGGACCTGGCTGGAGGCCGAGGCAGGCCACTCCCAGGAAGAAGGTCCCTTGCCCCTGACTGAGGCCACATCAACCGCACTGACTCCGGCAACCGGAGGAAGAAAGAGCCTAGAAACCGGCCTCTCCGAAGAAGAAATACGAGAGTGGGAGAAGGTCCGGAACCACGAACTAGAGCTCGCACGACTGCGGCTGGACGGCGAACTCCAGCTGGCGGAAAAGAAACTGGCCCTAGAGCAGCTACGGCTTCAAGAGGAGATAGAAGAGAAGAGACGGCACCGAGAGTTGGAGGAAAAAAAACTGACCCTTGAGCACGAGCGAAGTCTCAAAGAGCTCGAAATCAAGGCCAAGAACGGGGGGACCAACACCCCCAGTACTAGAGACACCCTACCGCCTGCCGAGGCCAAGGTACATATCCCGAAAGAGGTCGTCAAGGAGTACTATAAGAATGACGACATCCAACAATGGTTCAAGGCCTACGAGGTGGCCATGACCTCTCATCGGGTGCCCCGAAAGGACTGGGGCGCCGGCCTGTGGGGGCGGTTCCTGAGTGAGGGTCGAGACACACTGCTCCAGCTGCCGGAGGAGGTGATGACCTCCTACGACCACATGAAGGAGGCCCTGCTCACCCGCTACGGTCTAACCGCGGAAATGTACCGCCAGCGGTTCAGAGACTGCAAAAAGATCCCGGGTACTACCTGGGTGGAATATGTGGACTTTTTCAGCCGGGCCCTAGAAGGATGGATCAAGGGTAGCAAAGTCACCACCTACGGGCAGCTGGTCGACCTCATCGTTTGGGAACATCTCTCCAACAATTGCTTCGTGGAGCTAAGGCAACACCTCCTCGACAGCAAGATGACCGACCCACGAAAACTCGCCGTCGAGGCCGATCGATGGGTCAACTCCCGAGTCCCCCGGAACTCAATGGGGGAGTACCAGAGGAACCCCACCGGACCCCCCCGCCAACGCGGTGGAGGGGGAGGGCTGAACAGGAACCGGGACCCCCCCGCCGGGGCCCCCAGGAGCCCCCCTTGAGGGCCACCGCAGCAACACCTCTCCCCGAGCCTAGCCCGAAGGGGGGCGACCCCGGCCAGAACCGGACCACGGCCACCAGTAACATGCTACGGCTGCCAACAAACCGGACACTATGCCAGCGACCCGGTCTGCCCCCTGAACCGAAGAAGCGGGGCCGGCGGGCCCCCGCCCCGACAGCTGGCGGCGGCCGCCCTGGGAGAAGGAGAAGAGGAAGAAGAAACCCTCGACCGAGGGACCACCGAATGGGAGCCGGCAGCCATGTCCCTGGTCTGCCTGGGTAGCCGGGAAATGGTGCCCCGCACCCCCATCCCAAGCAACACCCAGAAGTACAGGCAGCAGGTCACCGTCAATGGACAACGGGCCGAAGCCCTTCGTGACACCGGCACCAGCGTCACCGCTGTCCGCTGCCACCTGGTGACCCCCGAACAGATCCTACCCAATGTGCTGTGCCCCGTCCGGACGGCCGACAACAGCGAAAGCCTGTGCCAGATGGCCCTGGTCCCCTTCGAGTGGGGAGGGGTGACAGGCCTGCAAAAGGTGACGGTCCGCGACGACGCACCCGTAGACTGCCTCCTGGGGAACGACTTGGAGAGTTCCCCCTGGGCTCAAGTAGAGTGACGAGAGCACCTCCGAATGCTGGGACTATCAGAATGGGCCTGCGCCATCACCCGGTCCATGACCGCCCCGGCCCCCCGCTCGTCCTTGGCCCCCGGTGCCGCCCAGCCCGAGGGGCTCGCACCACCCCCCGCCTGCGGCGAGGGGGAGGCGGACACCGACCCTGGACCTAGTGAATCCTCCCCCGAGGAGATTGCTTCCCCGTGCGCCCTACCAGAACTTGCACAATGGCGACACGAAGGGGGCCCCACCCGGGAGCAGTTCCAGCAAGAACAGCAGTCCTGTCCCTCTCTCGAAGGGGTCCGACAACAAGCGTCCGCACAAACCAACGGGGACCAGACCGGCACCCACTGGGTCTACTGGGCCGAGGGCCTGTTGTATAGTGAGCAAAAAGTGGCAGAACTCGGGGCCAGCCGCGTGTTGGTGGTCCCCCTACGCTTCCGGGAGTTCCTGCTCAACCTGGCACATGACGTGCCCCTCGCCGGACACTTGGGGCAAGACAAAACTTACAGCCGTCTGGTGACCCACTTCTACTGGCCCCGGATGCGGAGAGACGTGGACAACCACTGCCGGTCCTGCCAGACCTGCCAAGCCAGCGGGAAGACGAGGGGTCGGGTCAAGGCCCCCCTCCAGCCCTTTCCAGCCGTCAGCACCCCGTTCGAACGGGTCGGAATCGACATCGTGGGGCCCCTGGACCCCCAGACCGCCCTGGGCCACCACTTCATCCTGGTCCTCGTGGACCATGCCACCAGGTACCCGGAGGCGGTCCCGCTAAGAACTATAACGGCCCCCGTGGTAGGCCGGGCCTTGATGGGGATCTTCTCCCGAGTGGGATTTCCCCGCGAAATGGTGAGCGACAGGGGCACGAACTTCATTTCCAAATACATGCGGTCCCTGTGGCAGCAGTGCGGGGTCACGTACAAATTCACAACCCCCTATCACCCTCAGGGGAACGGACTGGTTGAGCGGTTCAACAGAACCTTAAAGGGAATGATCCAGGGCCTGGAAGAGCCCCTAAGGCGGAGATAGGATGTCCTGCTGCCGTGCCTCCTGTTTGCCTATCGGGAGGTCCCGCAGAAGTCCCTGGGGTTCAGCCCGTTTGAACTATTGTACGGACATCCGGTCCGCGGACCGCTCAGCCTGGTCAAGGAGGGCTGGGAGACGAAGCTCCAAGGCGCCCCTCCTGACGTCTACCGATACCTCCTGACCCTCCGAAACCAGACCCGCAAGTTCCGAGCCATGGCCGAAGCCAACCTCGAGGCCAGCCAGGAGGACATGAAGCGGTGGTACGATCGGAACTCCTCTACCATCGAATTCGAGCCAGGCCAGAGAGTCTGGGTCATGCCCCCGGTTGAACCCGGCGCCCTCCAGGACAAGTGGACCGGGCCCTTCAAGGTGGTGGAGAAGAAAAGCCCCGTCACCTACCTAGTCGACCTGGAGTCCCCCCGGAACCCCCTCCGGGTTCTACATGCTAACAGGCTCAAACCCCACTTTGCCCGGACCGAACTGAGCCTGCTACTGGCGACCGACGAGGGGGGCGAGGACGACTCCGAGCCCCTGCCCGACCTCTTGCAGTCCAACGTCCACGACGGATCCATCAAAGGTGTCCAACTCGCCTCTTCCCTGACCCCGGAACAGCGTGACGACTGTCAACAACTGCTGCAGGACTACGCAGCCCTCTTCTCCCTCACCCCGGGGGTGACCCACTGGTGCGTCCACGACGTCGACACCGGGGAGAGCCCCCCCGTGCGACACCGAGCCTACAGGGTACCCGACCGAGTGCGGGCATGCATCCAGGCCGAAGTAGCGAAGATGCTGGCCCTGGGGGTCATCGAACCCTCCGACAGCCCGTGGGCCAGCCCTGTCGTCCTGGTACCAAAGGCCGCAGCCCCCGGCCACCCCCCGGCCACCCCCCGGAGTTACGATTCTGCGTAGACTACCGAGCCCTGAATGCGGTGACCAAGACGGACGCCCATCCTATACCCCGGGCCGACGAACTCATCGACCGCTTGGGGGCCGCCCGCTACCTGAGCACGCTGGACCTCACCGCCGGGTACTGGCAGATCCAGCTCACCCCCGGCGCCCGAGAAAGATCCGCCTTTTCTACCCCTGATGGGCATTACCACTTTCGGGTGATGCCCTTCGGAATGAAGAACGCCCCGGCCACTTTCCAGAGACTTGTAAACAAGGTTTTGGCCGGGCTCGAGGCCTTCAGCGCGGCCTACTTGGATGACATTGCCGTGTACAGCAACCACTGGGCGGAGCACCTCCGTCACCTCAAAGCCGTCCTGGCCGCCCTCCAGCGGGCCGGGCTCACGATCAAGGCCAGCAAATGCCAGATCGGCCAAGGATCAGTGACCTACCTGGGCCATCAAGTGGGAAGCGGGCAGGTGGCCCCTCTCCAGCCAAAAGTCGATGCCATTCAGGCCTGGGAACCCCCCACTACCCAGACAGCTGTCCGGGCCTTCCTGGGCCTCACCGGATACTACCGGCGGTTCATCCGGGACTATGGGAGCATTGTTGGCCCCCTCACAGAGCTCACGTCCAAGAAGCAGCCCAAGAAGGTGCACTGGACACCCCGCTGCCAAGCAGCCTTCGAAACCCTCAAGACAGCGATGTGCACTGCCCCTGTGCTGCAGGCCCCTGACTACAGTAAGGAGTTCGTGGTGCAGACGGACGCCTCCGAGTATGGGATCGGGGCCGTCCTGTCCCAGGCCGATGAAAAGGGGCTCGACCGACCAGTGGCCTTCATCAGCTGACGGCTACTGCCCCGGGAGCAGCGATGGAGCACCATCGAGCGTGAGGCCTTCGCTGTAGTGTGGGCCCTTAAGAAGCTCCGGCCCTATCTCTTCGGTACCCACTTCCGGGTCCAAACCGACCACCGGCCCCTGCGGTGGTTAATGCAAATGCGGGGCGAAAACCCCAAGCTGCTGCGGTGGTCCATCTCGCTGCAAGGGATGGACTTTGCTGTTGAACACCGGCCCGGCAATGACCACGCCAACGCCGACGGCCTGTCCCGCTTCTTCCGCCTTGACGGGGAGAATCCCCAAGGAGATGGGTGACTCTCCATGCCTTCGGCTGGGGGGGACGCCTGTTGGACCCGGCCTCGTGGCGTGGTCCTTACCCCCGTGAATTGTGCCTGTTCCCCGCCCCGGCCTTCACGGGCCACCCTTCCGAACTGCACCGAGACCCCTCATCCTGAGCCGCACGAGGTCGCATACCCCTCGGGGCTCCGCCATCTTGTTGGCATCCACGTGACTCTGTGCGCCAGCCGGCGCGACCCCGCTCAACCCGGCCTCGGCCCCAGCGAAGCCCCGACATCGAGGCACCAAGAACTGGCCAGGGGGTGCCACATGAACCATTCACCGCCCCCGGCGGAGGACAGTATCGATGGGACCCCCAACTGTCCTCCCATCCCTAGGTGTGATCGCCCTGCAACTCTCTTGGGCCTGGCGCATCTCCTGCTGGGCGTCTGGCCACCTCCACCCGGCCTCTCCGCCCCCCCGGGCGCAAGGGTCCGGACATCAAAGGGCTCCAGACCTATATCTGGGGCGACCCCGCCACAGATCGGCAGTTGTATCCCGGAGTCGAGAGCCCTGCTGATCGAATCGCGGCCGACCCTACGGAGAAGAACTCTTGCTTGAACAACCACGAGCCCTGCAGACTGCGTCGCGGCTCCTTCTTGTTGAAACTTTGAAGCCCCCCGGAACATCGGGGCCCTGCTGACGCTGTCGCGGCCCAACCTCGCTGAAACCTCCCTCGGAGCCCTGCTGACGACGTCGCGGCTCGAGCTGAGCAGAAACCATCTTGAGAGCCCTGCTGATCTGATCGCGGCTCCCCCCGAACTGAACGCCAGAGCCCTGCTGACGCCGTCGCGGCTCGACCCCTCCGAGATCCGGAGGTCCTCCAGCTTGAGATAAGAACTGGGCCCCAGGTACCCTCGTACCGAGCTCCTGCCAAAGACTGTCCCGCTACCCCTACCCTTCTAAAGAGACACTGAGACTTTTGGTGGATCCCTCGATCCCTTTCATGTAAATATTGATCCCGTAACCTTTAAGTGCTGATAAAGAATTGCTCGTCTTGAGACAACCTCCTTGAGTCCTGTGTGGTGGTGTTACTGTGCTAGTACGTGATAGGAGAAGGATCTCTCAGGAGGCTTCTCTGCAGCGCTCGGCTACTTCGTGCAGTGTGAGGGCCCCCCCTGGGTGGTCTCGCCGACTCCTCGGGGTCCGCCTTCCAACACCTCTCCTAGTGCGTAAGGTCTAAAGACAAGTATAGGTGGTAGGTCCATTAGACAAAAAGGACCTATAAAAGGTATGCACGGATTGTTTCGACAATTCGGTGCTCAGCCTTCTTGTCGTGCAGTAATCTAAAATTGGGGCTTAACCCTCAGTTTATCATCCTTATTGATGTTCTGCGTGGTCGTGAACAGGGCAGACAATCCCAATGTGTGCAAAGTTTTTGAAATGTAATCTACCCATGGGATTGAACGTCCCTTATCCAAATTGAGACAATCCAAAATGATATCTCTGCATAGGGACGCCTCTGGATTAGTCCAAACACTGACCTACAACAGAAAGGGGCCAAACTAACCTTCTCCGTTAGATAGTGCAAATGGAATATATGTCGTTACTACGCATTCCGTTGCAATGCATGCCTTTACCACGCATGCGTTACAACGGAATGTTTTTTCTACGCATTGCCTTTACCTCGATTTTTCCTTTACCCCGCTTTTTAGGTCTCGCCTGAGCCAGCGCTTTAGCGCTGCTCTCGCGAGAGCTTTTGTAAATGGGAGATCTGGAAGTGCAAACGAGTGCTTTCAGGCCTCCAAATACAGTGCATGTGCGCCGGGCGCGCGCACCATTTGGCAGCCTGCACACCATTTGCTTTCACTTTCGCGGCCGCTTGTTTTGTCTTCTTTCTCTCTTTTGCTTCCTTTCCTCCCTCATGACTCTATCCCTCCCTTGCTTCCCTTCCTCCCTCCATGAATGCCTCTTCTTTACTTTCTTTCCTTCCTCCATGCCTCGATCGTTCCCCTCCTTCCCTTCCTTACTCTTTCCATGCCTGTACCTCACGCTTGTTCTTTGAAGCCAACTGGTTGTTATTTATTAACTTATTTTTATCCTCGGCAGTGTGGCAGCTTCTGTTGCGGAAAGGCGCGGTGTAAAAGTTCATTTTCCGTCTCTCAGACCCACCCACCGAAAAAACAGCTTCCCATTTCATTGCAACTATGATTTGATGCGTGATAGATCGCCTGTCATCCGGCTGCCTTTCATCTATTCAGTCTTGATTGAAATCAATAAATCACTCACCATGGTAACCCAGGCAAGAGTGACGCAGGGCTTGCCCTCTAGATACTGTGGTCCAGACAGGCACAATTATTATCTTGTTTTAAGAGGTAACTCTTGAAGGTACTGGGGAAAGCGAGGACCGAAGCCGATTTGCACCGGGATACGGCACTCTCGTCTCTATTCTTAGCATGCTCCTACGCTGCTAGCGTAGTGATGGCATACGCTCGCCGAAGCTGGGTTGGGAGCCTCACACTTTTCGCGCAGGAACAGGTCGTTCTGCTGAGTCAGAGGACGATTCTGGCGCTAGCTAGTCTGAGAATAGCTGTATGGTGTCATTCTTTCCCCGCAGGCTGCAGGCGGATCCCCCTGCGGGGTGAGCGGAGCCCCGTCTGAAAACAATATCATGGTGTGGTATGCTGTCATCTTCGGGTAAGATGTTTTCTCCAGCGCTTGCTACTTCATTAGCCACTATAATGTCCGTCTACTTGCTGTGTGTCCCTACTCCCTTGAGCTGACCCTCACCTACTTTGGATGTTTGGGCATGTGTGCTTCACTTGCTCAGTCAGTCGAATTACATATAGGATTTACTCCCTTACAAATTTCAGAAGCTGTCAGTGAGTGAAGTACTGCAACTTGTGTCATGCGCAGTATGACTGGTATTTTCTTCACAAAGGTGACAATGCTCACCTCGTACCACCGCTGCTGCGCTTTAATGCCCACGTTTACCTGCTGTAATTTTCTAAACTCTACCTCTGTTATTAATGTTTAATTTACATATCCTCTCCATGTCCTGTATGTGACTGACCATCTGTGCTTCCCTGCCCCTACCTCTGCTCTATATATGCCTCGACTGTTTTCAATTGGTTCCCTCTGTAATGCATTTTCTACCCCTATGCTATTGTGTTCCTTATCCCCTCTTATTAAACTTCCCTGACACTGCTTTTAATCTTTTCTTCCTGCTGCAGTTAGATGCTTCCTTCCTCTGTGTTTGAACTTCAGGAACTCCCACCCCCAGCTTGGACTGTAGTTCACCCCTGTGCTCAGACTTAAGAGGTCCCTTAATCACCCTCTGCCTCCTCCCCATGTGCCCCACTCTTGGTTTTAATGTCTCCACCCTCTGTGCTTTTAACCTCAGTGTCCACGCCTTTCTCACTTAGACTTCACTGTCCTCCTTCACTTCTCAGTTGATGTTTTTAGTCTGTGTAATTTAATTAACTCAGCCTAGCCAGTCGTGAGAACCATTATCCACGACGATATTTGCGATGTCACACTCAAAAGTGCAGCCTGTTGTTTCTGTGAAAGATCCAAACGTCAAGAAGTGTATGCATAGCTGCATTGATTTGCTTTATTTTACCTACATTGCTGTTTACACTCTGTAAGTAATGCAGGAAGGGAGGTTCAGGGCGGAACGGTGGAAAAAGGCTTGAGAAGGAAGGCACAGAAGGGATTGTTTATAGAATAAACATTGCGAAAAGCATTTACAATGCAATATGGCATTGTAAATGACAATGCCTTTTATGTATGTGTTAAGAAAACGTGCAAAGTACAAAGTGTGTGTTTACGCACCGCTTGCAGGTTTTCAAAACACATAAATAAAATGCATTGTCATTTACAATGCCAATAGCTCAAATCTCGCAAATGCGAGACCTATTGCATTGCAAATGCTTGTTCTTTTTTGTGGGGGAGACACTAAAAAAGGACTGACGCATTTTTTCGGATGAGGAAGAAGACGTTCCGTGATAACGTTGCTTGCATGGTAAAGACGGTCGTGGTAGCAATACGCGTTGTGAAGACGTTTACGAGGTAAGTGTACCGTTGTAAACGTAACGTGTAGAAAAGCCTTCGTGGTAAAGGCTGTTTTCGGTGCAAATGTAGCTCTGAGTGTATGATGAAGCTAGACGGGAGTAAATACATAATCCACCAATGCATAAGATTTTCATTGGACAGAGAAGATGTTATTGTAAGCCCAAGCCCCATAGGTGGCAGCTGGGACACAATGGGGATTATGGGCATTTAAAAGTGGCTGCTATGGGGAGGGTAAGAATTGTACCATCTGTCCTGCTAAGCTTCAGACGTGAACTGGTTAATTGTTGTTAAAAATGACACCCAGATAGCTAAAGTCGTTCATGCCACTGAGTGACTGACCTATTACAGTGAGGCTTGAGATGTTGCTTTTACCAGGCCCACAAGCCATGATATGGGACTTTTCAAAATTGGTTACCAAATCTAGACTACTCGTGAAAAGGACAAAGGGATCCACTGCCATCCGTAAAGCATTGGGAGTGAGCGTCAGTAGGGCTGCATCATCTGTGTATAGCAGTGCGGGTACCTGGATGTGGCCAATCTTTGGGGTGTCTACAGGACTCATGGTCAGATGGGAACATAGGCCATTGCTGTAGATGATAAAAAGTTGCAGAACTAAAACGCATCCTTGGCGCACTCCTCATTTTAGTGAAAATGCGGGGGTCATTTCCTCATTGATGCCCAAGCTAAGTCGGTTTGCAGTGAGTGCAAAAAGTTCACAAAAAATAGCTCCGCCCCCAAGTCCAATATCATCAGCCATGTCGTGGACCTGTTCGCACAGTCGAAGGCTGTGGATAGGCCCATGAAGGCCAGGCACAGTGGGCAGCGCCTGACATAGATGTATTTGTTAACAATCAGGCCAGGTTTAAACATTGATCCACTGTAACTGCATGATCAATAAATGAAATTGGCTTATAGCATTTAGGGGAAATGCCGTCTCCCTTTGAAAAAATTGGTACGATGGTAGACAGAGCCCAGGAACGGGGGATGTTAGTGTTCAAGGAACGGTTAAAGACTTGTTAACACTCAATCATTTAGTGATTTTTTATCCCTCTCATACAAATTATTTAACATGTAATCCACTAGTTTCCCTTCCTTTGCAGAACATTTTCCTGTCTGGCTTGTGTTACTGGTGACAGCTTCCACTCGGTACGGATATACTTTAATAATGTTTTTGTAAACAAAGCTGCCTCTGAAGCTCTGATCAACCAGATGTTCACTTCCTGTTTTCCTCCTCCTCTTCTGGGTCGAGGCACCACCTGTGTTCACATTGCACAGTCGAGTTTGTTTGAGGCCAGCTGTTACCACACTGCCTTGAGATTTATCTTGGCTGCAGTACGCAGATGTTTCTATTTTAAGATATTTTTGCCTGCACCGCACCACTAAACAGAACCATTTTTGAATATGTAGAAAAGAAAGTATGATACACACAAGTGAAGTCTAAGACAGTCCTTACACCTTATTTAACCTGCTTCCGTCACAGTGGAGCAGCGTAATTTAGGCTCCACCTTAACACGTCACAGAAGTGCAATTGTATACGTGCACCTGAACCTATATTTACTGTGTGCCTTTATTTTATTAATGTGTGTGAGATATTTAAACGCATTACTGAAATATATTCACAGTAGAATTTCGAGATTTATGACCTGTATATTAATGTTCAACATACGATGAATCGTGTATTCTTTCATTTCTGTTTTATATTTACACTTCAAGTTATATTTGCTTTTGTTCATGTTTGCAGTTTATTAAACGTTACATGTGTGCATGTATAACCAAAAAGTCGAAGTGCACATTAAATGCTTAGTTTAAAGTTGGCCTGATTAAAGGTCTTCATTCTAAACTGAAATTTGTTTTGTCAGCGTGTTCTTTCTTTGCAAGTGCGCCGGGGCGGCTCCTCCTCGTGGGCGGAGGAGCGTCGCCTCACTGCTTTCTCGCAGTGCGAGAAGCAAAAACATAAAATGGTATTTTAAATATTTTTATGTTCCTGCTTCTCGCTCAGCAAGAAAGCCATAGGCAGGGTTTGGTTGGGGGAGGACGGGTGAGCATTCCTGCTCCAGGCAGGGGAGGAGCGGCTTGCCCACTGTTGTGGGCACTGACTGTTTGGTCGGCCCCAGGGCCGACCAAACCAATCATGCACACTGTGCATTTTCTCTATGTAGGCTGCATGCAGCCTACATAGAGAAAATGGCATCCCAGCCAATCACAACGCTGCCATTGCAGCGTTGTGCTTGGCTTAGGAGAGGAGAGGGAGGCTGCCTGCTTCTTGTAAGGCACAGAGAGAGGAGACGTGATGCAACGCGGGACCGGAGGAAAAGGTAAGTTTAAATGTATTTAATATTTCTAATTAACCCCCCTCCTTGCGCGACTCCCCATACCCCCACCCGCGAGTCATGCCAGCAGCCACTGCAGGTGCGTTCTCAAGGTTTCGTTAGCTAGAAAAAAAGAGTACTGTTGTCTGTATTAGTTTCTTGATAGGAAGGTCAGAGAAGAGAAATCTTGGCAAGAATCTTGAATTTCTGATGAGCAGATGAAGCCTCCTATTCATTGTGTGTCAGGAATGGAGGACTGTTCAAGGTTGCAGCAACTGTCCTAGCTCTGCAAGATGGGAAAGTCTGGTAATGTTGCAAGGTACAATGTGCAGATGGACTTGATTGATTCTTGGAGGGGTGGGAAGAGATACGACTGATGTTGAAGTGTTGTATATTTTAATTAGTGTACACACTGTTAGAGGTTAGAGCAGATGATCTTGGATCTTGAGGGGTACAGATCTCTCTGCTTCTTTTACGCTTGCAAGTGTGAAGCTACATGCTAAACACTTAAACCAATTTTGGAAGACTTCTACTGGAGTCTTCACCATGCTGACAGCGTCTCGCATTACCGAATTCCCTTGAGACTCCATTCTAGAACCCATCCTTTCCTAACCTAGAATCTTGAACTAGATGATTTAATTAATTACTACTGTTTAGGAGGGACAATTAGTTTCTTTAAGGGACATTTATTTTTTGTTTCTTGTATTGTTGTGACTGTGATTAATTCCTATCTTATCCTTCTGAGACTGAACCTATTGCAAGATTTCAGTTTGTCAGCTGAAATCCTGTATCGCAATATTCTCTTGATATTTGTATATATTGGTTTGATTATTTATTTGAAATAAGTCCTTTAACTTAAATCGCCGATTCCTAGTCCTTAATGTGTGGCCAAATGGTTTCACAAAGATTGAATTGTTTTACCTTGGCTGATTGTTAACTCCCTTGTTGTCTCAGTCAACTTAAAAAGATCCATCAGAGGAGAGATTTTAACTCACGGACCTACACACTCTCAGCAGACACTCATCCAGGGGCGCCACAGAGACCAGCAACATCAAAGCACTATCTCACCCACAATCAAAGGACTGCAAGAAAAACAGGTTCCAGGCCAGATCACTCCACTCTCCCGCTCCAGCTTCCTGATTCCTGCATCGCCGAGTTTTCCCGCCTCTGCCTGCCGAAGTATTTCCCGCTGCTGCCTCCCTGCGGCCCCGCCCCCCTCCAATCCCATTCGCCGCCCCGCTCCCGCCACCCAGCTTACCCTCCCTCCCGGCTCCTTACTTAAGGGGACCAAGGGGACTGCTGCAGTGTGACCGCTGCCTCTTCCAGGCCAGATCACTCCACTCTCCCGCTCCAGCTTCCTGATTCCTGCATCGCCAAGTTTTCCTGCCGCTTCCTGCCGAGTTTTTCCCGCCGCTGCCTCCCTGCGGCCCCGCCCCCCTCCAATCCCATTCGCCGCCCCTCTCCCGCCACCCAGCTGACCCTCCCTTCCGGCTCCTTACTTATGACGCCCCCTGAGCGACCGCGCAGCGGACGCGCACAGTGGGAGCGCCAATTGAGCGCTGAAGGTGTGCCAAAGGTAACCCCGTCTGCGCCCGTCCTCGCCTGGACAGCGCCCAGTGCCAGACCACCTGGTCCGCGTCGCCGCCGGCGCACCCGACTCACCTACGACGCCACAACCCTCCTCGCACTCAACCCCGAACAAAACAACGCCTGCCACCACGCCACCCCGAGACGCACCCACGGACCCTTCTCCTGCCTTGCCTGCCGATTCTCCTGCCCCCGAGCCTGCACCGCACCTGCCAAACCGAGCCCCAGCAACAACCATCTGAAGTGCATCCTGCTCAACACCCGCTCCATCCACCGACACGCCGTCGAACTCTGGAACCTCCTCGACTCGACATCACCAGACATCGCCTTCCTGACGGAAACCTGGACGAACGCCTCCTCAGCGCCCGACATCGCCATAGCCATCCCGGACGGATACAAGATCACCAGGAGGGACCGCGTCAACCAGACGGGTGGAGGCATCGCCATCGCCCACAAGAACACCATCCGCATCACGACCAACTCAGATGACACCCTCACCTCCGCCGAACACATCCACTTCCAGATACACTCCGACCCCAAGACCACGCTCAGAGACACCCTCGTCTACAGACCACCGGGACCATGCACACAATTCAGCGAAGTCATCACAGATTTCGTCAGCCCACACGCCATCAACTCCACCGACTACATCCTCCTAGGGGATCTCAACTTCCACCTGGAGAACAACAGGGACCGCAACACTGTCGCCCTGCTGGACAACCTTGCCAACCTCGGACTCAAGCAACTGGTAACCACCCCCACCCACTACGCCGGCCACACGCTTGACCCAGTCTTCTCATCCAGCAAGCACGTCGCCTTCAGCCACGCCACCAAACTCCAGTGGACCGACCACAGCTGCGTCCACTTCAGCTTCAGAAAAACGACGACCCACCACCACCCGCAACAAGCCCCACGAAGGAACTGGAACAAGATCCCAAACGACCAACTCACCACCTTCCTCAGCCAGAACCCCCCCACCAGCTCAATGGGCCCCAACGAAGCTGCCAACAACCTCACTCAGTGGATCACCAACTGCGCTGACACCCTTGCACCACTGAAGAACCCCTCCAGCAGACGCGGCAGCAAGAAAACCCCCTGGTTCACCGACAAACTCATCACCTCCAAGAAGAACTGCCGCTCCCTGGAGAATACCTGGTGCACCAACCAGACCACAGACAACATGACTGCCCTCAAGCACGCCACCCGCAAACACCACCAACTGATCCGCGCCACGAAGAAGACAGCCTTCAAGGAACGATTGGACAACAACACCCACAACAGCAAAGAACTCTTCACCATCGTCAAAGAGCTCTCCAACCCCGACGCCGGAAACAACGACATCACTCCCTCGCAAGACCTCTGTGACTCTCTCGCCGCCTTCATTCACGACAAGATCGCCAACATACAGAACAGCTTCGGCCCTCCTACCACGACCCCCACCACCGAACCGACGCCCCCCACCGCCACCCTCCGGACCTGGACACCGGTCAGCACCGAAGACACAACACGCACGATGAACACCATCCACTCCGGATCCCCCACGGACCCCTGTCCACACCACATCTTCAACTCGGCCGACTACATCATCGCACCCCACCTCCGCGACATCATCATCGCCTCCTTCAACACCGCCACCTTCTCGGATTGCTGGAAACACGCCGAGATCAGCGCCCTGCTGAAGAAACCTACAGCTGACCCCACTGACCTCAAGAACTTCTGCCCCATCTCGCTCCTCCCGTTCCCTGCCAAAGTCATCGAGAAGACCGTCAACAGACAGCTAGTCGCCTTCCTTGAGACCAACGGCTCCCTCGACCACTCGCAGTCCGGCTTCCGAGCCAACCACAGCACGGAGACCGCCATAGACGACATCAGATCCCTACTGGACAACGGGGAAACAGCGGCCCTCATCCTCCTGGACCTCTCCGCAGCATTCGACACTGTCTGCCACCGCACCCTGGTACAATGCCTGAACAACGCCGGAATCCAGGAGAAGGCCCTTGAGTGGATCACCTCATTCCTCGCCGGAAGAAGCCAGAGAGTCCGCCTCCCCCCATTCCGGTCAGCGGCCACTGAAGTCATCTGCGGCATTCCACAGGGGTCATCGCTCAGCCCCATCCTCTTCAACGTCTACATGAGCCCCCTCGCAGCCATCGCACGCCAACACGACCTCAAGATCATCACCTACGCCGACGACACCCAGCTCATCCTCTCCCTCACCAACGACCCGGACACCGCCAAAGCCAGCCTACACGAAGGGATGAAAGACGTCGCCGAATGGATGCAGAACAGCCGCCTGAAACTGAACTCAGACAAGACGGAGGTTCTCATCCTGGGGTCATCACCCTCCGCCTGGGATGACTCCTGGTGGCCCCCTGCCCTGGGCGCCACCCCCAAGCCAACGGACCACGCACGCAACCTGGGCTTCATCCTGGACTCCTCCCTCTCAATGTCCAGACAAGTCAACGCCATCTCGTCTTCGTGCTTCAACACCCTGCGCATGCTTCGAAAGATCTTCCGATGGATCCCCACCGAGACCAGGAAGACGGTCACCCAAGCCCTCGTCACCAGCCGGCTGGACTACGGGAACACCCTCTACGCCGGCACCAACACCAAACTCCAGAAGAAACTCCAACGGATCCAGAACGCCTCAGCTCGACTCGTCCTGGACATCCCCCGTCACAGCTACATCTCCGGACATCTGAGAGACCTTCACTGGCTCCCTGTCAACAAAAGGATCACGTTCAGACTCCTCACCCATGCACACAAGGCCCTCCACGACCTGGGCCCCAAGCTCCTCAACAACCGCCTGACCTTCCACCAGCCCACCCGCCAGCTCCGCTCCGCCAGCCTCGCCCTCGCCGCCGTCCCACGCATCCTCAGAGCCACCGCCGGAGGAAGATCCTTCTCCTACCTGGCGGCCAAGACATGGAACTCCCTCCCCATCCACCTCCGGACAACCCAGGACCATCTCGCCTTCAGGAAGCAACTCAAGACCTGGCTGTTCGAGCAGTAACTTACCCCCACCCCCCCACCGCCTTGTGACCCTCCGGGTGAGTAGTGCGCTATTCAAATGCCATTGATTGATTGATTGATTGATTGATTGATTAATCGTGGTTATGCTGGGTGTAGGAGAGTAGGATCTGCTTCACATGGGTACCCACACTTTTTACTGGTGTTTCACTGTTTCTCGACCTTAGTCTGGCTGCGGCCCTGCTAATCAGGACCCAAGCCTAGCTGCTTCCTCTCTAAAATGGTTTCCATGTACATTAGGTACATTTCTAATTGGATTCTGGAGTGCCTTAGAAGCCCCTAGTATATGGTATACTATGTACCAAGGGCATAGGTACCTCAGAGTCCTGATTACTCCAACAAGTTCATTGTCCAAACAGATGCATCTGAATTGGGGGTAGGGGCTGTACTGTCACAATTGAATGATGAAGGTCAGAATCAGCCAGTAGCTTTCATAAGCAGAAGGCTGACCCCTAGAGAGAAACGTTGGTCAGCCATTGAGAGGGAGGCCTTTGCTGTGGTTTGGGCTCTGAAGAAGTTGAGGCCATACTTGTTTGGTACTCACTTCCTTGTTCAGAGAGACCATAAGCCCCTCTTATGGCTAAAACAAATGAAGGGTGAAAACCCCAAACTGCTTAGGTGGTCCATTTCCCTACAGGGGATGGACTTTACAGTGGAACATAGACCTGGGAGTAACTATGCCAATGCAGATGGATTCTCTAGGTATTTCCACTTAGAACAGGAAGACTCAACTGGTCAAGGTTAGTTTAATGTCCCTGCGTTGGGCGGGGGGTTGTGTAGGAGAGTAGGATCTGCTTCACATGGGTACCCCCACTTTTTGCTGGTGTTTCACTGTTTTTCAACCTTAGTCTGGCTGTGGCCCTGCTAATCAGCCTAGCCCAGCCTAGCTGCTTCCTCTCTAAAATGGTTTCCATGTACATTAGGTACATTTCTAATTGGATTCTGGAGTGCCTTATAATCCCCTAGTATATGGTATAATATGTACCTAGGGCATAGGTACCTCAGAGGCCTACCAGGGGCCGAAGCATGGGAAGCACCCCAAAATGACACCACAGGTCTGCTACTGCAGCCTGGGTAAGGTTGTGCCTGCACCCCTTACTGTGGTATAGGCTACCTATATCACTACCATTGTACACACATATAAAACCTATAAGTCAATCCTATGGCAGGCCTTAACAATCCTGAAGGCAGAGTGCTTGGTTTTTATGTGAAAGGGTGGCCCTGCATGAGCAGAGCCCCTCTGCAGCGTTCGGAGTATCTTCTCTGATGATGTTTGTGGTGCAGCCTGACCATATACTCTTAAATGCATTATAATCTCGCAGTAAATGCTAACTTTGGACTGGCTGCACAGAAACATGTCGTGTTTGGTGTCAAACGCTTTGGAATACTACCCCCCCCTGCCAGTTCTGGCGGTGGGGGTAGCATTCCACCCTTCTAGAGGGAGAGACATGTTCACACTGGTCTACCTGGTAAAGACTTTCCTGAGCCCTGGCATCACAAAATGGATGCCACTGCCACAGACATGACTCTGGCCTCCTGCTGCTGACCGAAACTCCAGCAGGGGAGGCCTGGACAATAGGTTTCCTGTCCCAGGGAGGTGTAAGCACCTCCCCAGACAGGCAGATGTGTATTGGGGCTGGGTGGGAGCACTCTCTGGTGCTTTGTAGTCCTGCACTGGGGGCACACTTGGTGTCCATGTGCATAGTCCAGTTCAAACCGGTTGCAGGGGCTACCTGCCACTGCTCTGGTGCGAAACTGGACAAAGGAAATGGGTGTAACCACCCCTCTTTCCCTAGAGTATGTCCAACCCCCATACTTAGTATAAGTATGGGAACCCAGTCCTTGAGACTTTGGATTACCCTGGACAAAACTCTGCAACATATATCCTGGACTTCGACGTTCTATTTCAACGACTGAAGAAATCTCCCTTGGGGTCAAGGGCAGAGACGTTTTAATGCATGGGCAAAGTGGGCTCTGGCCCAGGGCCCCAGCCTTTCAGGGGGCCCCCTGACAGAGTCAGCTCCCTTCTCCAGAGTTTTGCCCTAATGACCTTGAATATTTCTTAAACAGATTGTTTTAAATACTGTTTTCCTTTAATTTATTTTCTATGTACCTGATGTGTGAGAGTCTTGCCATTTTGTTGTGTTTATGTTTCATTCAATATACATAAAAAAAGTTTTTTAAGATCAAAACAAGGTCTAAGATATAAGACATGGGAGGGCGTCACAGAGATTATTTGCAATAATATTGGTGAGCTGCTGATGTGTCACAATATTGAAAACACACATAACTATCCCTGAATATTTAGATGAAAAAACACATTTAGGGCCTTATTTATGAGAAGTGATGCATGGCTGTGTGAAAACAGGAATGCGTCACATCTTAGTGCACCCTCCTTGCGACATGAAGCAGCATGTCGTAAGGAGTTACAGCTACGTCAGTATTTCTGATGTAACTGTAGGCGCAGAAGTGATGCATTGCTGGGGTGTGTCTGAAAATAGATGCAACTCCAGCAATGTGTCCTTTCACATGGGGCTAGCCCCATGTGAAAGGGCCTGCATCAGTCTTACTCCTGCTGTGAGGCAGGTGTAGGATGTTGACGCAATGGCGTCCTAGAAGTGGCGCACTGAAATCTCATAGATTTCAATGCGCCACTTCTGCGAGGCTTTTTGAGGGGGAACACCCACCCTGCATTTATTATACCTGGTGCAGGTATAATGTGGTGCAGGGGTTTACAAAGTGACGCATCTACCTAGATGCGTCACTTTGTAAATAGGGCACAACATGGCACATTTTTAACGCTGCCAGTGCGTCACAAAAAGTGATGCACTGGCGGCATAAAAGTGAAGCAATTCCTCATAAACAAGGCCGTTACAATTTGGACGAGTGTTCGTTTGCACTGTCAGGGTCCTAATGAAATGAAATAGTGTATTTAATAAAGCGTGTAGCTACTCAGACTAGAGTGTCCTGACGCGTGACAGTGGGAGGAAAACATGTGTAAAAGACCCATCAGTTATTAAAAAGGAAGGTTTTTAAGTTCTTCCTTAAATATACTAGGTCTGTGGTTAGGTTCAGAGACTCAGGGAGTCTATTTCACAATTTTGCACCTAGAAAGCCGAGGGATCTGCCTCCAGTGAGGGCACGGCATATTTTCAACACGATGGCCAGGTTGGCATTGGAGGATCTTGGGTCTAGGTGTTGTGTAGCGATTAACGCGCTTATTTAGGTAGCCGGCTCCTAAGCCATGGAAAGCTTTAAAGAAGATGGTCATCGCTTTGAAGTCGATCCATTCTTTTATGCGGAGCCAGTGTAGAGACTTAAGAATAGGGGTCATACTAGATCTGGGTTTAGGTCTCAGGATGGCTCTGGCCGCCGCGTTTTGTACCACTTGTAGGCGCTGGATAAGGGATTTGGGAAGACCGAGGTACAAGCTGTTGACATGGTCAAGCTTTGATGTCACAAGAGCCTGCACCATGATCTTTCTGCTCTCAAGCAGTAACAGTGGCAGGATTTTTTTTTGCACCCAGAGTATGCCAAAGCAAGCGGCAGTTAGATTTTGGATTTGAACGCGCATGGAGAGTGTCTTGTCTATGACAATTCCTATGTTTTTTACCTTCTCCTTTTCAGCGGGCGGGGGCGGCAGATCTTTTGGCCACCAAGAGCTCCAGTCAGGCGTTTCTGGATTACCAAAGAAAACAACTTCAGTTTTGATAGGATTGCACTGCAGCTGAATGATCTTAAGCCAGTTAAAAACCTTTGTGAGGAAAGACCTAATCATTGCCCCGTCAAAGTCGGTTCCTTTTTCACATGTAAAAATCAGCTGAGTGTCATCAGCATAGGAAACAATTTTGGCGCCCTCTTCCTCTACCAGAAATGCAAGGGGGGATAGATATATATTAAAAAGGGTAGGACTAAGAATGGAGCCCTGAGGGACACCTACATTCATGACTGGAACCGGGGATGAGAAAGGGGGGAGCCAGATGTCCCGAGATCTATTTGCCAAGAAGGATGACATCCTTGTTAAGGCGGTCCCTCCAGGCCGATATTAGCAAGTCTCTCCAGGAGCCTCTTATGTGGGACTGTGTTGAAGGCCGCTGACAGATCGAGCAGTATCAGAACAGTCTTGCTTCCCTGGACCAGCTTACCCTTGAGAAATTCAGTCACTTCCAGCAGAGCGGACTCCGTACTGTAGTTAGCCCTAAAACCGGATTGGGACTCAAGAAGGAGCTTCCCATCTTCAATGTGTTTTTGGAGGGCCTTGTTTACATGCTTTTCTAATACTTTGGAGAGGGCCGGAAGAAGGAAGATTGGCCTGTAGTTGGCAGGGTCCGTCAGTTTGGCGTTAGCCTCTTTTATCAGTGGAAGAATCTTAGCATTCTTCCATAATTTCGGCATGTTGCCTGAGGAGAGGGAAGCATTAAATAGCTGTTTTACCGTGGGGTTTATGGTGGGAGCTAATAGGTTCAGGATATTTGCTGGACATGGGTCGGTAAGAGAGCCAGATGTAATGCTTTGGAGAAAGGTCAGTGACTCTTCAAGCTGAAACTCAGGGAAAGCTAGTAAAGATGGAGGATCCAATAAGTGAAATTTGCTATTAGAACTAAGGTAGAAGGTCAGTTCTTCCTCTGAGATGTTACTGAAGGCTTGTTGGATCACAGAGATCTTTTTGTCGGAGAATTGAGCTATTTGTTTAGACCATTCTTCCGTGCGTGGCCCCTCCTTTGTGCCGGCGTTTGGGACGGTAAAGGATTTAACTATGCCAGTGGTTCCCAAACTGTGTGCTGTGGCTCCCTGGGGAGCCATCAAACCTAGCCAGGGGAGCCACTCACCAAGCACTTTAATGCATTTAATGTTGAAGGGTCAGTTGGTTTCAGTTAAACTAATTAGACTTAAACACATGATGTCGATGATTTGTAAGTGACATGCCTAAAGCTGTAAACATAGCTCTTAATTGATGGCATGTCGAGGGAGATGATCTCCATATTTCACTGGATCCCCACTTCCAACACTCCCAAAGTAAGTGGAAGAAGCCTGATTTATTTTGTTAGACTCGTTAATAGTTTTGTTTTTTTCCAAATGCATTCTACACCAATGCAAGTTATCAGGAAAGAACAGTTGTCCTGGCTATTGAACAAACTAAGTATAATAATGTATTGACATTTGTACTTGAATCATAGGTACTTCCATCGCACATTTCTTTCAGTACACACACATTTCCAGACAGGCCTGCTCTGTCCTTGAGTACAGGGAAGTAAAACACCATATACAGCATAATGTCAACATTTGGAAGCAAGAAAGAGGGACGTTTAAAAAAATGTAAAATAAAAATCTGGGGAATGCATTTTACTTGCATTGATTTGGAGGCAATTTTAGGGAGGAGACAGCAAAAATAAAGCTGTATGTGGTTTAAAAAATCGTGAGTCACCCTGCTGAGACAGGTTTGTTGGCACGTATGACATAGGTAGATATGGAAGTGCAAGCAAATATTCTTCAAGCGCAGAAACTTTGGCAATGGGGCCTAGATGCACAGTGGGACAATTTAGCTCTGTAAGTGGGATAAAAAAGTTTGAGAGGATACTGTAGAAAAGGCATGGGCAAAAAAGTGTAACTAGGAATATTTTATTACGGGCGCCCCCTTAGTAATACAAAACACCCTGCGTATATGATTATAATACCTTCATCCCAATTATTTTCAGGAAGAAAAATGCAAGTACTCCCGAGGCCGAGCCTATATCCACCCCACCCTCCCAAAAAAGTAACAGTGGGGAGCCACGGGCAATGGCCAATGGGTCAAGGGAATCACGGGTCGAAAAAAGTTTGTGAACCACTGAACTATGCTAAAGATTTCCTTACTGTTATTTTGGGAATTTTCTATCTTGGTTTGAAAGAAGTTTTTCTTGGCTGCCTTCACGAGAATGTAATGAGCTTTTAAGATGTCTTTATACACCTTCCTGTGCTCAGGTACATAGGATTTATGCCATTTCCGTTCCATTTTCCTACAATTTCTTTTGCTAGATCTGAGGGAATAGTTAAACCATGGAGCTGGTGGGGCCAACCTCTTTGAGGAGCAGGAAACAACCGGTATCGCTGCACCAATGTTGGTTCGGAGCCATGAATCTATTGAGAAGGCGTCCGGGTCGGGGCAGCCAGACAACTCGGGTGAGGAACAACAAGGGCCTCTGCTAACATTGGGATGGATATTTTATGGAACGTCCTATAATTAGGGAGCCTATGCCCTGCGTTGGGAATTACACATTTTAATAGGAGGTGGTCAGACCAGGTAATGGGAAGAGGTAGGCTTACTGATATGTCAAAGTTGTGAAAGATTTGGTCTAGGGTATGGCCCTTCTCATGGGTGGCCGACGAAATAGATGGAAACATGTTGCAGGCCTGCAGCGTCTCCAACAAGGAAATTGTTTGAGGGTCTTTTCCATTGTCCATATGTGTATTGAAATCTCCCAGAATAAGGCAGTTGTTGTATTTTAAGGCCAGGGAGGTGGTGGCTGTATTAAGCGTAGTAATAAAATTACCAATTGCACCGGGAGGTCTGTAAATCAGAAAACCAGCTATGCTATGATGAAGGGATAAGGTACAGTGGAAGCCTAAGGACTCTGTGACCTCAATGTTTTCCATCGGGATGGGAGAGCAGTCTAACCTTTGATTGCAAATTATGGCGACACCGCCCCCCTTCCCACTCGGTCGGTCCATCCTAAGGATTTTATAACCCGTAGGGATGGCCGAGGTGATAGTAGAGTTGGAGGCTTCAGACAGCCAGGTCTCAGTGAGAAATAAAAGATCAGGCTGTTCTTCTAAAAGTAGGTCATAAATGTGTGGTTCATGCTTTTGCATAGAGCGACAATTTAAAAGGGTGGCCTTTAAGTCTTCTGTTTTCTTATTGTTTTTACACTTATTGTTGCGTGGGAGGATCTTGGATCCTATTTTCCTGGGCTGGAGGAGAGACCAGTTGCACTTATTGCAACTCAAGTCTACCTCCAAGCTCAGACCAACAGCTGTGCACTGACAAAATGGTAGCCGCCTAAGGCTAAGCAGTTTTTCCCTACTGTAATATAGTGGAAGAAACTCATCGGATGGGAACAGGGCAGCGTGGCCGGCACCGGACACCTCTGGGATGCTGACAGGCACAGACGGGCTTGCCTTTGGCTCGCCTTCGGCGTTCAAGCAGCACGCTCGCTGCGCACGACCATTTGCATAGGGAATATATAGGATAATGCCTATGATGCAAACTGGATCACTAACACAGCTGAGGAGCGGAAACTGCGTGGGCGGAATTGAGGAGCCCGATAGTAACCCCAGCTCTCCGCACAATCGGTGTATCAGCCGCAGCGGGACTGAAGGAAAAGTGAGATGCAAATCAGAGCAGCTAAGGAGGTGTAGGCAAGAACAATCGAGTAAAGTGCAAGTGCGCGTAGATAGGCGAAATTGTTAAAAAGCACAGAGTAATATAGCCACACATATACAATTTAAAAAGTATTAAAAACCTAGTTGCAGGCAGGAAACACTAAATTCTACCGCTGTCAGCTGCACACATCTGTTTACATCGGGAATATAGAGTAATTTCAGCCACACATATACAATTTAAAAAGTATTAAAAACTTAGTAGCAGGGCAGGAAACACTAAATCCTACCGCTGTCAGCTGGGCGCGTCCGTTTGCATCAGGAATATATAGGCTAATGCCTATGATGCAAACCGGATCGCTAACGCAGCTGAGGAAGCGGAAACAGCGTGAGAAACGGACTCAAATTGGATCATAAATTCAAAGCTGTTCTGAACAGGGGCCCCCAAAATATGTTTGGCCCAGGGCCCCCAAAATCCTTAAGATGTCCCTGGTCAAGGGGTGACTCCCCTGCTTGGCAGGCACCAAAGAAGCAACTGTCCGGACTGCAACTCTGAAGCTCCCGCCAGACGCCGAAGTCTTTGCATCACCAGAGGTGGATTACCAGACTTCCCCGAGGCTACCCTGAGTCCACAGCAAAGCTGAGGCCCATGGCTAACCTGGGTGACGTGGAACCGCGACCCCTGGACACCGTGATCTTTTGCTGATCCATCATCTTCCTGGTCTTCCTCGAAGTTGTGCTCTGGGCTTTGAGTAGCCCCAGCCTTGAGCACCTCCTGCAACGAAGATCTCTGGCCTCCACTCCACGAGTGACCCGCGGGCCAGTTTCAAGTGCGACCACTCGAGGCTCCTTCGCGGTCTCTAGCCCGTTGGTTAGTGGGTACGCACGAAGGTAACTCCTCTTCTGATTGGGCTTTCCTGGTTGCTCCAGATGTGCCCCGACTTACGCTTGCTGGATAAGTCCCCAGACCTTGCTGGTCTGCACCGATGTCCTTTTTCTATTTCCACGTGACTTGCCGTTGCCAAGGCTTGTTGGGTCCAATCTGGTCGCCGACACCGCAGCACTCGACAGACTTTGTCGGACAGCTCGAATCCAGCTCCTGGTTGTCGTTGACGCCTCCTGGACCTCGTGGCTGAAGAGTCAAGACACCCATCATCTCACCTGAAGCACCCGACATCTGGGGGCATTGGACTATCGTGCCCCTGGTCACTGGTAAGTGACCCAAACTCTATCCCCTCAGCTTTCAGGTTCCCTCCATCCTAGATCCAGGTTTGGATATCTTCGGACACTTCTCCTCTTCACGACAGCAGCACTTCTTTGCCAGCTTCCATTGAAAATGACGCCGCGACCCGACCCAATACCATTTGACACCTATGCATCCGGCTTCCCTGTGTGAGGTAACTCGAGTACTCCGGTGCTCCCATGGGCGCTGGCCCTAGACACCTCCAAGTCCAAAAGGGTTTGCTTGTAGTCGTCCTCTAAGTGTCCTTAAACTCTTAATTTCCAACCGTGACTTTCCCCATACAAGTAAATGGCGATTCGTGGCTGTGTTCTCACACTGCACTCGTCCCCCGTGAGTCCCCTGTGTCACTACCTTGGGTGGTTCCTTGTGGTCGAAGCACTTCTACAGGCTCTAGGCCTTGTGTCTAGTTCAGTCGTGGTTCTTATACCACTTTATTAGTATATGGTTTGGTACGCCCCTAGGGCACAAACGTGTATTTGTGCTTTTACTGTTGAATACTGACTTGTAACTTAAGTACTTCGAACTCCAGCCTCATAAAGAGACTAGTGGGGTGTATTTTATCTTAAATACATATATTTTAAAAATATACCTGGTGTAGTTGTCCTTTCATTTGATCATTAAAGACATTATAGACTGGTAAAACAAGCTGCTTTACATTCCTTCAAGACTTAGCCTGAAGGCTGCTCTCCATAGCTACCACTAGGATAGCATTTAATAAAGGTTGTCTTTAACCTAACACCATAAGGGGTTGTTTGGACTGATACAAGGTGCCCACTATAACTAGTGGACAGCATATATCAGGCCAACTTCTCACACTGGGTGTTCACCTACAAATGACACATTGCTTTCTGCAATGAATGGCAGAAGTACTTAACAGCATCACTTCTTGCGATGTAGGTGCTGTCTAGGATGTCACATATACTAAACAACAACACGTCCTAATAGGCATCCTGTGCCATGATCATTACCACTTTAGGGAAATAGCAAATGCAACATCAACGATAGGGTTTCATAAAACTAATATGATTACAAGTATATCTAAAATTGTATTTGCAATTATTTTTCTATTTGCTATTATTAGTAGCAGTTGTACTAGTAGCTGTATTATTATTCATTTTAGTTGTACTTTTAGTTCTTTTCATTTACCAACTCTGATCAGTAAATGAAAAGAAATAAAGCACCTGCATCATTTTGAAAGCATGCCCACAAGGCAGCAGGCCTCATCTTCGATTGTGTTTTGCTGTGTAGCATCAGGGATGTTGGGAGCATGGCTAAAAAATAATACGTCCTGTAAGCAAGAACTATTGGCCAATGCTTGTTTAGAAGGTGGAGGGCACTTTCCTGCACAAAATCAATAAATTGAAGTGATATCCCCTACCAATGCATGCTGTAGAACGCAACACGGATTAAAAGATTGAAAAAACGAGGAGAAATTAAAACATTTCTCTCGTTGCGCCTCGCCATTCTGACGCATTTCCAGGTTTACGGTTGCTCGTAAATCTGGGAATGCATCAGTGGACATGGGTTTTGCGTGGGAACACCCACAGCAATACCCACGCCCTAAAACGCAAAGTGTTGTGTAAAAAGGGGCAATATTTACAAGCACACGTAAAGCCACACAGGGTGACTTTACGTGTGCTTGTAAATATCACGCAGCAGGTTGCGCTGCCGGCGCATCACGCAACGTGACGCACCATTGGTGCAAGGGGCTTGTAAATGAACCCCTCAATGTCTACAATACTGGCGATATTACGATATTAATGATAGATCTAGTCTAAGTTTTGTGATGGCCTCTTCTGGCTGTCAGGCAGGTTCTCTCTTCAGTGTTTTGCTACATCTCAAACCTGGCAGTTTAGATCATGGAAGGCTGTCTTAACTTGTCTGGCATTGGTTTCCAAACCTTTTCCCGTGCATTTCAACTAGTTTTGGGCATAAAATGTCCCATCAGCCTGGCCTCTTCTTTCAGCACCTCCTCTGTCAAAACCTGCAAATCAGACTCACTGAATTCGTATTCTCTAAGTCTTTCAAGACCCATCCTAAGGATTTACAAAAGGAAGACAGATGGATGGCAAGTACTTCTCCCAGATCAAAGTGGATTGAAATCTACAAAATAGCTGCCACTGGCTCTTTCTTTGCCAAAAGTAGCCTAAACGTAGCAACTGTAGCAACTTGCTACTTCCACCTGCAGGCCAAACAATGAGCGTTCTCTCCAAAGCTCAGGCAGTCGCTTGAGCACAATGATGACAAAGTTGCATTTTTTCGATGTAATTTCCTGTTGATGCAGTCTTTCCGTGACTGATCTTATTCTGATCGGATTTACAGGCTGTAAAATCCGCATCTGGAAAAAACACACCTGAGAAAATCGCACAGGGAAAAATTGGTGCAGTGGGAACTGAAAAATCGTTGTAATTTAGCATTATTTTCTGGGTCCCTGAATGAATAACAAGTATTTGGAATGCAATAGGTCTCGCATTACTAAAAGTTTGAGTTATTGGTGTTGCATTATTATTTGCAAAGCCAATAGCTCAAACTTTCAGTAATGCAATAGCTATTGCATTGCCAATGCTTGTTTAAAGGGGGCTTGAAACGGGTCTCAATCGGGCTCTGTTTTGTGCCCTGCAGAACTGCAGTAACAGCAGGCACATCAATGTGCGCGTGCTCACACTGCTCACTTCTCACTAGTGGAGAAGTTACGGCATGACGTCATGCCAGGTGAGAGTTGTAGGGGAAGGGAAATCCTTTAAAGAGAGTCATTTTCTCTCTGGATTTCCCTTCTCTTTTTGAAACTCAGGAGCAGCAACATTGTGGTTGTGTCAGCAGGGCTTTAAGTGGAAGCTTTTTCAATATTATATATAAGCCATAGTTGCTGCCTATTTATCTTATGCAACTAACAACCATTGACAAAGCCACTAGTCCTGACTTGTTGTAGGTATGATGTTACTTGTTGTATCATATATCTGGATGCAATGACAGAAACCGCAAAATACAAGTTGGGCGGAACACTGTGCTAAGCACAGATTTATAGCGTACGTGTTTAAGGATAGTAGAAAGAGAAGAGGCCCACGGATTACTTGTGAAAAATTATGATCTCATTCTTGGTGGAGAGATTCACATGCATTTCTGTATTGTTCATCTAAACAACAGTGAGCATGTGAAGAAAGAGACAAAAATAGTCTACAAAAGTAAATATTTTAATACAGAATTCTATTTGTCTGTTCAGAATCCTATAAGAGTCCATGGATTCTGAATGTGGGTGTCACAATGAGAAAGTACGTTTCAGACTTTTACTACTTGGGTTTAATGAATCTTCTCGGCCCCACAGAGTATAACACCGATCAACAGACCTTTGGACCATGAGTCTTCTTCACCAACACCAAAGGGGAGAGCACCTCTAGCACCGACTCTGGCCTGCCAGGCACAGACGAGTGACTACCGTGCAAAATATCAACTGATTTACTTTAAAGGAAAGGATATGCAACCACTACAGGTCAGCAATTTGAATAACGAATTACATTATCACTCTGGAACGAGAACAACTCATGTTAATGGGCATTCCCGATACTAAAAAATGTCTGGAAATCTCAACAGTTTCATGCAGTATTGTCTAGTTTACCACTAAATGGTACTTAGAATAATTTTGGGGGAAAAGGTCACTGTGCCACTTTACATAAGGTCATTAAATGTCAAGCATCAAACGCTGTGACTGTTTTATATATTCTCGTTATTGGCTTTCACAAATACATTCTAATTCGTTTGATAACACCACATCACCTGATTAATCATTCAAAGCATACAAAATGCCTTAGAAGTAGAGACTTTAAAAGAATGGCGATAGAGTTTGTGGTGGGAGCCAGTTTCCTTAAACAAGAATCGGGGCAGAAAAAAGCAAAAGGCCTCTTGTAAAATGTCTGACGAGCAGAGTCACGAAATGATCAAAGGGCTGACACAGAGCTCAGTAGTGGATAAACCTGACTGGAGACATCCAAGCCGGCGTGCCCCCAGGGAGAGAGACGGAGCTGTAGCGGTTTTTCAAGCAAAGTAAAATGCCCTTTTTGTCGAACTATTCTGTCCTCTGCAGGGGAGCATAATTTATATTATGCAACAGCACTCGGCGCCTGGATACCATCACGGGTGACGAGCAGCGCTCTACAAATCCATCTTACATCACATTACACACTGCTGGTTTTCAAATATTTACAATTTGAAGTACAGAGCGATAAAGTGATTTCCTTAGAACAATTATCTGTGCAAAGGATGAAACCTGGTTAAAGAGACAGGGATTTGTGCCCTGTCACTTGAATGGATTTGCAGTTACAACAACTGTTAAACAAGACCTCATGATGAGTGCCTTGTCCACCCACCCCCAGCTTGCTGCATAGCGCCATGGAGGGTACTCTTAAAGCGATGTGCGGGGTTCACTTTTGGAATCGAACCTGCGACAATAAATGTGTTGTGATGCAAAGAGATGGCCGTGAAGTTAAGCTGTTGCCCTGGAGTCAGGAGTTCTGGGCTCAAAGTTCTAATACCAGCCTGTCTGATGTTGACCAGGCCGCGTTAGCCCACTGCAGCAGGGAAACCATCTGTAATCGGTTAAGGTTACACTAGCCCTGAGCGAGTGACGCAACACGCACATACCTCAGCTGTTGACTTGTTTGCTGTGTGCTTTGCCCGAGTCACCGCTTCTCTCTTCCCTTCAGTTAACAAGCCTGCGAGTGGTGCGCACGCGCGCGCCATTGCAAACCATGGCCTATTGGTGTCTATTACGCGCACCAAGCGCGTAATAGACGCCAATAGGTCGTAGGATGAGCAATGCGCTCGCCTCGGGCCAATTACGTGCAGTCTTTTACAATAAGACGCACGCAAAGGCCAATGGGGGAGCTCAAAAGGAAACGCACACCCACAAGCGTGTGCGATTCCTAGGTCAGCTCAGATTCCCCGTTTTTCACCTACAAAATTCCTCGCGCTGCGCGAGCACTGTTGCACAGTGCACCGCTAGGCGCAAGACCTAAAAATCACAGTGATTTACCACCCAACGCATAATCGGGTCCTCCTGTCCCTTCAATCAAACCTAAACACAGGGGGTCTTCAAACTGGAGGGTGGGCCCCTAGGGGGGCCTCAAGTGATCCCGGGAGGGTGGGGGGGGCACTAGGGTCTGGCTAAGAAAAACGTTATGCTGATAACAGTGCTTTGTTTTCAGTGGAAAAAAAGAGCAGCAGTAATCCACTCTGTAATGGGCCCCCACTAACATCTTTTGTCATTAATATCCTGGCTTGGAGAAGGTGTCCAAAGGGAAGGGACTCCAAATATTTTTCAAAACCTCCACCCCATTTCTCATAATCACACTGCCGATACTTTCACACATTAGTAAGCACTGCCTGTCTAGAATCGTATATTTGGAAATCATGTATTTCATGTTTAAAATAGTAACAGAAGTTAACTGCTATGTTAAAAAAAAAACTAGCGATAATGATACATTGCCAGTTTAACAGAATAACTGTGAAAACATTTGAGGGTTCCCCGATGATTTTTTTTTTTTTTACTTGTGAGGCGCGGCACTAAAAAGTTTGGAGGCCACTGCCCAAACATTTTATGGTTCCTCTGTGTACTGGTGATTTTACTGCAAGAGCTGCCCCAGCTGTGCAGCAAAGGATCAACAAACACTAAAGCCCCGCTGCTGTCTGGGGGTAAGAGGATCTCTGGATCTCAGGATCGCCCCCTTCTGAGTCCCAGCTTTGGGGACCGGAAGTGAAAGCAGCAGGAGAAGAGGGCAGGGCCGTCACTTGCCATCTTAATTTATTAAACTGATGCCTGTCAAAGTGTTTATTTCACTCTACGTCCATATGCAGGGCTGAGAGGTCCTTGCGCTGCCCTACTGTCTCCTCATTTCATCATTCTGGCACGGATGGTGTGTTTACCACACACGTGAAACATGTCACAAAACCCTGGAAGGTGCTGTACTTGTTTGTGGTGTGCCTCCCTGGCAGAGTGCGAGGCTCTCTGGACTTTAGAATCATTGTTGAAGCTTGTATTAGAGTCATGGCAACTGTTGCCAAGTGTCTTACCGAGGCCCACCCCCTTCATCCTGTATCAGGTGTTCTTAAGGTAATCTGAACCCAGCAACTGCCAGTGGCAGGTGGAGAGCCTGGGTCAGTTACACAAAGCTGCTGGCAATAATAAGATGCTGGCCATCACCAAGGCAACTGGAGGGAAGATGATCCATTGACGATGTATCAAATTTGTACTTCATATGATTGCATTTCAACATTGATGTGCCTGTTGCAAGTATATGTAATTTTCTAAAAATAACAAAAAAAAATCAACTTCTTATGAGTGTTATAGAAAACGTTTTATAATTATTTGTAATTATTTCTAGTGGCGTCACACATCACACGTGTATTCATCTTTTAGTAAGGTGCACAGATTCAAGTCAGAAAATTCACTCACCGTTTTCAAAGCTCACGAGCCGCCCCTCCTCCGTCATGCTATTTAGCTTTGGGCAATGTTCATGCCGCAGTGCGTGAGGCTGCTGGTGGAAGTGGGATGTGAACTTTAAAGAAATATTTAGGTCACTAGCACTTAATATTTCACAAAATAAGCTCTGAGTCCACGTCTCCTGCCCAGGAGCGTAGCTAGCCATAGTTCAGCAGGTGCAGTAGCACCAATCAATCAAACATTTATAAAGCGTGGAAAATCCCCCGTGAGGGTCTCGTGGCGCTGGAGAAGTTCGCTGTTGTGCGGTGGTTTTCTCATTCGACACCCAGGTCTGGAGTTCTCTCCTGAACTGCTGGAGCGACAGTGCAGTCCACAGTCCAGGTTTGCTAGGGGACCACCGCATCCCAATGATTGCAGTCTTTTACCACCCAAGCCGCACAGCTAGGGGCATTGTAGTTCTTGCATTAAGGCCTGTGAAACATTTGCTGAAACATGTTAGTTGATTGTGCAGACTCAGAGGCGCTCTTATCACTTGTTCAAACAGCCCTTACTTTTCAAACGACAATCTTTATTCCATGAAAATTGTGTTTTTCGTTTGTTCACTTTCTTGGCACGCTTAAAAGTGTAGCTGTCACCAGACGTTATGTGATTAACCTAAAAAATGACTATTGGAAGCACCACCGTGAGAGGGAGTTTGGCTCCACCCACATACTGTTTGCCATTAGTACATGTTTTGATGAGGCAGAAGGGGTGTGCTTCCACAACATAAATGTTTGTCCTCCACAAAGCTGCTTTTCTTTTGTTTGTTTACCCAGCTGCTGTATGGCTGCCCGAACTTGAACCTTCAGGGGCACACAAATGGCACTGTAATGTTATTAGAGTGTCTCAGATAACTAGATCATTTATGGTATTGTTTTTCCTCTGGCAGCAGCACAGATGGGAGGAGGGCAGTTCTGCGCATTAGACTTCAGAGTGCAGTTTTGTACTTCAGAGCCCGGGGCTACCCTCCTCTGCATGGTTTTGTAGGGTTTTCTTGACAAAGCAGATATTGTTTGACCCGGTGTGATCCACAAAGCAGAGCTTTCAGAGTCCCATTGTGAGAGGTGCAGGGTCGGACTTGTCTATTGTGTCTGAAGGGCTGGGATGACATGTCAGTGTGTGGGCTGAAGCTTTGGCTGTTTATGGGCCTGTTTTATGGTCTGGTAGGCAAGTTTTTACAGTAGATTTCTCACTACACACCAGTGCTTAATTTGTAAGCAAAAATAAGTGTCATGGCCCTCATCAGGAGGCTACTTCAGCTCCCATCAGCTATTGCTTCTGCCAGCAGCGTCAATGACAATATAAACACAGCTATCAACCATCCCACTCCTACCAGTGTGACAATTCAGGCTATTCCAGGCCCCCAAAAGGTATAAGAATGACTTGGGCAGCAGCTATTACTCATTTTAGTGTATATTTAACTAATAGACAACTGTTGCTGTGTTCATTTCTAAATAAGACAAATAGCGCCACCATGTGGCTGACTCTCATAAGTGCCAGTGTTGATAAGTGCCAGTGCAGAGCACCGGAAACCACCGGCTCAAATTAAGCACTGCAACAAACATTGCCTGCAGCATGCTTAAATGCATGCAGTCTACATTCTTTGAGAAAAAATGACTATACAACGTGTCTTTACAAGTTCAAAACTGTCCTGATTTGCAAAGGTGGGTCACGTTTTTTGAGTTGTCTGATTCACTAATGAAGGACACTTTAATTTTGGTGTCCTGGCCTATTTACTGTCCCAGACTGATGCTGGACAGCGGTTAGGATCCACACACATCTTGGTTCGCTTGAGTACAGGATTTGGTTGGGCGGAATTTGTGTTCTTCCACGAGAAAGACTGCTTGAATTGTGCTTTTTGGCTTGTTGTCAAAGTTTAAACTCAACACAGCACACCTCAATTAGTTAAGGTGGTTATCCAATGACCCTGGCTATAGGCCTATTCTGTTTATTATGAAATATTATGATAAAATCCCTATGCCTGACTTCTTTATTATGAAAAGCATATGAAATGCAGATTGTTATTACTCTATATTAAAGCAGGCTGATTGGTATTTTGTTACATGGAAATTTACAGATTATCATAGAAGGCAATGGTTTTGATGTTGGTGACCCAGTGTGACAAACCGTGGATATGGAGGGTGGGAATTGTTAGGCTGTCTTAGGGGGGATCGTATTTTGCTTCGCCAACTGGAACTTTGCATACCTTTATAATATTATTGTTGTGTGTCTGATAGACACCTTGTGGAAAAGCTTACACTCGAAACTGTAGGCCTGAGTAGTTGGATAAGGCGACAAGCTATAGCCCTGTTGGGAGCACTGGAAAAGTGTCCAATGCCATAGGCCCGGTCTGCCTCTTATGAAACATTACAGTGAAACAGTACAATCAGCCTGAATTGGTTACGCTGACGAGCCAATAACAGCTATCGGCTTAATTGGTGTGCAGGGAAACGCGATGTCCAAAGCGATAGAACTGTCCTGTTTACTATGAAAAGTTACAAACTCTGCAGGCCTGGCCAATTTATTGTGAAAAGCATATGGTGAAGCCAAGAGGCTCCTAACAGTGGCTTGTTATCACCTTATGTTACAGGCGATAGAATGTATTTGGTTACATGTAATCTCACAGATTGCCATAGTAAGCAAGAGTTTTAATATTAGTCACTCTCTCTGGGAGTGGAAGTACACTGTTAAGATTCTGTTAGGCCCCATTGAGAGGAGCTGTATATTGTTTTGCCAACTGTAATTTTGTACATATTTGTTATTTTATAGATGTATGCCCAGTGCTTTAAATGGGCCAGTGGTCACCAGTACTGAGTACCAGTACTTCTTATTTTTATCCCTTCGAGTACCGGCATTTCTCCCCCCACCAAGGACAGTACCGGTACTCATGTCTGATGTACTGTTTATTGCTAATTCTGCGGAGGCAGGGTGGAGCCTGGCTCCCGGATACCCTGACAGGTAAAGTGCCCCTGTAGCCCTGTGCTGAGCCCCTGCGGAGCTGTTCAACAGCAGCTCAGTTGCATTATGTCTTCTTGGACGTGTGGGTGTTGGAAATGTCACCTTCACGCTGAGCTTCACAGAGCAGTGTCCATACCATTTAGACACTACTCTGCCAATCACATTTACACTATGGTGTGCATTTGTGAACACCCTTGAATCCAGGCGACCCACTGAGAGCGCTAATTAAGGAAGCTACGGCAGGTAAGGAGTCCTTTATCCTGCGTGAGCCTTTTGTGTGAGTGTTTGACTGAATGTGAGTGTTTAACGACTTGTGTTCGCGTTTACGTGTAAAGGAAAGAGGAAGAGAATGTGGATACTCTAAAAAGGTGTTTTAAAGAAAGTATGCAGACTGCTTTCTATGTGCATGTGTGCTCGGGCCTGGGTGAGTGTGTGCGCTCACGAGAATATGAGTATTGACTAGAGCCCAATGCAAATAAATGATAATAATCAGGGACACTGTAATTATGCGGCAGGTTCGATAAAATTATGCAGCAACAAAAGGCAAAGTATGCGGTGTAATACAGAACATTTGCTGTTTGTATTAATTATTTTGTCATTTTTATACTTGTTAATACTGTCGGGCATGGGTTGCATTTCAGTTTAACACCCAAACATAGCAATAAGCAACAGAAAGGTGAGCAGTCAACCTTTGGAAAGGACCTTCACTACACAGCAGCATGTGTTGCTACCATTTTACTAACGTTTGAACTGTTTGGAGTAGAAACAATTTTGTTTTGTTTAAAACGTCAGATTATGCAGCAGATTATGTGGCAAATGCGGCAGAACCATTATTTATGTGAAATGGAATCGCATAATTCCACTTCCTTGACAATAATAGTGTGGCATCAAGAAGCTGCACAAGATAAACTAGTATTGGCAAAGCCATTAGGTCTGGCCTTGGTAATGCTGTTGCAATCATTAATTCTAAAAGAATATTGCACTAATATGTCACACACAAAGAAAACATACCTCCTATTTGTGGAGAGCCTAAGCATGCAAAAATTAATTTAAATAAAAATGGATTTACCATTGCATGATGGGGGTGGAGACCCAAAGGTATCAGAGTGCTTTACATGAGCACCAGTTGCATTACAGACAGACACATTATTTTTTTCGTGAGGCACAGGGAGATTACGTGATTTACCCAGAATCACAGGATGTTGAACTTCCCTGTCAAGACTTGAACCCGGTTCCCAAGCTCCGAGGTCGACGGCTCTAGCCGTTTGGCCACATCCTCTCCCCAATTGGTCTTGAACCCCTTTTTAGTTTTAATACACATCACATGGAAGTGTGATCTTTATTGGTGTAAGGAAAGGCTCCTATTGGCCCTTAATTAGTGTACCCTGAAGACCTATTTTAAACAAACACAATGACAAAAAAATTGATAAAAAGTGGAAAGAATAAAATAATTTCCAAACTAAACTACTCGCTCACCAGCCTGGCACTGAAGGACACATTTTAAGGCAAATTTGGCCATGTGATCAGGAAAAATGTTGTCACTCACGATGCAAGGTGGTTAGTTGCCTTCATGATGCTTTACCCCATGCTATTTGTTGTGGAGTGTGGAAGCAGAATGTGAATGATAGCTGAACAGACACATGGAAGAAGAGGGTGAGTAAATTTCCCTCTACATGTATGCATTTTTATTTATGGATGTATTTTAATTTCATAAGGCAGATGAGAGAGCTAAAGCTGCCTTTGACCAAGCCCAAAAATCAAAAGGGGTTAGCTGGCTTCATTTTCAGGCAGAAGCTGAAGGACAGATTTGTGATTTCTTTTACTCAATTATTGTTTTCTAATGTCTCGTGTTAAGACGAGAGAGGGCAGGGGCATGTGTGTGGGCTGTGAGCTGAAATTCCTTCTGTGCCAGAAGACACCACAAGTCAGTCTTGATTATTTGAGGCCTCAAACATATTTCCAAGTGTTACGTAGGATAGCTAGAACCAAGACCATAGAAATTCCTAGAAGTTTGGTGGCTTCAAGCAGAGGGTGGCATCTTTAGGGATAACTGAGCTAAGATAATGAGATGTGCATAGTGTTACAAAGAATGTACCCTAGAATACTTATCTACTCGCCTTCTGATACCAACGAACGACGATGTAAGAAGATCAGGCGGGAGGGAGACATGATTACACATCAGCCTTCATGCTTGGCTGTGCCACGCCTTTGCTGGTGGATTCATGACTCATAAACAGGGATACTTGAGATGTTTGAAATCCCCCTTTCAGAACCTAAAAATGTTTGTCATTGACTGGTTTCCATAGTACTTAAAAACCATGAACCAACAAATGTCCCACCCATCACTGCCTCTCCTCTGATCCGCAGACCCAGTATGACACAGTGCTTGTCCGGTGTACAGCAATGACCCAAATTCACATACTAAACTACCAACTCCCACTGCCCCACAGTGCTGAGATCTCATAATGCTGGCCTACAACACCATGCAGGCCTAGCATAACCCGCAGTGATGACCAATGTTCTCGTTCTTTAATTTGTCAAACTCTTTCTAAGGATTCCTTCGCATTGTCTGATCCGGCCAGTCCATTTAAATAGACCAGGACGCATGAATATGCCCATTGTGCATAAGAGGAAATGAGGACGAGCCCTTTAAATGAGGATCTCTTGAACACTATGGTGCCAAAGGAGGGACCATGCCCAGGACTGTACAAATACTGTTTGGGTTTACCTGGTTTAAAGAAAAAAATGGTAAAGCAGTAGTCTGAGTGTGCACGTTGAAGCTGCTTTGCCAGAGTTTTCCTCTGCAATCTCCTTTCATGTAGTAAAGATAGGTGGAAGGCCCATGACCACTTACATTACAGACCCCCAATGCATACAGGTCAACATATTGGGAATTCCCAGGAGTTAATATTAGAGAGATACGTTTCAATTTTATTTTCCGTTAGCTTTCCTGATAATGAAGGAAAAAGGATGAGAAAGTTAAAATATAATTTAAAGCTAAAAGTCTCGCCTCTGTTTCACAAGTGTTCGCATGCCATTATGAACTAAGTGCTACTCTTCATGAGCTCGTCCTGAACTTTTCGTGGTCAGTGTTCTCTGTGAGGAACAAGGCACTGAGCAAAGGTCTGCAATTCCAGAGGCAAGGTCTGATGGGGCTGAACCAGGACCCCACATCACTGGCACAAGATAGTACATTGGTGGCCCAACATCACTCAGTGATGGCCTAAATCACAGCAATGGCTCATGATCAGACAAGGAAGGTTTACAAATCACAGTGTTGAGTGGTATGCACACATTTCTGGCCAAAGACCATACAGAATAAGTCAAGATCATTTAAAGTGCATTGGGCTGCATACATATTTTAGTGGGTCATAACAGCAGAGTTATTAATTACTGTGTAATGTCACATGTGCAGAGGGAATCCGCACATATGCGAAATTTGAGATTGCTAACAAGGACAATGCAAGTACAAAATGAATACACAACAGATGGAAGTAGTGCCATTGCATCATGTCCCACCTCTAGCCCCGCCCATAGCCCCGCCCACTAGTCACACCTCTAACTCAGTTTGATGAGTACCTGCACTTACTTTTTTCCATTTAAAGCACTGTGTATGCCCGATGGTTGCCGGTTTATGCACACTTTATTAGGCATGGGTTGTACACAGTGTTAAGCTGTTGGTAAAGGTTAAATGCGATTGGTTCACTGGGAAAAGGTATGTCAGATTTCTTAGGCGTGATCTGTTTATACCGAAAAGTTATGACAAAGTAAGTAGTCCTCACATACTTATTGACAAAGCAAATGTTAAAGGCAATAGGCTTTTTATGGGTGCTTTCTTATTACACTGTGCTAAAGCCTGTAGGCATGTATTTTGGTGCTCGTGACCCGGTTGAACAAACCATGGGGATTGAAGATTTGCATTATGGTAATCCTTTATTACTAAGGGTTTTATGTTGTTTTGACAACTGTATTCTGGGTACATCTGTCATTTTTTTTATGGTATACCTGATGGGTGTCTTGTGAGAATGCTTATGCTCAGTACAGGAGGCCATTGGTTTGAGTGTCATTTACACTCTGTTTTCATCCATGGCAGTGAACTGCATGAGGCAATGGTTCAGTCTGCACCAGGTATTGGCTCTCTTGCCATGTGAATGATGTTTTTTTTTAACCACGTGTGCACATCCAGCTAACAATTAATGTGTCAGGGCTGGTTAACCAGTACTCTAGTTAAGAATGTTTCCTTTTATAGCTCCCCTTTCATGTCTTTGCATTCTCCACTTTATTTTAACAAGCATGTTTTCCTTCTTTTCTTTTTGCATTCCTTTAATTTATCTTGCATCTGTTATTGAGTTTGTATGTGTTTTATTGTAGTTGCGTCGGTGAGGGAATGCAGGAATGAGTTCGTGCATAGATGAATCGTACGGGTATCTCCTCCGCTTTTAAGCAGTGCACTTCAAAGTAAAGGAAACAAAAAACGATAATAACTTTGAGTTATTATCATTTTATGTTTCGTGCTGCTTTGCGGGCGGTTGAGTGGGGCTGCTCTGCACTCGGAGCAGGGCAGGAGAGGAGTGGTTTGCCCACTCCTAAGTACGCAGTGACTGTTTGGCCAATCATGCGCACTTTCCCTGTTCTCCATGTAGGCTGCATTACAGGCTGCGTGGAGAACAAGCCCAGGCCACCATTCCCTGGTTGAGAGGTGAACCAGAATGCTCAAAACCAATCACAATGCTGCATGGTCAGGGGAGCCTGGCTGCTTACCAATCACAAAGCTGCATTGCAGTGTTGTGATTGGTCGGGAAACCCTTTTCTATGCTTCCTGTGCCTTGGTCCAACGAGGAGAGCAGGAGCGGAGATACGGGACCGGTGTGGCAAGGTGATTCTTTTTTTTTACCATCCCCCCTCCGTGCCCGCACCCACCCTGCAACCCGCGACTCATGCCGGCCGCCACTGATAAATCGATGCAAAAGTGCTAAGATGAGGGACAGAGTCAGTGTATCAACACTTATTGAGTGACTAAACTCACGCACACAAAAGGCATGTCCATATGTCAGACCTATTGGCATCGCTAATTCTTGTTATTTACCCTTTCAATGCTCATGACGGAGCGGTTCCGTCATGAGCCACGGTGGACGTGTGCTCATGACGGAACCGCTCTGTCATGGTACCCACCCATGAGGGAAGCGCTGGCACTCCCCCATGGGCAACCAATCTAGCCCCCACAAAGGGGGATGGCAGTGGAAGAGTTTCCACTGCCACCTCCAACCCCGCCACTGGGCAATTCCATGACATCAGCGCGCATAATGGAGGTCAACGTCATCAGAAAGCCCTGGATGCGCTGGAAGCCATTTGCTTCCTGGCGTCCGACGGAGCAAGCAGGTGTTCCTGCTCCGGGAGGGGGGGTGGGGGGGGTTCTTTGGCCATCGAGGCATTAGGAGAGGGGAAAGAGTTTTTCCTCTCCCCTGATGTCTCTTTGAAGGGCATTTGTGCGGCAACATCGTGCACAGCGTCGCGATCGTGGAGCAGAAATGCCCCCACTAGGCACCAGGGATGTCTTTTTTTGTCATGGAAGCGACCCCTTTGGCAAGGGTCGCTTCCTAGGGGGTTTTAAATATTGGATGTTTTTTCGGCTCCCCCGGAGGCAGATTGGCCCGCTTTTTTGGCCTTTCTTCCCCCGGGGGTAGGACAGAAATCCCCACTAGGCACCAGGGATTTTTTGTTTAAGTATATGGAAGTGACCCACTGGGCAAGGGTCGATTCCTAGGGGGTATTAAATATTGGATATTTTTTCTGCCCCCCACCCCGGAGGCAGATCGGCTTGTTTTTTTGGCCTTGGGGGGGGGGCAGAAAACGCCACTTGGCACCAGAGATTGTGTATTCATGGTATGGAAGTGAGCCCTTGGGCAAGGGTCACTTCAAAGGGGGAAAACATTTGCTCAATGTTTATTTTGCCCCCGTGGGGGCAGTTCGGTCTGTTTTTTTGGCCTTTCTGCCCGGGCAGAAATCCCCACTAGGCACCAGGGATTTGTTTGAAGTTGTATGGAAGCCACCCCCTTCCAGAGGGGGTATAAAAAAATGTATGTTTTTCTGTCTCCCATGGAGCAGATCAGCCCATTGTTTTGGCTTTTCTGCCCCCAGGGGAGGCAGAAAACCCCACTGCGCACCAGGGAGTTTTTTTTTATTGCAGATGGAAGCGACCCCTTGGCCAAGGGTTGCTTCTTAGGGGCTTAATTTATGTATATGTATTTTTTGCCCCTTCATGGGACAGATCTGCCTGTTTTTTTGGCCTTTTTGCCCCCAGGCGGGAGGGGGCAGAAAACCCTACTAGGCACCAGGGATCTAATTCTGCCTACTGATTTCTGCCCCACCTGGGGACAGATCGGCCTGACGGAAAACCCCACCAGATCCCTTGGGCAAGATCACCCTCCATTTTCCTCGGCCCTATTTGAGGGCCCATCTGGCAGATTGACCATTTGGGTAGTGACATAGCGTGGTATAATGTTAATTGTTTTATTTCTTCTGAATTGCAATTGTAACATTTTATTTTTCCATTTTATTCTAGTTCAAGGCTTGTGTACTTTAGACTGATGCTCCAGGTTGCGGTTTCGCTACTGGTGGTTTTGCAGTTTGTGTAGTTGCATGTGTTTGGTAAGAGACTTTTTTTTGGTACTATTTATTCTAAATGAGTTTCATTTCCCTGCATGAATGTGTTTTTTGCAAATGGTGTAATAATAGCAGTATGTTTGGCTTCTGTTTTTTAAGTGTCAAAATCTTTTTGCATTTGTGCTCAATTTGTATTTTATTGTCTTGTGAGTAATTGGTTTTGTTTTTTCTTTCTAGTGGGATAGCGTTGCTTTTTGCTGTGTCTCTGCAGAGTAGGTGCTGGTGAGTGTAGCTATCTTTGGCAGGTGTGTTTTTATATATGGATCTTTGTGCTAAAGCCACACTTTGTTTATTACTTATTTTGCACAGTGTTTGTTGTTGTTGACTTGTTTGTGAAGTCTCATTTCTTTGTAGGACTATTGCTAGCCACAGGATTACTGCTCAGCAGGTTGTTGGGATGCTTTTTGAGTCTTCCCCTGACCATGGTTCAGAGACTGACTCTGCATCTGAGGCAGAAGAGGCAGTGGAAGATTCTGGCAGTGAGTTTTCTGTCCACGAGAAATAATCGGATGATGAAGCCACTGTTAGTGCAGATGAAGTGCCTGTCTTAGAGGAGGACATTGATGTGCCGATAGTGCAGCAAGAGGAATCTGGGTTGCAGCCTGTGGCTGCAAGGCCTCCCATTGGAAGTGCTGACCTTTGGGTTGCACCAGGCATGGTGCAGCTGACATTGCCAGACGTTACTGGTGTTCCAGGGTGTAGAGTGGATACTGAAAACTTTTTGCCTATAAATGTTTTTCAGTTATTTATGGACGATGTCTATTTGGCAGAAGTTGTTGAGCAGACTATTTCACAATGGTTCCCAATCTGTGTGCTGTGGCACACCAGTGCCCCGTGAAAACTAGCCAGGGGCGCAGTGCACCAAGCGCATAGATTGGGAGCCGGAAGCCTTTAGTGTACAGCATTGCACTCTTGACCTGTGTTTTTGTGAGGTGAGAATTCTCTGAAGTTTTGGCAATTAAATAACATAAGCACAAACCATTAAAACGATGATGCTTTTTGCTCTTTCCTGCTTTTGAGTTCAGATGTCACGTGCTCTTATGAATGCACATGCATGCATTCCTCAATAGATAAACAGATGTTTAGGTGGGCTGCAGCTTCCACGCAGCATGCTGAATGCTCAAGAAACCTATTTTAGGGCTACCAACCTCTTCATAGTGAGGCACAGCTGCAAAGACCAGTGTTGGTCCAATATGAAAATGATCTGTTTAAATATCTTTTGCGGAGTCTTAGAAATAAATTCTGCCAAAATCTGGGCCATACATAAACCAGTTTCTCTGAAAAATCAACATCCATTTGAGGTGCAAGGATACATTTTTTGTGGGAGATGTTAACATAATATGGAGATTTCTGTAGTCTGTTTTGTAATCTGCTTTTGTAAAGTTTGTTTCCGTGGTCTGTTTCCATGTGCTACTCCTACAGTCTGTTTTCACATGCTACTCTGGAAAGAGGTAGATGTGACTTCTTTAATTGTGGCTAGCTCATTTAATGGCCTCAAAGTGTGAGAAGAGGGTGGCAAGGTTGTGGATGATTTTTAGGCAATATTGTAATTCCTAGCTGTGGTTCTAGTATCAGTGCTCATGCTGGTAGTCTTATGAGTACCCAAGAAAGACACGCTAGTAGAGAATGGACTTTCATATTTATCTGTAGGATTTTGTGATTGCCACCACTACATTCCATGCTTCCCTAATTTCACATGCCTCATCATACAACCTGCACCAGCACACTATTCAGCCGGGATTGCCACATTTCCCCCATCTGTGCAAACAATGTAGTTTGTTGCATAGTGCAACATATGTTGGTGACAGAGCACCACACGCATATGCATGCATACATGCAAAGTCTGGTGTAAAAGCAATAGTTCTTCAAAACCCATTTGTGAGTGAAATGACTACATGGAAGTACTACCTAAAAGGTCTTACCATGACCTGTCACACATATCATAGCATGCCATCGACAAACTTTGACAGACTCCATGATTTTAATACCTAATAATCGGCTTCATCCCAATTATTTTCAGGAAGAAAATGAAAGTATCCCCGAGGCTGGGCTTACATCCCCCTCCCGCCTAAAATAAGTAACATAATAGGGAGCCACGGCCAACGGACAATAGCTCAAGGGAGCCGGGGGTCGAAAAAGTTTGGGAACCACTGGACTAATTTGTATGCTGAACAGTTTTTGAGGGACAACAGTGCCAGCCTTAGGCCCCACTCTAGAGCTACCCGGTGGACTCCCACAAATCTGGAAGAGATGAAGAAGTTCTTGGGATTAACTTTTTTGATGGGCTTGCTAAGGAAGCCATCAATGTCTTCATATTGGTCTACTAGTCCCTTGATGGCAACTGCTATTTTTCCGGCAGTCATGAGTCGTGATAAATACTTGCTTCTGCTTCGGATGCTGCATTTTGTTGATAATGGTTTAGCGTTGCCACGAGATCACCCTGATTGTGACCGTCTTTTTAAGATTCGCCCTGTTATTAATCACTTTGTAGATCGATTTTCTGAGATCTATGCACCGTGGAAAGAAATATGTGTGGATGATTCTTTGGTCTTGTTCAAGGGCCGCGTGGTTTTTAGGCAATACATTCCTAGCAAGAGGGCACGCTATGGAATGAAGATATATATGCTGTGTGACAGTAGGACTGGATATGTCTGTAATTTCAGGGTGTACACTGGTAGGGATTCCAGGATTGACCCCTGTTTGTCCGTCCACTTTTGGAGTGACTGAGAAAATTGTCCGAGAACTTGGTAGAGGACTTTTAAACAAAGGTCACCATTCATATGTAGATAACTTCTACACTGGTGTGCAATTGTTCAGGGAATTGGCCAATTGGAAACTGTTGCTTGTGGCACAATCTGCTCTAACCGTAAAGGTTTCCCGAAATAACTTGTTTGTCAAAAGCTTGTGCAGGGACAGTGCAGAACTTCTAGCTGTGAAGTTTCAAGACAGGAGGGATGTGTACATGCTGACTCCCATCCATGATGAAAGCACTTCACCGGTGACTGTTTGGGCCAGGTTGCTGAAGTGTGCAAACCTGTGTGCATTTTAGACTATTAATAGGCACATGGGTGGTGTTGATAGAGTAGATCAGAGGTTGGAACCTTTGGCTTGTACGGCTTGCATTTGGTATAAGAAGTTGGCTATCCATCTTTTCCACTTCGCAACCTTTAATGCTTTTGTTATATTTAAGGACAGTTGTCCTGGGTCAAAGATTACTTTTGCTAAGTTTCAGGAGTCTGTAATAGGCAGTCTTGTTGTAGTGGAACAGGCAAGTGTTCCTAGAGTTGGAGTGGTGGAGGATGTGGCTTGATTGAAAGATCGCCACTTTCCTGATCACATTATTCCCACGCCCTCAAAAGACTTTCTCAGTAGGAGATGTAGAGTGTGTTGGTGAAGCAGTATGCAGAAGGAGACTCATATTTACTGCCCCGAGTGTCCTTCTAACCCTGCGCATTATGTGTCTGCTTGTTTCAGAATGTACCACACACAAAATAATTTTTATGAGCATCCATGAGTGGTGAAGTGCACTGCCCGGTTTCTATTGTTTAAACATTTTGTTTCAGTTTCAAGGTTGGCATTAGTGCAATGTGGTTAGTTTCAGATTTTGTGTTAGAAGATTTGTATCTATTTACAATTTGTTTGTGTTCTCTTTTTTGTAAAAAAAAAACTAAATGTGATGGCGGTGTGTGTACGCTGCCGCTTGGCTGGCAGTGAGAGTAGGCTAGCGCCTACTCAGCAAAATTTGAGGTTTGCAGGGGATTCTGGGTAGGGAAACGTCGGTGGAGCCACGCAAGCCATACCTCACTGGACTCCCCGGGGTATCTAGATTTCAGAAATATGTGGTTTTGGTAGGTTTCCCTAGATTGCTGGCGAGCCTGGGGCCAAAAACCCAGGTGCCCCCCTGCATAACCAGGTTGTTTTATGATAGGTAGTTTTGAAGTCTCCACAATACGATTGGGGCCCTTGCCTGTTGCGGGTACTTGACCCACCCACACAAGTGAGGTACCATTTTTATCGGGAGACCTGGGGGAACGCTGGGTGGTAGAAAATTTGCATCAGCCCAGTGATCCTAACACTTTCCCAGACAAGCATTTGAGAAAAAAAAGATTTTTTCAGCAAAATTTCAGGTTTGCAGGGAATTCTGGGTAGGGAAATGTTGGGGGAGCCATGCAAGCCATACCTCACTGGACTCCCCAGTGTGTCTAGTTTTCAGAAATATGCGTGTTTGGTAGGTTTCCCTAGATAGCCACCGAGCACGGGGCCAAAAACTCAGGTGACCGCCCTTGCAAAACCAGGTTGTTTAAAAATAGGAAATATTGATGTCTCCACAATACGTTTAGGGCCCTTGCCTGTTGTGGGTACTTGACCCACCTACATGAGTGAGGTACCATTTTTATTGGCTGACTTTGGAAAATGCGGGGTGGGTGGAATTTTGTGGATCCACGCAGATTTTAGAACTTTCCATCACAGAAATGTGAGGAAAATGTTTTTTTTACTAAGTTTGAGGTTTGCGAGGGATTCTGGGTAACAGAACCTGGTGAGAGACAGACAAGCCACCCCATCGTGCATTCCCCTAGGTGTCTAGTTTTCAAAAATGTATAGGTTTGCTAGGATTCCCTAGGACCCGGCAGAGCTAGGGTTCAAAATCTACAGCTAGGCACCTTGCAAGAACAGGGTCAGTTTTCACTGTAAAAATGTGGTGTGTCCACGTTGCGTTTTGGGCCGCTTCCTGTTGCAGGCACTAGGCCTACCCACACAAGTGAGGTACTATTTTTATCTTAATACTTTGGGGAATGCGGGGTGGGTGGAATTTTGTGGATCCACGCAGATTCCAGAACTTTCCATCATAGAAATGTGAGGAAAATATGTTTTCTTTTACAAAGTTTGAGGTTTGCAAGGGATTCTGGGTAACAGAACCTGGTGAGAGCCAGACAAGTCATCCCATCCTGGATTTTCCTGGGTGTTTAGTTTTCAAAAATGTATAGGTTTGTTAGGTTTCCCTAGGTGCCGGCAGAGCTAGGGTTCAAAATCTACAGCTAGGCACTTTGCAAAAAAAGGGTCAGTTTTCACTGTAAAAATGTGGTGTGTCCATGTTCCGTTTTGAGCCATTTCCTGTCGCTGCCACTAGGCCTACCCACACAAGTTAGGAACCATTTTTATCGGAAGATGTTGAGGAATGCGGGGTGGGTGGATTTTGCGGATCCACGCAGATTCCTTAACTTTCCGTCACAGAAATGTGAGGAAAATGTTTCTTTTTTTACAAAGTTTGAGGTTTGCAAGGGATTCTGGGTAACAGAACCTGGTGAGAGCCAGACAAGTCATCCCATCCTGCATTCTCCAGGGTGTCTAGTTTTCAAAACTGTATAGGTTTGCTAGGTTTTCCTAGGTGCCGGCAGAGCTAGGGTTCAAAATCTACAGCTAGGCACTTTGCAAAAAAGGGTCACTTTTCACGGTAAAAATGTGGTGTGTCCATGTTGCTCTTTGGGCCGGTTCCTGTCGCGGGCACTAGACCTACCCACACAAGTGAGGTACCATTTTTATCGGGAGACTTGGGGGAACACAGAATTGTAGAGCAACTGTTATTACCTATTGACTTACGATGCATTTCTGTCTTCCAAATGTAAGACAATGTGTAAAAAATAAGTCACTTTGAAAAATTTCCTATAATTCACATGCTAGTATTGGTACCCACAATTTCGGAGATGTGTAAATAGCTACTGTTTCTAAACTCTATATTTTGTTCCCATTTTAGAAATATATAGGTGTCTTTCATAACGATTTTTCACTATTTATATTTTCCCAAATGAATTGCTATATACCCGGTACACAATAAAAAACCATTGCAAGACGCTGCTCAGGTATTAGCTCTGGGTTCCTCGGGTTCTTGATGAACCTACAAGTCCTATATGTCCCCACAACCAGAAGTGTCCAGCAGATGTAACGGTATATTGCTTTAAAAACTTTGTCATACTTAGAAGAAGTTACACGTGAAAACATTGGCACAAATGGCTGTTATTTTCAACTCATTTTCAATTTTTCCTGTATTTGACTGTTAGTTTCTATGAGAAAACCTTCAAGGATCTACACAAATGACCCCTTGCTGAATTCAAAATTTTGTCTACTTTTCAGAAATGTATAGCTTCCCAGAATCCATTATTGCTTAAATACCCGCCATTTGTATCATTAACTGGAAGGAGATTGAATGCACAAAAAATACCAAAATTAGGCTATGTTCCAATAAAATGGCAAAACTATGTAAAAAAGTTTGGCTTTCTGACAAGAGTCTGTCAGTTCCTGAAAGATGGTGATTTTAGCACCATAAACCCTTTGTTGATACCATTTGCAGGGGAAAAAACAGACGCTTTTATCTGCAGCACTTTTTTCCCATTTTTTTCCATTTTTAATAAAACCAAAATGTAGCTAATTTCTGGGTCCCCGCCAGGGGAATCAACAAACTCTGGGTACCTTTAAAATCCCCATGATGTTGTAAGAAAAGGATGCAAATTTGGCGTGGATACCTTATGTGGTCAAAAAGTTACAGGGCCTAAGCGCAAACTACCCCAAATAGCCAAAAAAAAGGCTTAGCACCGGGGGTGAGGGGGGGTGGGGGGGGGGGATGCCTAGCACCGAATGGGTTCACGCGAGTGCAATTGGCATAAGATTCGAGGGATAGATGATTAACAAGATAGAGTAGATGTGTGCACTGAGCTCCCTCTGCTGGCAGTTTGTGAAATTGTACGTCGGGTTCAGGACAATGACAAGCCTGGGTTCACGGCAAAATAGGGACTGTCAATGGTATTGTCGAAATACTGTTATTTGCCACGTTGTTGTTACATATATTTCTTAACATATATCGCAAACCTGCTATTTTAGCGAACCACACATTTAATCTTTCATTGCATCTGAAAACTACTTCTATAGTAAAAGAATATTAAAAATGTTCTATTAAGGTAATTTCTGTCTATATTTTCCCACAATCCTGGTGGTTTAATGTAACTCGTTTACTATGGGCCAGTTGTACAACCAGAGTAAATTGTGACTCGCAGTTTGCGCCCAATTACAAGTTACAATTTACTATGTACAACAGTGTCAAATACACTGATTGCGATTCCCAATGGGGTCGCAAAATGCGAGCCTCGTGAATATTAATTCATGAGGCTGGCCCTCCCAGGGATGGTGGCCTGCTGTGCTCAGCAGGCCTCCGTGTTTGGGACTGCTTTTCAATGAAGCAGTTTTTTTTTTAATGCAGCCTAATTTCCTTAAAGGAAAACGGGATGCATTTAAAAAAAAAAAAAAAAAAAAATTGTTTCTTTTTTTGAGGGCAGGTAGTGGTCTCTGGGACCACTGCCTGCCTCTAAAAAATATTTTCCTCTGCATTTTCAAAGGGGAAAGGGTCCCCTGGGAACCTCTTCCCATTTGCGACTGCATTAACACCCACTTGAAGACGGCAGTAAAGTGCGAGAATTTTGTGACCGCAATTGTGGTTGCAAAACATTCGTACGTGGCTTGTGAGTCGCTATTAGGAAGGGAGCGCCCCTTCCTAATAGCAAGTCGCAAAACACTATTTTGCGAGTCTCAAATTATTTGTGACTCGCAAAATAGTGTTAGTACGTAGCCCAGAGGAAAATTGCATGCGCAAACGGGTCGCAAACCCGTTTGCGCATGCAAGTTTCCATCGTACATCTGGCCCCCCATCAATACAATATTATTATACCTATGTAATTTCAAGTTATCTTTACGTCTCATGGTAGTAGAGTCCATTGTATCGATGTTATAAAATGTACGTTGCCAATCTTTCGATCGTTAATAAAATAGTGCAGCTTTAGAGTTGTGTGTCACTGTTAATTCTTTCCACCCACGTCTTATTTTATTTTCTCTAGTTTTCGGCTCTGTATTTGTCTTTATACTGCTGTAGTTTGGGTGACGATCACTGTGTTTTATTGTTTGATGAATGGAAATTATTATGGACGGATGCTGCACACATGTAGTTATTTTAAGGAGAGACTGTGAGTTCTTTCAGGGTGAAGATCACAGGTTGCTGAAAATGCTCCCTCCAGGACCAGAATCAACCACCCCCTTTGCAACGCATGGGGCCCTTTGTTACACCCCTTCCAAAACCCATCAGAAGGGGCATGTGGGGCATTACTATCCAGGTCCCACACATGTTCAGGGTCATACTCTTATGCCACAACTTTTATTTTAATATTTTAAAGCAAGCCTGTCCCACTTATTAAAGACGAGGTAGCTAACACCACCAATGCCCCGGTTACTTACAAGTAATCTTCATTACTCCGAGTCCTGGTCTTCCTGGATGCAGTCCTTACGTATGAGATACTTCTCCTTTCTGGCAGAATCAATTCCCTACCTGAAACCCAAAAAGTTCCCCCAAGACTGCCCCCATTACTCATGAGCCACCACAAAGAGGAACAAATGATCCACTTCCTGTGACATACCACTAAAAGACACAATAAAACGGGAAATAGTCAACCGCCATGCCCGGGTGTGAGGGTGGGACTCAGGTCTGCATCCAGGAAGACCTTGACTCAGAGTAATGAAGATTACCGGTAAGTAACCGTGGCATTACCTCTTCGTCCGTCTTCCTGGATGCAGTCCTTATGCATGAGACAATACCCAAGCAAACCGGTGACAATTTCCAGACACAAACGCTGGAAAGAAACACACCAGTGAAGCACCAAGGATGCAGAAGGAAATGCAGGCAGTAGAAGGATGAGAACCCTTATCGGGAAGACCAAATGTAACAAAAAGGGGATCAGCCTTACAAAAAGAAGAATGTTCCAAATAAATGGACAAAGCCAGACAAAGATCCAGGGAATGTAAATGAACCTCCTCCGCAGAAGAAGGGTCGGGAAAGAAAACCGTAAAGACAATGCCCTCCTAACAATGAAACTGAGAAGGACTCTTAGGAAATAAAGCCGGGCCAGGCCGAAGAACAACTTTATCCGGAGAGAAATGGATAAACAGAGAAACCAACATCAAAGCCTCAATTCCTCCCAGCCTTCTCTCGGAACACACAGCAACCAAAAACACCACCTTTTCCATCAGAACATTGAAGGAAAAAAACCTCATCCAGAGGCTTAAAAGGAGGACCAGTCAGTGCCCGGCGCACCAGAGGCAAATCCCAGGGAGGAAACGGAGAATGGCAAACCGGCCTTTGCAAAAAGAAACCCGAAGGAGCCAAGAGGCCAAAGGGACAATATCGGAGGGATCATCCGTACGAAAGGCCCGAAGGGCTGCCCACTGGTTTTTAAGGGTAGAAATAGCCAAACCCAAAGCAAAGCCATCCAGCAAGAAATCTCAAATCCACAAAGGAGGACAAGAGGAGGAAACCAACCTCTTAGAATGACACCACTTAACAAAGTGACCCCAATGTTGATCGTACCACTTGCGAGTCGAAGGCATGCGGGGCAACTGGATGGAGGTGGCCACAGTCTCAGAACAACCCAGATCTAACAGATTCAACTGCTCAGCAGCCAGACCCCCCAGATTGAGATGCTGTAGGAAGTAAGGTTCCAGAATTTGATGACACAGAGGAGAAGGAAAAAGAGGAAACACCCAGGGAGGGCCCACTGATAGCTGAAGAAGCAGAGGGAGCCAAGGCTGCCTCGACCACCCCGGAGCCACCAGAAGAACGGGAGCTCGGTGGGAGATCACCTTCTGCAAAACCCTGGGAATCAAGGGGATCGTCAGAAAACAATACAGGAGACCCCTTGTCCAGGGAATCCAAAGGGCATCCGTGGCCCAGGCTTCCTGAGATGGAATCAAGGAGCAGAAGAGGAAAAAAAGGGCATTGTCCTCGGTGACAAACAGGTCCAGCCAGGGGGACCCGAATCTCGGACAAACCTCCCAAAAGACCCTGGGGGAGAGACACAGAGATACCAACGAAGGAAATCGCTGACTGAGCTGGTCCGCAGACCCATTCTCCTGCCCCCGAAGATGGACTGCAGTCAGATAAAGAAGATTCTGGTCCGCCCACAACCCCACGTTCCTGGCCAAGACAAAGAGGGAAGGAAACATCCACCCTAGATGACAAACATAGACCTTGTGACCTGATTATGCCCGACCCTCGATGGAAGGGAGGAAATGAAACAGAGCTGCATGAACCACAGCCAGCTCCTTCCAGTTGGAAGAATGGAGAGATGTAGGAACGTGGGTTTCTGTTGCAGTAACCCCCCACTTTTTGCCAGACTACTGATGTACTTTTTCTTGGTGTGCCCTGGGTCCCTGCCAATCAGGTTCCCAGGGCCTGTGTTCTTTCCCCAAAACTAACCCAATTGGCATCTCTGGCCACAGATCAGCCCCTGGTAAATGGTACCACAGGTACCCAGGGCACTGTGACCAGGGAAGACCTCTAAGGGCTGCAGCACTTATTGTGCCACCCTTAGAGACCATGTACCTTTACACACACACACACACACACTGCCTTTGCAGGCTGTGTGTTTTGGTGCAGAATAAAGTGAAGAGTCGACATGGCACACATCCCTGTGTCATAGAAAAAAGTGGTCAAGTGCACACCGGTTTCTTCAAATGTTCCTTTCTTGAAATCTTATTGCAATTCTTTCACTTATGCGTGCAGCCTGGAAGCGCGATCCACCCTAGTATAACGCATTGAGAACACAACAAAGCTGGAGCGAAGTAACACTCCTTTCCAGACGCACAGCTGGGGCCATTATCCATAACAAATATACCACACTTTTATCCATGTTCGATTAACTTTATTCCATGTACTCCAATCTTTCATATTTCTCATTTCTTTAATCTTGTCACATGTGAGGTCCTTTTGTATTTCAATGTTTCTGCTGCGACAGATATGCCTATCCCGGCCTTTTTCTGAGGCATGAAGCATACATAAATATTCCTCAGTCTGTTGATCTTTGATACCCAATGTATTTTGGAGTGTTATTAGTCCTTCGTCAGGGGTCACTACAAGTTTAAAACAATACCATTAGATTGAATTGTACCCCTACAGTGCCTAAGTCCATTCTTAGACATTGCAAGTGCAGTGCTGCCATTAAGAGTATAGGGTGCTGGGAGCTTGTCATTACGAACTCCACAGCACCATAATGGCTACACTTAAAACTGAGAAGTTTGGTATCAAACTTCTCAGCACATTAAACCCACCCTGATGCCAGTGTTGGATTTAATGAAAAATGTCCACAGATGGTATCTCAGAGATGCCCCCTGAAAACTAACCCACCACTAGTGTCCAGGCTGAGTGGCTGCTTTCAGCTGCCACCACCAGACATGTTTCTGGACCCCTGGGTCGAGAGCCTGCTGCTCTCTGGGGCCTGAAACAATGCACATCCTTGGACGAGGTGCCAAGCCTCCTACCCCAGGATGGGCAGGGTTCATGAAGGGAAAGCTTCAAAGGCATGCCACCTTTGTGAGCCTCCCCAGTCCAATTTGCAGCTTTTAGCAACTGGTCCCCACTGGTTCTACCCCCCACTTTGGGTGGGAGAACTGGCGGGAAAAACAAGTGAGGGAGAGGGTTGTGCCCACCTCTGCCAACTCCACTCCTCAGGTGGGGGAGGTGAGGTGAAGCACAACTTTGAGTCCCCGCCATCTTGAGGACGGGGGGACCGAACCAACCAGGGACAGGCTCCTGCCCCCCTCCCACTGGAGGGTGGCACAATAGGGGGTGTACCGACCCCAGGGAAGGGACCCAGTGGTCCCTGCCCATTACCTACCTGTAATGCCCCTAAATCTAGTATTTAGGGGGATCCCTGAACCTTGCTTCCTTAGATCCAGAAATGACAAGAAGAAAAGAAGAAGGACCGAACAGCCATGCAGCCAGCTAACAAGAGGAAGGCACCCCCTGACTTGGCCCCAGCCCTACAGGCCTGTCTCCCCTCGAACCTGCTCCTGCGAAATCCCGGTGTGACCTGCAGCCAGCAACCTCAAAAACCCCGGAGGACCTGCCTGCTTTCACTTCCAGAGACTGCTTCTCCCGTGAAAAACGGATTTGTTCAACTGCAACCTCTGGCAGCACCTGGAGACCGCGAATCCAGCCCACTCTGGACCCGCCGAACCTGGCCCAAGCTCGAGTGGAAAAACACCACGAGGAGGTCACTACAGCGATCCTGACCCGAGATACGGCGACCCCTGACCTGCCTCAAGCCTCCAGCTGATGCCTGCAGCCTAAATCCGGAAGGCCCCCCTAACTGCGACCTGGAGCTGGTAAGAATATCCGACCTCAAAAGGCACCCCTGCACCCGACGCCCCACAGCCTTGTGTGCCCAATCCGACGGTGCCTAACCAACCCCTAACTTCCCAACTTACCTCTCGAAGTGGTGGTCGCACCCAGAAGTCCTTTGTCTCCGTACCTACAGTGCTTTTGCAAACCGGAGGTTCTCCATTGAAAACAACAGGGCACCCGACCTCGAAACAGCACCCTGCATCTGGCCGCCCTAGTGCCGCTGAGGGTGCACCTTTTGTGCTACTTTGTTTCCCCATTTGCCCTGACCTAAACCCTAGGATCTTTGCTCCCACAGCCCAGTGGCCTACTTGCCAGCAGCCACCAACCGGAGGCCCCTATCCCCCATTGGATAACATTGGGCCTCAACACTCTGCACCGGCCGCCCTAGTGCTGCTGAGGGTGCGACAAGAGTGCATCACTGACCCTGGGGGACCCCTGAGTCTAACCCCAGAACCTTAACTCCCACAGTCGATAACTTACCTGTGAACCGATAACCTGTTTTTCCTCCATAGGATAACATTGACAAATTTCTTCCAAAAAGTTTTTAAGTGTGGAGTTTTGAAATCTAAAAATATTCTTTAAAAATCGCACAAATAACCAAAATGTATTTACTTACCTGTTTGCAAGAATTGTCCCAGTGCTGAATCTAGGTATCCAGCACTGAGTTAGAAAAGTAACGTAAAAAGTAACTTACCTGTAATTTATTGAAAAAGCCTATCCATTTCAAAGTACTGTATTTGCTAAGTATTACAACCTACTGCCTCCCCTGTAAATCAAACAAAGTACAATTCCTATTGCATTTTCAAACTGTTCTACAATCAGCAACTTATTACTGTAAAGTATTTAATGCTTACCTGTGCCAGGCTTTCTTGGTTCTAAAAATAAACAACAGTAGCTTTTTTTTATCCAAAAACAATTGGCCTAGAGTTCAGTTCTTGAGTGTGTGAATTCATTTGATGACTGAGTGGGTACATCAAATGCTTAACACTGTCCTCTGACACTGCCTTACTGCTCGACCACTCTACCACAAATAGAGAGTAAGGTTCTATCTAACTTTAAACTCTGCCTACCTCTGGGGTTGCCTGGACTCTATACACACTATACCTCATTTTGGTTTAGTATATATAGAGCCAGTTTCCTACAAGAGACTTCACTCTGCTCCACAATCCCTGGGTGGCAAGATTCCCCAAGACCACTCCCCACCCCAGACCACTGGTATAGGTGCAGATGATCACCGGAGGGGGAACACACAACTGATGACCCTTGTTGAAGTTGTCCGAGTTCAACCACCACTCCAGGTCCCACACCACCACCTGCTGAGTAACAGGAACCCGGGCTTCGAAATCCTGAGACATTGGATTCCAGTGCTGCAGAACATGATGCACCAAGGAATAGAGATGCAGCTGAATCCAGGGGACCAGAGGCAGAGTGGATGCCACCTCTCCGTGTCTCCTCAGCCACAGCCTCACTGGAGCAGACGGGAGAGACAGGAGGGAAGACAGGTGTATCATCAGCTTGTCCCTCCATGCAGAAGCCAGAAAACCTTCGCCCAAGTCCATCCGGAAGAGGACCCCTATGAACTGCAGAGACAGGGATGAATAAAGGTGGGACTTAGAGGTGTTGAGCAGAAATCCATGCGTGTGCAACAGGACACACACCTCCTCAACATCTTGGCAAGCCTTAGAAAGAGAAGAGGCAATTAACCAATCGTTGAGTTAAGGAAACACCAGAAATCCCCGAGAGTGCAAAACACCCACCAGTGGAGTCAGCAGCTTAATGAAAACTCTGGGAGCTGACGCCAACCCGAAGGGGAGACGCCAAACTGGTAATGGCAGCCCTCCACCAAAAACCTAAGGTATTGCTGATGCAGAACTCAGATTGGGACGTGCAAATAAACATCCTGCAGGTGTAAAGATGCGAGGGACAGGCCAGGACTCAACAGTGGAATGATACTCTGCGGGGAAACCATCTTGAAAGTTCGAGCAACCAGGAACTGATTCAAAGCCTTTAAATCCAACACAGGTCGGTAGCCTCCCACAACCTTCTGGACCAGACAAAGAATGGAGTAAAAGCCCAGCCGGTGTTTCCTCAGGGGAACCTGAACCACTGCCCCCTTGTCCAGGAGTTGCTGAATCCCATCCAACAGGGCATGGCGATGTACTGGATCCCGTGGAAGAGGAGTCTCGCGGAAGAAGGATCCCGGACTTTCCGCAAACTCCAAGCGATACCCATCGGACATGACCTGCAAGGCCAGGCATGCAAAACGTCCTTCTGCCACTGGTCCTGAAGATCCAGAAGGCGCCCTCCCACTGGAGAGGCATGCCCTCAGTCATGCTTTGGGAGGCTGGGTGTTGGCAGCTTAGGAGGAACACTGGAACTGGGATTTGTCTAGATACGGGGTGCCCCGCCCACAACCCCAACCACGAAAGGGCTGGGCAGGCCCCTTCGCAGAGCCAGTCTGAAAAGCCTTCTTAAATGCAAAACCCCTGCCCCTTGGAAAGGGTCTCGCTAGTGCCAACAATTTCTTGTTCTCCACCGATTTCCTGACCATCTCCTCAAGCTGCTGTCCAAACAGCTTGGACCCTCAAAGGACAGCCTCATCAAAACAGCCTTCTGAACTGCATCAGTTTTCCAGTTGCGCATCCAAAGATGTCTACGAGCAGCAACAGCTGCCCCAGAAGTAGCCGCAGAAGCACACAAGCTGTCGAAGGACACAGCAGACGAAAAGCGAACCTGTTGTTCCATCAGTGCCAGCAGATCCAAACAATCAGAACCCTCAGACATATGATCTGACAAGGCCTGAAAGTCCTTTAGAAAAGACTACACACTATAAGTGTGTATGTGTTCGCACAAACAGAAAAAATTGGCGGCAGCATAACACCGTTTAACTGCACCATCCACCTTCTTTTCCACTGCATGAGGGGGGGGAAGCGTCCTCAGAAACCACATTCCCCTGAGTGGACATGGCAGCCATGAGATTATCCACCTTAACCAGCAATGGAAATTCCTCAGCAAACTTATCTACCAGAGAACAGCGGGACAGAAACTGAGGGAAGGCCGATTTATCCACTACCTTCCACTCGTGCGGCAGCACTCTCCAGATCGCTTTATGTAAAGGCATATTTTCAGGCTCCGCCTGCTGATAATTTACCAAAAAATCATCGTCATCAGCAGACGCACAAGTGGCAGGGAGACTCAAGTTTTTCCGAACGTGCTGTAAAAGATCTGCCAGCTCGAGACCTTGAACTTACTGCCCCCGCCTATACTCCTCCTAAGGATCACCCTCAGGCTTCACGAGCTCTTGCCTGGAACTTTTAGGCCTTAAGACCCGCCTCAACCGCAGCTTCAATCAAGTGTTGCAGGGACAGCAAAGAAGGCTGCACCAAAGGACCAGCAACCGCCTCACCAGGATCCATAGTATGCAAGCACCAACCAGACTAACCTCCCTGGATGCCGTAACACGGAGAAGGCACAAGCAACTACCGGCTATATATAGGTGACCCAGGCGGGCAACTAGAGCCAAATTTCGGGGGGGGCTGAAAAAGATTTTGGGGGGGCTAAGTCTTCCAGCCATAGGCAGAGTGGCTGTAAGAAGGGGTGAAAACACAACAAAAGCCTCATTAACGAGTAAATGGTCTTTTAAAGACCTGTGAAGTACTCGGGTCCGGCTGCAATTAGACGGACGCCAGCCGCGAGGCTGTCTCAGCCGGGCTGACACACATGACGGGGGGGGGGCTGAAGCCCGGTGAGTCCAATGGGTGTTGCGCGCCTGAGGTGACCTATGATCTAAGGTCACATGGTAAACGACCGTAGAGGACAACCGGAGGGAAGAGCCAGCCCCATTTAATCCCCATTCGTCACACGGGGGGAAAAATCCTGGCAAAACGCAACATCATCCGTCTCCCAAAAGGACCGCTCTGCAAGTCCTAGCAAGAGGCAAGATCAAAAAAACGCCCGCTAAAGCAGGAGAACCTCGCGCACCGCCCACCTTCTGCAGAGCGATATGGGCAAAGAACGAGAAAGCAGGTGTCCCCGGACCCCACCTACTAAAGCCGAGCACCCAGGGCCGGGGACACAGAGCCTAGTGTGCAGAAGAGCACAAAGCCCCCAACAGCCCTCTAAAGCAGGACCCCACTGGGCGCCAAAACACGCCACGCCGAAGCGCGAGCGTGAAATCATTGAAACAAAGCCCTGCCGGTATAGCAGAGCAAACGGCATAACAAAAAAACAACTAAAACATTAAAAACAAAACATATACGTACCAAAGCTGCAGCCAAGAGCAAGAATACGGTACATCCCAGAAAGAAAAAAACAGGAAGTGCTTTGTTTGTTCCTCCCTTTTATGATGGCTCGTGGGTAACGGGGGCCATCTTGGGGGAACTTTTGGGGTTTCAGCTAGGGAATTGGTTCGGCCAGAAAGGAGAAGTATCTCATGCGTAAGGACTGTATCCAGGAAGACGGATGAGGAGGTAATATAGATGCCGCTAGATGCTGGATCTGCCATGTTTAGGTCTTGCCGCCAGATAACTGTAGCTGTCTTTCTGCAAAAAGCCTATTGTGGGCTTACAGCCTGCCCACTGCTTACCATTAATTCACTTGTCCATCTTGTGTTTATCCTTCCCCTGAAGCATTATCTCTTAATCATCCTTTTGATTTGATGATTTGTTTCCTTCATGGCTCACAATTTAAGGAACTACTTAGAGAACATTTTTTTTTCTTTTTAGTTAAGCACTTTGAAAAAGTGAGTGTGTTTTCTAGCCCTCTCCTTCGTGTGCTTCTTTTGAGCTTGTTGACCCACCATGTGCTTCTCCCCCACCATTCTCCATGTTGCTGTTTCCCTAGTGTGAGGTCTGTCTCCTATGGGTCTCACCTCCCGCCCCATGCTCTGTTTTGCTGTCTTCCTTGTGTGAGCTCTGTCTCCTGTGCGTCTCGCCTTCTACTCCATGCTCCGTGTTGCTGTCTCCCTAGTGTGCTACTATGTCTCCTTCTTGTCTCCCGCCCCACATTGCTCTCTCCCTAGTGTGCGGCTTTGTCTCCTTATCGCCCCCAGCCCTATGCTCCATGTTGCTCTCTCCCTAATGTGTAGCCCTGTCTCCTATGCTTCTCACAGTAGCGACTGCTATCGGATCCAGGTGGTGAGGCTGGGGCCAGTGGGAAAAAAAGAAAGCCAAAACAAAAAAAAACACTTACTAAAGAAAACCTAAACAAAACAAAAAAACACTTAGCAGAAACAGCAGCCGCCTCCAAGCTTCGTCCTCCATCCCTCCGACATCTTCCTGCACTCCTGGCCAGCAGCAGGGAGCACCCGCCCTCCCAGCCTCCCCATAACCAATCACAATACTGCAATGCAGCATTGTGATTGGTCTGAGCGCCATGGATCGGCTCTCAGATGGGGACTACCAGGGTTGGCATGTTCCTCACCAGGCTGTGTAATGCAGCCTTTTGGGGGACATTCAAAGTGCGCAGGACTGCTTGAGGCGGCCCGAGAGTGCTGGCCAAGCAGACTCCTGCGCACATACGGAGTGAAAACCACTCCTATCCCTACTCCACCAGCCCCACCTCGCCGAGAGCCACTTACGTATATAGGAAAAATAAAATGATAATACCAGTAGCTATTATCATTGTATTTTTCCTTTTTTTCAGTGGGGTGACGCTCCTCCGCCCTACCAGAGGAGCCGCCACTGACTTCTCACTTCCAGCTTCCTGTTGCACCCTCACTTGTGTGCTTCTTTTATCCTATCCACTCAGTTTTATTTTATCTACCCACTTCTCCTACCTCCACTTATCCATTGCGCGCCCATCCTTCATGCATATTTATAATATTTAATTAACTTATTTTTGTGGGCCGGCAGCTGCTATTTACTGCTAGGCTGCTTCGCCTACCATAAGGTACTTTTGTGCTTTAAATAAATTGCATTTTCCAATCCAAGTAGCGTTCACTGTCATTGATCAGTATATAGAAAGAAGTCAATGGTTTTAGCGTCATTCCGCTGGCAGATGCATGCGTAGTGTCGCTTGCACATGCATACGCGTCATGCCAGTATACACCAGCAGAATGACGCAGCCTCCAGGAGTAACATGTCATAGCACGTTTCCCCCACAGATTTACATCATTTGCAAATACCTTTTACTGATACTGTACAAGATTGGCAAAAACATTGCCAAGGGCAAAATGCCAACAAGTTGAGATCTATTGGCTCTGCCAATGCTTCTTTCTCTTTCCCTTCAGCACATATTTGTTAAGTTTATTGACTCTACCCCCTCACACATTCTCTGAATGCCTGGGTTTGCCAGTGCGAATTTCAGCCTCCCACTGCCTACAGTGAGTTCAGCATTTGTCTCCACAATGACGTAACCCTTATTTCCTGAAGTGGAGCGGCTCCTTACACAGTATTTATAATTTAGGAGATTGGACTGATCCCAATGAACCCCATAATTATGGGACAGCCTGAAGCATCCTCATGCTCTTTATGTTATGTTATAAAAGGTTTTACAGCGCCTCCAATTACTCGAGAGTATCCTGGCACGAGCAGTTATCGGAGAGCCTCTGCCAGCTTTTCAAGCATATGCTTCATACAAGTCAGATCAGTTCTGTTAGTTCTTCTGTTCATGCACCCATTCACCACTCTGCATCCCTCCCACCTGTCAATGGGACTGGTGCACCCGGATAGGGCCTTCCCTGAGAGTAGAACAAGCATTTGCAATGCAATTGATCTCGCCTTTGGGACCTTATATGTATTTAGCTATGCAGCACATTAGCCTGGGTGCTGAAACATCTACTGTTCTTTAACATGGAGGGAAAGTAAGCACCAAACTGCATGACACGCCAGGTATGGGAACACATGGAGAGAAATATTGCCTTTCAGCGGGAAATGGTATAGTCCAAAGCTCTGTTTTTATATAAAAGCAGGGCCTTTGGTTGTCTTTTCACTGAAAATACAAGATTTGAAAAAAATATTATTGTCTACAGGTGCTTGTCGAAGACAATTTTTATGGACTGGGGTCTAGAGAATGCTAAAGTGATTCTGGTATTTTACTGACCTCTGCTGGTCGTTTTCTATCAAGAAAGTTAAATAGAGGCAATTGCCAGAAAAATTTAAAAAAAGAAAGTCCCTCAGCAGAAAGCAATTCTGTTTTTACTGACCTCTGCTGGTCGTTTTCTATCAAGACAGTTAAATACAGGCAGTTGAACAGAAAAAAAAAGTCCCTAAGCGAAGCAGACAAGTCCTAGAGATGATCTCCAGTGCCCACAAAGTACATACACATATATGTATATACTAAAGTATGTACTAAAGTATATATACTAAAGTACATACTAATGTATCTACGAGAGGTCTTGAATGCTCGACCTAAACATTTATCATGCAGCAAGGCACAAGCATGATTTGGTACTGAAAAAGGTGTAAGAAAACACCCTAATTCCAATAGTGTGCAAGATTGCAAATACTACTTGGCGCAAAGCACAGGTATGCGTGTCACAAGTACTAATCAAAAACTTAGTAAATCCGTCCCTTCATGTGCTGGCATATGAAAAATGATATAATTCTGCATAACTTATTTTCTCCTGTCCTGATATGCCCAAGATGTACTGAGCTTCAACTGCACTTAGTACATAAGTATTGCAAAACTATTTCACATTAAAATACATCACTCCTATGACATAACAAAGGGCCTGATATATTTAAATATGGGCTACTTATGTTTCACATAAATTAATTATACATTTGTATTTAAGCTATCCTGGTGAAGTATTTACCACGAGCCATGACAGTAAACATTCTTAAAGTGATACATATCCTGAATAGGCGACGAATACTTTTTTTTCAAACGTTGAGGCTGTAATACGGAAGAGTGATAGGTTTACTCCCAAAAAAACACCTGCAACTGTTTTTCTAGCTCTAAGTGTAAAATAGGAGCATCTATCTCATATAATTTGTTGGACTTGGCCCTTCTGGCAGGTTCACCCCTGAAATTTTTGCATTAAGCATATTGGTAGTGATTTTTGGCCTCTGCGCACTTTACCACTGTGGCCCAGTGTAAAGTGTGTGTTCTCTCTGAGTGCATGTGGTGAGATAGGCCTGCCCTCCCATAGGAATGCATGGGGGATATGTGTGTCCATGGTAATTCCGGATGTGAGAGAAGTGCAGGGTCAAGTTTAGTATGTGCGAACTCGTAAGAATAAATGCTGCGCAATGATGTGCGCGGATTTATTATAACTATAAGAGAAGTGCCATTTCTAGAAGTTGGCATCTCTGTGTGCTGTATGATGTGAATTGCCTGTATGGAGTTTGAGTGACAGGGCTGGGGAATCCCAGGATCCAGGGTGAGTCAGCCCAGTGGTGAATAGGGAGATCAGCAGCTAGATGGGAGGGAGGAGTTGCACCTGGGACCTGAATAGGGCTGGGCCTTCCCTCCACAATGGTGGCTCCACCCCCCGTGGTGCGTCTGATGTCCCTGGCCTGTCCGGTGAATAGAAGAGAGGGGCTGAGCAAAACAAAGTGCTCAAGTGCTCCTGAACCAGTTGTATCTGGTTCTCCCCTTGCCCTACAGTTGTAAAACAAAGGATTTAGCTGTATAAATAAGGGGTTGTGACCCCAAGTAAATGTTTTTGTTCTGGATTTGAATCTACCAGGGGCGTGCTGCTGCTGGGGCTCAGGGGAAGGCATGCCTCCCTGGGCCCTGCCGTGTCCCTGGATGCCTAGAGGACTTTTCTTTGCTGGGAGCTTTTGTTGCTCCATTTCTTTATCCCTAAAGGACTTCAAGGACTTTACTTCTAGCGCCTGGTGAGCGCTTTATTGCTTCTTCTTGCTTCTAGCACCCAGGGAGCGCTATATTGCTTTATTTTGAGTCAGAGGAGCGCTGGAGCTCCGCAGCGCTGGGCTGCCGTCTGTGTAGAGGGAATCTCCATCATAGGGATTCCCCCGTGATGTCAGCAGAAGCAGGTGCCCACCCCGCTTTACACTTTTAATTAGGAGGGAGCCTACCCCTCATTGCCGCATCTTTATTTTATTAATTTGAATGCGGGAGCCCACCCCGCGTTACTGGCCAGAAATCACCGCTGCGGCCCCATTCGGCCAAACCGGAAGTCAGGCCCGTGACGGGGGCGGAGCCTGCAGCCGGGCGGGAAGTGGCGCCAGCGTCTTGAATCTGCGCGGGGCTCCCGTGAGCGGTTGGGAGCCCCGGCGACGTAGGGAGGTGTTGGAGGCAGGCGGGAGCCCACCCCGCCTCCGAGGATGCTGCCGAAACTGCGCGGGGCTCCCGTGTGGCTGAGGGAAGCCCCGCACCCAGAGAGAACACAAGTGAAGAGAGGCGGTCGGAGCAAGCCTGCCCCACCGCCTGTGAGAAGTCCCGGCCCCTAGGAGAGGGACCGGGTGAAAAGGAGTACGCGCACCGAGAGCCGGTAGGAGTGGGCTCAATGTTGTCCACCCTTTGTTTAATCGCTGAGCGGACCCGCCGTTGCGGGCCGCTCCCTTGTCAGGCACAACGCTGGATTCCTTAGTCTAGAGCGGGCCCGCCGTAGCGGGCCGCTCCAACGTGAGGGTGCCATTATTGTTCTAGAGCCCTGAGAGGCTCCAACGCTTGGGGGAGATATTCATTTACGGAGCCAGTGCGCACCAAGGGGGCGCAGTTGCTTCCTGAGCCTACGTGGCTCCAACTTTTGGCTAATTGTTTTCAGAGCCCTGTGTGGCTCCTACGAAGGGGACATGCTTCTTTTCAGAGCCAGATGGCTCCAATGCTGGGGGCATATCTACTTTAAAAGGGGCCAGAGGAGCCCGCATTCTTTCCCACGTTTGCTCCCATCCTTTTTAGAGCCTAAGTGGCTCCAACGTTTGGTACATTTGTCTTAAGGGCTACTGAAAGCCCAGGCCGCATTTGAGTATTTACAGCTGCGCAGCAATTAGTGCCAGCTGCACCGTTTAGGCCCTCATTCTAATATTCCCAGCTGCCCAGCAAGTAGTGGGCAGCTGCAACGTTTAGGTCTGTGCTGAAGTGCGCACCTTGACCTTCGCTGCCTTGGCAGCGCGCCTTGACTTTGGGGACATAGGGCATTTGAGCCCCTTTCTGAGATGGCCAGTTGGCCAGGGGGGATTGCTAGAGTTATAGGGCGCCAGGCCCTACTGTGATTTTGGGTGCTAGGAAATGTGATCTCTGTAGAATGATTTACGCACCCTGTGTTGATACCTCTAAATGTGATTCATGATTATGAGGTTGGTTCGCATATGATGGTTTATGCTAGTAAGAGTTATTCCCTAAGGTAGTTATGCCCCCTCCGTCTCCACCCCAGCCCTGGTCCGGTGCTGGTGGTCTCTTTTATAGCACAGGTAATTAGCGCTGTGCAGAAAGAGCCCTTGTTTTACCATCCGTGCCCCTGCCCCCTCTGACGGACAGCTTACTACAGCTCTGGGATTACCCGGGATCAATTTGTTCGATCCTAATTAAACCATTCCTCTGGAACACCTGAACGGGCAGGGCAAGCGACATTCTATATAAGCACTGGGGGTTGTGGTTGTGATGCTGGCAAAAAAAAAGCGTAAATACCAAGCGGGTTGCTAGTAGCCAAGGACACTTTGTAACTGTGCCAGGGGGCCGGCTTAACTAAACTAGGGAGCAACTGGGACACACCACTGCCCGCCTCTAGTAACCACTTCTAAACACTGCCAGCCAACCAGAAGCACAGGAACTAGGGAGCAGCTGGGATACACCACTGCCTGCCACTGGTAACAGCTTCTAACACTGCCAGCCACTAACGAGTACAGAAACCAGGGAGCAGCTGGGACACATCACTGCCTGCCTGCCACTGGTGACCGCTTCTAAACAGTGCCAGCAACTCACAAGCACAGGAAAAAGGGAGCAGCTTGGACACACCGCTGCCTGCTACTAGTAAACACGTCTAAACACCGCCAGCCAACCGCCAGCACATGAACTAGAGAGGGGATGTTACACACCACTGACTGCCTTCCACTACTAACCACTTCTAAACACTGCCAGCCACTAACAAGCTTTGCCTGCTCCTGCGAGGCAGTCGCTTCGTAAACACTATGCATCTCAACTATATTGTACTTGCGTTGCATTCATATCTCGCTTACTTTCCCTGACAAGGCTTCAAAGCACTTTACGGAGGCTAGCAAGCTCCTCCTCATATTGTTTGCCACCTTTACTCATTGAATAAGGTTTCTCAGCACAGCTTGTGGGAAAAGATTGGTTAGCAGAGTTTCCCTCACATGTATGACAGGGTAAAAGGTTTGTGAAAGTGAAAGCGATCGCGATTGTAAAAAAAAACAAGCGGCCGTGAAAGCCCTCGGCAGAATTGATTCCAAAAGGTACTCGCAATGGCGAAAGCAGCGCATGCGCTGCTTTAGCCAGGTGAGACCTAAAAACAGCCGGAAATAATTCTAGCATAAAAATGGGCTATTTGTTAATTACTGCACCCAATGGTGTTGTAGCTGTAAGGATTTCAGGTAGGTTTAACCTGGTGGAAATTCTTGCTGGGAAACCAGATGCATCCCCAGTGTCACAACTCAGAACTGATGGAAGCCCATGGTAATACCTTGTTATCTCACTTTTAGGGTGTGGAACTCGCAATGAGGAAGCCACGCTGCACCTAGTACGTACCACTCCTCCTGGTAGCAGTATTTACAGGACACTGTATTACCACCCAAAATAACATGGCACATGCATTTAAATCTGACCGCGTTGTAAAAACATGCGCTGTAACGCATTCGATGTTATGGCTGTTTCCCAACCAAAGCAGCGGATTGAAACTGCCTGTGGAGGGAGGTAAAGACTGACAAGGGGGGTGGGGTTAGAGAGGATCTGTAGGACTTCACAAGTTGAGAGGCTTGCGCAAGGATCCGAAAGGAGGCATGTGTACTTGTACGGTCTAAATAGTACCCCAAAAAAAAAGCACTGGCACAGCCAATTAATTTGGTATTGGCTGCCAGGTATGTGGATTTGTCAATGCTTGTTTTGTTTTCTCATAATTTTTGAAAATCTTGATTTTTGGACTTCTGGATCCTTGCCAATATTAAAAAAAGAGGAAAGGAAAACTAGTTTTGGCCTTCAGAAGATCACAATCACCTACTAACCCCTGACTCGAAGGAACTACTTTGTATGGAAGTGATCCTTGTGAATGAGCAGACAGGCTTCAATCACAGAGCAGCTCTCCATTCCCTTTAGGTAAGGCTTATGCTATAGAAATACCATACACATCCTTACATACATACTTACATACATATAGTGAAGCTAGCGAACGGCTGAAGTGAGCTGACCCTCTGCCCCAAGCTTTATTCTGTAATGTAATGGGTGGAATAAAAATCTGAATCACAGAATAACAGACAATGGATGAAGTGAGTTGAAGGCCGATACATGTCAGTGTATATTTTTAGTAAAGTCAAAGGTCTTATCTGACACCAGACTTACAAAGAAGTCATACAGATAAGACATTATCGGGAAGGTATAGTTGATGAAGTCAATTGATGAATGTATAATGTGATATTATCTCAAATTCAGCACTTCTTTCCAGATGGATCAAAGCTGCTCCCCCCTTGATCTAATATGTGTCTGAGCTCGGTCAAGGTCGCAAGAAGGGCAACCACTGTACCACGCACAAATAAAGAAAGAACCCCCAAGAGTGTCCTTAAAACTGCATGGAAGACCTGTGTTGCATTGACTTTTACAATAGCCTTGAGCACCTTTGACCTTTGCTGCCAGAGGGGGGAGGGCAGAAATGCCTACATGAGAGATTAAGTCACACAGGCTGGCAGTGCCAGGCAGTCAGAGCATGGGCATTTCTTTTATGTTCGATTCCATACTTTCATTTTTCTAATTCAGCCAAACTTAGAGCATTATTCATTTTAAAAATTGGAAATATGCACTTACAGATTTACTAGCACCCTGTATATACTGATTTCTGAATTTTAAAACAGTAGTCGGTTTTCAGGGGTACTCCTGAAAACCCTTTGTGGAATGCTATACGCGTCTATGCAAAGGGCTTTCCGCAGGTGCAATTTTGCACAGGTTACAGTGGCCCATGCAAAAATGCTTTTGGGGTTCTGCAGTGGCACTCTTTTTGTCCTTTGTGTTTTTTTCTCTGCAGTGAGAAATCTTGTTATCTGCACCCCCACCTCTTTGGGGATATCCCAAACCATTTCGATTCTGGTTCACACCTGCCCTTGACAACAATACACGTCCAACCGTTTTCAGTGTGGGGAATGGATATGAAATTCGTTTATGAACAACTACAAACTCACAAATTTGAGTGTATTTTTTAAACTTTCCCTGCCTGGTATCCCATCCCTGATCTTCTTCCTGCCCCAGGGGTAGGATTTAAACATGTTTAACACTGCGCCATACTGGTTAAACATTAGCCACGTGTAAATCACTTTAGGGGTGCAATTTCTGGTTTTATACCAAGTCAAGATTTGCACTTTTGAAACATTCCATTTGCAAAAGTGAGCAGAATCTATGGACCTGATTCACAAAGGGCCTCCACACACATGGTTGAAGCCCGCAGTCATGGCGGGGTCCCGCACATGGGGCGGAGTCTCTGCAGTGAGCATTCTCACTGTGGGGCCTCCTCCCCACGCGCGTAGACTCCTCCACGACTACGGGTCCTCTGCCATGAGTGCGGACACCCCCATGACTGCGGGTCCTCCACCACGAGTGCAGAGACTCCCCAACAACTGTGGGGCCTCCCCCACAAGTGCAGAGACTCCCTCACAACTGCGGGGCCTCCACCATGTGTGCAGAGGCACTTTGTGAATCACGTCCTATGCATGCAAGTGGCTATAAGAGTCGAGCCCCACAGTTTTCTCCATGTTCAGTGCCCTGCAGGTGATAGAAAGTAGAAAGGGACCTACGATTCCTTGCGCAGGGCGGCTCCGCTCATCCAGGTCCACGTCCCTTCCTTCTTCTGAAGTCCGAGCCAGAAGTAGCCCTTCTTGGTGGACAGCATGTTTGAGATGAACTCCTAAGAAGGAAGAAAAGGAGGGTCGGCAGTCAGATGTCACTGTGCTTACCACAGTTCATGAAATAAGGACGATTTAGATTCATGAGTAAGTAAAATTCCTCCAGGTTTTTGGGGAAATGCTAAAGATGGAGTAAACTCTAGTAGCTGAATTTTCTCCTTTACTGGTATAGTGTGGAAGGGGTAATGTATCCAATGGCCGCTCGCGTGGCTGAATTGACTTATTTTTAAGGCCCTCATTAGTACAACTGTTAGAACTGGGGGTCTCTAGTTGGCAGAGGTAGGTACCTTTGACCAAATAGGGACCCTTGCTTCTAGTCAGGGTAAGGGGGTACACTCCTAAAATAACCCCTGCTCACCCCATTGGTAGCTTGGCACGAGCAGACAGGCTTATCTCAGAGGAAGTGTGTAAAGCATTTGTGAACACATACAGTAACCCAGTGACAACACCACAGATGGACACCACACAAGTTGTATATTAAAAATAATTATTCTTTATATAGACACAAGACCACAAATGACAAAAATCCACAATACTGTACTTTAAAAATGGTGGAAAATAGCTTAGTTCTCTTAAGATGTAAAATGCGACACTTTGAGTTCAATGTACCTTAGGATGCGTAACGCTATACAATGAAAGTGGTGCAGGGAAGGTTATGCGTCGGTTCCTTACATGCAAGAACGGTGATGTGTCGGGTCCCTTCTGATGCATAGGGGATGGGTCGGTTCTTCTCTGCGAGGGGAGGTGATGCGTCGGTTTCTTATTGCGCTTCCATGGCGATGCGGCCCGCAACGCCGTGATGCGATGAAGATCCGGTGCGATGAAACAAAGATGACGTCTTCTTCTTGATGCGATCCTCTTCTCCAGCGATGCGAGGCGCTTTTGCGTTGTGAAGTGACAGCGGCAGTTCGGCGTCACGTTTCTGGCTCGTGACTCACGCTTCCAGCTCCTTGAGACACGCAGTCCCTCAGAAAGCCCAGCACAACTGCATGCACTTCCAAAGAACTCTTGGGGAGCTGGTTGGTGAAGTCTGTTGTCCCTGCGACTTCAGCAGGAGGCAAGCTCTTTTCTGAAGCCCTTGGAGATTCTTCACAAGTTGAATAAAGTACACACAAAGTTCCTTTCTCCTCTCTTTGGCAGCCAGGCAACCACTGCAGGCCCATCCCTCAAGCTTAGGGATAGTCTCTGCTCAGTCTCTCTGGTTCCTCTCTTCAGCAAAGGTTTCTTCTTGTTTCCCAAAGTGATCTAAAGTTCTTGGGTTTGGGTCCTAATATTTGTACTCAGTTTCTCTTTGTTCTCTGAAGGCAGAGAGGCCTTTGCCTAGTCCAAACCAGTTCTGGTCAGTCCTGGAGCACTCTGTTTACATGACTCCTTCTTTCCTTTCACAGTGCAGGGCAGAGACTTCAGACGCACCACAGGAGTTGGAGCCAGCACTGTGGAGGGACGGCACAGCCCTATTCAGGTCCCAGGTGCAACTCCTCCCACCCATCTACATGCAGATCTCTCTATTCAGCCCTGTGCTGACTCACCCTGTCTCCTAGAATCCACCAGCCCCTGTCACTCAAACTCCAGACAAGGAATACACAACCTAGCAGAGGCAGGCTTGGATGGTTAGACAAGAAAATACCTACTTTCTAAAAGTGGTATTTTCAAACACAGAATGTTAAAACCAACTTCACTAAAATATGTATTTTGTCATTCTGAGCTCAGGCATACTAAACTCAAATTACTACCTAGTTCCCTGAGTCAGTTAGGATTATAAGATGTAATAATAATAGCCCATTCTGGCCTATGGGGAACAGGTAGCCTTGCAATGGTGAAAAACGAAAATGGCTGTAATTCACTATTAAGACATGCCACACACACCAGGGCATGTCCTACCTTATGCTTACAATACACCCTGCCCTTGGGCCTACCATAGGGGTGTCTGATATGAAGAAAAGGGAAGGTTTAGAGACTGGCAAGTGGGTGCACTGGCCCAGTCAGCATGGCAGTACCAGACTGCACACAGGCTCTGCAATGGCAAGCCTTAGACACACTTTAACAGGCTGCTTCTGTGGGTGGCACAAACAGTGCTGCAAGCCCACTAGCAACATTTGGATTACCAGCTCTGGGCACTCCTGGTGCACTGTACTAAGGTCTGACAAGTAAACCAAATCAGCCAATCATGGAATCAATAATCCATACATCAACTTACAATAGGGAGCACTGTGGCATTGGATAGCAGTGGCACAGTGCCCAAAGCATCTAACACCAGCAAAAACACATGAGGCAACAGCAAAAAGTGGAAGGGAGACCCACGCCAAGGTGCCAGGTCTAACAACAACTAAAAGTTTTAAATCCTGTGAGCGTCCGCTCAAACTTCAGGTAATGTGGCCTGAGGTCCCTAAGCAGATGGCACCTGCGGGCTCTTAACCGGCAATAAATGCATTTAAGGAACTTGTGTCACTCGTTGAGGAGCCCATGTACAGCAGGATAAAGCCACTGAAGGAGAAACTTTGAACTGCGGCTCCCTCTTATAATTCTAATCTTTGAGACCACTAAAGGTCTAGGTTTGCGCCAACCTCAGCAACGCAACTTTCGTGTGTCAAAACTATCCCGTGACAGATGTGAGGACCATGTTGTTGCAAGGTTTTGCAGACACCTGGATCCACTGTGGAAATGATATGTTTTATGGAAAATCTAAATTCAGCGTATTTTAATTCTTTTAATAACTTCTTGTCGGGGGCGGCTCCTCTGCAATGGCGGAGGAGCTTCCCCCCACTGCCAGGCTCACAGCCAGCAAATACAAAACAAAACGTTGTTCTGGCATTGTTTTATTTTTCATTAGCCAGCTCTGAGCCAGCTTGTGCAGGGAGGGGTGGGGTGGGGCATAGGGAGGAGGAGTGCTATGTGCACTCCCTAAGTGCACACATGTGCTTGGCAGGATGTGTCAGGCCGACAAAAACACACATGCGCACTTAGGTTTCTCCAGCCCAGCTGCATTGAAGAGCCGGGCTGGAGAAACCCCCACAGACTACCTGTCTAAAGCCTGCTAGGCCAACCCTTGCGCTGCTCACCTAAGAGCAGCGCAGGATTGGATGGGAGTCTGTGACATGGTGGTCCCAGTATCTGCTGGGACAAGGAAGAGAAGAAGTGGGAGGTGACCGGCACCTTAAGGTAAGTTATGTTTTTTTATATTCAAACACCACCACACCTGTGTGTCCTCCCCCTCCCGCGCTCTCTACACCCGCCCCACCGCCCTTTGTTTGTGGCTGCCGCCATTGCTTCGTGTGTGTCACCTCTCCACTCACACTGCATAATTCAGCCATATCACTCATACCCTGTGTACAACCCATGACCTCATGGTAGTTACCGACATTAGATTCAAAATGGCTGCCAGTCTGTCCAACAAAAATATTCCTGGCATTAATGTTCCGCAAGTAGAGTGTGGCGCCAATAAATGTAGTGAGTTTCCCTACTTAACGCCCAGCAGAGTGAATCTGTAGTTAGTAAAAAGGCAGCAAGGTAACTTTGTCTCTATCCTTACATGTTTTAATTCTCATGGACACCAATGTGCACTCCCAAGTTGTAACATAGGAGCACCGGTGCATGACCTGGTCTGGACGTGCTTGGACTATTTATGTATTTCAATGTTATGTCAAGCGCCAACTTGTCACCTTCTCTGCACTACATAGAACTGAAAGGAACATTATGAAGTTAACTCAGCGCAGAGATGGAAATGGACAGGTTGATTCCGAATGGAAGTAAGATGCCACACCCCTGCCTGGCATTACTCCAGCACTTCCTTTGTGATCACAAGTCTTCAGAGGGACGCCATCTTAAAGAGTTGACTTTTCAGACTTTCACGTTTTTTAGGAGTTTTCTTACTCAGGACGATCCAGAGTCTGGACACCCAGATACCCGCCCCAGACAGTGTACTGCAGAGTAGCTGTCAGTCTGGGTGTGCAGGGAGGAAAGGTCGAACTTTCAAGAAATAAACAGAGCCTGGGCAAAAATTGATTAATGCGTGCAGGTATTAACTCACTAAAGTACCCATAACAGGCATAAAGGAGTAACATTAGAACTTTGCCCATTTCACTTTCACAGAATAAATTCAATTTCAAAGGGATAAATAACGAAAATGCAAAAAAGTGTTGTGATATAATCGTACTCTTTATTCTCTAGTACAATTGTTTTAACACACCCCTTAATTTAGGTACTATGCAATTCTGAAGGCAAGAACTTAAAGGGCTTAATTCTCAAAAATGTGTACATTACCAAACGCACAGACATCTGTGTACGATGGGCACCAGTCTGCACAAGAACAGTGTGATTGGATGCCTATGCAAATCATGGGTTTCCATGCTTACTTCCGGTCCATCATAGTTGCTTCAGTTAAGTGTCTGCAAAGGACCATCCAATTGCTGCAGTAGGGGTGGTCCAAATGTGTAAAAGTACATTTGTGAATAGCCACAACACTACAGGTTTGTGGGTGTTCACTGTGTTTTTCATGGCCAACACATTGGTGACAGTCCGCCATACTGGAAAACTGATTGCATTTGTGAGTAGAACTTGCAAGCGGAAATGCTCCCTGTTACTGATTCTGAAAATCAGAAATAGGATATTTACGCCTGTAAATCTGATGTCTTGACCTTGAAAGTTTGGGAAATAATACCATGTGTGTCATTTCCATTGTGTATCCGGGGGGACACAATTGTCAGAACTGGAAGTCAGAACCAGACCAGGTTTGAAAAGTAGGTGGTTTAGCCGCTGCATCTGATCACTTCCTTCTGTCACTTTCACTCTCCTACTCCTCCTTTTGCCTGTTCACTTATCCTTACTTTTCTTTGTCCTTTACTTTCCTCCCTTCTTTGATTTCATTTTCTGTATTATCACCTGTTTCTTCCTTTCAGACCTATAATTCCCTTCTTTACTCCTAATAGCTCTTTCTTTCTTTTCTTTGTTTCTTTGTTTGTTTGTCTTTCTTTCTTTCTTTCTTTCTTTCTTTCTTTCTTTCTTTCTTTCTTTCTTTCTTTCTCCTTATGCTCTTTTTTCTCTTCCTCACCTCTCTTGCCTCCTTTCATTACTGCTGCTTGTCTTTTTTTTCATTCTTTGCAATCTTCCTTGCCGTCATTTCCTCTCTTCCCTCCAGAGGGCACTCCATCAATCACAGAGCCGAGCTGTGGTATGCTAGAGTCTTAAAGAAAAGGCAGTCTAAAAATGTGCTCTCATCCCCCAAAGCAGATAGGGCTGGTGTAGAGTTGCTGTGCAGTGTGGTATTACTTGCATGTGAAGAAACACTCCATCAAAGGATATTAAGTCACAAGATTGTTCATCAGTGAAATCCTCACATTTCTATTCACCATTTCAAAGGGATTTGAGTCAGTGGGGCGTGGGATATTGTCTTTTGCTGCACAAAAAGGTCTGAGGTTTGGTCATTATGTTTCCTACCATGGAACCAATACAGCCTCATCGTACCCTTAATTGGTGAAGCTCTTGAAAGAAAATGGAGGTTTGCCATTTTAGAGATTTCTGCAAGTTGTGCCATCACTCACCTTCTTGAGCGAGTCATCCAGCGACACCAAGACAGCTTTCCTCCTCTGGCAATACTTTTGTCCTTCAGCCCAGTTCTTCTTCTCCTCGGAGAAGTAGTAGCACATCGCCCGCTCAGACACCCAGTGCAGCGGGCAGAGCTTGCAGGGAGAATGAGGCGTATCCCCTGTGAACGGCACAAGATGGAAGATGAAGCTAGAAATGCGCACTCCTTTAAAGTTTCTAATAAGAGAACGCCATTCGCTATGGGGTACAGGCCATATAATATTAATTACCAATCATATAGCTGCAACAAAATGGAAACTGTAGAAACTAAAGGGGGATGAAATATGTTGAGCAAAAACTAAAACATGCTACCCTTTATAATGATAGCTCTCACATGAATCACGTACGGATGTATGACGTTACAACGCATGTTGTTACAACGCATGCTGTTACAACGAAAGTTTTACAACGCGAGTGCATTGACAACGCAGGACATTACAACGCAAATCTTTACATCGACTTGCACTAGATGGCGTGCTAACATTTATAAAGTGTAATTTACTATTCCAACTCCAGTCCACGTAACAGTAGGGAAGGTGTTGGGATAGTAAACTACACTATTTTTAATGTTAGCACGCCATCTAGTGCAAGTCGATGTAAAGACTTGCGTTGTAATGTCCTGCGTTGTCAATGCACTCGCGTTGTAACAGTTTCGTTGTAATGGTAGTCGTTGTAAAAGTTGCGTTGTAAAGGTTGTTCCCCATCAAGGATTGTTACTCAAGATTAACAGGTATTTCACACTGATTCACATGCCTGAAAGAGCCATATGGTGCACAATTAAAAAATTCAGGGTTACTCTGGTGAAAAATTGGCAAAACTAGGGATGCTTTTAGCACAGAAGGAAATGGGTGCCCCGCAAATGGGTGATCAGCTACATCTAGTCGCTAAGATAGATTGACTGAGGATCCATGGCCCTTATATGAATGTCAGCACCATTGTGAAGGACCTGAATTTGTACTAAAAGGATCAATGAAAGTTGAGAATTTACATCCAGGTTGATACAGACTTCAGACTGAAAATCGCGAAGGATCCTTTTGGGACTACAGCCCCCTTGTCAGTTGCCCACAATCTTATCAGATTCTAAAAATCTTCTAGCTGAACAAAGGCATTTTTCTCTAAAAAGTTCAATAGTACTGGAATTTTCAAAGTTCTGTGATAGTATTTGCACTATGGAATTTCAACTTTTTCTTTAACAGGTCTATTTTAGTACATTCTGGATTGTTACACTTTTGAAGGAGCTTCTAATAAAGGCTGTGATAGCTGCCAAAGGTTTTTCTTGAGCACCCAATATTTCTATCCTATAGGCTGAAATATTTAGGAAATGTCTCTATTCACTGTTTGGTAAAACAGCGGGCTCTTGACCCTTTTGCTCTTGGCAGCATTTAGATATCCATTAAGGTGTTACAGTTTTTATTCACAAAGAAGCATTATCTTATTACAAATATATGGCAAATAAATGAAGGGGTGTATATTTCTATTACATTTTATATTTTATGAATGTCCATTTCTGTTGGTTTAAAAAATCTGTATAATGTAGAAGTTTATTGAAAATAAATAAGTATAAAAAAAAAAAATTCCTAGACTTAAAACATTGTAGTGGAGCATGGGGTTAAAATGGAGTATATGAGTTACAACGACTTAAACTTCTTTCTGAGCAAAATTCCAATAGTTGGCGCAGTTCAACTCAGGAGTTGCTATCTTTTCAATGCTTTGTGACTGGATTTCAGTTGCAAAACATTATATGTGCCATTACGAACAATTATTTAGAAAGGACACCTTAAACACACTCCTTCAAAATAATAGTTAGTTATGCATTTCTATACCCATTTTGAGATTCAGTAACCTGTTACAGAATAGCAAAATGGGTTTGGTACATACTAAAGGGCCACTAAGATGTCTGTGGCACTGTGATTTAGCAAATTGTCAATTGGCTTCATACATCTGGCCCTAAGTTTGCAGAATTTTTGAGTGTCTGCTTCAGTGAGCCAGATGCAACCTACAGGACTGATGCTTGTTAGGTTAATTGAATTAGTACCATTGACATGGATAGTAATAATATTCAGTATAAATTGAAATGGACATTATAGGCACATTATGAAAAATATGGTGTCAAATAGCAACTCGATGCACATTACTAAAGACGCCCAAAGAAATAATAGTAACTTGTCTAGAGAGCAATAAAAGATTGTAACTAAGCAGTTGGGTAAAGTGACTGCTTCTGTGATGTGTAAGTACCCACCAGGGCCGACTCCTGTTAGGTTTAGAGAAGGAGTTCAGTAATAAAAACACCAAATACTAAGCTGCCTGTTATTGTGTGTGTTGCATAAATTACTTATTTAGGTGCATTCATCTTTGAACATACCACAGAGGGTATTTTATTCCATATAACACATTAATAAATGGTCACGCCATTATTCCTTATACAAAAAACCTAAATCATAGGCCTCTTTCTTATGAAAGAGATAATATGGTTGCTGCATAGAGAAAGTAGAGAATCTGAATTGTAAAAACAAAAACACCAAAAATAGCTAGGATTTTTTATGTTTGGTAACATGCAAAGAGGTTTCTGTTTTTTTGTGTAATGAACTCCAGTGGAATAATAAATAAACTTACAGGCATAGATTTCTCCTCTCTTCTAATGACTTTTAATTTTCATATAAAAAGCAGCCCAGACTAACTGCAAATCTACTTCTCCACCACAATTTGACTGCACTGCCTTATTATAATAATTTTGTTATTGCAGGTGACTAGAGATGTCATAACCAGATTGCAAACGAAAATAAGGTTTGTTTATATATACTTCAGTTGTCCCTTGCATTATATTGTGGAATTATAACAGAACCAGTGACATATTTATGACTCTCACCTGCACTGCCACACACATCTTCCTGGAATTCTTCCAAGGCACTCATGAGTTTAGTGCACTGTCTAGGAGGTGATGTTCCTTCATCTGCACCAACATCGCCTCTTGCCTCGCTCCGATAGGTGGTGCTGTCCAACAGTTCCTTTGTATCTGCCTGAGTGTTGTTGCTTTCACGAACAGGAGTCACTGCTGGTGATAAATCATGTGGTCAGAATGAGGGCTACACAGCAACACCCTGACATACAGTCTCTTGGAAACCAAAGGCCCATCAAATATAGCCAATACATATGCGATAATTTCACCAAGCGCAAACAGCTTGAGTTTTCTGATGCAGCCACTGAAATGTTATTTGGTAAATTAATTTATGAGTTGTACTACCGCTTTTTCTAAATACATAATAACTTGTGTTAGTTCATAAAATAAATCCAGCGTCAACTATTAGACTAGTGAAACAAAGATGGGAGAAACACTTGAGGAAGAGAGTGGGACTTGTGTGAAGGAGAGCCGCATCCACCAGCCTGCCTCTGAGCCAGGACGGCGTGTCCTGACTGTCCTCTGCTGCTGATTGGCAGCAGGAGGACTGGAGTAGTGGTGGCCACGCACCTCAAAGTGCGCATGTCACTTTAGCCAGTGGCCTTGGCTTGGCCAAAGTGACATGTGCACTTTGAAGCTCTCCACCCAGCTGTCCCAGACAGCTGGGTGGAGACCAAACACAGGCCTCTAGGGCCTGAAGGAGCTTTAGGCCTACCCGCTCCATCCAATACTGGTTCTGCTCTCATGCAGCATGAGAGCAGAGTCTGGATTGGTTAGGGGGTTCTTCATTCCACAGGCTTCGGAACGGACAGCGGGGAGGATGCGGAGCCGTCGGTAAGTACAATGTATTTTTATTTAATTAATATAATGTGTAATGCATTACTGTGTACTTTTTTTGGGAGGGAGGGGTTGCTTTTATTTGTGGTTTTGAGGGAGTTTTTTTTACTATGGGCTTTTGTAGGAGGGAAAAATGTGTTCATGTGTTTTTGGGAGGTGGTGGGGCACTTCGCTCGGCCCACCACTTTAAAAGGTCACCAGCCGCTCCTGGTGTAATTGCTGTGAATAACAGCAACATTTATATTCTCTGTGACATTTGTGACATAGGTTTCTACTTTGCTCTGTTGTAATTCGGGGAACTTTATTATTTGGTATTTGGAAAGACTCATAGACTCAATATTAGTGGAATATTATTTTCAGGTAATTGTGACTTTATTTTGCACCTGAGCTCAACTGTAAGTTTGCTCTTTGAATGTTTTAGTAACTAACTTGGTACAACAAACATTTATAACAGTGATTATATAGAGAGATTGATTTGAAGCTTTCTGACAGTTGTTAGGACATATTGTCCACTTAAAAAGTATAACCACTTATATACTGATATATGTTAGAATGTTTCAGTTAAATTATTAAACCATGCCTGAGCACAGTTATAGCACAGTGTTGGCGTACATTGCGTCAAAGTTTAATGAGCAACAGATTTGAATCCTACTTGTAGACTTTCTTTACCAGGTTTGGGCTATTGACACATTTTTCACTTCTTTTTAAGGATCTACATTTTATGGTTTCAATTTGCTTATATACATTTATAATTGCAATTATAGTTTGTGATGCTTTTTTAAAAAATTTAATGGTTAACATTGAATCTACATAGGCCTTGCTTTGGTTTCCGCTAATGATTTTTGATATGAAGCCACAGTGATATCCTGATGAGAATCAGAATTCTGTTTGGTGCCTTAGTTGTTGGTTATGGACAAAACTAGTTTGCATAAACTAGTTTCTGGCGCTCTCCCCCCCACTGACACGTGGTTGGTATTTTATCACTGGCCGTTACTAATTAAAAGGGATCCATATTTTTGGAAAGACTGGACAAATACTGTTACAGTTCATGCCTAATGCTATCACACCATTTGCTTGGAAAAGTTATTGCTGACTCAGAAGGCAGTCATCTTTTTTAATAATTTGCAGTAGTTAGCTTACATTTACAATTTATTCCTTTATATTTTCCTCTTTTTCCTTTTTCGTCTGCCCTAGGTAGAACATCTTATTTGCAATCAGAACATCTACTGTAAATCTATAATTAGGAATGATGGATTTATGTTCACATCTGACCTATGAATTATGCTTCTATTTAGTTATTGTTGAGTTGAGTTATTTGTCATTTTATCCAAAAGCATACATTACTCCAACATTTAATGTTGAAATAATTTTTGGTTTAATCTTGACATTCTAGGCTAACCACTTGATCAAGTATTGAGATAGCAATTCGATTTGTTCTAATTCTAATTTTAGATATTAATGTATTGTAAAACACATTTCCACTTATAATATACTGTGGATTGAATGCAATTGTCCGTTGTCCTTCATGCCGATGTAGAATTTAAGATTATGTTATATTTCAGAAATATTTTGCTTTAAGCATCCAAGATGGCCGCCTGGTGAGGAGCTCCGGCCGGGGGCTCCAGGCCAGACATATCCTTTTTGGCTAAAATCCCTGGATTCCCACCTCCTCCGCAGATAAACCTACTCACCTGGGTTTCCGTCCTCAACTGCGGTCCTCGATGCTCCATTCCTGCGCTTATGAGCATGAGATTCTCATCAGAATTTGCACTTGAGGCTTTCTCCCGCGGAGTCCCAGGACCAGCATGGCCGATGTCTGGTGGAGCCGCTCTGTTCAGCTAAAGGGGAGTCTGGCCCAGGTATCTCGCCGCAGCCAACACCTACCCAGCCGGACATTGGGCACAGCTCCCCTCTCAACTCCGCTGCTCATCTTCCTCCTCCCCACCTTCCTCTCTGAAGTCCTTGGTGACCAACGTTTGACGGAACCCTTTACAACACTGCCGATGCCTCTCTGATCTCTCCGCAGGTCCGCAGAGGAGACGGGCGGAGGTTCTACCCTCCTGACTCTCCCCCTGCCTCCGAGCTTGATTACCGCTGCCTTGCCCTTCAGTTACCTCGCCTACTGCGCCTCCTGCAAGTCAACTGGGACGATTTGGGATTTAGCATAGGTAAGAACTATCTGCACTGCTCTGCGTGGCATTCTGAGCCTGTCACTCTCCCGTGCGTGCTGGAAAAGTGCCCATGCTGGCTCCTGTTCACTTGGTCTGCTGCCCTGGCGCCCGTATCAGCTCCTCCCGTGACCTATCGACAACGGATCAGACACCGCTGCCCAGAACATTTGCACATGGACACGGCACAGCTGCGACTCTAAAATAGACTGCCCCCCCCCCCCCCTCCCCTGACTATCTGGCTCTTTTCCCATCTAGTGCCTCTCCATGAAATCAGCTCTTTTTTTTCTTTTTCCTCCAGACTGAGCCCCCCGGCTTCTGGACTTGGACCCTTATGCTCCCCCCCCCATTTTGGGACTATCTTCCACTGCCTCTCCTACCCTTGATCCGCCATTTTAGCAATCCCTGTCCCATCCTTCGTCCCTGCTGGTCTCCTGCTGGGCGACATCGCGATTGTCTCTCGTTCGCTACGGACCTGCTCCTCGTTTTTCTGTTTTTGTTGACATCTCTGGTGCGTTTTCTGTTTTTGTTTCCCTCTCACCTTCCTGACCTTATCTGCTTTCCTTACCCTTTCCTTTCTGTGCTCCCACTTTTTCTCCCCCTGCCCCTTAGGCTGTTTCTTGCCGCCGCTTAACCTCCGCTTTTACTGTTATTCCTCTTGTTGTTTGTTGCCTCATCATGCTTCTTCTCATTGCCATCCTCGAGTATTCTCATATCCTTAACTCGTGTTTTTTTTTTCTATTGTGTAACATTGTGTAATTGTTTTGTAACTTTGTGTAACTTGCTTTGTGCTGATACTCTGTAAAGCGATCTGATATCTCCGGGTCTAGCCAGCGCCATATAAAACTCAAAATAAATAAATAACATAATATGTGATGCATCTCTAACATGTTTTTGTGTTTCCTTTGTTTCTTTTTCCTGTCTGTTTCTTCAAGTGTTTTTAATATATTAGTTCATTGATTGAAACATTTCCCTGAAGATACAACACATTATAATTATCTCAGAAACCATCTGTTGGTAAGGGCCAGGCTAATTTAGTTATTACTTGTTTGATATAAAAATTTTGAAAATTAAAAGCACATGTGAAATTCCATCTGATATTGGAGGGAAATTGGAGAGCAATGGCTAATAAAGAGGAAACTTTATTATTTGGAGCAATTTACAGTAACCACAGGTTGATTGGTGTACTAATCTTCAACCACTATAAGGGAATGTTTTAGTAACATGTGGTGGACATGATTTATAAAAATTATAAATAGATATCTCTAGATAAAGTACTAAGCGACTCATCGGCCCAACATTATTTACACACGCAATCCAGCTGTTTTGTCCCTCATCTCACAAATGGGTGTATAAGGGGGCAAGTCATTGTTGAACAAACCAGGATTGTTGGGCAGGGCTTTGGCCACTCATGCCCTTTTTGGGGTGGCACCTTGTGTTCACCGTAGGGTAAGGCCATCCGGGATTGCGTGTGTTGTGAGACTCTTTTTCGTTTATCGAGGTTTTTGACTATGTCAGATTGACAAATAACCTGGGCCTGCTGTTTGAATTGTACACAGTTGTGTTGTGTTCCTCGTTGTTACTGCTGTCGTACATTTTTCAATTAGGAAATTGCTGAGGATCCTACATCTCTTTTTGGTTCAACTCTGGAATGCTAAAATCTCCTGGTATCCGGGGGTTTCTGAAACATACGCTATTCTCTCTTATGATTTGCTTTAATGTTATTTCTAATTATTATTATAATGTGATTTCATCATGATATCTTTATTTCAGCTAAAATGCCATAAAAGTGCATCTCACACATAACAATCAATATTTCTATAAAATATTCATATCCAAATCATCCACATAACAATACAATGTGTCTGATATAAAATTACAAATATAAACACACAGATAATTAAAACAGATAAAAAGAGAATAAAACAGTTGCCCTCTATCCACCTATGGTCATGGGCAAAAAAGTGATTGCTCCTGTTGAAGATTGCATTAATCTCTTAGCATGAGCTGAAAGCCATTTTGTACTTGGCAGCCATTTTAGTTAGCCATGTGCTGCCACGTGGTCACCATGTGCTCTGTCCCCCCTCAGTGTTGACTGCTCTTGTAATCTGCCTGGAAACAAACTATATTTAGCATCTTCCACCTCTACACATGCCCAGTGAGTTTTCAGCTGTCCTTGCAGCTGTTAGTAGTATGTAACTGTCAGGATGTGTTACTAGCATTGGCAAACTATTAACTCCTCCTACTTGTTGACTGTGCAGTTTCTGTATGACCATCTATGTGCATAACTCTTCTCATGTGCACTTGTACCGCCTTCGTTTCAGCCCCTGTGTGGGTATATAAGGCCCCTGTTCTCTGTACTCCTTAGAAACTGTCTCATACAGTGATTTGAGAATACTGTATGATGCATTTTTCCCTCTTCAGAGGTTAAATAAAAATATGTCTTTTATATTACAGCTTCTGTGTCAATCTCTTCTTTGTTGGTTTAAAAGGACCAGGTGTATCAGTGAAGCCCCTGAGAAGGTTTTGATTTCTACAGCTCCCACCATATGAACCAAACCAGAGCCATTTTAGGGTAAACTCGTTTACTGTATAAAAGGCTGGTACAGTTTATTTTGGGTGTTCTGTCATGAGCCTACACAAGGGAGACCTTCACTCTCCATTTCCATGCCCACAATAAAAATCTTGATTACACAAATACAACCAGCTCACTTGTGTTACTTTTCAGAATTCTCAGTGTTCCAGTAGTTACTAATCACCAATGCCTTGCATAGTGGGATAATCAATGTTTTAAGAGGTCTGTTGTATTTGGCACTTAAAAAACAGAAAATGTGCTTCCGTCTCTTTTTGTAATGGACAATGTGGCAATAGTTTGTGATATCTCCGTCACCGCCTTGAGCGCCGCTGTTCTTTCTTTCTCCGTCTGAGACGTCGTTGGTCTCTGGGTTTAGATGTCCTCTATGGCAATGTACTTTGATGTCAATGACTGATTTGCCCTTATACAGCTATGTTCCATCAAATTGTCTATGAAGCTATGTAAAAGAGCTGGGGGTTGGAGAGAAGTTGGGGACTGTTTGCATAGTCCAATTGTTTATGTACTAAAGTTGCAAAGTAACTTTGATGAATATTACCTTTGGCAGTTGTATCCTGTGAACCATCAATAAAAATCATAAAAAAACAAAAAAAAATCCCATTATTTTGAATGGTTGTGACTGGGGCAAATCACTGTGAGACTAGGGTGCAAATCCTTTTCTATTCTACCAGAAGTCATGAAAAATAATGAAAGCCACTCTCTTAAATTCTGTAAGCAAACAACATAAGCTTTTTATCTAGGACTTGAGAGTAGTCCAATACATCTATGATGGTTTGTCAAAGTACAAATCAACAATATACAACAAAATATGTTGCTATGTGAAATTAAAGGTCTGTCAGTCAAGCTTTAACCTAGGCCTTGAGACTTCAACAAGGATCCAAGGGAGTCGGATCCATGTCAGATTTTCAGGATTGCCACTGATGGTTGGATGCTACACTTTTCAGATCTTCTGTATGTAAATTACCTTTATGTGGATTTTCTAAGAATATGGAATGGATTTTCAGTTTTGCTGTGGCAAACCAAAAGTATGTTAATAATATGATTACATTTGGGCTGTAAAGAGACTTCATCTACTGAAGAAAGAAAATAATAAAATAACAGAACCGAAGATGACTGTTGATTTATGTTGACTGTTATTCAACTATACACTTTGAGCGTGTGCAGGGGATTATTGTTTCCACTTGTATGAATGCTCTTTGGTGAGGCTGGTGCAGGAATAAGAGGCTTTTCTTAGAACTGTAATAAATTAGATATATGGAATAATCTTTGCACCAGTTCTATCTATCACAGGCCCCCCAAATTCATGACAACCCCATGCTTCAGTCTGTCCTTTCATCTTATCCCATTCTTTTGAGCCAGGCACTGCAGACTTGGTGAACCTGTTTATTACAGAATGAAAGGTTTCTCCAGCTGTAAAAGACTGCTATCATCTCCCTGTGAAAAGATCCAATGCTGGAACCCTCAAGTTATTGCAGGGTTCCCAATGACTTGTAAAAGTTTGGAAAGGGTTGTGTGGAATACTAAAGCACCCGGAAGGGTAAGGCCTCCTCAGTCCAGCTCAATCTGGACTTTGCCAAAGTAATGGAACCGAGTTTGCATTAGACATGGTTGTTCCTATTACTACAATTGCTGATTTAAAGGACCAAGCCCTCCAAGCACTTCTGGACTTCTCAACTGCATTTGAGACGGCACAACTCACCCTTTCTGGGAGAGGTGGTATACCCAGAACTGGATATGTCATGGTTCCGTTTTTTTGCTAGATTGCAGCTACAAGTTAGATGCTTTCTATGCAGCACCTTGAAAGGCAAACTGCCCCACCTCCCCCCAGAGCTTATGTGTCCCCAGGTCTTCTCAAAACGTGCAAGCGTCCGTTGTTGAGTTTTATCAATTGGTGAAATCTGTAGTATAATTCCTATGCAGACTTTACTCAATGGCAGGTTGTGATTAATTAGAAGAAATGTCAGTGCGACAACCTTCAGGGATCCCCCAATCAGATCAGTACCAAGAGGAGTATCCAGTGGCATCAGAAAAGACCTAGGTTATGCTGTTGAGAATGAAAACCCAACCACCACACATGTACTACCAGAAACAAACTGTTTAGAGGCCTCATACTTCTACTAATTGATGGATTGTTCTTCACATAGGTATTGGCGGTCACCTGAGAGCAGCTCCCTCTTTGATAGTGGAATGGCGCTCACAATTTTGTGCTACAGGAACATCACCCACATTTAGCTTAATTCTAAGTCTGTGGTCCTTACTTTAGATTAAAGTCTCCATAAAGATGTCCAGGCACACCTATTTCTCTCTGAACCACTGCTGTTAATACATTACAAGTTTGCACCTGTGGATCCCAATATTTCCTTCTCATGATGCAATTTAGCAACATCATCACCTTCCAATAAGAGGGTCAATTGGTCTTTGGAGGGTGTTCAGCAGAGTTTATTTGTAAAAGAAAAAACAATGCCCCAGGTGTTCAGGGAATTCTCTCAAAGTGAGTCAGAGGGACTCTTTCATTCCCCTCTTGGAAACAGTGCCTTAGGACATCCATTGACAGTCACCCTGCCCTAAATAGGGTGGGTGCCCATCACTTTTATCTAGCAGCGCAATGGTGGACAGGCCTCCAGGTCGAAGCTAGCTGAAGATCCACAGTAGAAGCTTTATTCTTTGCCCAGCTTTAAATGAGACGGGTGAGCCATTAGATTGGAGGGGCCAAGCCCCAGATTTCTTTGGGCTCCCATTCTGCCAAAATCTAAATGAGGCTCATTCTCATTTCCACCAATTAATCACCTAATAATGTTGATTTGTACTTCGACAAACCATCATAGATGTATTGGACTTCTCTCAAGTCCTAGATAAAAAGCTTATAGTGTTTTCATACAGAATTTAAGAGAGTGGCTTTCATTATTTTTCATGACTTCTGGTAGAATATAAAAGGATTTGCACCCTAGACTCTCAGCGATTTGCCCCAGTCACAACCATTCAAAATAATGGAATCTTTTTTTTTTGTTTTAAATGATCTTTATTGATGGTTCAGAGGATACAACTGCCAAAGGTAATATTCATCAAAGTTACTTTATAACTTTAGTACATAAACTGCGGTAGGACTACGCAAACAGTCCCTAACTTCTCTCCAACTCCCCAGCTCTTTTACAAAGCTTCATAGACAATTTGATGGAACATAGCTGTATAAGGGCAATCAGTCATTGACATCAAAGTACTTTGCCATAGAGGACCCGGTACCCGGTAAACAACCATCACCCCGCATCCGTAACACTGCATGAACGCGTTGTGACCACGCATACCATGACCCTGCAAGTAGTTACAACGACTTGCGGAGGGGGGAGAAGGTGTTGGATTTAAAATCCAACACCTTCCCTATAGTCCGCACAGACTGGAGTTGGAATAGTAAATTTAACTATTCCAACATTCAGCGCCCCCCCCCCCCCCGCAAGTCGTTGTTAAGACTTGCGGGATAATGGAATGCATTGCTACAACGTGGTTGTTGTAACGACTGCGTTGTAACAACATGCAGGGTAATGGTATGCGGGGAAAAGCGTCATATTCCTGGTACCCATTAATGCCAATACACAGTGTGTTTGCTAGGTGATACATCTGTTGAAAGTTCTTTCAAGACAGACAACATGGCTGCCCACCCTCTTAAATAATTTTCCAGTTTTTCACCTTTATGGACGTTACATCCTGATTTCCTCAGCAGTCGCCAACTTGGAGACATCCCTGAGCCAGTCCACATACATTGGGGGCTCCACGCCCAGCCATTTTATAGCTATCCGGCTTTTTTCTAATAACAAACCAAGGAGGACAAACTTCCTACTAAGTTTCTTATTAAAGGGGGAGGGAATCAGTCCCAATAACACCTGTCACACCTCTAGTTGTATGTGCCAACCAGTAGCCCTGTTAAGGTTGTCTAACACCGCCTGCCAATCGGAGGATAGAACCACACAAAACCACACCATATGCATAAAGTCTGCCGCTAGGCTTCTGCAGCAGGGGCAAGTATGTGACTGGCCGGGATCTTAGCAATTTTGAATAAACAGACCAATTGGAACAAAACATATGGAGACATTGCCTCACACAATGAATCGTGATCATAAATGTCCTATGCACTATGCTTACGCACTTGAAAATTAGCACATTTCAGCACTGCCCATCAATTGATAGATTTGAGAAACAAAAATACATGATCCTATTTCTTCAGGCCATAATCAGTCTTGACTGCAGTGATCTGGATAAGTGGAAAACGTTGGATGAATTTTGCTATTGGGGCTTGAAAGACTTTAGTTTTAAAGCATAAAGGAGAAAGTGAGAAACATTAAAAACTGCCATTTGATGCCAGAATGAAACAAAAGATGAAAACAACATACCAACTTCAAATAAAATTAGCAGGTTTTTTGAAAACTGTTAGTAAGTAATTAAAAGGCTGCATGAACTAGAAATCACAGAAGAAACTAAAGCTCTGGATGGTTGTCTTCTATTGTATTGGCATGCAATAACACATGGAGATTTTGAGAATGTGTGTAGTCTTGCATGATTTGAATATGAGTATGGGAAGTCATGGTCACCGATTGCACAACATCACAGAAAGGTTGACTTTAGTCAAAGAGCTGAAAGTAATTACCAGCTTAGATATGTCTTCAAAATATCATCGAATTGAACACCTCAAACCATCATAACATTTGACATCCTTTGTGACTCTGCCACAATAGAATTCCCTTTGTTTTGGCTTTAGCTTTGGCTTTATGTCTACGAGCTTTGCATACTCTATTTTGTGAGATTGAAGGTGTCACATATATTCACAATGCTATCCTAGTATTTGGCAGGAGTGTGGCTGGGCATGACAAAGTATTAGAGAACATGTTGAACCTATTAAAAGGCAGCTGGGAGACATCAAAGAAGAAATGTGGAAACAGTGATTTACTTGGGTTATAGAGTGTAAGGGAAGAGAATTGAAGAAGGACCTACTAAAAGCAAGCATTGAGGCACCGAGTCTCAAGATTAAAGATCATTCATGGTTCTTCTGTGGTCTAACTTAGTTTTATGCACTCCTTGTGCTGACCTGTGTAGGGATTTGCTCAGGAAGAATGCCAAGTTTTTGTGGACAGAATAGTGTGAGAAGGCATGTATGCAAGTGAAAGAGGGGACAGTATCAGCTAATCCATTAAAAAGTTTTGTAACAAGTGCACATGTGCTGTCCTGACAGATGCTGGTGTGTGTGGTCTAGGAATTGCATAGATTGAGGAAATGGATAGATGATTAATGATGTGGCCTTTGTCGCTCGGACATTATGTGGTGCAAAAGCAAGCCATTCTGGTTTCAAAAGTGAGGCATTTGTGTGTTGGTTGGGGGACATTTTAAAATGTATTTGTAGGGATCAAAATGTATTCTATTCACTAATCACAAGCTGTTTAAGAAGAGTGAGTTGAGTCACCCTGCACATAGATAATTGGAAATATTGATCAGAGGAATTTTAAGTTATGGCATGTTCAAGGAAAGAAAAAACGGTACAGCAGACTTTTTATACCCCCTCCCACCTGTAGTAACCAGTAAGTACAGATGCTTATTGCCAACCTCCACAAACCAGCTACAAAATGGCCCAGTATTAAGGACGTTTATTTACATTAGCGAAACAACATAAAGAGAGTATCAAAAGGAAAGTACAGAAAAAAACAGTAAATATGAAGCAATAATCAGGCAGCTTTTTTCTTTCTTTATATTCGTTTATTCTTCTTCAGTGTTAACATCTGTTCTTATATAAGTTTGCAAACTAAAAACTCCATTAATATGGCATGCAAATTTAGTTTGCAAACGCTTGAAAATTATGTTTTTTGATTTGTTTACATAACATGTGCAGTACCGCATTATTTGTACCTCGTAATATAATTTTTTAATACAAAAACTTCCATGTATGCTGATCCAGAATGATTCCCTTTAAAATGACAGGTGGTGCAGTAAAAAGTCCCTAGCTGCTAATTTTTGTTCAGAATTTCTATAGGGTATACTAGCACACCTGCACTGATCCATACATATACAATGACGGGTTTGGATGATGAGAGAAAGGAATTGGCAAGGGATCTGTTTGGTACTGATAGTGGTAACCATAGAAATATATTAATTGAAGCAATGGGTAAGGAGGGTCTTAGGGCCAAATTCATCAAACTTGAAAAACGTAAGATAAACGAGCTGTCTAAATAGTGGGATAGGGTTACTCCTAAGCGATACCTGTAAAATAAGAAAGTTCCACTATGTTTGAGAATTCTCACCATTCCCAATTTTTATGACCTGAATCCTGACCTTTTGCAAGAGTGGGAGGACAACCTCCACAATTCTTCGTTTACAATGATGAGGATCTTAGGCTACCGTGCACCAAGCATTCTATACCGTACGGAGAAATGATCAGGATGGGGTGAAAGGGCAGCAAAGATAGCTCTTTTAAACAACACATTAAGCAATTCATACCTAGGTTCAAGGTCAGAGATGACAAAGAACAAGATCTACAGAAAGAGGCAGATAAGGCTAGGAGGGTTAGCCGTAGTAATACACATACCCAAAAAAGAAGGCTATCGATAAGCAACGCTTTTCTTTTATCACCACTTATTCCAGACATAACCATGAGATTTTGTAAATTCTGAAACAACACTGGATGTTATTGAATAGAGTCCTTGGGATCAGCACTCTTCTCTTAGAGAGACCATCGATCGTGTATAGATGGAGTAAGACCTTTAGGAAAATATTGTGCCTGAGTTACACTCTACCCAGAAAGGGTAATATGGTTACCTGGTTAAGTGACCATTTGGGTTTCACATAAGTGGTGACTGTAATATTTGACATTCACATTTGAAAGAAACAAAGGAATTCAACTTTAACACTCCAGTCAAATATACCATCAGGCATTGTTTAAATTGTCAAATCTGTCTTTTTGTATATGTAATGAGTTGTGTCTATAGCAAACTCTATGTAGGGAACACCACACAGAAACTTCGGTCTCATATCCAAGAACACCACAGAACTTGTTTTACTCTTAACACTATCTACCCCCTGGTTTCACATAACTGCCTCAGAGATGTTAATAAAGCTAATTTCAGATTCCACAGAGCAGTGTGGCAATACCTGCCCGAAGTGGAGGAGATAGGAAACTTTGGTTGCCACAATTAGAAGCCAGATGGATAAGGAGGTTGAGATCTGTAGGCAATGTACTGAATTCTGATAATGAACTGCATCACTTTTGTAGGATGTTTCTGGTTGTAATTGCGTGTGTGGGGGAGAGATTTTCTTTGCCCTCTGATTTTTGATATACCGTCCTTCCTTTTCCGTTCTTGTTTCTATAGTTCTTCGTTTTTCTCATTACTCCTACATTAGTGGACTGTGAGAAGCTCACTGCAATGTTCTGTACATTGTTGGAACTTGAGTTTTAGTCAGATATCTCATGTTGTCTTTTGACTTTACAACTTGCCCCCTTTTTGGGGGGTAGTCAGGTTGATATATATATACAGTTGTATGAAGTACTTTAGAGGTGAGTTTCTATCTAAATTGAATAGTTATATTGAGACGCCTCTTTGTGATTATCCAGACAAATTGATATGTGTTTATCTGAGCTGATTGGTCGAGGTGAGTTTATTCTTGTTCTTTCGTGCGCACGTTAGTTTGAAGAACATGCAGTACGAATTGTGGCTGTTTGTTATTTATCTGTAAATTATGGGTTTTAAATTTTCTTTGTGTTGGTGGATCCCTGGTAGGTACATGTGCTAAAAAACATTTTCTGGCTCTTTTTTCTGTAATGTTTGTAGTTCTTAGACTGTTTCTGGTCTGGATGGTGGCTGTGTCTTTGATCTTCCTTTGGGGGTGGGTACTCTTTCTTTTTTATTATGTGTTTTTGTTCTATTTATTTATATTTACCTTGGCTAAGGCGGTCTTGTGTCTGTTTCTTATGCAAGTTTATAAACTGAAGCGCTCATTAATGTGACATATGGTTAGTATATGCAGGGATTTGAAACTCGGGTGGTTAACATTTATTTTTATATAAGTTTACAAACCGAAAAGTCCATTAATACGGGTTGTGGATTTGGTTTGCAAACACTCGAAAATGATGTCTTCTGATTGATTTACATCACATGTACGATACTGCATTGCCTATACATTGTAATATAATTGTTTATGTATTTTTTTCTATGTATGCTGATCCGGAATGGCCCCTTTATTATGGTGGCTGGGGTGCATATTTTCTTCTTTCTCGTTTTCCTTTTGAAGACGGTTCCTCCTTTCTCTATGATGTTTATTATACGTAGCTTTCATTGCCTCCCTTGTTTATAGGTGCATGCACAGACACCACACACAGTTGTCTTGTCTTTTCTAGAGGGGTGTGGTCTTGTGGTATTTAAAGCGAAAAAGGACCAATCCACCACTGGACCAACCATGCTGTTCTCTACTGACCCTATTATGCGTTCACAATGGCTGAACACGAGTATGTGCAGTTACAAGATCTGCGGAACACTTTATTTTTATTTGTTTGCATGCGTGTGCCATTACTTTGACGAGTTCTGTGGTGAGACGGGGGGCACCTTTTGTCAGTCTTATGTTAGCCTGGAGTTGCCGGGTATAAGCTGTGCTCTACTTAGCCATGTGCGTGACGTAATTGTGACGCTCTTTGTGGGTGCGTACGAGCCTTGCGCATGAGCAGTTGAACTTGCGCATGATTTTCAAGAGCCCCCGAGGCCCCGCCGGTGTCTGGCCCTGCGCACCTTTTAATTTTTTAAGGGGGGCGTACTGCGCAATGCGCACCATCATGACGAAGAAGCTTGCGCTTGCCCTTGCTAGGCTCCACTGCTGAGTCTGAGTGAGGGGGCCCCTGGAGCGCGGGGCCCCCCGCAACGCGGGGGCTGCGGGGGCTGCGGCCGCCTGTGTTACGCCCCTGCTTGTTTTTTCTTATTTGAGTCCCAGATGACATGACTTGTTCCTACTGAATTCTGCATAGCGGATTTCAATGTCATCATAACCTACTGTTGCGCTATACAGTAATGGCTGGATCCGCTTACATTCAGAAATATGCCGCTCGAGAGGCGGGGCACCTTTCAGAACTGTTTAGTTTTTCCTTTCCAGATCTGACATGTCCGGTCTGGAATAGGATGTGATGCACATTATGTGGTTAATGGGTTTAGCGCGTTGCACGGGTGTATAAATTGCCCTACCCTTGTGATTATAAGTACATGAAGTTTTGATATAACTCTGTGAAGGTGTGATCACTGCTCCAATTTGAGTGTGGCAACACCTTTTTGTTTAGGTGTAATCGCTGCTCTTAATTGAACGTGACAACTCATGCAACCGGCAGAGGATGCGCGATGGGAGTTATTTTGTTATGAGTACACATTCGTGTTACTATTACAATTTATTTAGTTTAGGAACACTTGTAATTAATTCGGTTTGAGATGTGGGAGTATCTCATGTTTGTTGTTGTTTTCACTTGTGTCATTGTTTTTCTTTTAGCCTGGATGGTTGAAGTACTCATTCTGACGAACCTAACACAATTTTTGAGATTATCGCTTCCATTATCATTACTATTCGAAATTCTTTCTTTGAATACAGTACTATAACTTTGTATGCACAAGAGTAATCAGTAATAATTTTTTTCTCAATATGGTACACATTATGATCACGTGTGAAGATGGTGATTGGTTGACATGATTAATTCACAGATTTTCTGCTACTGCACTTCTCGTTGGTTTGTTTGGTTTTTCGGCTCATCCACATATTCCCTTTTACATTTATTTTTTAAGTTGTGGTTTTGATTTTCTGTGGCAATGCATTGCTGGTTATGAATTTGATATTTTAGTGTGTCTTGGAAAAGTTGCTGTTCTTACGAGATTACACAATTAAAGCCCAGTAATTTGAACACTACTTGAACTGATTTATGGTAAGAATATGGACAAGTTCCTTGTGGGGCACTTTTTATTTTTATATCTTTATTTTTGTATTACCAATTTTGGAATTAAATTGAGCTTTGACATTAAGGTGCCGATTCCGATCCGGTAAAATGAATTTGCGTACGACTCGTATCCGTATATTTTCACGTACGAATCGTACAAGTACCGTACAAACGGCGAAGTACGATTCGTACGTGAAAAATACATACGAATAGCGTCGGGAAAAGGTTACGAGAGGGAGCCGGACATTTTTACGTCCGATTAGCGTCGGCAAAAGTGTACGAGAGGGAGCCGGACCTTTTTACGTGCAAATCATAAAACAGAAGTCCGAGCGCGCAAGTACGATCCGTACCGCCCGTCCGAATACACAACCGCATGTAAAAGGCCCCGTAGGGAGCGAACGCAGTAGCACACATGTACACGGGTAAACTTGTGCCCGGATA